>NC_135235.1:692173923-692798923 GCF_051348905.1 Ranitomeya variabilis | reverse complement strand
GCGCATCAGCCTTCACGTTCTTCGAACCAGGCAGGTATGAGACCACAAAGTCAAAACGGGAGAAAAACAACGACCAACGAGCCTGTCTAGGATTCAGACGCTTGGCAGACTCGAGATAAATCAGATTTTTATGATCAGTCAAAACCACCACACGATGCTTAGCTCCCTCGAGCCAATGTCGCCACTCCTCAAATGCCCACTTCATAGCCAACAACTCCCGATTACCAACATCATAGTTCCGCTCAGCAGGCGAAAATTTTCTGGAAAAGAAAGCATCATCACAGAGCCATCAGAGCTTCTCTGCGACAAAACGGCCCCCGCACCAATCTCAGAAGCATCAACTTCAACCTGGAAGGGAAGAGAGACGTCTGGCTGGCACAAGACTGGCGCTGAAGTAAACCGGTGCTTCAGCTCCCGAAAGGCCTCCACGGCCGCAGGAGACCAATTAGCAACATCAGAACCTTTCTTGGTCATATCCGTCAAAGGTTTAACTACGCTAGAAAAATTAGCGAAAAAACGACGGTAAAAATTGGCAAAGCCCAAGAACTTCTGAAGGCTCTTAACAGACGTAGGCTGAGTCCAGTCATGAATGGCACGGACCTTGACTGGGTCCATCTCCACGGTAGAAGAGGAAAAAATAAAACCCAAAAAAGAAACCTTCTGTACTCCAAAGAGACATTTTGAGCCCTTCACAAACAAAGCATTATCACGCAGAACCTGAAACACCATCCTGACCTGGTTCACATGGGACTCCCAATCATCAGAAAAAAACAAAATATCATCCAGATAAACAATCATAAATTTATCCAGATATTTCCGGAAGATATCATGCATGAAAGACTGAAACACAGAAGGAGCATTAGAGAGTCCAAAAGGCATCACCAAGTACTCAAAATGACCCTCGGGCGTATTAAATGCTGTTTTCCATTCATCTCCCTGCTTAATGCGCACAAGGTTATACGCACCACGAAGATCTATCTTGGTGAACCAACTGGCACCCTTAATCCGAGCAAACAAATCAGACAACAATGGCAAAGGATACTGAAATTTGACAGTGATCTTATTCAGAAGACGATAATCAATACAAGGTCTCAAAGATCCGTCCTTCTTGGCCACAAAAAAGAATCCTGCACCAAGAGGTGAAGAGGATGGGCGAATATGTCCCTTCTCCAAAGACTCCTTAATATAACTCCGCATCGCGGCATGCTCTGGTACCGACAAATTAAAGAGTCGACCCTTAGGAAATTTACTACCAGGAATCAAATTTATAGCACAATCACAGTCCCTATGAGGAGGAAGGGCACTGGACTTGGGCTCACTAAATACATCCTGGTAATCTGACAAAAACTCAGGGGTCTCAGAAGGAGTAGAAGAAGCAATAGACACCACCGGAGTATCCTCATGAATCCCCCGACAACCCCAACTTGACACAGTCATAGCTTTCCAATCCAAAACTGGATTATGGATCTGTAGCCATGGCAGACCCAAAATGACCACATCATGCAAATCATGCAGAACAAGGAAGCGAATAACCTCCTGATGTACAGGAGTCATGCACATGGTCACCTGCGTCCAATACTGAGGTTTATTCTCCGCCAATGGCGTAGCATCAATTCCTCTAAGAGGAATAGGAAATTCCAAAGGCTCCAGGACAAAACCACAGCGCCTGGCAAATGACAAATCCATAAGACTCAGAGCAGCACCAGAATCCACAAAAGCCATGACTGGGTAGGAAGATAATGAACAAATTAAGGTCACAGACAAAATAAATTTAGGCTGCAAGGTACCAATGGTGACAGGATTAACAACTCTTTTTAAGTTCTTAGAGCATGCTGAGATAACATGCGTTGAATCACCACAGTAAAAACACAACCCCTCTTGACGTCTATGATTTTGCCGTTCGGCTCTGGTCAGAATTCTGTCACATTGCATAGGATCAGGTGTCCGTTCAGACAGCACTGCCAAAGGATTAGCAGATTTGCGCTCCCGCAAACGCCGATCAATTTGAATGGCCAGAGCCATTGAATCATTCAGACCTGTAGGGATAGGAAACCCCACCATCACATTCTTAATGGCTTCAGAAAGACCATTTCTGAAATTTGCGGCCAGGGCACACTCATTCCATTGAGTAAGCACGGACCATTTCCGAAATTTTTGACAATACACCTCAGCTTCGTCCTGACCTTGAGATATAGCTAGCAACGCTTTTTCAGCTTGATTTTCAAGATTAGGCTCCTCATAAAGCAAACCAAGCGCCAGAAAAAACGCATCGACATTCACCAATGCAGGATCTCCTGGCGCCAGAGAGAAAGCCCAATCTTGAGGGTCGCCACGCAAGAAGGAGATAATAATTTTAACTTGCTGAGTGTAATCACAAGAGGAACGAGGTCTCAGAGACAGAAACAATCTACAATTATTCCTAAAATTCAGGAACTTAGATCGATCTCCAAAAAATAGCTCAGGGATAGGTATTTTTGGTTCAGACATAGGACTATGAGTGACAAAATCCTGAATGCTTTGCACCCTTGCAGCAAGCTGATCCACACAAGAAGTCAGAGTATGAAGATCCATGTCTGCAGCAGAGCTCAAAACCACTCAGAGTATAAGGGGAAGGAAGAAGCTAGACAAACTGCAGCAAAAACAAACACACACAAAAAAACCTCAGAACTTCTTTTTAATCCCGCTTCTGCGATGCATTAAACATTTCCTTTGTGGCCTGGTATACTGTTATGATCCTAATGGAAGAGGATCTCTGGTATTCTGGCTCAGTGTGCAAAAAACATAGAACTGCTCAAGGGAGGTGGAAACTGGGCTAACCGCATACCTGATCCTAACACACACAACTAGAAGTAGCCGGTGAACGTGCCTACGTTGATTCTAGATGTCTCGAGCCAGCCAGAGAACTGACTACCCCTAGAGGGAAAATAAGACCTCACTTGCCTCTAGAGAAATTAACCCCAAAGATGTAGAAAGCCCCCAACAAATAATAACGGTGAGGTAAGAGGAAAACACAAACGTAGAGATGAACTAGATTAAGCAAAGTGAGGCCCACTAATCTAGATAGGCAGAAAATAGAAAGTGAACTATGCGGTCAGCAGAAAACCCTGCAAAAACATCCACGCTGAATATTCAAGAACCCCCGCACCGACTGACGGTGTGAGGGGAGAATATCAGCACCCTAGAGCTTCCAGCGAGTTAGAAAATCACATTTTGAGCAAGCTGGACAAAAAACACTGATAATGCAAATGATCCAAAGTATGCAAACAGGACTTAGCTTTTCTTGCATGAGACAGATGGCAAGGAATCCAGAGGAGTCAGAATAGAACTGAATACATCGATACCAGGCAAGAGACTGAGTCCTAAGGAGGACTAAATAGGGAACACCCACAGATTAATGGAACAGCTGAAGTCCAAGCCTGCAGAAAGACATGACTCATACAATACCATTAGTGACCACAAGAGGGAGCCCCGAAACACAGTTCACAACAACTAACCACCCAGGCTTGGGTAAGGAAAGCGCTGTGAGAGCGCACGGCGCCGCACTGGCGGTCACAGCAATTTGACGCTGTATTGTTTGTCACTTGCTGATAGCTAAGTCGGGCGCTAGATAGCAATCATCCACCTTATGCGAGCAGTCATACACAAGGGAGGGGATAATTAATGAACGACTTTCACACATCAACACACACACACTTTTACAAGTGTACACTAGCGCATGGCCGTGCGGCCATGCAAACCTTTTATAGCTGCAACAAGTACAGGACCTTCCCAGAAGGACCAATGGGAGGCTGCCACAGAAGTTGAGCACCTTCAGGACCTTCCTAGAGGACCAATGGGATTTGCTGCAGTATCTAAGCATGTGACCCTTGATCTCCAACGAGAGATCTTGCCCGGGACATGCTCAGAAGGGGAAAAGCAGGACTTAGTTCCAAAAACGTCTGCTCGCCGCTGACCAGTACTGGCTACAATGGCAGAAGCTGGAAAGGCAGCAGTAACCCTTTGCACAGAGTAAGACTGAGCAAGACGTAGGGACCGATGTCTCCGCTGAGCAAACTCCACTGCAGCTGGAGAAGAATGGGAGACCACAGCGGAGATGGTTCGAGATTCCTCCTGTGCAGAGGCGGGAACTCGACACCTAACATCCGTTTTTCAAAATTCACCAGATTGTGCCTGATGCCAAAAAACTGATGTGTGAAAGTAGCCATAGTGGGATCATCCAGGATGGTCTTACACTTGGTGTTCTTACTAAAAAGCAAGCTGAATTTTTTGATGTTTCACATCCTATACTACATGGATTGTCCAAGATCCATAAAGTGTCTGGTATTCCTCCAATGAGACCAATAGTGTCAGGTATAGGATCGGCTAATGAGCACCTATGTGAATGGCTGGACTCATTACTCCAACCCCTTGTAAGTAGTGTCCCTGGATATATTAAAGACACAAGGGACATACTCAGGATTTTTGCCAACAAAATATGGTCCTCAGAATTTACTTGGCTGTGCTGTCATCTCTCTGTACACATGTAAACCAGTTTTGAGAATAATCTTTAATCTTATAATGAACAGGAACATGAGCAAGCAACTCGTTTCGAGCATGGTTGTTTTTATCACTTGAAAATCATCAAACACCAGTCTTAATTTCTCATTCCTCTTGGTATCTGTTTTGATCTATGTGTTTATTGTTATGCTGTAATGTCTATTGTCTGTATAAGTCTCCTCTAAAATGTAAAGTGCTGTGGAATATGTTGGCGCTATAGAAATAAAATTAATAATAATAATAATAATAATAATAATATTATTAAATACACAGGTAGAATTAAACAACACACATGAGAAATAATTAACCAATTGAAATTAACACACTGTGAAAAAAAGGGGGAAAAGAAAGGAAACACAAAAAATGAATAACCATTAAAATCCAAACAGATAATAAAATGAAACCATAGGAATAAGAGATAAATGGGATAACGTAAAAACATTCAAAATCTTAATAGTGATAAGCTATTTAATTTCTCAAATTCAATCCCAAAGGGGAACGAGTACCGAGGTTAAAAATCCAGAAAACCTAATGGTGAGGGAGGTGATGTGCACATGGTGTGGATTTTGTTGCGGATCCACAGCATTTTTTCTGCTCGGAATTTAATCAAATCCGCAAAGGAGTGCTCAAACAATGTTAATCAATAGGAATCCAGAATTGGTGTGCAAATGCTGTGTGAAAATTCTGCACTGATTCTCAGTGTTTTAATTTCCGCAGCATGTCAATTCTTTTTCTGGATCTGCAGCACTTCTGCCCCCATTGACTTACATTGTCTGTCAAATCTGCAGCCAAACCGCATGTGTAAAATGGTCTGTGGATTTGCGTGCCAAAAAAGCTGCAGAAAGGAAGGAGGAAGAGTGTGTGGGCGGAGACTGTGTGAGTGGAGAATATGTGCGGGTGACCGTGCGGTTGTGTGCGGTTGTCTGTGCGGCTGTCTGTGGCTGTGTGCCGGTGTCTGTGTGGCTATGTGACTGTTCTACATGTGAGATCGTCGTGGAACACTTGGTAAATGGACTACGGCGGACAGAGAGTATTTATGTTGGTCTATTATTTTAATTTTCATGCAGGAAATCAAGGGATTCAGGGATTAGGCGATGCAGTAAGAATGGTAAATTAAGATTCAATAAAGGAGTCTGTGTGATTATTTCAATTAAAGGACTTTATTCTGGCCGTGTCTATAACATATAACTATAGGATTAGTAATGGATAGGTGTCATATTGACGCTTCTCCATTACTAAGCTGTGGGTTTGATGTCACCTGACAAGAGAAAGGTGACATCAACCCCACAAATATTACCCCACTTGCTACCGCTACAGGGCAAGTGGGAAGAGTGAAGCTAAGTGCCAGAATTTATAAGATGCGCTATTTTTGGGCTGGTTGAGACCTGATGCTTTTAGCCTGGGGGGGTGCAAATATACATGGCCCCTTCCCAGGCTATTAATATCAGCCCACAGCTGTCTGCCTAGCCTTTGCTGGTTTGATTTTATAAGGGGTCCCCATGTCCATTTTTTGGGGGGTTCCCTGTAAACTAGGCAGTAAAGGCTAAGCAAACAGCTGTGAGCTGATATTAATAGCCTGGGAATCTTTGTGGCTATTGGCTCCTTCCTAGAAAATTAAAATTAACATCAGCCTTCGGCTTTCCCTTTGTCAGTTATTAAAGTTATGCTGGAGCCCACGCAAATATTTTTACACTTGTTTTTGAAAAATAAACATGTTGCATTTCAAGCAGATTTCTGAGGGTATGTTCCCATAGTCAGTAATCACTGCAGGTTGGACGCTGCATAAATCCACAGCATCCAACTCACAACTCAGATGTTAAAGCACAGTGGATGGGATTTCAAGAAATCCCATGTCTATTATGTGTGCACCGGCGACTGCGACTTCCCTGTGGATACGGACATGCGGCGTGTCTTTCCAGACCACAGCATGTCTATCTCGCGGAGACATTCAGACTGCGCAAGATAAATATCACCCGTCCAATGTTTAGGGCATGGTAATTCTGCAGGGTTCAATGAACACCTGCGTTCAAAATCCAGCAGCGCTTTGGACGGAGCGGACATGTGCTGTGTCCAATGTTCTGCCGATTACTGATCGTGGGGATGTAAGCTAATAACAGTTTATGTTTTGTTACAGCATATGTAGGTTAATTATGTTAATGCTCCTACTTAGGCTGGTGACTGTGTGTGTGTGTCTTTTTATTTAATTGTGTGTGTCTTTAATTGTGTGGGTGTGTCTTTTTTTTACTAATATTAATGAGGGTATCTGGCTGAAGAGGTTGAACAAGGAAATTACATGACTTTTTTTTAGTATATCTTTATATAACTTACAAATCCGCATCAAATCTACATTAAGGCTATGGGCACATGTTGCGGATTTTGTCTCGGATCCGCAATGTTTTTTCCAGGCGGATTTGCACCAAATCCGCAAAGATTGCTCAGGCAATGTTAATGGGAATTCAGAATTGGTGTGCACATGCTGTGGAAAATTCCACACTGATTCTCAGCATTTTCTGCAGCATGTCAATTCTTTTTGTGGATCTGCAGTGTTTCTGCACCCATGGACTTACATTGAGTCAGTCAAATACACAGCTAAACTGCAGGTGTAAAAAGGTCTGCAGATTAGCTGCGGATTTGAGTGCTAAAAACACTGCAGAACGGAAAGAGGAAGAGTATGTGGGCAGAAAATATTTGTGTGGGCGGAGAATATGTGCAGGTATGTCTGCGGATATCTGTGTGTTTGCGGGTGTCTGCGTGTGTCTCTGTGTGTGCAGGTGTATGTGGGTGCGTGCGAGTCTGTGTGTCTGTCGGCGGGTGTGTGTAGCCAGGTATTGTCTGATGGGACTACTGCTCCCATCTGGCTATGTCTGCTGTCACATATAAAAATGACAACATGAGCCGATGATGGGAGCAGTAGTCCCATCATCCGGCATTTGTGTTCAAATGTAAAAAAAAACAAAAAAACACATTTACATAATCACATACAACATTCATACTCGCCAAACACCTAATTCCCTGACGCCCTCAGTCTCCTGCAATAAAAATAAAATAATAAACCACCATATACTTACCTTTCCACTGTAGTCAATTTGATAGAGTGTCCCACTGCGATCTCACGTGTAGAACAGTCACATCAGGAGATGTGACCACTCTACATGGCTCCAGCGATACACTGACAGGAGGTATCCTCCTGCAGTGTATCACTGCACCGCCATGAGAGAGTTCACCAGAGTTCGTGCTGTCACTTGTGCCGTAAGTGAGAGCACGAACTCCGGTGAACTCTCAGTGTATCACTGGAGGCCGTGTAGAGCAGTTACATCTCCTGATGTGACTGTTCTACACAGGAGATCGTCATGGGTCACTCGTTATTAAATGGACTACAGCGGACAGGGAGTATTAATGTTGATTTATTATTTTATTTTTGTTGCAGGAGATAGAGGGATTTGGGGATTAGGCAATGCAGTAAGTATGGTTAATTAAGATTAATAAAGGATTTTATTCTGGCTGTTTGTTTATTGACCATATAACTATAGGATTAGTCATGGATAAGTGTCTTATAGACACCTCTCCATTACTAAGCCGTGGGCTTGATGTCACCTGACAATACAAAGGTGACATCAACCCCACAAGTATTACCCCACTTGCACCGCTACAGGGCAAGTGGGAAGAGCAAAGATAAGTGGCAGAATTGGCGCATCTATAAGATGCGCCATTTCTGGGGCAGCTGAGAGATGATGTTTTCAGCCTGGGAGATGCCAATATCCATGGACCCTTCCCACGCTATTACTATCCACCCGCAGCTATCTAACTATCCTTTGCTGGTTCCATTTTATAGGGGGACCCCATGTTAATTTTTTCTGGGGTTCCCCTGTAAACTAGTCATTAATGGCTAAACAAACATCTGTGAGCTGATATTAAAAGCCTGGGAACCTTTATGGCTATTGGCTCCTTGCTAGAAAATTAACATCAACCCTCAGCCGTTGGCTTTCCCTCTGCTGGTTAATAAAATTACGCTGGAGCCCAAGCAATTTTTTTTAGAGTATGTTCTCAAAGTCAGGAACCGGCAGTAATTTTGACGCAGCACATATCCACTCTGTCCAAAGTGCTACCGGCTTTTGAATGTAGGTGATTCTGGAGCGCCCCCGCGGGGCCGTGGGGTACTCGGTACCGGGCCCTTTGGTTCACAGGGGGATGTCACGGTGGCTGACCCAGTCCGTGGCCCCAGGGACGTCCGTGTAAAAGGGGGAAAGGTCTTTAAAGGGGAAATGTTCGTGACGCCACCTGTGGTATTCGGTCAGAGTAACCGATGCTGCTTTAAGGGGTCCGCTGGGGTGATGTTATGGCAGCTAGATGGTATACCTTCCCACAGGTGAAGTGTATCCCCAGGGCTTCCCAGTGTGTAGATGGTGGATGGTGAGAGGCACAGTGAAGAACAAGGACACAAGGTTGCAGTCTCTTTACCTTTACTGAAGGCTTCAGCATCCACAGTCCAGAGCACCAGACCATAGGGAAGGCAGAGTCTGGCCGGTTTGGAGGCAAGTCCAGAGTTCCCTTGTCCAGGTGGAAATCAGTAACCTTCCTCTAGCGCCATGATGTTGTAGTCCCTTACTGCTAAGCTTCCCATAAGGTCCTCACAGAAGTTGTAGATGTTATGTCTCTCTCTGTCCCCCGCATAGGATAGAACAAACCTGTATGACCAGTGGCTTGAGGCGTTTTACAGGGACTCTATCATGCCCCAGCATCTAAGGGGTGCCACCTTGCCTCCTGGGTGTAGGGTGGACAGGTAACGTGGAATTAGCTGTCCTGCCAGTCTCTGGAGCAAGGCATAAAGGGTCGTTGCTCCCTCTGTGTTCTGGCTTACGGGATCCTGCACCTCAGAAGGAGGCAGCCTGTGTAGGGCTGATCTCCTCCTGGTGTCCACTCCTTTGCTATGACTTCGTTTCACCCTCTCTGCAATACAGTTCTCCTTCAGTGTCTCTTTCTAGAAGCTGCCGCACTTAGGGCAGGCACAGCTCTGTGTCCTTCTTCCTCGATCTCTGACAGGATCCCACCCCTGCCAGCGACCAACCACCTGAGCAAAGCTCAGCCAGCGACTGACTAACTTGTCCTACAGGCCACCAGTTTTACCAATGTGAGGAGTGACCTAATAAATAAGAGCAGAGCTCCCCCTGGTGGTCTGGAGTGTGAAATGTGTTGCATGTTTGTGATACCTGGATGCAGTTGTCCTTCTTTGGTTCCAAACGTAACATCACTCTCCCCTAGAGGAAAATGACATTACTGCAACGATGTGAACTGTGCGGAATCACTGCACCCAATACATATATACAGTACAGACCAAAAGTTTGGACACACCTTCTCATTTAAAGATTTCTCTGTATTTTCATGACTATGAAAATTGTACTTACACAGTGAAGGTATCAAAACTATGAATTAACACATGTGGAATTATATACTTAACAAAAAAGTGTGAAACAGCTGAAATTATGTCTTATATTCTAGGTTCTTCAAAGTAGCCACCTTTTGCTTTGATGACTGCTTTGCACACTCTTGGCATTCTCTTGATGAGCTTCAAGAGGTAGTCACCAGGAATGGTTTTCCAACAATCTTGAAGGAGTTCCCAGAGATGCTTAGCACTTGTTGGCCCTTTTGCCTTCACTCTGCGGTCCAGCTTACCCCAAACCATCTCGATTGGGTTCAGGTCTGGTGACTGTGGAGGCCAAGTCATCTGGTGTAGCACCCAATCACTCTCCCTCTTGGTCAAATAGCCCTTACACAGACTGGAGGTGTGTTTGGGGTCATTGTCCTGTTGAAAAATAAATGATGGTCCAACTAAATGCAAACCGGATGGAATAGCATGCCGCTGCAAGATGCTTTGGTAGCCTTGCTGGGACAGTATGCCTTCAATTTTGAATAAATCCCCAACAGTGTCACCAGCAAAGCACCCCCACACCATCACACCTCCTCCTCCATGCTTCACGGTGGGAACCAGGCATGTAGAGTCCATTCGTTCACCTTTTCTGCGTCGCACAAAGACACGGTGGTTGGAACCAAAGATCTCAAATTTGGACTCATCAGACCAAAGCACAGATTTCCACTGGTCTAATGTCCATTCCTTGCGTTCTTTAGCCCAAACAAGTCTCTTCTGCTTATTGCCTGTCCTTAGCAATGGTTTCCTAGCAGCTATTTTACCATGAAGGCCTGCTGCACAAAGTCTCCTCTTAACAGTTGTTGTAGAGATGTGTCTGCTGCTAGAACTCTGTGTGGCATTGACCTGGTCTCTCATCTGAGCTGCTGTTAACCTGCGATTTTTGAGGCTGGTGACTCAGATAAACTTATCCTCAGAAGCAGAGGTGACTCTTGGTCTTCCTTTCCTGGGGCGGTCCTCATGTGAGCCAGTTTCTTTGTAACGCTTGATGGTTTTTGCAACTGCACTTGGGAACACTTTCAAAGTTTTCCCAATTTTTCGGACTGACTGACCTTCATTTCTTAAAGTAATGATGGCCACCCATTTTTCTTTACTTAGCTGCTTTTTTATTGCCATAATACAAATTCTAGCAGTGTATTCAGTAGGACTACCAGCTGTGTATCCACCAGACCTCCCATTTATAAGTCAAGAAATCCCACAAGGGCACACCCTTGAAGTGAAAACCATTTCCAGTGACAACCTCTTGAAGCTCATCAAGAGAATGCCAAGAGTGTGCAAAGCAGTCATCAAAGCAAAAGGTGGCTACTTTGAAGAACCCAGAACATAAGACATAATTTCAGTTGTTTCACACTTTTTTGTTAAGTATATAATTCCACATGTGTTAATCCATAGTCTTGATGTCTTCAGTGTGAATTTACAATTTTCATGTTGATGAAAATAGCGAAAAACCTTTAAATGAGAAGGTGTGTCCAAACGTTTGGTCTGTACTGTATATATATACCGTATATACTCGAGTATAAGCCGACCCGAGTATAAGCCGACCCCCCTAATTTTGCCACAAAAAACTGGGAAAACTTATTGACTCGAGTATAAGCCTAGGGGGGGAAATGCAGCAGCTACCGGTAAATGTCAAAAGTAATAATAGATACCAATAAAAGTAAAATTAATTGAGACATCGGTAGGTTAAGTGTCTTTGAATATCCATATTGAATCAGGAGCCCCATATAATGCTCCATACTGTTCATTATGGCCCCATAAGATGTTCCATATTAAAATATGCCCCATATAATCCTGCATAAAGGTTAATAAAGGCCCCATAAGATGCTCCATAGACACATTTGCCCAATATAATGCTGCACAAATGCTGATTATGGCCCCATAAGATGCTCTATAAAGATATTTGCCCCTTATAGTGCTGCACAAACGTTATGGCCCTATAAGATGCTCCATACAGACACTTGCCCCATATGCCGTAGTGCCCTACAAACGTTATTTATGGCCCCATACAGACACTTGCCCCATATTGTGCTGCACAAACATTATGCCCCTATATAGTGCTGCAGAAACGTTATGGCCCCATATAGTGCTGCAGAAATGTTATGGCCCCATATAGTGCTGCAGAAACGTTATGGCCCCATATAGTGCTGCAGAAACATTATGGCCCCATATAGTGCTGCAGGAATGTTATGGCCCCATATAGTGCTGCAGGAACGTTATGGCCCCCATATAGTGCTGCAGGAATGTTATGGCCCCATATAGTGCTGCAGGAATGTTATGGCCCCATATAGTGCTGCAGGAATGTTATGGCCCCCATATAGTGCCGCAGGAATGTTATGGCCCTATATAGTGCTGCAGGAATGTTATGGCCCCATATAGTGCTCCAGGAAAGTTATGGCCCCATATAGTGCTGCAGGAATGTTATGGCCCCATATAGTGCTGCAGGAAGGTTATGGCCCCATAGATGCTCCATACAGACACTTGCCCCATTTGCTGCGATAAAAAAAAAAATCACATACTCACCTCTCTGTCGCTCAGGCCCCCGCACTTTCAATAGTCACCTGCTCCTCGTTCCGAGCGCCGATCTGTCTCCAGCACTGACGTTCAGCAGAGGGCTCGCACTGACCACGTCACCGCGCCCTCTGACCTTAGCGTCACTGCTGGAGACAGATCGGCGCCCGGAACGAGGAGCAGGTGACTATCGCGCAGCGCTCCCCTCCCCGTATACTCACCTGGTCCTGCCGCTGTGTAGATCCCGCTTTCCCGACGCCGCAGCGCTTCATCCTGTACTCAGCGGTCACATGGTCCCGCTGATTACAGTAATGAATTGGCGGTTCCACCCCTATGGGAGGTGGAGCCGCATATTCATTTACTGTAATCAGCGGGACCATGTGACCGCTGAGTACAGGAAGAAGCTGAAGCTGCTGCTGCCGGCGCCGGGAAAGACGGACCTGCAGGGACCGCGCCTGGACTAGGTGAGTATTTTTAGACAGCCCCCGCTCCCCCCCCCTTGCCAACCACCGGGTATGACTCGAGTATAAGCCGAGAGGGGCAATTTCAGCCCCAAAAAGTGGGCTGAAAATCTCGGCTTATACTCGAGTATATACGGTATATATATATATACACTGTGTTCCAAATTATTATGCAAATAATATTTCCTCATATTTTCTCTAAATGACCTATCTGAATTGCAGTCATTGTTATTTTCCAGTCATCTACTATTCTAGTATAATTGCAATGTTTTGGAACAAACTGCCTATGAAAACAGTATCTTTTAAAAAAAAATAAACACTCAAAATGCATGTTCCAAATTATTATGCAGAGCAGTGTTTTCAACCTTTTTTTATTTTATTTTGAACAAAAAAATTGTCAATTGTGAAGTTATAAGCATTATCAGCTTATTAAAAATGAAATCAAACAGTTTTCAAGTGAAAACTTTATTCTAGGTGATGTTACATTTGCACATAGGACCCCTTGTTCGAAAGAAGCTTCTGAACACTCTCGTCCATTGAATTTGTCAGTTTTTGGATGGTTTCTGCTTCAATTGTTTTGCATGTGGACAGAATACCCTCCCAGAGCTGTTGCTTAGATGTGAACTGCCTCCCGCCATCATAGACACTCCTTTTGATGATGTTCCAGAGGTTCTCAATGGGGTTGAGGTCAGGGGAAGATGGTGGCCACACCATAAGTTTGTCCTCTTTTATGCCCATAGCAGCCAGAGATGCAGATGTGTTTTTTTGCAGCATGAGACGGTGCATTATCATGCATGAAAATGATCTTGCTGCGGAAAGCACGGTTCTTCCTCTTGAACCATGGCAGGAAGTGTTTTTAGAGACTCCACATAGATTATGGAGTTCATCTTTACCCCTTCAGGGATCATAAAGGGGCCGACAATCTCTCTCCCCATGATTCCAGCCCAAAACATTACTCGACCTCCTCCTTGTTGGCGCCTTAGCCGTGTTTTCATGAGGTGTCCATCAACCAGCCATCGTCCACTCCATCCATCTGGACCATCGAGCGTTGCACGGCACTCATCGGTGAACAAAACAGTTTGGAAGTCAGTCTTCATGTATCATTTGGCCAACTGGAGCTGTTTCTGCTTGTGTGCAGTGGATAGAGGTGGTCGACAGGATGGCTTACGCACCTCTGAAGGACCCTGCATCTTGTTGTTCTGGGGACGTTGGAGGCACCAGCAGCTTCAAAAACTTGTCTGCTGCTATGACAAGGCATTTTTGCAGCTGCTCTTTTAACCTTACGCAATTGCCTGTTGGAAAGGGTCCTCAATTTTTCCTTATCAGCACGCACACGTGTGTGCTGGGAATCAGCTACATACTTCTTGATTGTGCGATGATCACGATGAAGTGTCTTGGTAATGTTGATTGTAGTCATGCCTTGACCTAAATACTCCACAATTTGTTGCTTCTCAGCAGCCGACACATCTTTTTTCTTTCCCATTTTGGCCAAAAATGTAGGCTGCTTAATAATGTGGAACAGCCTTCTTAAGTAGTCTTGCCTTTATTTGGACACACCTGCCAAACTAATTTGCACAGGTATCTGCAATTGCTTTCAGTGATATAAAGAGCCCTGACACACATCACCATCAATGAGTTTAAATGACAAACAAAAAAATTCTAATCTCATCACTCCTAAACTCTTTGTGCATAATAATTTGGAACACAGTGTATATATATATATATATATATATATATATATATATATATATATATATATATATATATATATTTATATATATATATATATATATATATATATATATTTATATTTATTCACTTATATTTGTTTTGTGTGTGTAAACATTATATTTGAACATGGTATGTAATGATATTATGGTCTTCAATGGAGAATGTAAAAGAAGAGATTGGACTAGGAAATGACATCACAATTCTTTTTTTTTTTGTTCAATAATATATCTTTATTTAGCTTACAAAAATGCAGACTAAACCGCAAAGAAATCCGCATGAAAATGCGCATCAAAAACACGTGGATTTTTAACTGCGTTTTCTGCCAAGAGAGGAAGAATCAGCGCAGATTTGACAAGCGCAAATCTGCAACGTGTTCACATACCCTAAAAGCGCATCAAATCAAATTTCAACTGAGTTTTCTGCCAAGAGAGACAGAATCCGCACATACGGTAAATATAAACAAGCAAATCTGCAACGTGTACACATAGCCTAAGGGTATGTTTCCCCATTCAGTATTTGCTGTGGATTGGACGCTGCACACAGCCGCAGCGCCCAATCTGCAGCAGCCAGATGTTACAGCATAGTGGAGGGGATTTTATGAAATCCCATCTTCACTATGGGTGCAGGGACGCCACCAGCTTCCGTAAATGCGGCACGTCTTTATAGACCACAGCAAGTCTATTTATCTTGCGGAGATGCTCAGTGTGCGCAAGATAAATATCACAGTCTATGTATAGGATGCAGTGATTAGTCATGGTTCCATGAACACATCTGGAATCAGCACTCGTACAAAAGCTGGCAGCACTTTGGACAGAGCTGCGTCCAAAGTGCTGCAAATACTGAACGTGGAAACATACCCTTAGCAAATCTCCACATATCGCCACCTCGAGCCAGACTAATAATTTTCTCAAAAACCAAAAACCTTGAGGGATGAGAGATTGCATCTATGCATGTCTATAAAGTGTTTGGATGCACAGGATATATACCTATTGTTATGATTATTACTAGTGATGAGCCAGCACTAAAATGCTGGAGTGCTCGTTGCTCGGGTCGAGCAAATTGGAATACTCGGGTACTCAACCCGAGCACCGAGCCCAATGTAAGTCTATGGGAAACCTGAGCAATTTTACGGCGATCCCCCGGGGATCCTTTTAAGGTCTAAAAATGTCTGAAAATGAAGGAAACACTGCTCGAATGACATGGGAACATCATGGGGATCACCCCTGGAAGCACTTATGACTCCTAGGTCACAGCTGTAAACAATGTTCTCAGAGTTTCAAGCCATTTTTACAGGTGCACCAAAAAACATACAAAAACGAAAGCGAAATGGATTTTGCTGTGAAATATGTGAAGGAACAATGTCAGTAATGTCAGCAAGCAAACTGAATGATAATTATATCATTCAACCACTGAACTGAACTACCTTGCATGTCTTTTCACTCCATTTCATGTCAGCAAGCAACCTGAATGGTAATCATATCATTTAACCTCTGAACTGAACTACCTTGCATGTCTTTTCACTTCATTTAATGTCAGCAAGCAACCTGAATGGTATCTAACTCATTCTATTTCTGGTATTGAATCCTGCATGTACCTAGATTTGTAAGCCATCTTAGCAAGCATTTGTCTTTGTATATAGCTATTGAACTTACATCTGCTTGTCCCTTATGCAGAGAGACATATAACTGTTTTCAAAGTGGTTTATGATCCATATACAGTAGGCCTGGACATTTGTTTATCTGTTCACTACATTTATTGTGTCCTGCTATCTCAACTTAGTTTGATTCATAGAGAGAAGAAAAGAAAAAAGTAAGATCTAATAGTTAGTATCCTATAAATTTAGACATAGCTTGGGGAAGCATTCGTGCACTTTAATCCGTGCACATTTAATCGAAGTACATTTCATCAAAGTACTGGCAGTTACAACATGGCAGTTTGACAGGGCAGGAGACAGGTAAGACAATTAAATAAATCTATTCCCTGTTCATTTGGAACAGAACAAATATTCACCATATGCATTTCTATAATCTATATCCTGGCTGCTGCATTCACTCACATTCACCGCCCTTGCATTAACTCTTTACACTCCATTCATATCGGCCCCTCTGTCCTTTCCTCTCCTATATGTAGCACTCATGCTCTGTTCACATTGCTTAACAGCGCAGATCCATACAGTTCCACCATCCAACACAAGAGACGCACTCACAAATCACTTAACCATCTGCTCACACTTTCTATCCTCCTTCTCCTAGTCGCTGGAGACATCTCTCCCAACCCTGGCCCCCCATGTTATAGCAAGTCTAACCTCCCAGCAGCTACAACCCCTCCAACCCCTCTAACATTAATATTCCATGCATGCCTTCTGCCTCTTTCAATTGTGCCCTTTGGAATTCTCGCTCTCTGTGTAATAAACTCCCGTTCATCTGTAGTGAGCTGGCCGGCTGTGACTGTTCTATTATCATTGACATAGAATCTGTGACAGACACTGCCCCCGTGTGGCCAGAAGTTATACCTATGCCGAATGTGATTACAGAGAAACAAACTGTATTGGCTAAACTTCCACCTGTTGTGTCATGTGAACAGGAAGGGGAGGGAAAAAGAGAGCCCGGGAAACTGGTGTGTGCAGAGAGAGGTCGGTGTGTGCTGGCGTCCTCCCGTAGATGCGATATAGAAGATTGCCTGGATGACCTCTCTCTCTCGGAAGCTGACATCCAGATTGTTCCCAGCTCCCACACTGCGGAGCACTCAGCGGTGACATCTTCACAGATCCTGGAGCCCATGAACTGTAAGCGGGTCCTCTGTTGAGAGACCGAACATTCCACCCTTACCGGCTGAACCCCAAGGACTACAGTCTGGACCTGAGAGACAGAGTTTTGTTTAATCCCTGTTGTTTCCTCTTCGGCTGGAGCGTCCCCCTGCAGTGACAGACAGGCCTGCGACGTGGGAAGATAACCTCCTGGAGCAAAGGAACTGGTAACGTGTGGATAGGGACAGTGAGGGATAGTTTGTTATTACACGTTATCTCTGTGAATAGGCATATTTCTGTATTGTCTATTATTGTGTTCCGCTGTGTTAAGGAAAATGTATAACAGTAAAGATACGTTTGTTAAGATGGAATCTGAGTGTGGAAGTTTTGCTGGGCCAGATCATGGATATACATGGGCGACCTTACCCTCTCCCACTTCATCTGGCGTAGTCGGCAGGATCTGTGCCCAGCAAGATTCCCACCCAGGCCCAGTGTACAGTCAGAAACCGCCGCCGGTGTCCATTGTAAACCAGGTCAGGAAGTTTGGCGGGCGAAACTACCCCGTACCAGAGTGGGCGGAACAAGTGCGGATACTGGGAGAAATGTATAATATTGACCCTAACACCTTGGCAGAAATGGTGGTACTGACGCTAGAGGGGGAGGCATGGACGACAGTCAGACTGGAGACGGTCAGGGGGCAGCGTGCGTTGGATGATTTGGTGCGGGTGCTGGAAAAGACCTATGGGCCTACTACGTACCAGGGAACACTGCGATACCTGTTCTTTAGACGGACACAGCTTGAATGGGAGGACATTCCCTAATATGCAAATGCCCTTCAGGTACTCCTTGAACAAGTCTGTGCAAAAGGGGAACAACTGACTAACATAGCTCCTCGTGATCTGGTACTGAGAGATCAATTCGTTATAGGGCTGAGAGACCAGTATCTTAACCGTACGCTACAGGACTTGATTCGGATGACGCCGACTCTCACCTTCGCTGAAGTCAAGCAGGAAGCTATAGTACGTTCTAGGGGACCCGTCATGGATGTGGGGACTCAAAGCACTGCGTGCAGATCCATATTAGACATTAAACAGCCCAACAGTGACACCGAGGAGCTGAAACAGATGGTAGCAGATTTACAGCAACAGGTGTCACAGTTAACACTAGAACGACAGAGAGACCAGCGGATGCAACCTAGCTGTTCTGCAGGACCGTGTTGGTCATGTGGTGACCCTCGTCATAGGGCGAATCGTTGTCCTCAACGAACAAACCATCAGTTACCACGACGAACAGAATATCAGCTACATCCACGAGCAGAGCCGCCACGCCAGGTCTCACCACAATGGCCGCCGTTAAACTAGACACCCCTGCAGCTGAGGTTCGAGCAGTGGGGGGGGCAGAGAATGGGGTGTAGAAAAACAGAGCCAGCAACGGAGTACTCTTGCCTCGAGTAGTCCTACACTTGAAGTTATTCTGGAGGGAGTTGCAGTGCAAGGATTGATGGACACTGGGTCGCAAGTGACCACGATCTCTGAACAGTTTTATGAAAAGTACCTCAAACCAAGAACTGCTTGTGATCCAGATACCACCATTAAGATAATTGCGGCTAATAACCTACCCATTCCAGTAACCGGAGTCGCCTGGATGGATACGAAGACCTGCGGACAAGACCTAGGGAAACGAGGAATCGTCATTGTCAAGGAAGGCTTCGGCTCCGAGACCCCAGTAATAATCGGAATGAATATCTTGAAAGACCTGGATCTTATGCTGTTGACAAGAAAAGGGCCCAAGTACTGGCAGAAAGTTACCAAACATAAACCGACTCGTCTGGCGTTCCAGCGCGTAATCCGGACCGTTGGACTTCAACAGATGGCAAAGGAACAATTACCCCTAGCAGCCATTAAAGTGCCCCGCTGAACCCGGATTACTTTGCCCGCTGAAAAAGAGACAGTCATTTCCCTGCCTCTTAACACCAACTGACAGCTTGAAGGAGTTGAAGTGTTAATCGAGCCGAGGGCTCCAAGTGGGAGTAAGCTAAACCCACTAGTCGCCCGCACCCTAGCCGTCGTGAGGAACGGAAGAGTCCCTGTCAGGCTGAACAACACCGCAGACGTAGGTGTAGCCCTTGAAGCTGGCACGCAACTTGCCAGAGTATATGCTCTACCTACAGAAGTGAACCCCATGGGACCCTTACAATTCACCCCGTCTACAGAAGATGGCTGGACGGTAACTGTCTCAGCCATAAATGCTCAAGTAGACGATGAAGACATTGGGCGAAAACTACTGGAAAAAGTGCAACTGGACCCGTCCCAGTACACTAAACAGGAAGTGTCTCAAGTGGAGAAACTACTGCGAGAACACCAAGACTCCTTTGCAAAGCATGACACCGACTTTGGGTACACCACCAGTATCCAACACGAGATCCCCACGGGCGATACTGCACCTATTCGCGAGAGGTACCGACAAATACCACCTCAACAATACCAGGAGGTGAAAAGCCTCTTGGAATCTATGCTACACGCTGGAGTGGTGCGGGAGAGCCAGAGCCCATGGGCTGCACCCGTGGTGATAGTCAAAAATAAAGATGGATCCCTGAGATTTTGCGTAGACTACCGTCGGCTGAACGCTTGCACGATCCGGGACTCCTATCCACTCCCCCGGATCGAAGAGTCACTGACCGCCCTGAAAAAGGCCAAATATTTTTCGTCTCTAGAATAGGCCAGTGGATATTGGCAGGTCCCCATGAGTGAGAAGGACAGAGAAAAGACCGCCTTCATCCTTCCCATGGGCCTGTACGAGTTTGACCGGATGCCATTCGGCTTGAGTAACGCACCAGGGACCTTTCAGAGACTGATGGAACGCTGTCTGGGAGATTTCAACTTCGAATTCACGCTGATATACCTTGATGACATCGTGGTATACTCCGCCACCTTTGAGGATCATCTTCACAAGCTTGGCAAAGTGTTCCAGCGCTTGAAGAGACACGGCTTGAAGTTGAAGCCCAGCAAGTGCCGTCTATTCCAGCAGGAGATCGATTACCTGGGACACCGGATCTCGGCCGAAGGTGTCCAACCCTCTCCAGAGAAGATAGCAGCTGTCCGAGAGTGGCCACAACCAACTACCATCAAAGAAGTCCAGGCTTTCCTGGGGCTAGCGGGCTATTACCGCCAATTTGTCAAGGACTTTGCCCGGCTTGCGGAACCACTGCATGAGACCCTCCGAGGGACCGCGAACAGTCCCAGAGGATGACGCATCAGCTGGGGGCCCGACCAAGAAAAATCCTTCCGGGCGCTCCAGGCTGCTCTGACATCACCCCCTGTTCTGGCCTATGCTGACTACACCTTGCCGTTCCAGTTATACACCGACGCCAGCCTTCAAGGTCTCGGGGCGGTCCTCTCCCAAGTCCAAGATAACAAGGAACGCGTAATAGCCTATGCCAGTAGGTCCCTCCGTGACACCGAAAAGAACCCCGTCAACTACAGCTCTTTCCGCCTGGAACTCCTGGCCCTCACCTGGGCCATGACAGAGAAATTTGCTGGCTACCTGACAGGGGCGGAGGTGCTGGTCGTGACAGACAACAATCCTCTCGCCCACCTAGAAAATGCCAAACTAGGGGCAATGGAACAGCGCTGGATGGCAAGGCTCTCTAGATTCCAATACAAAATTAAATACAGAGCGGGGACGGAGAATCAGAATGCTGACAGCCTTTCCAGAGTGACATCATCCCCGCCAGTGGGGGACCGGGATGAAGAGTTGGAGGAAGATGAACTGCCCGACTTTGCCCAGCTAGCTAAACAAATAGAAGATAGCCGCCAGTATGCTGTAGGCGGGATCGAAGCCGTAGTGGGGTCCCCCCTGTCCCAACAAGAATGGGCCAAGCTTCAAGATCGAGACCCTGAACACGTCTTACTGAAGCAGTACGTGAAGACACAAGAAAAACCACCCTCCGAAGTAAGAGCCCGACTATCAACCAGGGCCTCTGCCTTACTTGCCCAATGGGATCGGCTGGTCGTAAAGGATGGAGTCTTGTATCGCAGGGCCCTTTTATCCCATATGCTGGAAGAATGTTTGCAGATTGTCGTCCCGGTGCAGCTGGCCCATGAGATGGTGGCTGAAGCCCACAGAAGGAATGGCCACTTCGGCGTAGACAAGACCCTCCGGTGGACCCAGCAATTCATTTTTTGCCCAGGACTCCGTAAGCTGGTTGAAAACGTCTGCCTAAGATGTCGTACATGTGAACTCCACAAGTCTACTGAGCAGCGTGCACCCGTCCAGACTATTAGCACATCCAGGCCCCTCGAATTGTTGATGGTGGACTATCTGTTGATCGGAATGGCGAATAGTGGCTACCAGTACTGTCTGGTGATGGTGGACCACTTCACGAAATTCGCCGTCGCTGTTGCTACCAAAGATCAGACTGCTGAATCGGCTGCACAGGCCATCTGTCAACACTTCGTTCGGGTTTACGGGTGTCCGGAGCGGCTGCACTCTGATCAGGGGGCGTGTTTCGAAGGGCGAGTCATTGAAGAACTTCAGCAGATGTATGGAATCAAGAAATCCAGGACCACCCCGTACCATCCACAAGGGAATGGCGCGTGTGAACGTTTCAACCGGACCCTCTTACAACTGATCCGAACCTTAGCAGAAGACAAAAAACCCGACTGGCCTCGATTCCTCCCAGAACTGCTGTGGGCCTATAACAATCAAGTCCATTCTGTCACCGGATACACGCCTTACACCCTCCTTTTTGGCCGCCCAGGCAAAGGCATCCATGAGCTACACCTGTCTAACTCTGACGAAGACACCTGTGGTACCTATCCTTCCTGGCTACAAGCACACCGTCAAAGGATGGAGACTGTCTACCGGCTGGTGGAACAGCAGACCCAGGACCAGGTCCATGCTGATCCACTTCCAGTACAAGAAGACCTACTGAATGTGGGTCAACTAGTCCTGGTTCGTATAAAGAAACCGCAAGGAAAACTCCGGCCCAAGTGGGAGACCGAAGTCTATCGAATAATCGGACACCCGTACCCTGGTGGCCCCGTCTACCAAGTACAAGGCGAAGACAGCGGCAGCCTCCGCACCCTGCACCGTAACATGTTGCGCCCCTGTCGTTCTCAGCCTGACTCTCCTCCTGTGATACCTAGAGAGATGGATATCACTAATACTGTGGGAGACACCAATACCGGGGATGTAGAGGTGAAAGACATTTCTACCCCTGCTCGCCTGACTGACTTACCGACTGGGGTAGAGAGTGGGGTGACCGATCGGGGAGAGAGACTAGCACCCGTTAGGCGGACGGCGAGGACCACCGCGGGAGTGCCCCCGGGACAGTCCTACAGAGACCAATATGTGTGGCCCTCTTCACAGCCGGGTCCTACAACCTCCACAGCCATCACCGCCCTGGAGTCAGTCGTTGACAGGGACTGCCAACCTTTGAGTGGGGGGGGCGTGTAGTGAGCTGGCCGGCTATGACTGTTCTATTATCATTGACATAGAATCTGTGACAGACACTGCCCCCGTGTGGCCAGAAGTTATACCTATGCCGAATGTGATTACAGAGAAACAAACTGTATTGGCTAAACTTCCCCCTGTTGTGTCATGTGAACAGGAAGGGGAGGGAAAAAGAGAGCCCGGGAAACTGGTGTGTGCAGAGAGAGGTCGGTGTGTGCTGGCGTCCTCCCGTAGATGCGATATAGAAGATTGCCTGGATGACCTCTCTCTCTCGGAAGCTGACATCCAGATTGTTCCCAGCTCCCACACTGCGGAGCACTCAGCGGTGACATCTTCACAGATCCTGGAGCCCATGAACTGTAAGCGGGTCCTCTGTTGAGAGGCCGAACAGTCTGGACCTGAGAGACAGAGTTTTGTTTAATCCCTGTTGTTTCCTCTTCGGCTGGAGCGTCCCCCTGCAGTGACAGACAGGCCTGCGACGTGGGAAGATAACCTCCTGGAGCAAAGGAACTGGTAACGTGTGGATAGGGACAGTGAGGGATAGTTTGTTATTACACGTTATCTCTGTGAATAGGCATATTTCTGTATTGTCTATTATTGTGTTCCGCTGTGTTAAGGAAAATGTATAACAGTAAAGATACGTTTGTTAAGATGGAATCTGAGTGTGGAAGTTTTGCTGGGCCAGATCATGGATATACATGGGCGACCTTACCCTCTCCCACTACACATCCATGACTTCTTCCTTTCTAATTCTCTTAACCTCCTGGCTCTTACTGAAACCTGGATTCAGCAGTCAGACACCAACACTGTTCCTGCTCTTTCATATGGTTGACTACACTTTTCTCATACCCCCAAGATCGGACAACAGAGCAGGTGGAGGCGTTGGTCTGCTCCAATCAACCAAATGTAACTTCCAAGTTATCCCCCAAGTACCCTCACTTGTCTTCCCTTCTTTTGATGTCCATGCTGTCAGACTCTTCATCACCTTCTCCATGCGAGTGGTGATTTTTATCATCCTGCCGGCCCCTCTCATCAGTTCCTGGATCACTTTGCCACCTGGCTTCCACACTTTCTCTCCTGTGACATCCCCACCCTCATCATGGGTGATTTCAACATCCCCATTGCTTTTCCCCTCTCCCCATCTGCTTCTCACCTTTTATCTCTAATCTCTTCTTTCGGCCTCTCGCAGCAAACTAACTCTCCAAAACATGAAGACGGAAACTCCCTCGACTTGGTCTTCTCCCGGCTTTGCTCAGTGGACGATTTCACAAACTCCCCTCTCCCGCTCTCTGACCACAACCTTCTTTCATTCTCTATCAAGAACTGCCATCCCGCTCAGGTCACCCCCACTTTCCACATTTATAGAAACATCAAGGCCATTAACATCCAGAAACTTATGAAGAACTTGCAGTCCTCATTGGCCCCTATCTCCACCATCTCATGTCCTGATTCTGCACTGAAGCATTACAATGAAACCCTGCAAAGTGCCCTGGATGACATTGTACCTCCTATACATAGAACAACTCGGCACAGATGGCAACAACCGTGTCACATGCTGCAAACACATTTCCTGCAGCGGTGCTCCGAACTTCTGTGAAGAAAATCTAATCTACCCAAAGATTTCATCCATTATAAGTTCATGCTTAAAATATAAAACTCTGCCCTTCACCTCTCCAAAGAAACCGATTTTAACACCCTCATCACCTCACTGTCCAATAATGTCTCTTTGGCACTTTTCATTCCCTACTCAACCCAAGAGTGCAGGCCACAACCACGGATCTCCGCGCTGACGATTTGGCCAATTGCTTCAAAGAAAAAATTAACCACGTCCGACAGAAAATTATCTCCCAATCCCCTCATACCATGCACTGTCCTCCCTGCCCATTGCATCTAGTTCACTCTCTGACTTTGAACCAGTTACAGAAGAAGAAGTAATCAGGCTTCTTGCATCTTCTGATCCGACTACTTGCACCAGTGACCCCATTCCATCATATCTCCTTCAGTCCCTTTCCCCTGCTGTCACCTCTCACCTAAAAAAAATTTCAACCTTTCTTTCTCTTCTGGTATCTTCCCCTCCTCATTTACTAAGTATAAGAAAACTGACTGAACAACATTATAATCTGAACTGGTGCATAACCAAAAAAAAGTCATAGCAAATAGATCAATGGCTGCACTCAAAATTTACTGTGCTAAGACAAGGAAATGTGCAATATATGAAATGTGAATAGCATAATGGCTAGGGAAATTTATGAAAAAACACATGAGATTCTTAGCACAATATTTGGCCAAAAGTTGTGAGCCCATCCACCAAAACGTCAAGGTGATCTCAGATCGGATGGGTAACTGAGCTGACTGCCTAGTGTGAACACTTACCTATGGCTAATAACATGGTAAAGCCTGCTTTTATAGGGAGCTCAGAACCAACTGTGCATCTGTGAATCTCATGTGTTTTTTCATAAATTTCCCTAGCCATTATGCTATTCACATTTCATATATTGCACATTTCCTTGTCTTAGCACAGTAAATTTTGAGTGCAGCCATTGATCTATTTGCTATGACTTTTTTTGGTTATGCACCAGTTCAGATTATATTGTTGTTCAGTCAGTTTTCTTATACTTAGTATATACTATTTTTCTGGCTTGAACGCCTCGCCCTTCACCATGCTGTGATTTTAATTACATCCATACACAGTTGGTTCTGAGCTCCCTATAAAAGCAGGCTTTACCATGTTATTAGCCATAAGTAAGTGTTCACACTAGGCAGTCAGCTCAGTTACCCATCCGATCTGAGATCACCTTGACGTTTTGGTGGATGGGCTCACAATGTTTGGCCAAATATTGTGCTAAGAATCTCATGTGTTTTTTCATAAATTTCCCTAGCCATTATGCTATTCACATTTCATATATTGCACATTTCCTTGTCTTAGCACAGTAAATTTTGAGTGCAGCCATTGATCCCCTCCTCATTTAAGCATGCCATCATACATCCATTACTTAAAAATCATCCCTCGACCAAAACTGTGCCACTATTTACATACCTGTCTCTAATCTTCCCTTCATCTCTAAACTCCTCGAACGCCCGGTCCACTCCCGTCTTATCCGCTATCTCTCAGATAATTCTCTTCTCGACCCTCTTCAATCTAGTTTCTGCTCTCTACACTCTACTGAAACTGCCCTCACTAAAGTCTCTAATGATCTACTAACAGCTAAATCTAATGGTCACTACTCCATGCTAATTCTCTTGGATCTCTCCGCAGCTTTCGATACTGTGGATCATCAGCTCCTCCTCACTATGCTACACTCCATCGGCCTCAAGGACACCGCTCTCTCCTGGTTCTCCTCCTATCTCTCTGACCGCTCTTTCACTGTATCTTTTGCTGGTTCCTCTTCTTCTCACTTTCCCATTACTCTTGGGCTTCCTCAAGGATCAGTGCTAGCCCCCTCCTCTTCTCTTTGTATACCGCCCCTATTGGACAAACAATCAGTAGATTTGGGTTCCAGTACCATCTCTATGCTGATGACACCCAATTATACACTTCTTCTCCTGATATCACGCCTGCCTTTTTAGAAAACACCAGTGATTGTCTTACCGCTGTCTCTAACATCATGTCCTCCCTCTATCTGAATCTGAACCTGTCAAAAACTGAACTCCTCGTGTTCTCTCCCTCTACTAACCTACCTTTGCCTGACATTGCCATCCCCATGTGTGGTTTCACCATTAATCCCAAGCAACATACCCGCTGCCGTGGGGTCATACTTGATTCCGAGCTTTCATTCACCCCCCACATCCGATCACTGGCTCGCTCTTCTTATCTGCATCTCAAAAACATTTTTAGAATTTGCCTTTTTCTTACTTTCGACTCTGCCAAAACTCTTACTGTTTCACTCATTCATTCTCGTCTGGACTATTGTAACTCTCTACTAATCGGCCTCTGTAAAAGAACCTATATAGATAGAAAATAGTGAGAATAAATAAAACATACAAAAGAACATAATATAAAAACCACAGACACAGCACATTAAAAATATATATAGAAATGATTATAAAAATGGAACAAAACTAAGGACTTCACTTGTTTAATAATAGGCCAATATTTACTCAATATCTCCCAGAAGATCATAGAATTACTAGAGAAAGTAGAAATAAGTCTCACCTGTTGTATCGTTTGTGACTTCTTTTTGGTCTTCAGAAGATCCTTCCTGTCAACATGGGAAGCCTTCCTCATACATCTCCTGACTACCCTTTCCTTTCGCTATCAGCCCATCCATGAAACCCTCCTCCAGGATATCGGTGATCTCAGCCTGGAAAGTAGATGTAGGGTTAAAACTTAGTCTTTTATATTTATCTTCATTCCTCAGTTGTCGATATACCTCCTTCTTATACATTTCATTGGGCCATAAAATGACATTTCCTCCTTTGTCTGCTGGCTTTACCAATATCCCTTTCATACATTTTAATTCCGTCAGTGCCCGTCTCTGTTCCCTTGTCAGATTGTCATGTTTGATACCTTGTGGAATTTTCTTGAGATCTTCCGTTACCACTTTAACAAATGGCTCCACTTCAGGGAACAGATTCAAAGGAGGAAAGCATTTTGGTTTAGGTAACGCAAACTTACCCATAGATGTCGTAGGAAGAGATTCCTCACAAAGCTCATTCAAAATTGCAATAGCTTCCTGTTCCTCAGCAGTCCACTGTGTTCCATCAGAGTTATTTTTTTTATGTAACTTATGAAGTACCAACTTCCTAGCAAACAGCTAAATCTAATGGTCACTACTCCATGCTAATTCTCTTGGATCTCTCCGCAGCATTCGATACTGTGGATCATCAGCTCCTCTGTTATGATCCGGTGACCTTGGAGCCGCATGAAACTTTCTCTGGAGTAGGTGGAAACTATACTGACCGCAAATCCTGAAGTAACACCGCAACTAGAAGTAGCCGTGGGGTGTGCCTAACAAACCCTAGACACCTCGACACAGCCGGAGGACTAAATACCCCTATAGATGGAAATAGGAATACTACCTTGCCTCAGAGCAGAACCCCAAAGGATAGGCAGCCCCCACGAATATTGACTGTGAGTAGGAGAAGAAAAGACACACGCAGGCAGAAAACAAGATTTAGCAAAAGAGGCCACTCTAGCTAAATAGGAAAGGATAGGACAGAATACTAGGCGGTCAGTATTAAAACCCTTCAAAAATATCCACAGCAGATAATACAAAAAATTCCACAATCTAACTAAAGACGTGGAATGAATATTTGCAACCCCACAGAATCCAACAAGACTGAGAAAATACTGACACAATCTAAGCTGGACAAGAAAACACAAAAGAATAGCACTGAATCATGAAGCACACAGCACGTGTGCCACAGAAAAAAAAAACAGACACTTATCTTTGCTGATTTGGCAGAAAGGCAGGAGGAACCAGGCAGAGGTCCAACACCTCCCAATAACAATTGACAACTAGCAAGGACTAATGAATCCTGCACACCTAAATACCCCAGTCAGAACTGCCATCAGCAGAAACACCTGACCAGGACTGAAACCCAGGGACAACTGCATTACCACCTACCACCACCGGAGGAAACCCAAAAGCAGAATTCACAACACTCCTCTAACTATGCTACACTCCATCGGCCTCAAGGACACCGCTCTCTCCTGGTTCTCCTCCTATCTCTCTGACCGCTCTTTCACTGTATCTTTTGCTGGTTCCTCTTCTTCTCACCTTCCCTTTACTGTTGGGGTTCCTCAAGGACCAGTCCTAGCCCCCTCCTCTTCTCTTTGTATACCACCCCTATTGAACAAACAATCAGTAGATTTGGGTTCCAGTACCATCTCTATGCTGATGACACCCAATTATACACTTCTCCTGATATCACGCCTGCCTTTTTAGAAAACACCAGTGATTGTCTTACCGCTGTCTCTAACATCATGTCCTCCCTCTATCTGAATCTGAACATGTCAAAAACTGAACTCCTCGTGTTCTCTCCCTCTACTAACCTACCTTTGCCTGACATTGCCATCTCCATGTGTGGTTTCACCATTAATCCCAAGCAACATACCCGCTGCCTTGGGGTCATATTTGATTCCGAGCTTTCATTCACCCCCCACATCCGATCACTGGCTCGCTCTTCTTATCTGCATGTCAAAAACATTTTTATAATTCGCCTTTTTCTTACTTTCAACTCTGCCAAAACTCTTACTGTTTCACTCATTCATTCTCTTCTGGACTATTGTAACTCTCTACTAATCGGCCTCCCTCTTACCAAACTCTCCCTTCTCCAACCTGTCCTGAATGCTGCAGCCAGGATCATATTCCTCTCCAATCGTTATACCGATGCCTCTACCTTATGCCTGTCATTACACTGGTTACCCATCCATCCATTACAAAACTATTACCCTCATCCACAATGCACTCCATAGCTCAGCACCACCCTACATCTCCTCTCTGGTCTCAGTCTACCACCCTACCCGTGCTCTCCATTATGCTAATGACCTGAGGTTAGCATCCTCAATATCAGAACCTCCCACTCCTGTCTCCAAGACTTTTCAAGTGCTTCGCCAATTCTTTTGAATGCACTACCCAGGTCAATACGTTTAATCCCCAATCCCCACAGTTTTAAGTGTGCCCTAAAAATGCATTTGTTCAGACTGGCCTACCGCCTCAACGCATTAAACTATCCCTGTGTGGCCCAAAAAACTTAAACCATAATCAGGTCCCTCGCATCATGTTCTCATATGCTTTATGCAGTTAATTAGCCCTCTGTATTTGCACTGTTACATATTTAGGCTGTTAACTTGTTCGTGCAGCTTTACATGAACACTTGATCCTTACACTATGGCTGGTCCGAACAACGAAAGCAATTGCTACCATCCACCTCTCTTGTCTTCCCTTTTCCTCATAGTCTGTAAGCTTGAGAGCAGGGCCCTCATTCCTCCTGGTATCTATTTTGAACTGTGATTATTGTTATGCTGTAATGTCTATTGTCTGTACAAATCTCCTCTATAATTGTAAAGTGCTGCGGAATATGTTGGCACTACATAAATAAAATTATTATTATTATAAGTAACATCTTTTCCAGGGTAATGAATTATATAAAGCAAAATAACTAACCCCAACCAAAAATGTTCCTCCACCACTTGGGCTATGTTCACAAGCAGCATTTTTGTTGCGTTTTTCAACTTTAGCATTGCTTTCAACCAATACAAATGCATTCACTTGGAAATGTCATTGTAACATTGAACAACTTTAGCTGGCCACGTGGTGTGTGACACATAAGCAGACACATCTTGTTTCATTTATGAAGGATGGCCTCTTAAAGAAACAGAGCCTATTTTTCGATGGGCATCAGATGGCATTAATGTTCTTAAAGGGCCATTAAACAGTGGGTCTCCAATACTGTTATTGCCTAAGCAGTGAGTGGCTGAGCGGCTAAGAATTCTGATGCACTCCAATACCCCTTTCACGAGAAATACAGGAGGGCCTCTGAAAAAATGTTGCATTGAATGCAAGGCCTGCCCTGCCCCAAAGTTACATGCACCCCATTAACTGTTTCTGCAGACGTACTTGAGGGCCTCATATCAAAATTGTCCCAATTAGAAAAGTGTGTGTCTCCCATACTGGTTGCTTATGCATTGAATGCAAGGACTGGCCTGTCCCAAAGTTATATGCACCCCAATAACCCTTTGAAACCACGTACTGGATGGCCACATGAAACAAAAGATCACATTATTATTATTTTTTTTATTACCATAAATTTTGTCCATGAAGTGAATACAAGGCCTGGACATAATTTGCATGCACCACAATCCCCCTTGGAAGAAACATGGAGGAGGGTCTCATAAAAAAATTGTCTCATTAAAAAAGGGAACGCTTCACCTATACTTGGAATGCCCATACACTAAGTGTTTAGGCTATCAAACATTTCCCCCTGGTCGTACACTTTTTTTTTCCTTTTTAAATTATTTACGGGCATCATAAACACCGTTTCCAAAAAATAGAGTGACTATTGCATCACGGAATCCGTTCACCCTCATAATCTAGTGGTGGTGCCTGAAGAGACGTGGAGGATGTCCTCATATGTCTCTATTCCCAATTTAAAGGAGCAGGTCTCCTACATTTTGAATGACCATACACTGTGTGTGGATTGACAAACATTTCCCCCTGGGGGAGATGCATTTTTTTTTGTTTCAAATTAGTAACGGGCATCATAAAAACAGCCTTGCACAAAATGGAGTGACTTTTGCATCACAGAATACGTTCACCCTGGTGTTCTAGTGGTTGTGGATGATGAGGATGAGGATAAGGAAGAGGCTAACACAACGCCGAAAAAATGGAATGTATGCCTGAAAAGCAAGTATTTGGAGACCACAGATAGACCGGGCGTCTGACTGAGATAACAGACTGTTTCAATATGTGGCCTGGAGTTTTTTTAAAAATTTTTACCCCAAAATACTGTATAGACCTAGGTCAAAAAACGGGTCTAGCGGTATGAGAGCTCCACCATATATTATATATAGAAAACCAAAGAAAAAATGGACACTAAAGCTGATTAGAATACTAGAAAATGTATAGAAAATATATAGTAAAAACATTTTTTTGTTATCAAGACATAATCATTTTAAATATATTTGCAGACACAATTTAAAAAGGAGAAGGCAACACACTAGTACCACGTACAGGGAAAGAGAATAACAGGAATAATCAACATAGCCACTTCATTTTTGAATGAACTACACAATTCAATAACCAATCTCTGGATCTCTCTCTATAGGATTTTAGTAGTAACTCACAGAGCTATGTATATAGACTAACGGTTCAAAATGTCTTATCAAATTCATATAGAATAGCCAAATAATGGCAAAGTGCCTACAGTACATAGGATGTAGTCCCCACCTAAGTAGAGCCACAATAGCTATAACAATAATTGAGAAAATTACTGGGGGACTGCAAAGGATAAATGCAATTATTAAACTAGAAAATAGGGTATAATAGCCTCTTACTATATAGTTGCCTATAAGGATTATATGAATGAACTCAAGGCTCAAAAAGGTTAAATGCAGATCAAATGCATAGATCGAATCCAAATAAAGTGCAAAGTGCCAAGAAGATATACTCACATACAGTCACAATCAATAATGTGATCTAAAAACACTATAGCTAGTGCAAGTGGAAAGTACCATGGACTTGATTAATACAGCAAGACATATAGGCAAGGCATATTATAATAAAAACCCTATAATTGCAAGAAGGAGGTAAGTGGGGTAAAAGTAAAATGATATTACATAGATGAACCGACCTGCTCCTGATCGTGGGAAGAGCACCCCAACGCGCGTTTCGCACACTTGCTTCCTCGGGGGCGTGATGTGAGGGTCAAAAGAACCAACTTATATACCCGATAGTATACTGAATAGGAGCAGCTGAAAGCGGCGCTTCCCATGGCGCCCGCAGTGACCGGAAGCAGTGGAGTCGGCGTCCTGCATCACATGTTCACGCCCACCACTGACGCGTCAGCGGGGTGGGTCTGAAGTGCGACGCGGCAGGGACCCGTGTCCATAGCAACCAGGTCACGCCGGCCAAGAGGAGCGCACACCGATGGAAAATGTAAGTAAGAACAATCAACAGAGACATGCTAACGTGTCAGTGAAGTGGGCCAAAAGTACAAGGTAGCAAACGCTCATGTCCATAGAAACCAGGCCACGCAGATAAAGAGGAGCACACTCCGCTGGTAAGTATAAATCAGGGCAATAAGAAAATACATACCAGCGCAGGAGAAGGACCAATTATTAGAAGGAAAACATACCTATGACTAAAGAAAAATTAGTGCACATACCTGAGGATGTGAGGAGGGTGAAAAAGAGGTGAAAGAGTGAAACGTGCACAGGGAGACTGAAAGGAAAAAAGGAAAAAAATAAGGTAAGGCAAAGGAATATCAATGTACAATATCCGTGTGACTAAAACTAGATAAATATAAGGTGCTGCAAATGGCTGCAGAAAAAAATACATATAACTGCAAATATGGCCATAACTCTGAGTGAAATATGAATAAAGGTGTAATAGAAGAAACCACATATATCTGTATAAAGAAACAAAATGATAAATAAATGCTAATAATGATGAATATGAAATACTAGCTGTTTCCAGCCAGCTAATGCTCGGCACGCTCAATGCTATCTAATTAACGCTGCTGGTGATTAAACTAAATACTGACAACATTCAATAGCGCTTAGGCAGGTGGTAAATTAACTTAAAATGAAGTTAATAACAATAGTGTGGTGATGTGGTAGGGGGCTGGATTATGTGTAGTGATGTGGTGGGGGGGCGGGATTGTGTGTGGTGATGTGGTGGGGGGGCGGGATTGTGTGTGGTGATGTGGTGGGGGGGCGGGATTGTGTGTAGTGATGTGGTGGGGGGCGGGATTGTGTGTGGTGATGTGGTGGGGGGGCGGGATTGTGTGTGGTGATGTGGTGGGGGGCGGGATTGTGTGTGGTGATGTGGTGGGGGGCAGGATTGTGTGGTGATGTGGTGGGGGGCGGGATTGTGTGGTGATGTGGTGAGGGGGCGTGATTGTGTGTGGTGATGTGGTGAGGGGGCGGGATTGTGTGTGGTGATGTGTTGGGGGGGCGGGATTGTGTGTGGTGATGTGTTGGGGCGGGATTGTGTGTGGTGATGTGGTGGGGGGGCGGGATTTTGTGTGGTGATGTGGGGGGGCGGGATTGTGTGTGGTGATGTGTTGGGGGGCGGAATTATGTGTGGTGATGTGTTGGGGGGGCAGGATTATGTGTGGTGATGTGTTGGGGGGGCAGGATTATGTGTGGTGATGTGTTGGAGGGGAGGGATTATGTGTGGTGATGTGAGGGGGCGGGATTATGTGTGGAGATGTGTTAGGGGGCGGGATTATGTGGTGATGTGGTGGGGGTGGGATTATGTGTGGTGATGTGGTGGGGGGCAGGATTATGTGTGGTGGTGTGTTGGGGGCGCGGGATTATGTGTGGTGATGTGGTGGGGGGGCAGGATTATGTGTGGTGATGTGGTGGGCGGGCAGGATTATGTGTGGTGGTGGGCGGGCGGGATTATGTGTGGTGGGGGGGCGGGATTATGTGTGGTGATGTGGGGGGGCGGGATTATGTGTGGTGATGTGGGGGGGCGGGATTGTGTGTTAATGGGGTGGGGGGCGGGATTATGTATGGTAATGGGGTGGGGGCGGGATTATGTGTGGTGATTGGGTGGGGGGGCGGGATTGTGTGGTGATGTGTTGGGGGGCGGGATTGTGTGGTGTGGTGCGGATTATATGTGGTGATGTGGTGGGGGGCAGAGCTACTATGCAGGGGGCGGGATTAACGAGTAATCACGATGCCTCATATATATATATAGATAAGTATTACAGTGACACTCAAACCAATAAAGCTATATATTACAAGTGTATAGTTATTTTTCTTTTTCATTTTCTTTTTCCTTTTCTCAAAGAAGAGAAGTCCATCAACGCATCCTGAAAATTCAGTAGAGGGTATAGAAGGGTAAACACACCTTAAAAGAACCTATATAGATAGAAAATAGTAAGAATAAATAAAACATACAAAAGAACATAATATAAAAACCACAGACACAGCACATTAAAAATATATAGAAATGATTGTAAAAATGGAACAAAACTAAGGACTTCACTGAGGCCCTTAGGACGAATGCAATCGATCCGGATGATCCATTGAGCCTCTAATTGGGAAAATCTCTTTTTGGTGTCCCCACCACGCACATCCATCAGGATACGGTCAATACCACGTACTCGTAGTAACTTGCTGTTACACCCATGTGCTTCCTTAAAGTGCCTAGGAATGGGTTTCAAAGAAACCCCATCTTGGGCCTTTAGTCCCAAAAGCACACTTAAATTCCTGGCCTCTGTAGTAGCTGTGGGTTAATATGTCCCGCAAATTCTTGTTCCTCCTGTAGGTGATGGAAGGTGTGGTGGTAAGGCATTTGGCCAGCATAGTATCTTGTTTCATAATAGGCCAATATTTACTCAATATGTCCCTGAATATCATAGAATTACTAGAAAAAGTAGAAATAAGTCTCACCTGTTGTATCGTTTGTGACTTCTTTTTGGTCTTCAGAAGATCCTTCCTGTCAACATGGGAAGCCTTCCTCATACATCTCCTGACTACCCTTTCCGAATAACCACGGTCCCTGAAGCGTTTCGAGATTTCATCCGCCTGTTTTTGATAGGAAGTATCTTCAGAGCAAATCCGTTTTGCTCTAAGGAACTGACCATATGGGATGTTGTTCTTGAGATTACTTGGATGGGCTGAAGAAGCAGGCAGTAGACTATTGACTGATGTTTCTTTTCTATGTAGATCACTCTGTAACAGTCCATCTTCCCCACCGGATACACACATCTAGGAAGTCGACACTGTCACGGCTACAATTGCAGCTAAGTTTGATGTTAAAATCATTGTTGTTAAGGTTGTTCCACAAATTTTAAGAGGTCACTTTCAGTACCTTGCCAGATTGCAAAAGCGTCATCAATATAACGAGTCCACATTAATATATTAGATGACAGTGGGGTGGGATCGGTGAAAAAAATTCTCCTCTCCCACAGCCCCAGGAATAGACATGCGTAGGACGGGGCAAAGGCCGCCCCCATGGCTGTACCCTGGAGCTGCAGGTAGGGTGCCTGTTGTGAACTCTATTTTTGGGCTCCCTCTAGTGGTCACAAGCGGTACTGTGTAGTGTTGTCTTTCTGCAGGTTGGCAGCATCAGCTGGTTCGTTATCCTTGGCTGGTTTCCTATTTAGCTCACCTGGATACTCAGTTCCTTGCCTGCTATCAATGTATTCAGTGCTCTTCAGATTCCTTGTGACTACCTAGCTCCCAGTCTCTCCAAGACAAGCTAAGTTTTTGTTTGTTCATTTTTTGATTATCAGCATTCATCATGTTTCTTGTCCAGCTTGCTAAAATGTGATTTTCTCGCTTGCTGGTTGCTCTAGGGGACTGAGTTTCTCCCCCCACACCGTTAGTTGGTGCGGGGGTTTTGGAAATCTCAGTGTGGATATTTTGTAAGGGTTTTTTACTGACCGCACAGACCCCTTTTCTATTTTCTGCTATCTAGTATTAGTGGGCCTCATTTGCTGAATCTGCTTTCCCCCCTGTGTATGTGCCTTCCTCTTACCTCACCGTTATTATTTGTTGGGGGCTTCTATATCTTTGGGGATTATTTCTCTGGAGGCAAGTGAGGTCTTTCTCTCTCTCTAGGGGTAGTTAGTTCCTCAGGCTGGCTCGAGACGTCTAGGATTTTAGGCACGTTCACCGGCTACTTCTAGTGTGTTTGGATAGGTTCAGATTTGCGGTCAGTCCAGTTTGCCACCTCCCTAGAGCTTGTCCTATGTTTGTTACTTAGCTGGAGTAATTTGTGATCCTCAACCACTAAGGATCATAACAGGTGCCTCTTTAAAAATAAAGAAGTTGTGTGTTAGTGCAAATACAATAAGACAACAATAGCTGAACGAAATCATCATCCATGCCTGTCGTTCCCAGGAAAAAATTAACTGCTTCTAAACCATCAACGTGTCTTATAGATGTGTAAAGTGATTCCACATCTATTGTCACTAGCCACATGTCGGACTCCAGGCTGATATTCATAATTTTAGACAGGATGTCACCTGTATCTCTCGAAAAGGTAGAGTTTCAACCAGTGGTTTAAGGTAAAAATCCAACATCTTACCTATATTTTCCGTAAGTCCCCCATTCCCGGAGAAAATAGGTCGTCCTGGCGGGCTTGACAAATTCTTATGGATTTTGGGCAACAGATACAATCACGGAGTTTGTGGTGCAACAGGGATCAGACCTTCCTTTAGATCTTTTGATATCAGCCCATCCAAGAAAGCCTCCTCCAGGATATCAGTGAGTTCAGCCTGGAAAGTAGATGTAGGGTTAAAACTTAGTCTTTTATATTTATCTTCATCCCTCAGTTGTCGATATACCTCCTTCTCATACATTTCATTGGGCCATAAAACGACATTTCCTCCTTTGTCTGCTGGTTTTACCGATATCCCTTTCATACATTTTAATTCCGCCAATGCCCGTCTCTGTTCCCTTGTCAGATTGTCATGTTTGATACCTTGTGGAACTTTCTTGAGATATTCCGTTACCACTTTAACAAATAGCTCAACTTTAGGGAACAGATTCAAAGGAAGAAAGCGTTTTGGTTTAGGTAACGCAAACTTACCCATAGATGTCGTAGGGAGAGATTCCTCACAAAGTTCATTCAAAATTGCAATAGCTTCCTGTTCCTCAGCAGGCCACTGTGTGTCATCAGAGTTCTTTTTTTGATGTAACTTATGAAGTACCAACTTCCTAGCAAATAGCTGAAGATCTTTGACTGCTGTGAAGAAATTAAAAGATTAGGTGGGAGAGAAAGATAACTCAAGATTTAATACCTCCATTTGTGCATCTGTTAGAACAATAGAAGATAGGTTGACTACCTGTGATTTTGCAGTTCCCACAGGACAGGTATTGGTACGTTTAGAGGAATTATTCTTCCGATTGTGTAACAACTCTGCTGGCATCACGGCATGGCCTCTCATCTCTCACACTATCTTAACCACTGCTCCAGGCCATGATGTGGTTTCTGTTTCTCGCCAGCTCCATATTCTATGTATCTGCTCTCTGCATGCTTCCTGGCTGTGTGCATAGGGGGCCGGCGCCTGAACTCTCTGGTTCTTATAGAAATCAGGTGCATCTGTCTAATCTGTTCCTGACCAATTGCCAGGATGCCTCCAGTATTTAGTGCAGCTCCACCCAGTGGACTGGGCCTGTGTAATGTGTTAGCTCAGTTTGTGTTTAGCTTCTGAGTTTGCCAGGCCTTGCTCTGTGTTACTCCCTCTCTGGAGGCTTTACTCTGCATTCTTGCCTTGATCTTGTTGTCTGCCCTCCAGGAGGCAGAATATCCTGGTCCCTGTGTCTTTGTCCTTGTTTCTTGTCTTGTTCCATTTCCTTGTCTGAACTTAGTCTTATCTCGGTCTCCTTGTCTGTGGCTTCCTTCCCTGCTGCGTCTTTCCTCGTGTTCTCAGTCTGCTTACACTCCGCACTCTTGTGGCTCTGCCTGCTCTGTACCTTTGTGGCTTTACCTCTGCTCCGCACTCCTGCGGTTCTGCTCCTTTCTACTCTGCCTAGCTTCTGCTGCTGCAGTAATCTCTTGCTGCAGCTCCTCTCCACATTCCTTGTGGTTCCGCTCTGCTTGGCTTCTGCTGCTGCAGTGATCTCTTGCTGCAGCTCCTCTCCACATTCCTTGTGGCTCCACTCTGCTTAGCTTCTGCTGCTGCAGTAATCTCTTGCTGTAGCTCCTCTACATATTCTTTGTGGTTCTGCTCTGCTTAGCTTTTATTGCTGCGCTCTCTCTTGCTGCTCTACTGCTCCTATCCACAGCCTTGCGGTTCTTTTCCTGTGTGAACAGGTCCCAACCTGTTCCTTCATTCTCCTTTCCTTCTGGCTTGTTTCCGTACCTGCATCTCCTGTGTGAACAGGTCCCAACCTGTTCCTTCATACCTCACTCCTTTCTGCTTGTTTCCTTTCCTGCACCTCCTGTGTGAACAGGTCCATACCTGTTCCTCCATACTTCATATCCGTTCCTGCACCTCCTGTGTGAACAGGTCCCTACCTGTTCCTCCATACTACATATCCGTACCTGCACCTCCAGTGTGAACAGGCCTCTACCTGTTCCTTCATACACCACCTCAACCAGCCCTGTGTTCTCTGCTGTGCCTGCCAGCCCTGTGTTCTCTGCCATGCCTGCCAGCCCTGTGTTCTCTGCCGTGTCTCTGCCAGCCCTGTGTCTTAGCCGTGCCAGCCTACTCGTCTGAGTTTCAGCCGTGCTCTTCTGCCAGTCCTGCCTGTTGCCCGCACTAATCCTGGTATTCCTGTCTCCCAAGTGGGATCAGCAGCCACAGCCAGACACCACCTTGGAGTAGCACCTGGCAGCTGCCTGCTGCAGAAGCCTGACCTCACCATCAGAGGCTCCAGAGAAAACCCAAGCAGCTGTCATAGTCACGCCCCTTCCAGGGTAGTCTGGTTTGTGGCACAGTGGGGCCACAAACCCCCCGAGCTCACGCCCACCAGTCAGGGCGTGAGCGTGACAGATTGTAATTAATGCCCTTACTTTTATTCCTACCATTGGCGGAAAAATGCTGTATGTCCTGAATCTTGGTGTTGCCTTTGAATGAAATAAGGGAGGAGATAGATGATGACCGTACCGATGACTGTGGTTTATACCACTTATATACAGAGTTGGTTTTGAAATCTTGTACATCACGTAAAAACTTTTTTGTCTTCCCTTCTTGGATTTCTTTTTCCCAAATTATAAATTGCTTGTCCAAATCTTTTTTGAAGATATCCATATCAGTTGGATTCAATGAGTCCGTAAGATTTTTTTGGTATGGATTCAATTTCACCTTCCATTGTTTCCAGGCTTTTTTTATTCATACCGATAAGAAGCTCTATGAGTGAGCGTGAACATACATTACACGCCTCTCCCCACCTTGTACAGAAAAAGGAATCCTCAACAGGAAATGACGGCAAGATTTTTACTCGCAGATCTCTTGGAATCATGTTCTTAGATAGATAACTCTCTAAAGACGCCTTGTTCCACCAAATTCGCATTCTTTTTTTCAAAAGAAATTTCAAAGAATTTTTTATTTCCAAAATTGTCCCATTTTCAGTTTCACCACTTGGTGTTGCCTCACACTTGAAAATTGCATCTATATCTGACACAATAAAATACAAAGCTGTACATCCAGAGTAGTATGCACACTTTCTATGGGTATATCAAAAGATTCACTCAAATAAGTTCCTGAATTCTAATCTCTGTTTGTAAACTCGTACAACCTGAGCAATATCGTAACATAGCAATAAGCTTTTGATACTATGCAGCTGCTCTCTATATTACCACAAGCACAAAGTGTAGCTATATTATAACAAGTGTTGCATAATAGTCATAAATGTGTCTATTTCAAATAATGGAACAATCTCACCCAGATTTGTGTGCATCGATTCTTCCTGGTTAGCTCCAGAAAGATGCTTTCACTAATCCAGAAGTGGGGAAGTGGTATATATCAATCCCCATGAAATTCAAAACCCACCATTAGGATTTTCAAGCATCAAACAAGAAGGTGAACAAGAAGGTTGTTTATTCCTTGTGAGGAAAACACCTTCTTTCCCCAATCTGGCAATATATCCATAACTCTCCTCCCCTGATGATTTGAGAGAATGAAACGCGTCGGGAGGCCACGGGGATAATATTTGATGCTTGAAAATCCTAATATAGAGAGCAGCTGCATAGTATCAAAAGCTTATTGGTATGTTACGATATTGCTCAGGTTGTACGAGATTATAAACTGAGAGATTAGGATTCAGGAACTTATTTGAGTGAATCTTTTGATATACCCATAGAAAGTGTGCATACTACTCTGGATGTACAGCTTTGTATTTTATTGTGTTATGTTTGTGCTGTTGTTCTTGTTCAAAATTGGTTTTAATTAATATTATTAAAGGTTAAATTTTAGCCCTATTTAGCACCATTTCTCCCTTGCTGTATTTTGAATTTTTGGATTGGTAGAATCTTCTTAGACTTGCATCTATATGTGCCAGCCAGGATTGATCCCGTGCCTTAAGATCCATAGCCCACTAAAAAGTGCTGAAAAATACAAAAATAATTAAATAGACCAAAAATCGGGGCAAGCGGTATGAGAGCTCCGCCATATAGTATATGTATAGAAAACCAAAGAAAAAATGGACACTAGAGCTGATAAAAATACTAGAAAATTTATTGAAAATATATAGTAAAAATTTTTTTTGTTATCAAGACATAATCATTGTAAATATATTTGCAGTTTAAAAAAGAGAAATGCTGCACACTAGTACCACGTATGCCGCGTTGGTGTAGGAGAGACGAACGCAACATACTAATCCTTCACTTGAATAAAGAAATTACATGTGGAGATCTGTCTCCCTAATATACAGCCATATATTATCCTCTACTGTATATATCCATATCACCATAGCAGTCGGACTGATGAAGGTCCATGTAGGACCGAAACATCTCATGCTACTGTGACAGGACTGCATTAAAAATATCACTGGATTTCAAAATCAAGCTGAGTGCCAAGTTTCATGTTATTACACTTTGGGACTGGGACCCTACTTGTGCACCTCCACAGTAGTGCTACAATATATTTTGCATCACGATTTCTCTGTTACTTTTGGGAAAATAAAAAATTGTGGGCTAAAAATACATTTTTGTGGAAAAAAAATATTTTTTATTTTCACGTCTCTGCGCTATAAACTTCTGTGAAGCACCTGGGGGTTCAAAGTTCACACAACACATCTTGATAAGTTCATTGAGGGGTCTAGTTTCCACAATGGGGTCACCTGCCATGCACCCAAACAGTGGTTTACTCCCATATATGAGGTATCTGCGTGTTCAGGAGAAATTGCATAACAAATTTTGTAGTTCATTTTCTCTTTTTACACTTGTAAAAATAAAAAAATTGGCTCTGAAGTAAAATGTTTGTAAAAAAATTTTAAATGTTAATTTTTTCCTCTCACGTTGCTTCAGTTCTTGTGAAGCACATCAAGGGTTAATAAACTTCTTGAATGTGGTTTTGAGCACCTTGAGGTGTGTAGTTTTTAGAATGGTGTCACTTTTGGGTATTTTCAGCCATACAGACCCCTCAAAGTGACTTCAAATAAGAGATGGTCCCTAAAAAAATGGTTTTGTAAATTTTGTTGTAAAAGTGAAAAATCGCTGGTCAACTTTTAACCCTTATAACTTCCTAACAAAAAAAAATGTGTTTCCAAAATTGTGCTGATGTAAAGAAGACATGTGGGAAATGTTATTTATTAAGTATTTTGTGAGACATAACTCTCTGATTTAAGAGCATCAAAATTCAAAGTTTGAAAATTGCTAAATTTTTAATTTTTGTTCCAATATTTTTATTAGGGTTTTAACAGTTTTTTAACTGGGTAGGGTAAACCAGGAGGGGGAGGGAGGGAGGGAGGGGATATGAATTTAGGAAAGGAAATCCCTATGAAAATAGGGGGAAAATGGCAGGTTTACAAACGTATAGAAGTCATATTTTTACGATACATCCTGAAACAGAGTTCCTATGCGTACGTTAGCTTATGATATAGATTAAAGTATTATTGAAAAAGCTTAAACAGCGTAACTGAGATATAAGATTGTGTTGTAGCTTCATAAAACCTGAAACAAGAGTTCCTAGATGCGCACATTAGCTTATGATGTAGCATAAAGTATTATTGAAAAAGCTTAGACTGTGTAACTTAAATGTAAGATTATGTGTTATAGCTCGTAGAACCTGAAAACTAGCATAAAATAGATTTCTTATATGAGTACATGAGCTCGTGTTTGTGAAGTTATTATGTTCAACAACGCTTCTCTCGTGAAAATAATTATTCAAACTGAAGTATAAAACTAAAATCTGTATCACTCAGTAATACGTGAAAACCTGCCTGGCCCAGAGTCACCTGAAGTGACCCGGAAACCTCTTGGAGGGCAATGTCCGGTTCAATATCAGTAAGACATTCAAGTGGAAAGGACACTTTTTCAAGTAGGGTATGCTTCTGGTGTGACCAGAGGGACGGCATCAGGTTAAATTGAAGAAAACGATAGCCCCGCTCTTTTAAGGAGAGTCATTCCCTCCTCCGGGCTTGAGAGGGTGAATGCCTTTGAAGCAATTTTGACATGTAAGTTGGAAGACTTTGTCCACAGGTAGCGGATTCCAGCTTGTGTGAGACTCCGGGTGGTTTGGAGAAAAGATTTACGTCTTTGTAATGTTATTTTTGACAGGTCCTTAAAAAAGGATAAGTTGCTGTATGGGGCCGGGAGAGCTTTTGAGTTTCTTGTCAACCCCAGAAGGTCGTTTTTAACCCCTGTGGGGAAGAAGGACACAATGACGTCACAGGCAAGATGCGGAGGAAGAAATGGAGGCCTTTGGATTCTGAAGACTTTAAGTTTTCCCCTCCTCTTTTGGGTAACAGGTGAGAGATCATTTTAGAAATAAACTCTTTTAGTTGTGCAGGTTGAATCGATTCGGGTATGCCCCTTATTTTGATATTGTCTTTTCTTCTGAAGTCCTCATAGTTGGCCAAATAATCTCTGAAGAAGGTGAGTCCAAGAATGCGTGTGGATTGTCAGTCTGGGCAGGAAGTGAGGTACGATAATTTTGGACCGGGGGTTCCATCCTCCTTTGGTCTAGAAGCAGAGTACCGCTGTCCCTGTTAGGGCAAAATGTAGAGTCATCAACAATAAAAAGAGCAAAATCTTTGAAGAGCTGTTTAATAAATGATTCAGAGGCTCTTTCCGTGTTTGGTTGTTGAGAAACGGAAATTTTTGGTTCATAACCAGTATGATTGTTACCCCTCTTCAGGATATTTGTTGATGTTAAAAGAGCTCTGCATATGTCTATCATAAAGCTTTCGGATGGATAGTCGTCGGAAGCTGGGATGCTATCTATTGAAGTAGTCGGAGAATGGGTCACGGGTCTCTCTTCCTGATTCTTTTGACCTTGTTTTGTAGGCACATGAGTTTCAAACTCCAAAGGGCTCCCCGGAAGGGAATTCTGGGTGGAGGTTGCATTAGAATCTGTGGAATTGTGGAAGTCACTGTCCTCACCATCAGAGTAGTCTGTCATTTTTATAAATTCTTCAGAGTGGAAATTTCTTGACCCCTCTGATAAATCCTCTGACTTATCTGAGTCATAGTTTACAACCTCCTGTTCCTTAAAAGGGGTGAGATAGGGGGTAAATACTGTCGACATTTCTCTGAATCCTCTTTCACATATCAGACTGATATTTCCTAGCAACATATTATGTTGTGTCTTGAAATGTGTGAATCACCCACTGGAGTATCAGAGGGCTGGTCGCAGTCACAGGCATTTGACTTCTCATCACCATCTGTAGTCCCAATTGAGTCCCTTACAGTGTGCCCATTGGTGCTTGTCAGCGCTGATGGTGCATTGGAACGACTTTTTTCTGGTGTGACCTCATAGATAGTGTCCCTATTTACAGACCATGTAAATTTCGTGCCTCTATCAGGGGATTTAGGGATGGCACAGCTTGTTTGAACATTATGGGGCTGCTGCATACTGTGGCGGTGTTGTAGCGGTGTAACAATCACCGCGTCCTGTGTTATCTGAGTGGCACAGCTTTTTTCCATAGTCCCCGTCTTTGTGGGCCTACTAAGGGGTTCTGAGTCGTTCATGCGGTGGTCTTTTCTCTGCATGAGGGGCTTGCTGTGGATGTCATAGATGCCGCAGCGATCATGGGCGTCTCCATCTCCCTGCCGAGTTTCATAGTTAATAGCCGTCGCCATTGTCTCTCTCCCCCTGGGGTCCGACATCCCCGGGTAAATTCCCCAGCTGGCTCCCTGTTTCTTACCCGTCTGCAGTTTTCCTGTCTGGTCCCGTTCCTGCTGCAGCGGCGCACTGACCCTCTCCGGCTCTGCTATGTTCCGGTGTAGTAATTCTTCAGCCGCCCGCAGCCTCGGCACAAACTCCAGAGCGTTGTGCCTCAGCTGCGGCGGCGCCAGCGCCATCTTGTTTTCCTGTCCACGCCCGACAGGCTGAGTCACCTCTTCCTCCCGGCCCGTCGCTTCATACCGCAGGCAAATCCCAGGGGTTGCTCCATTCTGTGTCTGTTGCGGAGGCACCGCTGAGGCTTCTTCTTTGTCGTGCTGTTCCACGGCACTTGAGATCCGCTCTGCTGGGCTGCTCCTCTGGTCCCGGACGATCAGCTGTTGCGCTCCGATCAGCCATTTCCTGCCGGGCAGAGAGATCGCTGATTCATCTTTAGCTGCGCTCCCCTTCCTGTCGGCTCTCGGGCTTGCTGCAGTCTGCCTCCTTACTCCAAGGTCGCTGGCCACTGCTGTTAAATCCGCAATTGGGGAAGGTTTTCGCTGGGCTGGGGTCACAAAAGTCTGATTCTTGTTGAGGGTCTCCGCTTTCCCCATTGACCGTCGAGAGGACAGCGCTTGCTTCATAATCCCTGCCTGAATGCCTCCAGGCACGGGACGGCCATGCTTGTGAAAGCGTCCTCCAGGTCTCTCACCGCTTCTCAGTCCTGGTAGTGGCTTTTCCTCTTTGGGAGCATGTCTTTTCTTGATTTGGCTGGATATAGGCATGTTATAAATGCCTCCTTGACCAATATTTCCACTTTTGTAAGCTTATTTTAAGCTAAAATCAGGGAATTGGCAGGAGCTCTTGTTGAGCACGACTGCTCAGTTCCCCATGCAAACCACGCCCCCAACTTCTCTAAATTTTTAATAACATGAAGTACAATATGTAATGGAAAAAAAACATTCTCAGAATCATCTGGATCCGTTAAAGCGTTCCTGAGTTATAACCTCATAAAGTGACAGTGGTCAGAATTGTAAAAATTGGCCTGGTCATTAAGCTGCAAATTGGGTCCATCACTAAGGGGTCAATAATAATAACAGATTAATAAAAGTGTTTCGTTTTCCCCGATTTTGTCTGTAGGAGAGGTAAAGAGCTGCAGCTGAAGTTGCTTTATCTCCAGAAGGCTACAGAAAAGGGAGGATTGGCAACTTTGAATGTCCTTGTCTATTTTGGGATTAGGAGTTAGGAAAAGGGGCAGTAGGACATAAATCTTTTTTATTTGGGACAATACATGGATGTAGGGGAGCCAGTAAAATCATGGACGACGGCCATTTCATGTCAGACGCTTCAACGGGTCCAAGAAGGTTTATGTTCCACTGACCTCTGAGAGCCACCTGCTCCTTTCTTCCCCTTGGGATTCTACACGATGCTGTTCCGCCTTAGTGAAGCATCAGGTCTGAGAAGCTGCAAGAACTGATGGTTCCTGTTGAAGGCTACAAAAGATATAAGTGTTTCTCACTAAATTAGAATATCATCAAAAAGTTAATTTATCAGTTCTTCAGTGCGAAAAATGAAACTCATATTATATAGAGTCATTTCAAACAGAGTGATCTATTTCAAGTGTTTATTTCTGTTAATGTTGAGGATTATGGCTTACAGACAATGACAACCCCAAAGTAATATTATCTCAGTAGATTAGAATAATTACCAAAAAACACCTGCAAAGGCTCACTAAGTATTTAAAAAAGTCCCTTAGTCTGTTTCAGGAGGCTCCACAATCATGGGGAAGACTTTGGACTTCACAGATGTCCAGAAGGTCATTGACACATTCCACAAGGAGGGTAAGCCACAAAAGGTTATTGCTATAGAAGCTGGCTGTTCACAGAGTGCTGTATCCAAGCATATTAATAAAAAGTTGAGTGGAAGGAAAAAGTGTGGTAAGAAAAAGGAGCACAGGCAACCGGGATAACCGCAGCCTTGAACAGATTGTTAAGAAAAGGTCATTCAAAAATTTGGGGGAGATTCACAAGGAATGGACTGCTGTTAGTCATTGCTTCAAGAGCCACCACACACAGACGTATCCAGGACATGGGCTAGAAGTGTTGCATTCCATGTGTCAAGCCACTCATGACCAATAGACAAGAAGCGTCTTACCTGGGCCAAAGAGAAAAAGAACTGGACTGTTGCTCTGTGGTCCAAGATGTTGTTTTCAGATGAAAGTAAATTTTGCATTTCATTTGGGAAATCAAGGTCCCAGAGTCTGGAGGAAGAGTGGAGATGCACACAATCCAAGCTGCTTGAGATCTAGTGTGAAGTGTCCACAATCAGTGATGGTTTGGGGAGCCATGTCATCTGCTGATGCAGGTCCACTGTATTTTATCAAAACCAAAGTCAGCGAAGACGTCTACCAGGAAATTTTAGAGCACTTCATGCTTCCCTCTGCCGACAAGGTTTTTGGAGATGGAAATTTCATTCTCCAGCAGGACTTGGCACCTTGTTCACACTGCCAAAAGTACCAATACCTGGTTTAAAAATAACATCACTCTGCTTGATTGGCCAGCAAACTCGCCAGACCTTAACTCCATAGAGAATCTATGGGGTGTTGTCAAGAGGAAGATGAGACATACCAGACCCAACAAAGCAGACAAGCTGAAAACTGCTATCAAAGCAACCTGGGCTTCCATAAAACCTCAGCAGTACCAGTGCCACTGTTCAGCTCCATGTTATGCCACATTAATGCAGTAATTAATGCAAAAGGAGCTCTGACCAATAGTTGAGTGCATTTACAGAACATACATTTCAGTAGGCCAACATTTCAGATTTTAAAATCATTTTTCAAGCCTGTGTTATAAAGTAATCTAATTTACTGAGATAATGACTTTTGGGTTTTCATTGTCTGTAAGCTATAATCATCATCATTAACACAAATAAACACTTGAAATAGATCACTCTGTTTGTAATGACTCTATATAATGTACAGTATGATTTTCATTTTTTGTATTGAAGAACTGAAATAAATTAATGTTTTGATGATATTCTAATTTATTCAGAAGCACTTGTGTTTCTCACGTTGTTTGGTGCTGGTTTCTCTCTCCCATAGAATCCCCTGTATTTGCTTTCATGAAGTCTTCTGTTTTATGGAGGACCTAAACCCCTACATCATGAAAAGTATGATTCATTTATAAATGTGCCTCTGCTATGTACTGTGTAATCGTTGTGTCTGACAGTACAGTTTCTTTATCTAAAACCAACTGTGTGTTTGGAATCATTGCCTTGCTGAAATGTAAACCCTCGTTTCATCTTCATCATCCTGGTAGATGGCAGCAGTTTTTTTCAAGAATGCCGCTGAAAATTTGTCCATTCATCCTTGCTTCAGTTACATTAAGTTTGCCAGTGGCGTATGTTGAAAAACAGCCTCACACCATGATGTTCCCACCTCCAAACTTCACTGTTGGTATGGTGTTTTGGGGGTGATATGCAGTGTATTTTGGTCTCCAACATGGTGTGTATTATTGCATCCAAAGAGTTGAATTTTGGTCTCATCAGACCAGACTATATTCTCCCAGTATTTCACACTCGTCTAACTATTGTTAAGTGAACTTTAAACGTGCTTGAACATACTTTTTGTTCAGCAATGAAGTTTTGCAAGGTGAGCATGCTTACAGGCCATGTAGGTTAAGTGAATTACTTATAGTTTTCTTTGAAACAATTGTCCCTACTGATTCCAGGTATTTGTAGCTTTTCTTGGGTAGGCTTTGGCTCTTGGACAAATTTTGGGATAGTTATTTTCATTCCTCTTTCTGAAATTGCCTGAAACCTGGCCGTGGCTGGTTTATGGTGAAATTATGTTATTTCAACTACTTGATTATTGCTGCAACCGTAATCACTGAAACCTTCAGTAGTTTAGACATTTTTCTGTAATCAAAGCCATCACTATGTTTTACTACAATAAGGTTAGAAAGGTCTTGAGACAGTTCACTGGCATTCTGGTGATAATTTCATGTCAATAGCACCTAATATTTACTTAGAAAATATGTGAAGGAAATATACAGTATAATTGTAAGAGTGATGTAGAACAGCAGTAAAATTACTAGTTAAGTCTACATTCACATGACTTTCTCCACACAAATGACATCATGTCTGCCTACTCTTATTGCAGGAACTCAGAACCATAGTTGGGTCTCCTGGAAGAATACTGAGAGGTGCCAATTGTGACACCTCAGTCAAGCGAGCCAAGCTTCAAAGTGCTGACAGATGGTGATTGTGGCTAGGCTGGATATTCCCTACTTACTATGTTGAGGGGCTGTATGAAGCTCCAAACTGTTTAAAATGCTAGGTGTTTGCCCCTAAATTAGCCCAGGATCCAGTCACAGACCACCAATTGTAATATTATAATCCAGGCTATCTTGGAAACATGAGCACAGGACCAGGCATATAAAAGATGGGTTGCAAAAAAGAAAGTTGTTCACATGTGAGGGCCTACATATGCCGATGTGAACCATAATTCATTCTCCTTCCCTTAAGGAAGCAGAACATAACTGTAGATGGAAATGTTAAAGGTATTTCTGCTATTTATCCATTTTTATTTTGTAACTGTTTTGCATATTTGTGTGTCGTTTAGTTTTTAACTTTTTATACCTTTATTTGTAGGCACTGTATATTTTTTATATTAATGCTTGGGATCTAAAGGGTAAGATTTCTCTTTGTAGAGAGTGACATGCCAGGTCTGGTACGCCAGGATGAGGAGGCTTAAACGCCATGCACGCTCCTCTGGGAAATTAAGTATGCATATTGTCTCTTCAGAATTATGAGCTTTTTGGATTAAAGATATTAGTATCGGCATATATTTTTATTTCTAATATATTGTATTTTTCGGACTATAAAAACATACCTAACCATAAGACGAATCCAAGGTTTAGACAACAGAAAAAAGGGAAAACATTTTTCCTAATACTTAAATCTTCCTCGATGGTGTAAAGTGGAGGGGTGAATATTAGAAATTTGAAATCACTAGGATAAAATATGGAAGTAATAAATCATTTGTTCGTGTTTTTCTGCACCATGTGTTTTATTCACATATAGCGTCATAGCTCCAAGATTGGTGAACACACTACAGCACACATATAGATATACACAGCACCGCTGCATGGACAGTGTACGCACTAAGCTCTGCTACAAATGAACATTTATATACACACAGCTCTGCTACCGACGCACATTTACATACATTCACAATTCTGCTACATACGCACATTTACATGCATTGTCAACTCTGTTACATATGCACATTTACATACACACACAGCTCTGCTGCGAAAGCTGTGGAGTCTGAGTCGCAGAGTAGGCATCCATTTTGGTGGAGTTGGTATAAAATGGACCGACTCCAAAAATATATAACAAATTGGATACAGTAGTTCAATGCAGTATGTGCTGCAAATGTTTTCACAAGAATTTGAGAAAGTTATGAAATGTCCAATAAATGTCTGTTCTCTTCCTGATCTAAGGATTTAGGCTTTTAGTTGAGATGAAACTGTACTGCACTTTATGTGCATGCTCAGTGAGGCAACGCTGTGGAGTCAGGAAAATTGTGGCGTCAGAGTCTTGGCTTACCGACTCCACAGCCCTGTCTGCTACATATGCATATTGTCATAAACATGCAGCTCTGCTACATATGCACATTTCCATGCACATACTTGTACAGTTCTGTTAAAATTGAAACACAAACTAATCTCCCATGTCGGCACCATTCCAGTGGTGTCAACACTTGCCTTCTTGGGACTCATGTGATGTTGTTATGTCATGTGAGCCCTGAGCCCAATCAATGCTGGCGACCCCACAATTGGACAAATCGAACATCAAGAGGAAGTAAGAGAGCAGCCACAGCCTTGGCTTCATGTTGATGTTCAATAATTCTGAAGACAGGGACAGTAAAGCTGGCGCTGATTGGGTGCAGGGCTCATGTGATATAATTTAATTTTAACCAGGCTAAACATGAGGAATGACAAGGGGTTGTCTTAGTAGTGGATAACTACTTTAAGAAGATACAACATTTCACCCATTAAGAACATGAAAAACGCTTCCCATGTGTGATTTCTTTGATGACCAAGAAGAAATAATTTCTTCATAAAACATTTTTTACATTCTCAGCATGAAAAGGTTTTCTCCCCTATGTGAGTTCTCTGGTGTTTGATAAGACTTGATTTCTTTGTAAAACATTTCCCACATTCTGAACATGAAAATGGCTTTTCCCCTGTGTGGGTTCTCTGGTGTCTATCAAGATGCGTTTTCTGGTTATAGCATTTCCCACATTCTGGACATGAAAAAGGCTTCTCCCCTGTGTGAGTTCTCTGATGTCTGATAAGACTTGATTTCTCTGTAAAACATTTCCCACATTCTGAACATGAAAAAGGCATCTCCCCGGTGTGAGTTCTCTGGTGGCTATTAAGATTTGTTTTCCATTTAAAACTTTTCCCACATTCTGAACATGAAAAAGGCTTCTCCCCTGTGTGAATTATCTGATGTTCTAAAAGATTTGATTTCTGTACAAAACATTTCCCACATTCTGAACATAAAAAAGGCTTCTCCCCTGTATGAGTTCTCTGGTGTCTATCAAGATGTGCTTTCCGGTTAAAACATTTCCCACATTCTGAACAGGAAAAAGGCTTCTCCCCTTTGTGGGTTCTTTGGTGTATAACGAGATCTGATATCTGGTTAAAACATTTCCCACATTTGGAACAAGAAAATCTATGATCCGCTGGGTGAATTTTTCGATGTGTAAGAAAAGACATTTCGAGAGGAAAACAATTTCCATATTCTGAACATGAAAATGACTTCTTTGCTTTAGGAGCAATTTGTTTTTTAATGCTTATTTTCTGACTTGGATTTTCCTTAGTAGTCGGTAAAGAATCAGAAGACAGAACCTGTTTCAAAGGATCAGATGACAGATCTTTGCTGTGACAGGATGATGGTATATCTGGAGTAATGGCATTCACTTCAATTGTATCCTGTGGGATCTCAAAATCATCTGGTTTAAAAATTGAAGATGTCAGCTGTTCCTCTGAACTCCTGGTACAGTAATCTGCCAAGAATAAAACCAATTATTAGTTTTTGAATAAAATATCCTTGAATTTTATATTTTTGGACATTTCTAGTGAAACTGTGGGTAAAAAAGGCAAGTTATGTAAAAAGAAAAAAATGGAATCACCATGATAGAATTCACAGTCTAATAGAAAACCTCATAGTTTAACACCATACTACACTGGTTCATGCTGTTTGCTAATTCTAGGAGGAAATAATACCAACATAATCTTCTACTCATCTCACTAAAAACAAGTCCTCACTCAGGTCCATAATTTCTCAATGGAAAAACAGAGGTTTTCACATAATTAGTGTCTCAAAGGCTCTTGAAAAGCACCATGGCTTCCATAAGCAGGATAAGCAATTTCAGCTTTCCCAATGTAAAATCTCTTCCTCCCTTCTGAGCTTTGCAGTTTGCCCAAACATCATTTAGCATCCATGTATTTGGCATTACTATAGTGAGAAGAACTTAATTTAGGGTGTAGGTGTGTGACTCCTGGAGCACAATCTGGGTACGGTAACTTAAACTGAAAAAACCTTCCTACTATATACAGAATCTTATTAAAGATTATCATAAAAAGGGATGTATAATTATAATAAAATCATGATGAGGAAATGGGCCTGGCCCCATTTGAGCATCCACAGCCCCACTCTACCTTGCAGCAGAGGTTGGCACCCTAGTATTGCGATATGATATCCCTGCTCCTTGTCGGCTCTCCCTCCCTGACCCTATTATGCCCTAGATATACTAGAGAAAAGTGATACAGTGACAGAAATAATGAATACAAAAATAATATAATCATCCTGTCACAATAAAGGCCATCACTAAGATGGTTTAGAGCATCAGCACAAAGAAATTTATTTGTGTTTTGGTCATGTGATTGAAATATACACTCACCGGCCACTTTATTAGGTACACCTGTCCAACTTCTTGTTAACACTTAATTTCTAATCAGCCAATCACATGGCGGCAACTCAGTGCATTTAGGCATGTAGACATGGTCAAGACAATCTCCTGCAGTTCAAACCGAGCATCAGTATGGGGAAGAAAGGTGATTTGAGTGCCTTTGAACGTGGCATGGTTGTTGGTGCCAGAAGGGCTGGTCTGAGTATTTCAGAAACTGCTGATCTACTGGGATGTTCACGCACAACCATCTCTAGGGTTTACAGAGAATGGTCCGAAAAAGAAAAAAAATCCAGTGAGCGGCAGTTCTGTGGGCGGAAATGCCTTGTTGATGCCAGAGGTCAGAGGAGAATGGGCAGACTGGTTCGAGCTGATAGAAAGGCAACAGTGACTCAAATCGCCACCCGTTACAACCAAGGTAGGCCTAAGAGCATCTCTGAACGCACAGTGCATCGAACTTTGAGGCAGATGGGCTACAGCAGCAGAAGACCACACCGGGTACCACTCCTTTCAGCTAAGAACAGGAAACTGAGGCTACAATTTGTACAAGCTCATCGAAATTGGACAGTAGAAGATTGGAAAAACGTTGCTTGGTCTGATGAGTCTCGATTTCTGCTGCGACATTCGGATGGTAGGGTCAGAATTTGGCGTAAACAACATGAAAGCATGGATCCATCCTGCCTTGTATGGAGCATCTTTGGGATGTGCAGCCGACAAATCTGCGGCAACTGTTGTGAATTTGCTTTTTGCTCCCTCTAGTGGTTACTAGTTTTTTGACTCTGGTTTTTCTGTCATTCCTTTTATCCGCACCTGGGTCGTTAGTTAGGGGTGTTGCTATATAAGCTCCCTAGACCTTCAGTTCAATGCCTGGCAACGTAGTTATCAGAGCTAGTCTGCTGTGCTCTTGTCTACTGATCCTGGTTCCAGTTATATCAGCTAAGTCTGCCTTTTGCTTTTTGCTATTTGTTTTGGTTTTGTATTTTTGTCCAGCTTGTTCCAAATCTATATCCTGACCTTTGCTGGAAGCTCTAGGGGGCTGGTGTTCTCCCCCCGGACCGTTAGACGGTTCGGGGGTTCTTGAATTTCCAGTGTGGATTTTGATGGGGTTTTTGTTGACCATATAAGTTACCTTTCTTTATTCTGCTATCAGTAAGCGGGCCTCTCTGTGCTAAACCTGGTTCATTTCTGTGTTTGTCATTTCCTCTTACCTCACCGTCATTATTTGTGGGGGGCTTCTATCCAGCTTTGGGGTCCCCTTCTCTGGAGGCAAGAAAGGTCTTTGTTTTCCTCTACTAGGGGTAGCTAGATTCTCCGGCTGGCGCGTGTCATCTAGAATCAACGTAGGAATGATCCCCGGCTACTTCTAGTGTTGGCGTTAGGAGTAGATATATGGTCAACCCAGTTACCACTGCCCTATGAGCTGGATTTTTGTATTCTGCAGACTTCCACGTTCCTCTGAGACCCTCGCCATTGGGGTCATAACAGTTTGCCAGGCCCGTATTAAATGTTTAATGCATTGCAGAAGAGGGATTATAAGAAAGAAGATTCTGAGTTTTTTTTTTCTCCTTCCCCTTTACCTCAGAGTGGCTATGCTTGCTGCAGACATGAATGTCCAGACCTTGATTACAAGTGTGGACCAGCTGGCTACTCGTGTGCAGGGCATACAAGACTATGTTATCAGAAATCCTAGGTCAGAACCTAAAATACCGATTCCTGAACTGTTTTCCGGAGACAGGTTTAAGTTTAGGAATTTCGTGAATTGTAAATTGTTTTTGTCCCTGAGACCCTGTTCATCAGGAGATTCTGCTCAGCAAGTAAAGATTGTTATTTCGTTCTTACGGGGCGACCCTCAGGATTGGGCTTTTTCGCTGGCGCCAGGAGATCCGGCATTGGCTGATCTTGATGCGTTTTTTCTGGCGCTCGGTTTACTTTATGAGGAACCCAATCTTGAGATTCAGGCAGAAAAGGCCTTGCTGTCTATGTCTCAGGGGCAGGACGAGGCTGAAGTGTATTGCCAAAAATTTCGGAAATGGTCCGTGCTGACACATTGGAACGAGTGTGCACTGGCCGCTAATTTTAGAAATGGCCTTTCTGAAGCCATTAAGAATGTTATGGTGGGTTTTCCCATTCCCACAGGTCTGAATGATACTATGGCACTGGCTATTCAAATTGACCGGCGGTTGCGGGAGCGCAAAACCGCAAATTCCCTCATGGTGTTGTCTGAACAGACACCTAATTCGGTGCAATGTGATAGAAAAACCGCAAATTCCCTCATGGTGTTGTCTGAACAGACACCTGATTTAATGCAATGTGATAGAATCCTGACTAGAAATGAGCGGAAAATTCATAGACGCCGGAATGGCTTGTGCTACTACTGTGGTGATTCTACACATGTTATCTCAGCATGCTCTAAACGTATAGCTAAGGTTGTTAGTCCTGTCACCGTTGGTAATTTGCAACCTAAATTTATTCTGTCTGTAACTTTGATTTGCTCACTGTCGTCTTATCCTGTCATGGCGTTTGTAGATTCAGGTGCTGCCCTGAGTCTCATGGATCTCTCATTTGCTAAGCGCTGTGGATTTACTCTTGAACCATTAGAAAATCCTATTCCTCTTAGGGGTATTGATGCTACACCATTGGCAGCAAATAAACCGCAGTATTGGACTCAGGTTACCATGTGCATGACTCCTGAACACCGCGAGGTGATACGTTTCCTGGTTTTACATAAAATGCATGATTTGGTCGTTTTAGGGCTGCCATGGTTACAGACCCATAATCCAGTCCTGGACTGGAAGGCTATGTCAGTCTCAAGTTGGGGCTGTCGTGGTATTCATGAGGATTCCCTGCCTGTGTCTATTGCTTCTTCTACGCCTTCGGAAGTTCCGGAGTATTTGTCTGATTATCAGGATGTCTTCAGTGAGTCTGAGTCCAGTGCACTGCCTCCTCATAGGGACTGTGACTGTGCTATAGATTTGATCCCAGGCAGTAAATTTCCTAAGGGAAGACTGTTTAATCTGTCGGTACCTGAACATACCGCTATGCGTTCATATATCAAGGAGTCTCTGGAAAAAGGACATATTCGTCCGTCTTCTTCCCCTCTTGGTGCGGGATTCTTTTTTGTGGCAAAAAAGGACGGATCTTTGAGACCTTGTATTGATTACCGGCTTTTAAATAAGATCACTGTCAAATTTCAGTATCCTTTACCGCTGTTGTCTGACTTGTTTGCCCGGATTAAGGGTGCCAAGTGGTTCACCAAGATAGACCTTCGTGGTGCGTACAACCTTGTGCGCATTAAGCAAGGTGATGAATGGAAAACCGCATTCAATACGCCCGAAGGTCATTTTGAGTACTTGGTGATGCCTTTTGGGCTCTCCAATGCGCCTTCAGTTTTTCAGTCCTTTATGCATGACATTTTCCGGAAGTATCTGGATAAATTTTTGATTGTTTATCTGGATGATATTTTGTTTTTTTCTGATAATTGGGATTCGCATGTGGAGCAGGTCAGGTTGGTCTTTAAAATTTTGCGTGAAAATTCTTTGTTTGTCAAGGGCTCAAAGTGTCTCTTTGGTGTACAGAAGGTTCCCTTTTTGGGGTTCATTTTTTCTCCTTCTGCTGTGGAGATGGACCCAGTCAAGGTCCGAGCTATTCTTGATTGGACTCAGCCCTCGTCAGTTAAGAGTCTTCAGAAGTTCTTGGGCTTCGCTAACTTCTACCGTCGTTTTATCGCTAATTTTTCTAGCATTGTGAAACCTTTGACGGATATGACCAAGAAGGGCTCCGATGTAGCTAACTGGGCTCCTGCTGCCGTGGAGGCTTTCCAGGAGTTGAAACGCCGGTTTACTTCGGCGCCTGTTTTGTGCCAGCCTGACGTCTCACTTCCCTTTCAGGTTGAGGTGGATGCTTCGGAGATTGGGGCAGGGGCCGTTTTGTCGCAGAGAGGCCCTGGTTGCTCTGTTATGAAACCTTGTGCCTTTTTCTCTAGGAAGTTTTCGCCTGCCGAGCGAAATTATGATGTGGGCAATCGGGAGTTGTTGGCCATGAAATGGGCATTTGAGGAGTGGCGTCATTGGCTCGAGGGTGCTAAGCATCGTGTGGTGGTCTTGACTGATCACAAAAATCTGATGTATCTCGAGTCTGCTAAACGCCTTAATCCGAGACAGGCCCGCTGGTCATTGTTTTTCTCCCGCTTTGATTTTGTTGTCTCGTATTTACCAGGTTCAAAGAATGTGAAGGCCGATGCTCTTTCTAGGAGCTTTGTGCCTGATGCTCCTGGAGTCGCTGATCCTGTTGGTATTCTTAAAGATGGAGTTATCTTGTCAGCTATTTCTCCGGATCTGCGACGTGTGTTGCAGAGATTTCAGGCTGATAGGCCTGAGTCTTGTCCACCTGACAGACTGTTTGTTCCGGATAAGTGGACCAGCAGAGTCATTTCCGAGGTTCATTCCTCGGTGTTGGCAGGTCACCCGGGAATTTTTGGCACCAGAGATCTGGTGGCCAGGTCCTTTTGGTGGCCTTCCTTGTCAAGAGATGTGCGGTCATTTGTGCAGTCCTGTGGGACTTGTGCTCGAGCTAAGCCTTGCTGTTCTCGTGCCAGCGGTTTGCTCTTGCCCTTGCCTGTCCCGAAGAGACCTTGGACACATATCTCCATGGATTTCATTTCTGATCTTCCGCTATCTCAGGGCATGTCCGTTATCTGGGTGATATGTGATCGCTTCTCCAAGATGGTCCATTTGGTTCCTTTGCCTAAGCTGCCTTCCTCTTCCGATCTGGTTCCTGTGTTTTTCCAGAACGTGGTTCGTTTGCACGGCATCCCTGAGAATATTGTGTCAGACAGAGGATCCCAGTTCGTTTCCAGGTTCTGGCGATCCTTTTGTAGTAGGATGGGCATTGATTTGTCGTTTTCGTCTGCTTTCCATCCTCAGACTAATGGACAGACGGAGCGAACCAATCAGACTTTGGAGGCTTATTTGAGGTGTTTTGTCTCTGCTGATCAGGACGATTGGGTGACATTCTTGCCGTTGGCTGAGTTTGCCCTTAATAATCGGGCTAGTTCCGCCACCTTGGTTTCGCCTTTTTTCTGCAACTCTGGTTTCCATCCTCGCTTTTCTTCGGGTCATGTGGAGCCTTCTGACTGTCCTGGGGTGGATTCTGTGGTGGATAGGTTGCAGCAGATCTGGAATCATGTGGTGGACAACTTGAAGTTGTCACAGGAGAAGGCTCAGCGCTTTGCCAACCGCCGCCGCGGTGTGGGTCCCCGACTAAGCGTTGGGGATTTGGTGTGGCTTTCTTCCCGCTTTGTTCCTATGAAGGTCTCCTCTCCCAAATTTAAACCTCGTTTTATTGGGCCTTACAAGATATTGGAAATCCTTAATCCTGTATCTTTTCGTCTGGATCTTCCTGTGTCGTTTGCTATTCACAATGTATTTCATAGGTCCTTGTTGCGGCGGTACATTGTGCCTGTAGTTCCTTCTGCTGAGCCTCCTGCTCCGGTGTTGGTTGAGGGCGAGTTGGAGTACGTGGTGGAGAAGATCTTGGATTCTCGCCTCTCCAGGCGGAGGCTTCAGTACCTGGTCAAGTGGAAGGGCTATGGTCAGGAGGATAATTCCTGGGTGGTCGCCTCTGATGTTCATGCGGCCGATTTAGTTCGTGCCTTTCATGCCGCTCATCCTGATCGCCCTGGTGGTCGTGGTGAGGGTTCGGTGACCCCTCACTAAGGGGGGGGTACTGTTGTGAATTTGCTTTTTGCTCCCTCTAGTGGTTACTAGTTTTTTGACTCTGGTTTTTCTGTCATTCCTTTTATCCGCACCTGGGTCGTTAGTTAGGGGTGTTGCTATATAAGCTCCCTAGACCTTCAGTTCAATGCCTGGCAACGTAGTTATCAGAGCTAGTCTGCTGTGCTCTTGTCTACTGATCCTGGTTCCAGTTATATCAGCTAAGTCTGCCTTTTGCTTTTTGCTATTTGTTTTGGTTTTGTATTTTTGTCCAGCTTGTTCCAAATCTATATCCTGACCTTTGCTGGAAGCTCTAGGGGGCTGGTGTTCTCCCCCCGGACCGTTAGACGGTTCGGGGGTTCTTGAATTTCCAGTGTGGATTTTGATGGGGTTTTTGTTGACCATATAAGTTACCTTTCTTTATTCTGCTATCAGTAAGCGGGCCTCTCTGTGCTAAACCTGGTTCATTTCTGTGTTTGTCATTTCCTCTTACCTCACCGTCATTATTTGTGGGGGGCTTCTATCCAGCTTTGGGGTCCCCTTCTCTGGAGGCAAGAAAGGTCTTTGTTTTCCTCTACTAGGGGTAGCTAGATTCTCCGGCTGGCGCGTGTCATCTAGAATCAACGTAGGAATGATCCCCGGCTACTTCTAGTGTTGGCGTTAGGAGTAGATATATGGTCAACCCAGTTACCACTGCCCTATGAGCTGGATTTTTGTATTCTACAGACTTCCACGTTCCTCTGAGACCCTCGCCATTGGGGTCATAACAGGCAACTGTGTGATGCCATCATGTCAATATGGACCAAAATCTCTGAGGAATGCTTCCAGCACCTTGTTGAATCTATGCCACGAAGAATTGAGGCAGTTCTGAAGGCAAAAGGGGGTCCAACCCGTTACTAGCATGGTGTACCTAATAAAGTGGCCGGTGAGTGTATATATACTTCATATAGATCTCACTTGCATATAAACTCATATATACTCACAGCTAATATATACATTATAATCAGTTGCTTAACTTGACCCCATGAGCCAGACCAGCTCAGACCAGACAGTTCCTTGATATTTCCAGACACCAAAACAGGAACCAACATCAGATGTCTTAGATGATGTCTAGATTTTTGCTGAATAATAGGGAAAAGACGACAGCTACTTATGAAGTGCTAAATCAGCTTGTTGTTATGCCTTAACAAGAATTGTTCATGTATTCAGGCAACCAATAACATAGCAGCTTAATTGTATGTTAATTAACTAACCACCCCTTTTCTATATGCACCTATAAAACCAGGTATGTGCAATAAACCGTCAGTATTGGTGGAATGTTATTCTGTCACCATGGTGTACAGTCTCATTCTTGATGAGCGCTCAAAATACTCAGTCTCATTGGGAACAGCTGCAGCACACACACAGGGATAGATTTATCCAAACCAAATTTTCATAACAGTCACTGTTGAAGGGAGAACCAAATTATCTCAAAAGGATAAAAAGAAAAGGTCCTAATCTCACAAATATACTGATAGATTAATTGCTGGTATATAAGTATGTAGAGTAATCTGCTGGATATTAATAGGTTGTATCTGTATCACCTGTTCTGACCATTTAACTTTTATACCAGATATAGTGAAACAGGTATAGAAGGTATACAGGATGCAGTAAGGGTATGTGCACACTTTGCGGACTGGTGTGCGGATTTTTCCGCACTGATTTTGATAAATCCGCAGGGCAAAAACACAGCGTTTTTCCTGCTGATTTATCGCGGATTTACATCGGTTTTTGTGCTGATTCCACCTGCGGTTTTACACCTGCAGATTTCTAATATGGAGGTGTAAAACCGCGGCGGAATCTGCACAAAGAATTGACATGCTGCGGATAATAAACCGCTGCATTTCTGCGCGTTTTTTTCCGCAGCATGTGCACAGCGGTTTTTATTTTCCATAGGTTAACATGGAACTGTACACCTCATGGAAAACTGCTGCGGATCCGCAGCGTCAAAAACGCTGCGGATCCGCAGTAAAAACCGCAACGTGTGCACATGGCCTAAAGGTCGGAGGCAGAGCAAGGGTTAACAGAGGGGTTTAATATAACAGCATTACTCCACACAGGGAGAGAATAAATGGATGGAAAGATAATAGAACTGCGTTTGATTAACTTAGGGGCAACAGGTGTATGATAGGATAGGGGAAAGTTCAAAGGTATCAAACTTATAGATCTGGCGTTGATGAGTAGCAGCCTCTGAGATGGTGGTGGCGTCCCAGCTGGTACGCTTGAAGAATCCGGCGGCGTCCTGGTCCGGAAGGGGTCCTTGGTCCCGCTGTCATCAATGGTCCTGGGAAGTAATGTTGCGGGTCCTGGGTCCAAGAGAAGATACGCTGGATAGGAGACAGTCCTTTCTTTTACACGCCGACACAGTGCTGGAGTAAGCGGGAGAGGGTATGTCAGGCAGCCTCACTCAGTTTGCGGCCTGGTCGTCTCATCTCGGAGTGCGCCTTCTGTGGTCTGGTCATAAGGAAGGGTCACTCACGCTGAGTGGTGTTACGGGAGTCAGTACTGTCAGCAATCTTGGGAAGCGTCTCCACCTGAAGTCTCCGGTAAGCTTCCGTAGGCCCCTTTGGCTTGGGCCTACTCTGCCCTGACTGTCCAGCACAGGAGGGCTCACACTCTGCCTCCGCACACTACAGTTCCCGCCACCACTGACCTCGTTCCCGTGCACTTTTTCCCTTTTATACTCTCCACGTCCCCGGTCTCAAGTTCAAAGGTCTGTCAGGAGAACTAAACTCTCCCCACTGCAACTCAGGTGGCAGAACCGGTGGTTCCGGAATCGTCCAGGACAAGGCACGTCAAGGCCGGCTCTCCTCCTGACAACAGCATTGACATTTAAACTATCTGCTCAAACATCAAATTATACAGTAACCACAGAATATTCCAGGACATAAAATAGGCAGCATAGGTAGTATACTCCCACATTCAGGGTAGATATTATTCAAGGAGTCACATGCACTGTAGTTAAAGATATAATGGATATACGTCAGATAATCAGATATCCATATATCGGTCAGTATCCAGATACAGGCACAAATGGAGACAGAGGGACAATGTTTCCTAAGTCTCAGCTAAATGTTCACTGATTTTATGAATAATATTAGAAATAATAGAGACAATGGTGCATATCTGACATAGCTCATACCAGTTGATTAAATATACATGATACTTATAGTTTCTTCAAAGTATAATACACCATAGCTCCCAGCTTCCAACATGTTTCCCCCCTCTATTTCAAGGAGTTCATCATGGAAAAGGGTTTCAAATTAGTTGGCAAAGCAATCAGACCATGGCTTTGGTTCCACTGGATGATAAAATATCAGTGTCACTTGGTAGTGTGGACATATTATAAATTACGCTCCATGCTGATGTAGGGGCATCTTTTGAGGTCCAGGCCCACTCCCCAACCATGACTTTATTATAATTATAAATCCCCCTTTTTTATGATAATCTTTAATAAGATTCTGTATATAGTAGGAGGGTTTTTTTTAGTTTAAATTGGTTTAATTTTTGGGAGCCCTGTCCGTCTCCTTCAGTGCTTTAGCACAATCTGGGCATTATGTGTTTGGTAATAAAATGGCAAATGTGCAATTTTCACTCTAAAATTTCTGAACAATGGCTGTGGAGTCAAAATATTCACTAACTTCTCTGGTATCTGCTCCTGCAACATCTGCTTTTGTCACAAGGAATGGCCTTATTCATTCTGTAGGCAGTGCTAGTGATGGAGGAGACGTCAGAGCCAGAAGCTCAGGGTGGTGTAGGCTCTGTCTAAAAACTAGGATTAGGGTGCTCGGAACTGGTAGTAGCATCCTGTCTGTCAGTATGGGTGTGTGCTCTGTCCAGCTGAAGTAACCTGCTCTCTACTTCAGCCAATTGTAAAGTACCACACCCTACTAAAACTCAAAGCATATTGCTGGAAGCTGTCAAGTACAGCCTTGTTCTCCTCTGGTTTAGTCCTCTGTGCTCAGCTCCCTGCTTGTGTATTTGTTTCCAGTTGTGACTCTGTCCCGTTAACTGACTACTCTTGTGCCTTCTGATTTTGTATTTTCTCTGACATCCTGGTTCTGACCCAGTTACCTTACTATTCTTCTTGTTATCTCACACCACCAAACGGCAAGTAATATGGAAGCAAAAGCCTAGGGGTCCCTGTGTAAGTCAGATCCATGTAACAAGGTTAAAGGGTGGTGAGCAAGACAATGCCTGGGATCTGGAAAACGGAGTAGATAGCGTCAAGCCTGTTAGTGTAGCCATCTTTTGAGCTGCCAGGTGACCATGAACAATGCCCCCAATACATTGTCTGTAAACTATTCCAGCAAAATCTGCATTCATATGGCTGTATAGCGCTCCTTCCCTTCTTAACCCTGCCATGTGCCCAGACAGTAGTGTACAACCGTATGTAGGGTTTTGTCGGATTCAAGAGAAGTTGGAAAATAATCTCTAAGTTTTATTTGATTCCTATTATCTTTTGTGAAGAATTCCAAAGTTAAATAAAGAGACACACGTCAGATATGAAAAATGGGGCCTGATTAGGAACACAAAACTGGTTGTGGGAAGTGGTTAAATCAGAGTATTTTGGGCAGTAGCTACTGTAGTCAAAACTGACTACAGACAATAACTTCTAATGATCAAACTCAACAGTCTTTATCTAATATATAAAGCTGACTGTCTGTGTGTATGTGTGTATGTCCTGGATTGGCATCTGCACCATTCGCAGCTACAGCCACAACATTTTGCACAGTCACATGTCTGGACGCCGAGAGCGTCATAGGCTATGTTGTGAGGCAAAATATTAACCCTGCGCGTTCCAATTCACCAAACAATTTTACCCCTACCTACATAATGGGGAAAAAGTGAAAGGAAAAGTGTTGGAGGCAAATTGACAGCCAGGAGGAGATGGCATACAGGTATATACTATATACAGGGGAGATGATATACAGCTATATATTATATACAGGAGGAGATGACATACAGGTATATACTATATACAGGGGAGATGATATACACGTATATACTATATACAAGAGGAGATGACATGCAGCTATATATTATATACAGGAGGAGATGACATACAGGTATATACTATATACAGGGGAGATGACTTACAGGTATATCTAATATATAAAGCTGAATGTGTGTGTGTGTGTGTGTGTATGTGTGTATGTCTGGGATTGGCATCTGCACCGTCGCAGCTACAGCCACAAAATTTAGCACAATCACACGTCTGGACCCTGAGAGCATCATAGGCTATGTTGTGAGGCAAAATTTTAACCCCGCGCATTTCAATTCAACAAACAATTTTGCCCCTATCTTCATAATGGGGAAAAAGTGAAAGAAAAAGTGTTGGAGGCAAATTGACAGCTGCCAGATGTGAACAAGGGGGACTTAAAGAATGAGAGCAGTGGCGCCAAAGAGTATATACCGTCCAATTGCTAAGATGGGGCCCTGACATGGGATACTCACCACACACGGGGATATGAACACACACACAAAATGCGCCACACACTACCACGTGCTTGAACACATATCACCCTCAGCACACATTTCACCACACATACACCAACCTCGCCACATAAAAGTCGAAACACAAAAGTCACCGCTCAAAACTCTCCACGCGCAAAACTCGCCACATGCAAAACTAGGCTCATGCAAAACTCGCCACAAGTGCAAAACTCACCTCATGGAAAACTCGTCACACGCAAAACTTGCACACGCGAAATAATTGCCACATGCACAAAAGTTGCAACACATGCAAAAGTTGCCTCACACAAAACTTGCACATACTCAAAACGCACCACACATAAAACTCGCCATGCACAAAACTCGCCATGCGCAAAACTTGCTGCACACAACTTGCTACACTAACCTGTCACATGCAACTCGACACACAAAAAGTCGCTACATGCATGTCGCCACACGCAACTCAACACACACAACTTGACACATGAAACTCACCCTAAAACACACACAAGTCTGGTATTATCCTTCAAAAATAAAAATCTGGTTAATAAGCAGACAAACTACAAGAGCAACAACTGTACCATATAGGAAATACGGCAGCTGTCAGTCACATGACCTGTCTATTATGTGTATGTGTGAGCTAATATATACTGCCAGGGGGGAGGGCTTCCTGTTGGCTGGGGATTTATCAGGCGGCCAATTTAGCTTACAAATAATGAGGTAAAAATACTGAGCAAATAACGTGTAAACGAGGTCTAATACAGGAGGAGATGACACACAGATATATACTATATACAGGAGATGACACACGGGTATATACTATATACAGGGGAGATGACACACACATATATACTATATACAGGAGATGACACACAGGTATATACTATATACAGGAGGAGATGACACACAGGTATATACTATATACAGGAGGAGATGACACACTGGTATATACTATATACAGGGGAGATGGCACACAGTTATATACTATATACAGGAGGAGATGACACACTGGTATATACTATATACAGGGGAGATGGCATACAGGTACATACTATATACAGGGGAGATGACACACAGGTATATACTATATACAAGGGAGATGACACACAGGTACACACTATATACAGGAGGAGATGACATACAGGTACATACTATATACAGGGGAGATGACACAGATATATACTATATACAGGAGAAGATGACACACAGGTATATACTATATACAGGAGGAGATGACACACAGGTATATGCTATATACAGGGGAGATGACACACGTATATACTATATACAGGAGATGACACACAGATATATACTATATAAAAGAGATGACACATAGGTATATAGAGGAGGAGATGACATACAGCAGGTATATATTATATACAGTGGATATGACATACAGGTATATAAACTATATACAGGAGATGACATACAGGTATATACTATATATAGGAGGAGATGACATACAGGTATATAGTATATACAGAAGAGATGACATACAGGTATATACTATATACAGGAGGAGATGACACATAGGTATATACAATATACAGGAGATGACAAACAGCAGGTATATACTATTTACAGGGGAGATGACATACAGGTATATACTATATACAGGAGATGACATACAGGTGTATACTATATATAAGGGAGATGACAAACATGTATATACTGAGGGGAAAATGAGAGGTGTGAGGTGAAAATGAGGGGTGGGAGGTGCAAATGAAAATGTGTGAGTGCAAAATAAGAGGAGTGAGGGAAAATAGTGGAGTGATCGGAAAATGACAGATGTGAGGTCGAAATGACAAGTGTTAGGGGGAATGAGAGGAGTGAGGGGGGAATGAGAGGAGTGAGGGGGAAAATGAGAGAAGTGAGGTGCTATAACTAACCACAGATATTTACTATGCCCAGGCAACGCCGGGCTGTTCAGCTAGTCAGTAATAAATGAGTAAGTAGTGGTGAAACCTCTCTGGGGTAATTAGAGTATGGGGCTCAGTGGCTTTTGGCAATCTAAACTATCGTAAGGGCCAATATTGTCTGACAGATGAGTTTTAAAGATAACATTTTGTAATAGTGCAGAGCTGAGGTGTCTTAAGTTTAGATCTCGGTCATTTTGCAGAATAAATGGAGACTTTTTATTAAAGATACCTGGTAGTTGTAGACTCAGATAGGTGAGGCAAGCCGATCACACCACAATCAAACCATCATACAGAATGAACCTGTTAAAACAGACATTATATATATATATATATATATATATATACACAGTACAGACCAAAAGTTTGGACTCACCTTCTCATTTAAAGATTTTTCTGTATTTCATGACTATGAAAATTGTACATTCACACTGAAGGCATCAAAACTATAAATTAACACATGTGGAATTATATACTTAACAAAAAAGTGTGAAATAACTGAAATTATGTCTTATATTCTAGGTTCTTCAAAGTAGCCACCTTTTGCTTTGATGACTGCTTTGCACACTCTTGGCATTCTCTTGATGAGCTTCAAGAGGTAGTCACCAGGAATGGTCTTCCAACAATCTTGAAGGAGTTCCCAGAGATGCTTAGCACTTGTTGGCCCTTTTGCCTTCACTCTGCGGTCCAGCTCACCCCAAACCATCTCGATTGGGTTCAGGTCTGGTGACTGTGGAGGTCAGGTCATCTGGCGTAGCACCCCATCACTCTCCTTCTTGGTCAAATAGTCCTTAAACAGTCTGGAGGAGTGTTTGGGGTCATTGTCCTGTTGAAAAATAAATGATGGTCCAACTAAACGCAAACCGGATGGAATAGCATGCCGATGCAAGATACTGTGTTAGCCATGCTGGTTCAGTATGCTTTCAATTTTGAATAAATCCCCAGCAGTGTCACCAGCAAAGCACCCCCACACCATCACACCTCCTCCTCCATGTTTCACGGTGGGAACCAGGTATGTAGAGTCCATCCATTCACCTTTTCTGTGTCGCACAAAGACACGATGGTTGGAACCAAAGTTCTCAAATTTGGACTCATCAGACCAAAGCATAGATTTCCACTGGTCTAATGTCCATTCCTTGTGTTCTTTAGCCCAAACAAGTCTCTTCTGCTTGTTGCCTGTCCTTAGCAGTGGTTTCCTAGCAGCTATTTTACCATGAAGGCCTGCCGCACAAAGTCTCCTCTTAACAGTTGTAGAGATGTGCCTGCTGCTAGAACTCTGTGTGGCATTGACCTGGTCTCTAATCTGAGCTGCTGTTAACCTGCAATTTCTGAGGCTGGTGACTCGGATAAACTTATCCTCAGAAGCAGAGGTGACTCTTGGTCTTCCTTTCCTGGGGCGGTCCTCATGTGAGCCAGTTTCTTTGTAGCGCTTGATGGTTTTTGCAACTGCACTTGGGGACACTTTCAAAGTTTGCCCAATTTTTCGCCCTGACTGACCTTCATTTCTTAAAGTAATGATGGCCACTCGTTTTTCTTTACTTAGCAGATTTTTTCGTGCCATAATACAAATTCTAACAGTCTATTCAGTAGAACTATCAGCTGTGTATCCACCAGACTTCTACACAACACAACTGATGGTCCCAACCCCATTTATAAGGCAAGAAATCCCACTTATTGAACCTGACAGGGCACACCTGTGAATCGAAGACCATTCCCGGTGACTACCTTTTGAAGCTCATCAAGAGAATGCCAAGAGTGTGGAAAGCAGTCATCAAAGCAAAGGTGGCTACTTTGAAAAACCTAGAATATGAGACATAATTTCAGATGTTTCACACTTTTTTGTCAAGTATATAATTTCTTTCACATGTGTTAGTTCACAGTGTTGATGCCTTCAGTGTGAATATACAATTTTCATAGTCATGAAAATACAGAAAAATCTTTAAATGAGAAGGTATGTCCAAACTTTTGGTCTGTACTATATATATATATATATATATATATATATATATATATATATATATATATATATATATATATATATATATATATATATATATACGTATATGTATATATATACACACTAGTTGGTGGACCGATTATAACGCATCGGGTATTCTAGAATATGCATGTCCACGTAGTATATTGCACAGCCCACGTAGTATACTGCCCGGCCACGTAGTATATTGCCCAGCCACGTAGTAAATTGCCCAGCCACGTAGTATATTGTCCAGTTATGTAGTATATTGCCCAGTGACGTAGTATATTGCCCAGCCACGTAGTATATTGCCAGTTGCGCAGTATATTGCCCAGTGATGTAGTATACAGCACAGAGCCACGTAGTATATTGCCCAGCCACGTAGTATATTGCCCAGTGACGTAGTATACAGCACAGAGCCACGTAGTATATTGCACAGTGACGTAGTATACAGCACAGAGCCAAGTAGTATATTGCACAGCGACGTAGTATAGAGCACAGAGCCATGTAGTATATTGCCCAGCCACGTAGTAAATTGCCCAGCCACGTAGTATATTGCCCAGTTATGTAGTATATTGCTCAGTGACGTAGTATATTGCCCAGCCACGTAGTATATTGCCAGTTGCGCAGTATATTGCCCAGTGATGTAGTATACAGCACAGAGCCACGTAGTATATTGCACAGCGACGTAGTATATAGCACAGAGCCACGTAGTATATTGCCCAGCCACGTAGTATATTGCCCAGTTACGTAGTATATTGCCCAGTGACGTAGTATACAGCACAGAGCCACGTAGTATATTGCACAGTGACGTAGTATACAGCACAGAGCCACGTAGTATATTGCACAGCGACGTAGTATACAGCACAGAGCCACGTAGTATATTGCACAGCGACGTAGTATACAGCACAGAGCCACGTAGTATATTGCCCAGCCACGTAGTATATTGGCCAGTCAAGTAGTATATTGCCCAGCTACGTAGTATATCACCCAGCCACGTATGTCACAGGTTAAAAAATAAAAAATAAACATATACCCACCTTCCGAGGGTACCCTTGTAGTTCTGTCGCCTGTGTTTGGTGCAGGCGGCAGCTTCCGGTCCCAGGGTGTGATGACGTCGCGGTCACATGACCGTGACGTCATGGCAGGTCCTTCTCGCGCAGGACATGTGATGACGTCGCGGTCACATGACCGTGACGTCATGGAAGGTCCTTCTCGCATACCATCCTTGCCACCGGAACGTGCCGCTTGCATGGAGGGGTCACCAGAGCGTCGCGAGGAGCGGGAAAGGCGGCAGAAGGTGAGTATATAATGATTTTTTATTTTTTTTTATTATTTATTATTTTTAACATTAGATGTTTTTACTATTGACGCTGCATAGGCAGCATCAATAGTAAAAACTTGGTGACACAGGGTTAATAGCGGCGGTAACGGGGTGAGTTACCCGCGGCATAACGCGGTCCGTTACCGCTGGCATTAAACCTGTGTGAGCGGTGACTGCAGGGAGTATGGAGCGGGCGACGGGCACTGACTGCAGGGGAGTAGGGAGGGACTAATCGGACTGTGGCAGTCGCTGATTGGTCGCGGCAGCCATGACAGGCAGCTGGCGAGACCAATCAGCGACTTGGATTCCATGACAGACAGAGGCCGCGACCAATGAATATCCGTGCCAGACAGACGGAAGTACGCCTTAGACAATTATATAGTATATATATATATATATATATATATATATATATATATATATATATATATATATATATATATATATATATATATATATATATATATATACATACACAGTATGTGTCTCTTACCTAGGGCCCCATCCTGGAATTTATATCCCCCAAACTGGTATATGTTCCATGTCCTGCCGCTGTTCTTTAATTAATCTTTTTTATGTAGATTCTGGTGCGGCTGGGAATTTTGTTCAACTTGAGCTGGTCGAGAGGCTTGGGATTCCTGTCAGATCCTTGGAGGTTCCTAGGCAAATAGCTTCTGTCGACGGTCAGCCTTCGCGGGAGGTCGTTTCTTCTGTCACAGAGGAGATTGAGATTCAAATTGGAGCTTTACATCGAGAAAAGTTGGCATTTTATGTTTTACCGTCTTTATCCCATGCATTTCTTTTAGGACTCCCCATGCTAAGAAACCATGAACCTACTCTGAATTGGCGTACTAGGGATGTCCTGGGAACAGTTTTGTCAAAACAGATGCCTGCTTCCCATCAAGCCTGCTAGTCTCTCTCCCTCGGCTCCGGAACTAGCGAATCTACCTGCAGCTTATCACTCTTTTTCGGACGTTTTCAACAAAAAGGAAGCAGAGGTCTTACCTCCGCATCGCCCTTACGACTGTCTGATAGATCTTGTATCCGGCTCTACTCCTCCTAGAGGTCGTATTTATCCTCTGTCACCCTCCGAGACTCAAGCCATGTCTGAATACGTTCAAGAGAATCTGGCCAGAGGCTTTATACGTTAATGCTCCTCACCTGCAGGCGCTGTTTTTTTCTTCATCAAGAAGAAGGACGGTTCCCTTCGTCCCTGCATTGATTACCGTGGCCTCAATAACATCACCATTAAAAACAAGTATCCACTTCCTCTCATCCCAGAACTTTTTGATCGTCTGCGTGGAGCACGAATCTTCACTAAACTGGATCTCAGTGGAGCTTACAACTTGATCCGAATTCGTTCGGGAGATGAATGGAAGACTGCGTTTAACACCAGAAACGGTCATTATGAGTATTTGGTGATGCCTTTCAGCTTATGTAATGCTCCTGCAGTTTTTCAAGAGTTGGTGAATGATGTTTTTCGGGACCTACTTTACACCTGTGTAGTGGTGTACTTGGACGACATCCTTGTGTTTTCACCGGATCTGCTTTCTCATAGGAGACATGTGCGGCAAGTTCTTCTCCGTCTGAGGGAGAATCGTCTGTATGCTAAACTTGAGAAGTGTGCCTTCGAACAGTCGTCCCTGCTGTTCCTGGGCTTCATCATCTCTGATTCTGGTCTGTGTATGGATCCGGCTAAAGTTTCTGCCGTACTCAACTGGCCACGTCCGCTTGGGGTTAAGGCGATTCAGCGCTTTCTAGGATTCGCGAATTACTATCGGCAATTTATTACTCATTTCTCCTCCTTGTCGGCTTCCATCTCCTCTTTGATAAAGAAGGGTGCCAATCCTAGTCTTTGGCCAGCAGAGGCTGTAAAAGCTTTCCACTTCCTCAAAGAAGCATTCGCCTCCGCTCCTTTACTCCATCGCCCTGAAGCTAATAAACCCTTCTTCCTAGAGGTTGATGCCTCTGCTGTCGGTGCCGGAGCTGTGCTTTCTCAGTAGTCTTCTACTGGTCGTCTTGTGCCCTGTGGTTTCTTCTCCAAGAGTTTCTCTTCTTCTGAAAGAAATTACTCCATTGGCGACAGAGAACTTTTGGCCATTAAATTGGCCTTAGAGGAGTGGAGATATCTGTTGGAGGGAGCCTTACATCCCTTTGTCATCTTTACGGATCATAAGAATTTGGCATACATCCGTTCAGCGCACCGACTGAATCCACGACAGGCCAGGTGGGCCTTGTTCTTTGCCCGATTTGACTTTGAACTTCACTTCCTGCCTGGAGAAAAGAACTTCAAAGCTGACGCTCTATCCAGGTCCTTCTTGTCGGTGGACACTGAGGAGGAATCCTCGCACATCATTGACCCCGCTAGAATCATCACACTTGCTCCAGTATCTATGACCTCTTTACCTCCGGGTAAGACTTTCGTTTCTGAGAGGAACAGGAGACGTGTGTTACTCTGGGGTCATGCTTCCAAGCTAGCGGGACATGTCGGTTTCAAGAAAACCCTTGATCTAATATCTCGTTACTACTGGTGGCCGTCTCTTTTGAAGGATGTCCAAGCTTTTGTGGTCTCTTGTCCTTCCTGTGCCAAGAACAAAGTACCCAGGCGGCTTCCCTCCGGGCTTCTTCTTCCTCTTCCAGTGCCTACTGCTCCGTGGCAACATATTGCAATGGATTTCTTAACTGATCTGCCTCGTTCCTGTGGTTGTACCGTCATCCTCGTGGTTGTGGACCGTTTTTCTAAAATGCCACATTTCATTGCTCTTCCTGGTCAGCCTTCGGCTCCTGAACTGGCGAAGATTTTTGTTCAACATATTTTTCGCATTCATGGTCTTCCACAGCACATTGTTTCTGACCCGGGGAGTTCAGTTCACGGCTCGTTTCTGGAGATCTCTCTGTAAGTCACTGAACATTTCGCTTGATTTTTCTTCGGCCTATCATCCACAGTCGAACGGCCAAGTGGAGCGTACCAATCAGATCCTGGTTACTTATCTCCGGCATTTCTCCAACGCTCATCAAAATGATTGGTCAGACTTACTACCATGGGCTGAGTTTTCTTATAATAACCACACCAGCGAAGCTTCTACCAAATCTCCATTTTTTGTCGTCTATGGACAACACCCTGGTCTTCCTCTACCAGTTCCTCCTGTCTCTACTGTGCCGGCGGCAGATCTTCTGTCTAGAGAATTCTCCAGGGTTTGGCAGGAGACCAAGTCTGCTCTCGAACTAGCTCAGCATAGGATGAAGAGGCATGCAGATAAAAGGCGTCTCGATTCTCCTGTGTTTCATCCTGGGGATAAGGTCTGGCTTTCTTCTACATTTATTCGCCTTAAAATCCCTTCACATAAACTGGGTCCCAGTTATATTGGTCCTTTTGAGGTTTTGGCACGTATTAACAACGTTTCTTACAAACTTAAGTTACCTGCCTCTCTTCGTATCCCTAATTCCTTTCATGTATCTCTCCTTAAGCCTGTAGTTTTTAATCAGTTTCACACCTCGACTCTTTCTTCACCTTCACCTGTTTCCGCAGACAATGTTTTTGAGGTTAAGGACATTTTGGCCATGAAAAAAATTAGAGGTAGAGCTTTGTTTTTGGTCGACTGGAAGGGTTTCCGTCCTGAGGAGAGATCCTGGGAGCCTCGGGAGAATATTCAGGCTCCTCGAATTTTAGCTAAGTTTCTTTCTAGCCTAAAGAGGAAGGAGGGATGTAAAGACGGGGGTACTATCATACCGCTGCTGCCGCCTTCCCAGTCAGCGTCTCTCCCTCCGCGCTCGCTCCCAGCCTCTGCTTCTCGTGCGCGCGCATACCAGGTTCAGTGCTGCGCGTGTGCACTTCTGATCTTCTGTCGCTCCTCCTCTACGTCTCCTCTATGGTCCTGGAGGACTAGTACCCGGAAGTCGGTCCTCCTTATTGTCCTCTCTATGGTTCTGGAGGTCTGTTACCTGGAAGTGCTACACTGCCTTTAGGTATTTAAACTGCTTCCTGCCGTCCCTCTGTGCCTGGTTATCATTTGTTCCTTCAGGTGTTCCTGGCCGCTCTTAGTCTCTGTGAAGTTCGTTTTTACCTCTGACTTTGGGTTTATCCTGTCTTTCCTGTATCCTGCTAGCCTCTGCATTTCCTCAGTTCCTCCGCCAGTCCCTGTACTGCTGCGTTTTACCCATCAGTCCTGTTTTACCCATCAGTCCTGTTTTACCCATCAGTCCTGTTTCTCTGCAGTAGTCACCTATCCTGTGGACCTACTATCTCCGCCTCTTCTTGGTCCTCTCCCGTCCTGGTCCTCCAGCTTCCATGGCGATAGTCCCTCACGGGCCTGCCCCTAACGCTCCCTGTATAGGGGGCGGTCTATCTGGTCAGCTCGTCCGTGAGGGGTTCGTCGTCGCGGTCTAGAGGGTCCACTCTCCGTTTTCCCTCTTTGAATCGTCACTCTTAAATTGGACTGCACTCGGGTGACATCTGAGTGCAGCCTGATTCTTACAGCATAACAGTCCCCAAAGATGGTATGAATATCCAAATGGCCTTTCGCAAAAAAAAAAGATTCCCCACCCCTGATGTAGTATAATGCACAGCCCATGGTTATACATGTAATATAAAGCACAGTCCATAGTCATCCATGTAGTATAATGCACGTACCATAGTCATCCATGTACTATAATGCACAGCCCATGGTCATACACGTAGTATAATGCACAGCCCATAGTCATACATGTAATATAAAGCACAGTCCATAGTCATCCATGTAGTATAATGCACAGCTCATGATCATGCATGTAGTATAATGCACAGCCCATAGTCATAAATGTAATATAATGCGCAGCCGATAGTCATCCATGTACTATAATGCACAGCCCATGGTTATACATGTAATATAAAGCACAGCCCATAATCATCAATGTAGTATAATGCACATCCCATAGTCATATATGTAGTAGTCGTACATGTAGTAGTATGACCACTGTGTACTCACTAATGAAAAAAAAAAAACTAAATACTCACCTTCCCTGCACTTCACTGCCACGCAGTGTCCAGTTCTGAAGCTGGCAGCTGACTTCAGTGTGCGAGCGATGAGAGTGCATGACGTCACTTATGTGCACCCCCGGTCACGTGCACACCGATGTCAGCTGTTGGCCTTTGATTGTCCTGCAGCGTGTATTGCGGAGCGCGGACCTGATGTGTCTGTGCATTAGAGGCTGGCATTTGTCGGGCCTTGTTGCAGCCACCAGTGCTGCAACCGCAGTTGTTACACCCCTGGGGAGAATGTAGATTTATCTAATAAGATGGGATCTAGGAAGCCAACAGCATCATTATCGTCAGCTTTCTCTTACAGGCCCATCATAATATTTTTCTTCAAGTGATTTTCTAACTTGTCAGCACATTCTACACACGCTGTCATTTGGCTTTGTAGTTTACAGATCTGGGCAGGTAAGGGTTAATGTTTTCTAATTTTAACCTGGAGGATTGTAATTTCTATAGGAAAGGGCTTTCAATGCCCAAAGCCATGTGCACATTTTGGGTGGAGGAGAATGTTGTGCTCAAGAGGCAAAATGGTGATCACACGATTGTGATACGGCCGCACTACACCACCGATAAAGCAGCCACAGCCGGTGACTGAGAAGAATCTGTGACTTCTCCGCATTTAGTGGTCACTACTCACCTGGGTAGTCATATGTAGGAATCTCCTCTTTACACCGCTCATCACTCCTCACATATGTCTCTGTAGTATTAATATGGGTCAGATCTTCACCCTGAAACAAATATCGTAAAAGTCACAGACAGATGGAGAAGTCACATCTATGATCAGCTCTAATCCTGCCATCTCCACCGTTCTCATTACACAAGTATAAAACACATAATACTGGTGGATAAAACAAGACTGAGCACAAGACCTTCACAGCCATCTACACATCATAGGGGAGATCTCATGACACCTTCTCTCCATCTACCTGATGATCCTGAAGAACATTGGGATCTTCTTGTTTACAGTCCTGTGGAAGAAGAGGACGGGGACATCTCTCTGGTGTTGTCCTCTTACTGGATAGATCTGGAGGAAACACATACATGGACATAATTAATTCTTTACATACAGATAATTATAGGCCGTGTGTATTTAGTCCTGTCTATTACCTGGTGATGTGAGGGGCTGGGGAACCTCCATCATGACGTCCTTGTACAGATCTTTGTGTCCTTTTAAATACTCCCACTCCTCCATGGAGAAATAGATAGCGACATCCTGACACCTTATAGGAACCTGACACATACAATGATACCGTCATCCCCCCGATGCCTTCATAGCTTTACTACATAATGTCCCAGCATTCCCAGCAGTGTCACCTCTCCAGTCAGCAGCTCAATCATCTTGTAGGTGAGTTCTAGGATCTTCTGGTCATTGATGTCCTCATGTACCAGGAGGTGAGATGGATGCCCCATGATTGGGCTCAGGGGTCTCCCCCATCCCTCAGACACAGGGTCCTGACAGCGCTCACTAGAGGTCTTCTTCACTACTGTGTAATCCTGGTTATGGAGAGACACATTAATAAATCTCACTACAGACATTTCCAGAGTCCTCACCTCTCCAGTTCTGTCCATCTGTTATTCCCATAGATAAGAATGATGTAATGTGACGTCATCAGAATCTCTCACCTCTCCAGTAAGCCGGAAGAGGATCTCTAAGGTGAGGTGTAATATCCTCTCCGCCATCTTGTCTCTGTCCATATCCATCTTTGATGGGTAAATCAAGAAAATTATTTTCTATAGATCTTCACTGAGAGGATCCGATATTGTAGAGACCTGAATGAGAAGAAGATGAGCCAATATAACACCATAAAAATCCTGGAGATTTATTATTTTACAGTAATTAGTTTTCTTCTTTAAATCTATATATAAAGCAGAAAATCTGCGTATGGTAGCCCGTGGAATTTCTTAGTCACATTTTTCACCTGGTTTTAGGGAAATTTTGTACGGCCCGCCTTTAACACCAGACTAAAAATACTGCGAACATCAAAACTCAAAATATTCCTCCTTCATGAGATTTGGCCCTCAGAATTAAGACAGTATAGAAATAAAGGAGAAAATAGGTGTCTGTGTAATGAATGCAAAACAACAGTTGTTTCCCAAAAGTCCTAAAGGGGCAGCAACCATATACTTGCTAAGGTTGGGCAACTTGATAAGTCACTCTACAGTCTGTAATTATAGCAATGGATGTAGCAGAAGTAACTGTGACCTCATTTATGAAAATTGCCTCACAGTAAGAACGTTCTGGTTACCTATAGCAACCAGAGTGCAGCTTTCAGCATTAAAGCTACTGAGGTAAAGTGAAAGCTGAGCTCTGATTGGTTGCTATGGACAACTAGAACAGTCTGACTGTGAGGCAGTCACACATTTTCTGCTATATATATATATATCACCTATTAGATCTCTATCAGCATGAGATGATTACTAAGGGTCATAATACTAAGAACTGTTTTAAAATGCCGCCTAAAAAACAACCTTCTATTGGGCAAATTAATCCAAAAGCTAAGAAACCAAAACTGTCAAACTGCTGAGACAAGTGAACAATGTGAGTCCTGGCTTGTAAAGAAATAGATGAGACAGGCTGAATCAAGGGATGCAGAAACATCTGAACAAAAGGATGAATGTTGTCAAAATGATGGAGGCAGGATGACCTGAGTTTGGAAGCGTTTCACTACGACCCAATTCAGGACACATCTGACAGTCATAATAGGTAAAATGGATGTAATATGAGAACATTGTCAAGCAAAAAACTGTAAATCGTCTGATATGTGGTGGTCAACTGGTAATGTCAGTTTGTCACCTTTAACTCTACCTCCTAAACCACTTTTTTCATACATGTTGGGAACAACTCTGAGTCTAAGCATTTACTGCAAATTATTAGGAAACACAATTCATCTTTCCAGATGAGATCCTTTGGTACGACAGCTGGACTCAAGGAAGCAGGATTTATGCCGAGGTTTAAAGACAAGTGACAAATATATCACAAAAAAGGTTTGATGCTTCCAGTAGCAAATCAAGACCCAACATTTTTACAAATTTACTGTTTGGGGGATGAACAGATAAAGGCTGATCGGCGTTGTGAAGTTATTCCTGAGACAAAAAAGACATTGTTTGGAATTTGCATAGATTTTTCCATCAACACAATTACCGTATATACTCGAGAGTAAGCCGAGATTTTCAGCCCCAAAAAATGGGCTGAAAGTGCCCTTCTCGGCTTATACTCGAGTCATGGTCGGCGGGTGAGTTGGAGCGATGACGGTCACATACTCACCTGCTCCTGGTGCTGTCCCTGCACGTCCCACGGTCTCCTGCAGCTTCTTCCCTTGTGCAGCAGTCACGTGGTACCGCTAATTAAAGTAATGAATATGGACTCCACTCCCATAGGGGTGGAGCTGCATATCCATAACTGTAATGAGCGGTACCAGTGACCGCTGAACAGAGGAAGAAGCTGCCGGCGCCGGAGATCATCTCTCCGGGAGAAGCTGCCAGCGTCCGCGCCGGGAGCCGGTGAGTATTTCATATTCACCTTTCCCTGTTCCACCGCCGCTCCATCTTCCGCGTCCTCTGCAGTGACTGTTCAGGTCAGAGGGTGCGATGATGTATTAGTGTGCGCTCCGCCCTCTGCCTGAACAGTCAGTGCAGAGAGACAGGACGCTGAGGAGCAGCGGGTAGCAACGAGAGGTATGTAATTTTTTTTTTTATTGCAGCAGCAGCATTATATGTGGCACATTGTTATATGGAGCATCTATGGGGCCATAATGAACTGTATGGAGCATTATATGTGGCCTATTTTTATATGGAGCATCTTATGGGGCCATAATCAGCATTTGTGCAGCATTATATGGGGCATATTTTAATGTGGAGCATCTTATGGGGCCCATCATAAATTTCATGGAGCATTATATGGGGCTCCTGATTCAATATGAATATTCAAAAACACTTAACCTACTGATGTCTCAATTAATTTTACTTTTATTGGTATCTATTTTTATTTTTGACATTTACCGGTACCTGCTGCATTTTCCACCCTAGGCCTATACTTGAGTCAATAAGTTTTCCCAGTTTTCTGTTGCAAAATTAGGGGGGTCGGCTTATACTCAAGTATAAACGGTAGTTAATAAATCTTTATAAAACAGCCTTATAAAGAATGCCAAGTGCGGATTATCAGGGTGTAATAAGAGCAGACAAGACTCCGGTTGGTGGCACAAAAGGAGATTTACTTCCCCCAGTGTTAGTGAAGGAGCTATTGTAATGGTTGGACGGGACTTTCTAAGCCGAGATATAATTATTCAGTGACGGAGAGAACATGTTCAGCGTATTACAGAAACACATAGATCATATGATGCTCTGCAATATCCGATAATATTGTGGAATGGCTAAGATGGCGATCACTATAATCTAACAGACTGATCCCAACACTGCGAGGCCGACCAATAAACCATCCAATAAAATATCAGCTCTGGACTTCTACACCTACCAAATAATGACCAGACAACAATGGAGGCAACTTTCTCCTCAATGTATAGTAGATCTGTATGCCAAGGTGGAGAGCGAGCGTCTTCTGTACATACAGCTGAACCAACAAACACTTACAGGGAGGCCATGCCAAAAGCGTGGTCTGATGGAGGATGGTCCACACTGGGACCTGACATTGCAGGAGGCGTCCCTCACTCGCTTTCCTCCTCATCTTCTAACCTGCTCCCTATAATACCTACAACCTGTGCACCTTCCAATCCCCGGGCTCTGTGGGACAAATACACAGAATATCCTAGAGGAGATATCCATAGAGAGCACAGGAGAGGTCATCCGGACTTAGCCATAAATGTCACTGCCGACAGATCCACCACAGTCCTCCTGACTCTAGAAGAAAGGAGCCAATGTGTCAGTAGTGACCCTCTAATAGCATCAGGTCACCGGCACCAGCTCCACCAGCCTTTGTGTTATGGGAGAGATATTCTGGGAGAGAAAAGCCAGGATTTGGGGAAGATGAGGGGATTTGTCCAGTAAATAAGTCTCTTCTGGTTGATGACCACAGATCGGGGGATTTGGCAATTATGGCTCAGATTCCAGGTGGAAATGGGAGATGGTTCTCCTTGATGCCCCAGGAGGTTCCGGTAAAACATTCTTATTAATTTGCTGCTCTCAGAAATTCCCTCCATCAATAACATTGCTCCGGCCGCTGCATCGTCTGGGGTTGTGGCCGCTCTCTTAGATGGAGGCGCACGGCTCAGTCAGCACTAGGATTACCCCTGAATCTAGCGCTCTTGGAATCTCCCGTCTGTAATATCACTAAGGTCTATGAAAGGTCTGGGGGGATCCAATCACTTAATGGGGGGAATTGTTCTACTTTTAGCAACGTTACCTGTTCTTAAAGGAGCAGCACCAGCAGAGGAGCTGAATACTTGTCAGCACAGCAGAGTCCTGCATACACTGAGGGCCCTGATCATGTGACCCCTGGCTCCTCCCCTCATGTGACCTCATCACAGGTCCTGTGCGCACAGAGCAGCCATATATGTGGTGTGCAGCCCTGCTGGTGGAGGTAAGTGGAGAGATTCCTCATTACTGGGCGCGGGGGACATTAACCCCCTCAGCACTGAGACACTTTTGACGTCTCTGTGTGGTGTGAACAGTGATGTAACACAGAGGCGTTGCTAGGGTTTTGGTTCAGGGGGCGAAACTTCTGAGTGGGCCCCTAACCAGGTAACCGTGATTACAGCTGGGTGACGCGTCCTAATAGTGGAGGAGAACCTCAGCAGATGACCGCGCTGTTACTGAAGATAATCTCTATATAAAGACCAATTTGGATATTACCGCCATATGGTCAGTGGTAGATACCAGCCCTACAGAACATGTAAGGGTCATTCCATGGTAACTTACGTTACATTCACAAGCCAAAAACTGGCTACATGCTGTTCTTTGAAGGCACAAAAAGGAGTGATTGTGTATTGTACATTAAACTATTCTCAATAGATTTCAGCACAGTTTGATTTTTCAACAATAAAATGAAATACAAAATACAGAGTTATTACTTGGTAACTTACGTTACAAAAAAAGGAAAGGCAATTGTCCTTCATGAGTCTGCCAAATGTTCTGTTCTGGTAAACGGGAGAAGCACTATTTTTATTGTATTAAAACACCATAGTCCTAGCAACTTTAACAAATTTATTTTAACCTCTCAAGTTGAAAGCAACAGTTTTTATTACAAGAAATATAGATAACTTTCGTTACGGCACAGTATAGTAACTTACGTTGCAATATGTTACCATCCATTGGATTAAACTTATTGTCAGGAAAGTTACCATCATCTTTGTAACGTAAGTTACTGTATTGTGTTGTATCGTAAGTTACCATGGAATGATCCATAAGAGATTACAGCACAAGAAAAAAGGAATGTAGTCAGCTTACCGGTCTTAGACGAAATCCCCAGACCTGCCAACGCCCAGGACGGTTCGGGGTGAGCGCCCACAGCAAATGAAGACAAAAAGAGAAATGATCCAGCTGGAGGTGGAGGCAGTCTAGACTTTGTGAGACTTTATTACACAACTAACGCAATAAATAGTTCTTCAAAAAGAAAAATCTTTACATAGCAAACACCTGGCACACCAGTGAGGAGGATCAACGCGTTTCAACTATGAAGTCTTACTCATGATCTACCTAATAGTGCAATAAGAGCATATATATAGTGTGCACAAGACATTGATTGGACAAACAATTAAAGATGCAAAAAAAATGCAAGAGAGAGAGAAAGAAAAAAAAATGCAAAGGAAAGAAAAAAAAAAAATTTGCAGAAAATCACATATGAATGTAGAAAAAAAAAATAATAATAATAAAATAAAAAATAAATAATCACCGGTTAAAATGATCATAGAAATAACAAATTGACATGATAACTACCCTTAAGAGACATTGCTTGAACATTACTTGAACATTAATTAATATTGTTTTATTAAATCATGTCTAGCATTAAGGCCATAGGGAATACGTGTGTCTAACATAAACATCCAATACATTTCCCGATTAAAAAGTTTCTGCTGTAGATTACCTCCTCTCGGAGGTTTGTAAACCTTTTCTATTCCACAGAATCTGAGACTAGTTAAGTTACCTTACCTTACAGCACAGTTACAGATAATGACCTAACGCTGATGTTCTTTCTGATGGAATCGTTCACTTGTCCCATCTTTTCTATCTGGCCCAGTCCGACATGATGACTTCTTCCAGCCAGGACTCGTCTGCAGACATTACATCACAGACACATTTCACGTCTCATATTTTCAGCACTGTCCGCAATGGGACTATTCCCAACCTGCACAAACTCCTCATCCTGCTGATTCCCCAATACTGAGCCACGGCTGCCGTATGTAACCCTATTACTGCACCTATTGTGCGGTTCTCTGTGCCCTCTAAATTCTAAAGCACCCCTCTATAATATAGTAATGTCGGGTGCAAGTGCCCTAGAAAACAGTACCCACATTGTGCCCCCTAGAAAGTAATATTGCCCTGTGTGCCCCTTTGACAGTCACAGTAACCTGAGTTCCCCTATAGCAATAAGTGCCCACTTTACATTTTATAATGTCCCGAGTCTCCCCCCTGTACAGCTCCCCTATACACAGTATGAGGCTCTCTTATACACAGTCTAATGCCCCCTCACTGTATATATACTGACCCCTTAGTATCCCCCAAACTGTTTGATAGCTCCAACACTGTAATCTCCACACTGTATAATTGCCCCTAGATAGCCTCCATAAAGACTAATGCACCAGACAATCATCAATATAGTCCTCAATATAGTATAATGCACTCCCCATAGGCAGACTACATAGTATAATGCACTTCCTATAGGCCTCCATATAGTATAATGCACTCCCCATAGACAGACTCTATATAGTATAATGCACTCACCAATAGGCAGACTCTATAGCATACTGCAGCCCTTAATAAAATACACCCCCTTAGGCAGACTCTATAGCATAATGCAGCCCTTATTATAATGCACCCTCATAGGCAGACTCTATAGCATAATGCAGCCCCTATTATAATGCACCCTCATAGGCAGACTCTATAGCATAATACAGCCCCTAATATAATGCACCCCTCATAGGCAGCCTCTATAGTATAATGCAGCCCCTAAATGGAACCTGTCACCAGTTTTGGCCTATATAAGTTACGGCCATCACATTTCAGGGCTTATATACAGCATTCTAGAATCCAACCTGACCTGTAAGAGAAGAAAAAGACCTTTTATTATTCTTACCAATGGGGCAGTCAGATCCCAGGGGTGTCGTAGGCTTTGGTCCGGCACCTCCCATCTTCTTGCGATGTCACCCTCCCGTTTGCTTCATGTGGCTGACGCGTCTCTGCGTCATCCACACAGACTCTTTGGCACCGCAAACAAGTGTCGAGAAAGGTCAAAGAGCCCTGGCACCTGAGCACTGCAGTACTTTGCTTTGCAAACAGGACAGAGAAGTACACCTGTGCAGGAGCGTGATGCTGAAGAGACTGTGTGGACAACACAGTGTTGTTTCCTCTATATGAAGCAAGCAGGAGGACGGCGATCATAAGAAGATGGGAGGCGCTGGATCAAGAAGAGCAACACCCTGACCAGGCCGCCCCGCAGGTGTGTAAAGTAGAAGTTATTTTCTCCAGTCACGTTCCACGACACCAGTATCGGAGGATGTCTCCCCGCCCTAATAGGGGACAGGAAACAAAGAGGTTAAATACCCTTCCCCTTCCTGCAACCACCAGTGTTTTTCCTGTCCCCTATGGGGCATGAAGAGGTTCTCTGATAGTGCTGCCGTGGCCGGCGATCGGGAGCACTGTTACCTTTCTAAGCCGGGCAGTCGAGGTCGGGGGCTCCGCTCTCCTCCTCCTTCAGACTGCTCCCATCTCCATGACCTCCACGCGACTTGGGACCCTCTCCCACCCTACCCGCGCCTCTTTCGGGAGGCAAAGCAGGCGGTACTTTGCTCCGGGGTCCTCCTGTAGCTCCCCGGCTTCCTCCTTCCTCCACGCCCCTGCTGGTGCTGGCGCACCCGCGCGCACCAGAAGTGACGCACACCCGAACTTCCGGTTTTCCCCCAGCACCTTATACCGCAGCTCCCGCGCGCGCCGATCAGCGTCCTGGCCCAGGACATCCAGTGGCAGCATGGACGGGCATCTCTGACCCCCCCCCCCCAAACGGACCCTAACGAGGAGGAGGAGCACCACCAATCTCGCTGGGAGCCTCGGTATTCTATTTATTCCTGGCTAGGGAAGCCTCCAGGTAAGACCTCCTGTCTGTGACCCTCTGTAGTCAGAACCTCTGACCATATGGATGGCGACAAACCCCTTCACTCTGCTTCTGCGGAGCCCAGCGCTCACCCCTCTGCTGTAAGTAGTGGGATGATGTCCCTTGCTGTCCATTTTTTAATTCAAGCGACTTAGCACGACTTTCTCTCTCTCTTTTAGGGAGACAAGGTCTCTGCCCCTAAGAAGGCCAGCCGCAAGTGTGCTGCATGTGCGTCCAAGCTTCCCTCCACATATTAAAAGAAGCTCTGCCAGCCATGCAAGTGAAGTTCTGCGTGCTGAACAGCCCTCTCTTATGGACAGCATCAGAACTCTCATCAGGCAGGAAGTTCAGTCTTCCATGGCGACCTTTTCCCAGCCTCCGACACCGCAGCCTCCCCCTCCTAAGAAAAGGAAAATAGCCCCGGTAGTCTCTGACTCTGACTCAGGAGAATTGCATACTTCTGATTCAGGGGACCTTTGGGAGAATGAGAGTTCTACCTCTGCTCCCAAAACAGACAACAAAAAATATATCTTTTCCTCCGAGGATTTGGAGGAATTAGTGTCTATGGTGAGGGGCACCATGGGGGTGGAGGAGGAGGTGGAGGGCCATTCTGTACAGGATGACATGTTCGGGGGGTTAAAGCCCAAATCTGTGAAGGGATTCCCCAATAACGAAAATATTGAAAGCCTCATCCTCCACGAGTGGGGCCTTCCAGAGAAAGGGTTAAACGTCCCATCAGAGTTCAAGAACCATTTTCCCCTTGAGGGAGACTGTTCTCTTTTTGAAATGCCCAAGGTTGATGTCCAAGTGTCAAGGGTGACCAAAAAAACGGCCCTGCCCTTTGAAGATTCCTCCCAGCTGAAAGATCCCATGGATCGCAAGACTGAGAGTTTATTGAGGAAATCTTGGGACACTTCAACTAATCTACTGAGATCCAACGTGGCCTCAACATGTGTAGCCAGATCCTTGTTCCTCTGGCTGCGTACATTGGAGAATCAGAGAAGAGATTCTTAATTCTCTCCCTCTGCTCCAGAAGGCAACTGGATTCCTCGCGGACGCTTCTGCAGAATCAGTATGGGTTGCTGCTAAATCAGCGGTTCTCACTAATTCAGCTAGAAGAGCTTTGTGTCTTAAATCCTGGGGAGGTGATATTACCTCAAAGTCTAAACTTTGCGGTTTACCTTTCCAGGGTCATTATGTATTTGGGCCAGTTCTGGACGAAATCTTGGACAAAGCTTCAGATAAGAAGAAGATCCTTCCAGAACAAAAGAACCCTAAAAAGCGTTTTTTTCGTTCCCCTCCCATGACCAAACCCCCCAGCAAAATTACAGGGGTAAGAGCAAATCAGGACGATGGAGTTACCCCAAGGGAGGGAAAGCCAGAAACATCCTAGTCCCCCAACCCACTCAGACCTCTGAGAAGCAATGACTGCTCTCCGGTCGGAGGTCGACTCTCGGGATTCCTCTCCCAGTGGCAGTTGATCACCACAAATCAGTGGGTCCTGCGTACCATACAGGAAGGCCTAAGATTGGAGTTCGAGAGCCCTCCTCCTCATCGTCTGACTATCACTTCTCTACAATCCCCAGGACTTCGGGAATTTTTGATGCCGGATATCTTAAACCTGCTTCGAGAAGGTGATTTCCTATGTACCACATCGGGAAATAGGAGAAGGTCACTATTCCCACCTCTTTTTGGTGAACAAACCCTCCGGGAAACACCGTATCATTATAAACCTGAAACCTCTAAATCAGGTAATAAAATACCGAAGATTCAAAATGGAATCGATCAGATCAGCAATCCCGCTGAACGGTCAGGACTGGGTGATGGCGATGCTGGACCTGAGGGACGCATACTATCATGTGCCGATACACCCAGACCACAGAAGATTCCTCAGGTTCGCGATTTCCCAAAACAGACAGATCAGCCATTATCAATTCAATGTCCTTCCGTTTGGAGTCTCGTCTGCTCCACGAGTCTTCTCCAAGATCATGTCAGAAGCGGTAATCTTTATTCGTCAACAGGGGGTCTGTATCATTCCATACCTGGACGATTTTCTTATCATCGCCCCATCCGCTTCACATCTCAATTAGGATGTGACAAGGCTCCTCGACATCCTAGGATCGCTCGGGTGGATCCCGAATCTGGAGAAATCAGACCTCCAGCCTTCTCCACAGAAGAAATTCCTAGGAATCCTTCTGGATTCGGAGAAGAGAATGTCCTTTCTACCCAAAGACCGTCAGACCGATCTTGTCCGCAGGATCTCCAGGTTCAGAAATCAAAAAACCTTGACTCTAAGAGACTCTATGTCAATCCTGGGTTCATTGACATCTTGCATCCAAGCAGTCTCCTGGCACACATCCTGGCATACTCAAGAGGACACCAGATGGCCTTAACCAGGAAGATTCCCCTTCCCTCTCGTGTGAGATCCTCTCTGTCATGGTGGCTGAACTCCCAAAATCTACATGGAGGAGTCAGCTGGGATCAGATTCCTCTCAGAGTACTTGCAACAGACGCAAGTCAGAGAGGTTGGGGCGCCGTGATAGAAGGCTTCCACTTCCAGGGGTTGTGGGCCCCAGATGTAAGACACAGTTCCTCAAATCTGAGGGAACTGAAAGCAGTGGAGGAGGCGCTAAGAGCCGCATCTGTCATCATCCAAGGTCACCATGTTCGGATGATGTCCGACAATATGACCACCGTGGCCTATCTCCGACACCAGGGTGGTACAGGACACTCGAGCCTAAAGCTAACTGCTGGAAGGATTTTTTCCTGGGCAGAAAATCACCTTATGTCAATCTCTGCAGTACATATAAGAGGATTAGACAATTCCCAGGCGGATTATCTCAGCAGGAGGGACTTCCATCCAGGGGAGTGGTCTCTAAACCAGGATGTATTCCTAACCCTAGTCCAGAGGTGGGGAACTCCCGATGTGAACCTGTTTGCCAACATTCAGAACACAAAATCAAACACCTTCTTCTCCCTGACCCCCTCAAACGAGGCACTAGGACTGGACGCTTTCTCCCACCCCTGGGAGTTTACCCTGGCATATGCCTTTCCGCCAATACCATTGCTACCCAGAACATTGTAGAAGATCCGGATGGATCAAGTTGCAACGATTCTGGTAGCCCCATTGTGGCCAGGAAGAAGCTGGTTCAGCGCACTGACAAGCATGTGTCTAGAAGGCCCGATTCTGCTTCCACAGAGACGCGACTTTCTTCAACAGGGTCCCCTGACCCATCCAGACCTACACAAACTAAAGCTGACAGCCTGGTTACTGAAGCCGAGATCCTGAGAGCCAGAGGACTCTCGCAGGCAGTAATCGAAACCCTACAGAAGAGTAGGAAGCCGATAACTAATGCCATTTATGGCAAAATATGGAAAAAAATTTCATCATGGTGTTCCCCGAACAGACCGGATCCTTTTAACCCAAATATTGCACAGATTCTTCAATTTCTACAGAAGGGCTTAGAGCTGGGGCTTTCACCTAGTACCCTAAAGGTTCAGGTGTCAGCTCTTGGTTCTTTCTTTGACCAGGATCTAGCAAATCATCGATGGGTCAAACTATTCATATCATCGGCAACCAGAATCCGTCCGAGACTCCAGGTCCATACCCCCCGTGGGACTTAAACCTGGTGTTAAAAGGTCTGAACGGGGACCCCTTTGAACTCCTTTCAGCATCCAGCTTAAAGATCTTAACCCTGAAAACCGTCTTCCTGGTAGCTATCACTACTGCCAGGCGTATAGGAGAGTTACAGGCCTTATCAATCCAGGAACCATTCCTGACCATAACTACGGATAGTATAATCCTCAAATTAGACCTGTCCTTTACACCTAAGGTAGCTTCAAACTTTCACAGAAATCAGGACATCATATTACCTTCTTTCTGTCCAAATCCCTCTAATCCAAAAGAAGAGGCCTTTCACACCCTGGACGTCCGCAGGGTGGTCCTGTTCTACCTCCAACAAACGGAAGTTTGGAGGTTGGATCAAAACCTGTTCATCCAGTGGTCAGGACGTAATAAGGGCAAGAAGGCAGCCAAAAGCACAATCGCTAATTGGATTAAGCAGGCCATTAGCCTAGCATACTCTTCTCAGAAGCTCACACCTCCAGCTTCACTGAAAGCCCACTCTACCTGCTCAGTCTCAACTTCCTGGGCAGAAAGGGGAAGTGCATCAGCAGAGCAGATATGCAGAGCTGCCACCTGGTCGTCAATCCATACATTCACCAGGCACTATAGGCTCAACTTCAACAGGGATCCATCGTTTGGCAGACGTGTTCTGCAGGCGGTTGTCCCTCCGTAAAGAAACTAGCGGTTGGTATCACTCCGATACTGCTGTCGTGGAAGGTGACTGAAGAAAATAGAATTAGTTCTTACCGGTAATTCGATTTCTAGGAACCTTCCACGACAGCACTAATTTCCCTCCCTATCTGATTTATTAATTTTATGATTCCTGCACTTAAGTGGTAACTATACATGCTACTGTGTCCAGAAAAAAACACTGGTGGTTGCAGGAAGGGGAGGGGTATTTAATCTCTTTGTTTCCTGTCCCCTATTAGGGCGGGGAGACATCCTCCGATACTGCTATCGTGGAAGGTTCCTAGAAACCGAATTACCGGTAAGAACTAATTCTATTTTTCTTCGCTTACAGGTTGGGTTGGGGGCAGATATACAGCATTATAGAATGCCTCATAAAAAATAAATCCAATACTCACCTTTCTTCCTGGTTCCTCCACTGTTCTGAGTGCCTGCACATCTCCAGCCAGCGAGTGCCAGGTAATGACGTCATCGCGACCCCCTGTCAGTGTCGGTGTCAGTGATGTCAGACACTTAGAGGGGCATGATGGGAGAGGGAGCGTAACACTCCTCTCAATTCGGTCAGCTGTATCGGCATCTAGGCGATACAGCTGAACTTGCGATGACGGGTGGGGGGGCCACTGCTGACATCGGACTCCCCGCCTGCTCAAGGGCCTCATAGCGGCCGGGCAGCAGAGCTGAGAGATCGATTCTCCCTGCACTGCTGCAGAATGTAACTGTACGGGCGCGCTGTGCACGCCGATACAGTTACAGTAGTGTAGCTCCGGGTTGACCCCTCAGAGCGTGGTGCTCTGTGCGACCGCCCCCTCTGCCCCCCACCACGGTAGCTGCACCACTGCATAACAGCTGTGGACAGAATGTGGCTTAGCTGGTTCCCAAGTCCACATTAGATCCATTCAGACAACTGCAGGATGAGAGGACAGAAGCCCAAAGAAGTTCTCCCAAAATGCAATGATTTCTCTTCTAGTTCCACTCTAGCACAATAATGTAGATGCTAGTGATGAGTGAGCCGCTCTCCACTACTCGATCGAGCATCGGGAGCTCGGACAAGCTTGTTACTGGAGTATCGCAGGTGATGGAGCGCCGTGCTCAAGTTCCCAGCCAATAAACATGCAGGGATTGCCCGCCATACACGGTAATGTTGTAGCCATGTTGGCTACTGGTATTACTGTGACTGTCCGGCCACATCATGTTATCGGGTTTATAGAAGACCCGGTGATGCGATGCTCGGCACACCGTCCTCGGGAAGCAGGTCAGGGAGAGCTGTTATAGGAGGGAGAGCTTAGATTATTGTCAGCCCCCTAAGTATTATAAAGTTGTATTCTTTAGTGTCTTCCATGTGGCGCTATAGGGTATATCTAACCCCTTCACCCTGAAGCCTGTTTTCACCTTCCTGACCAGTCCAATTTTTTCATTTCTGACCGCTGTCACTTTATGAGGTAATAACTATGGACGCTTCAATAGATCCCACTGATTCTGAGACTGTTAGTGATTCTGAGATTGTTTCCTGTTGTGGATTCTGTTTGTGGGCTCCCTCTGGTGGTTACTGCTGGTACTGGGTGACTTTGGTGGATTGCGGCCTTTGGTTTCCACCTGTCCATCAGAGGCTGGGTGTTTCCTATTTTACCTGGCCTTTCTGTCATTTCCCTTGCCGGCTATCAATGTATTCAGATGTGCTCTGTTTGGTTCCTGCCTACCTGCTCCCAGATCTTTCAGGATAAGCTAAGTGCTGATTTTCAGTTGTTTGGTTTTTTGTCCAGCTTGCTTATTATGTCTCTATGCTAGCTGGTTGCTCTAGTGGACTGAGGTTCTCCCCATGTGCCATGAGTTGGCACATGGGTTCTTGTAATCTCAGGATGGTTTTTTTGATTAGGGTTTTTTGCTGACCGCTCAGTCCCCTTTTGTATCGTTCTGCTTTCTAGTTTACAGCGGGCCTCAATTTGCTAAAGCTATATATATCATCTCTATGTGTGTGCCTTCCTCTCATTTCACCGTCAATACATGTGGGGGGCAACTATATCTTTTGGGGTTCATTCCTCTGGAGGCAAGTGAGGTCTTTATTTTCTCTGCAGTACTAGTTAGCTCTTAGGCTGGTGCGTGGCGTCTAGAATCAACGTAGGCACACTCCCTGGCTATCTCTAGTTGCGTTTGTCAGGCGTAGGGCAGCGGTCAGCCCAGGTTCCATCACCCTAGAGCTCGTCCGTCATTTATTTGTTCTTTGCTTGTCCTGTGCTATCCCTAGCCATTGGGGATTCATGACAGTATAGCCGGCCCAAAAAGTGTTAATTGTTTAGGCTGAAGCAGGAGAAAAAGAAGTGTTCAAGGGAAATTTTTATTTTTTTTTTTCCCTTCAGAGTTTGCTGCCTAGCCCTTAATTGCTGTCTAGCTGCTTCTTACCTCCTCTTAACCCTTGAATGGCTCTGATCTTAGCTGTTTAACATGGATGTCCAGAGTTTGGCTTCCAGCCTGAGTAATCTCGCGGAAAAAGTTCAAAACATACAGGATTTTGTTGTTCACACTCCCATGTCTGAACCTAGAATTCCTATTCCAGAGTTTTTTTCTGGAGATAGATCTACCTTCCTGAATTTCAGGAACAATTGTAAATTGTTTCTTTCTTTAAAATCTCGCTCCTCTGGAGACCCTGCTCAACAGGTCAGGATTGTCATATCTTTCCTGCGGGGCGACCCTCAGAATTGGGCATTTGCATTGGCACCAGGGGATCCTGCATTGCTCAGTGTGGATGCGTTTTTTTTGGCATTGGGATTGCTCTATGAGGAACCTAACCTAGAGATTCAGGCTGAAAAGGCTTTATTAGCCCTTTCTCAGGGGCATGATGAAGTGGAAATATATTGTCAGAAATTTCGGAAATGGTCGGTGCTTACTCAGTGGAATGAGTGCGCCCTGGCTGCAAACTTCAGAGATGGTCTTTCTGAGGCCATTAAGGATATTATGGTGGGGTTCCCTGCGCCTACAGGTCTGAATGAGTCTATGACTATGGCCATTCAGATTGATCGGCGTTTACGGGAGCGCAAACCCGTGCACCAGTTGGCGGTGTCTTCTGAACAGGCACCTGAGACTATGCAATGTGATAGAATTCAGTCCAGAAGTGAACGGCAAAATTATAGGCGGAAAAATGGATTGTGTTTTTATTGTGGTGATTCAGCTCATGTTATATCAGCATGCTCTAAACGCACAAAAAGGGTTGATAAATCTTTTGCCATTGATATTCTGCAGCCTAAGTTCATTTTGTCTGTGACTCTGATTTTTTCACTGTCTTCCATTTCCGTCGATGCCTATGTGGATTCGGGCGCTGCCCTGAGTCTTATGGATTGGTCATTTGCTAAACGCTGCGGTTTTAGTCTGGAGCCTCTGGAAGTTCCTATTCCTCTGAAGGGAATTGACTCTACACCATTGGCTATGAATAAACCGCAGCATTGGACACAAGTGACCATGCGCATGACTCCCGTTCATCAGGAGGTGATTCGCTTCCTTGTACTGTATAATTTACATGATGTACTAGTGCTTGGTCTGCCATGGTTACAAACTCATAATCCTGTCCTGGACTGGAAAACAATGTCTGTGCTAAGCTGGGGATGTCAGGGGGTTCATGATGATGCACCTCCGATTTCAATCGCTTCATCTACTCCTTCTGAGATCCCTGCGTTTTTGTCTGACTATAGGGATGTTTTTGAGGAGCCTAAGCTCAATTCGCTCCCTCCTCATAGAGAGTGTGACTGTGCTATAGAATTGATTCCTGGCAGTAAGTTCCCTAAGGGTCGTTTATTTAATCTGTCACTGCCAGAGCATACTGCTATGCGGAATTATATTAAGGAGTCCTTGGAAAAGGGACATATTCGTCCATCTTCGTCCCCTCTGGGAGCAGGTTTTTTTTTCGTGGCAAAAAAAGATGGTTCCCTGAGGCCTTGTATAGATTATCGCCTTCTGAATAAGATTACAGTCAAATATCAGTATCCATTGCCATTATTTACTGATTTGTTTGCTCGCATTAAGGGGGCTAGGTGGTTCACTAAGATAGATCTTCGCGGTGCGTATAATCTGGTGCGGATAAAACAGGGTGATGAGTGGAAAACCGCATTTAATACGCCTGAGGGCCATTTTGAGTATTTGGTAATGCCTTTTGGACTCTCCAATGCTCCGTCAGTCTTTCAGTCCTTTATGCACAATATTTTCCGTGAATATCTGGATAAGTTTATGATTGTGTATTTGGATGATATTTTGGTGTTTTCTGATGACTGGGAGTCTCATGTTCAACAGGTCAGGAAGGTGTTTCAGGTTCTGCGGGCCAATTCTCTGTTTGTGAAGGGCTCAAAGTGTCTCTTCGGAGTCCAGAAGATTTCTTTTTTGGGGTACATTTTTTCTCCTTCTACTATTGAGATGGATCCCGTCAAGGTTCAGGCTATTTGTGACTGGACACAACCTACATCTGTTAAGAGCCTTCAGAAGTTCTTGGGGTTTGCTAATTTTTATCGTCGGTTCATTGCTAATTTTTCCAGTATTGTTAAACCTTTGACTGATTTGACTAAAAAGGGTGCTGATGTTGCTGATTGGTCTACTGCGGCCGTGGAGGCCTTTCGGGAACTTAAGCGCCGGTTTTCTTCTGCTCCTGTGTTGTGTCAACCAGATGTTTCACTTCCTTTTCAGGTTGAGGTTGATGCTTCCGAGATTGGAGCGGGGGCGGTTTTGTCACAGAGAAGTTCTAATGGCTCGGTGATGAAGCCATGTGCTTTCTTCTCTAGAAAATTCTCGCCCACCGAGCGCAATTATGATGTGGGTAATCGGGAGCTTTTGGCCATGAAGTGGGCATTTGAGGAGTGGCGTCATTGGCTTGAGGGTGCTAAACATCGTGTGGTGGTCTTGACTGATCACAAGAATCTCATTTACCTTGAGTCTGCCAGGCGTTTGAATCCTAGACAGGCTCGTTGGTCGTTATTTTTTTCTCGTTTCAATTTCGTGGTTTCATACCTGCCAGGTTCAAAGAATGTGAAGGCAGATGCTCTTTCTAGGAGTTTTGTGCCTGACTCTCCTGGAGACACTGGGCCTACTGGTATCCTTAGGGATGGGGTAGTATTGTCCGCCGTATCCCCAGACTTGCGACGCGCATTGCAGGAGTTTCAGGTGGATAAACCGGATCGATGTCCACCAGAAAGACTGTTTGTTCCGGATGATTGGACCAGTAGAGTCATCTCCGAGGTCCATTCTTCTGTGTTGGCTGGTCATCCTGGAATATTTGGTACGAGAGACTTGGTGGCCAGGTCTTTTTGGTGGCCTTCCTTGTCTAGGGATGTGCGTACATTTGTGCAGTCTTGTGAAGTGTGTGCTCGAGCTAAGCCTTGCTGTTCACGGGCCAGTGGGTTGTTGTTATCTTTGCCCATCCCGAAGAGGCCTTCAACGCACATTTCCATGGATTTTATTTCTGATCTTCCGGTTTCACAGAAAATGTCCGTTATCTGGGTTGTGTGTGACCACTTTTCTAAGATGGTTCATTTGGTGCCCTTGCCTAAGTTGCCCTCCTCCTCTGAGTTGGTCCCTTTATTTTTTCAGAACGTGGTTCGTTTGCATGGGATTCCGGAGAATATCGTTTCTGACAGGGGATCCCAGTTTGTGTCTAGATTTTGGCGGACGTTTTGTGCCAAGATGGGCATTGATTTGTCTTTCTCGTCTGCATTCCATCCTCAGACGAATGGCCAGACGGAGCGAACTAATCAGACCTTGGAAACTTATTTGAGGTGTTTTGTTTCTGCTGATCAAGATGACTGGGTTGCTTTTTTGCCACTGGCCGAATTTGCTCTTAATAATCGGGCTAGTTCTGCCACGTTGGTCTCTCCTTTTTTTTGTAATTCGGGGTTTCATCCTCGTTTTTCCTCTGGTCAGGTGGAGTCTTCGGATTGTCCTGGAGTGGACGTGGTGGTGGACAGGCTACATCAGATTTGGAATCAGGTGGTGGACAATTTGAAGTTATCTCAGGAGAAGACTCAGCAGTTTGCTAATCGCCGTCGCCGTGTGGGTCCCCGACTTCTTGTTGGGGATTTGGTGTGGTTGTCTTCTCGTTTTGTCCCTATGAAGGTCTCTTCTCCTAAGTTCAAGCCTCGGTTCATCAGTCCTTATAGGATCTCGGAGATTCTTAACCCTGTATCTTTTCGTTTGGATCTCCCAGCATCGTTTGCTATTCATAATGTGTTCCATCGGTCGTTGTTGCGGAGGTATGAGGTGCCCGTTGTTCCTTCGGTTGAGCCTCCTGCTCCGGTGCTGGTGGAGGGAGAATTGGAGTATGTTGTTGAAAAGATCTTGGATTCTCGTGTTTCCAGACGCAAACTCCAGTATTTGGTTAAGTGGAAGGGTTATGGTCAGGAGGATAATTCCTGGGTGGTCGCCTCCGATGTTCATGCGACTGATTTGGTCCGCGCCTTCCATAGAGCTCACCCTGATCGCCCTGGGGGTTCTCGTGAGGGTTCGGTGACCCCTCCTCAAGGGGGGGGTACTGTTGTGGATTCTGTTTGTGGGCTCCCTCTGGTGGTTACTGCTGGTACTGGGTGACTTTGGTGGGTTGCGGCCTTTGGTTTCCACCTGTCCATCAGAGGCTGGGTGTTTCCTATTTTACCTGGCCTTTCTGTCATTTCCCTTGCCGGCTATCAATGTATTCAGATGTGCTCTGTTTGGTTCCTGCCTACCTGCTCCCAGATCTTTCAGGATAAGCTAAGTGCTGATTTTCAGTTGTTTGGTTTTTTGTCCAGCTTGCTTATTATGTCTCTATGCTAGCTGGTTGCTCTAGTGGACTGAGGTTCTCCCCATGTGCCATGAGTTGGCACATGGGTTCTTGTAATCTCAGGATGGTTTTTTTGATTAGGGTTTTTTGCTGACCGCTCAGTCCCCTTTTGTATCGTTCTGCTTTCTAGTTTACAGCGGGCCTCAATTTGCTAAAGCTATATATATCATCTCTATGTGTGTGCCTTCCTCTCATTTCACCGTCAATACATGTGGGGGGCAACTATATCTTTTGGGGTTCATTCCTCTGGAGGCAAGTGAGGTCTTTATTTTCTCTGCAGTACTAGTTAGCTCTTAGGCTGGTGCGTGGCGTCTAGAACCAACGTAGGCACGCTCCCTGGCTATCTCTAGTTGCGTTTGTCAGGCGTAGGGCAGCGGTCAGCCCAGGTTCCATCACCCTAGAGCTCGTCCGTCATTTATTTGTTCTTTGCTTGTCCTGTGCTATCCCTAGCCATTGGGGATTCATGACAGTTTCCTTCATGACATGTTTGTACTTCATGATAGTCCTAAAATTTCTTCAATATGACTTTTGTTTGTGAAAAAATTGGAAATGTGTCAAAGTTTGAAAACTTAGCAATTTTCAAACTTTGAATTATTGTGCCCTAAAATCATAGAGATATATCACACAAAATAGTTAATAACTAACATCTCTCACATGTCTGCTTTACATCAAAACAATGTTGGAAACATTTTTTTTTTTTGTTAGGACATTATAAGGGTTAAAAGTTGACCAGCAATTTCGTATTTTTACAACAAATTTACAAAACAATTTTTTTAAGGACCACATCACATTTGAAGTGACTTTGAGGGGCCAATCTGACAGAAAATACCCAAAAGTAACACCATTGCAAAAACTGCACCCCTCAAGGTGCTCAAAAAGACATTCAAGAAGTTTATTAACCCTTCAGGTGCTTCACAGGAACTGAAGCAACATGGAAATGAACATTTAACTGTAGTCACAAAAATGATCTTTTAGCACCATTTATTTTTTATTTTCACAAAGGTAACAGGAATCACATGTATCACAAAAGTTGTTGTGCAATTTCTCCTGAGTACGCTGATACCCCATATGTGGGGGAAAACCACTGTTTGGATGCATGGCAGGGCTCGGAAAGAAAGGAACACGGTTTGACTTTTAGAACAGAAAATTCTATGGAATTGAGAGCGGACATCATATCACATTTGAAAAGCCCTTGCTGTGCCTAAACAGTGAAAAAAAACATAAGTGACCCCATTTTGGAAACTACAGCTCTGGCAAAAATTAAGAGACCACTGCACAGATTTATAAAAATCAGCTTCCCTACATGTCTGACAGCCATTCCATTCCAGTGTCAGTTGAATTCCATCCAGAGTACACCTCATTCTACCTAATGTGCTTCTGATTAGGTGATCACCTTAACCAAATCTTATTTAACAAAGGAAAGTATAAAAAACCCTGCTGTGGTGTTCACAATCCTCTTGCAACAGGACAAGCTGGATAGCAAAACAAGAGTAATATCCCAAAAGTAATAGGAATGAAAAAATAACTTTTAACCATGCCAAAGGAGTTGAAAAGAAAAGTCTAGAGTGAGGAAAAGAAGGGCTCAATTCTGGCTTTACTTGCAGAGCAACACAGTCTTGTTGCCTCCATCTTTAAAATTTCTAAGACAGTCCATTACAACAAGGTCAAGCAGCAGACATTGGGGACAACAAAGCTAAAGATTGGCAGAGGGCGAAAACGATTCTCCACTGACCGGGATGACTGCCATCTTATTCGAATGTCACTCGGCAACCTCAGGATGACATCAAGTGACCTACAAAAGGAATGGCAAATAGCAGCTGGGGTGAAGTGCACAGCAAGAGCAATTCGTAACAGGCTCCTAGAGGCAGGACTCAAGTCATGTAAAGCTAGAAAGAAGCCATTCATCAATGAAAAGCAAAGGAGAGCCAGGCTGAAGTTTGAAAAAAGACCACGAGGATTGGACCATAGAGGACTGGAGTAAGGTAATCTCTGCTGAGCCTAATTTTCAGCTTTGCCCAATACCTGGTTATCAAATGGTTAGACAGAGATCTGGAGAGGCGAACAAGCCACTGTGTCTTGCGCCCACTGTGAAATTTGGTGGAGGATCGGTGATGATCTGTGGATGCTTCAGCAAGGGTGGAATTGAGCAGGTTAATCTTTGCGAAGGATGTATGAATCAAGCTGTACACAAGGTTATCCTGGAAAAACTGTTGACTCCTTCTGCTCAAGCAATGTTCCCCAACTCTGAGGACTGTTTTTTTCCAGCAGGACAATGCGCCATGCCACACAGGTAGGTCAATCAAGGTGTGGATGAAGGACCACCAAATCAAATCCCTGTCATCGCCAGCCCACCCTCCAGACCTGGACCCCATTGAAAGCCTCTGGAATGTAATCAAGAGGAAGATGGATAGTCACAAGCCATCAAACAAAGAAGAACTGCTTACATTTTTGTTCCAGGAGTGGCATAAGGTCACCGAAAAGCAGTGTGAAAGACTGGTGGAAAGCATGCCAAGATGCATGAAAGCTATGACTAAAAAGCATGGTTATTCCACAAAATATTGATTTCTGAACTTTTCCTGAGCTAAAACATTAGTATTGTTGTTTCTAAATGATTATGAACGTGTCTTTTTTGTATTATATGAGGTATGCAAGCAATGCATTTTTTATTTTGACAATTTCTCATTTTCAGAAAATAAATACAAAATTTATTGCTTGGAACTTCGGAGACATGTTGTCAGTTGTTTATAGAGTAAAAGAACAATTTACATTTTACTCAAAAATATACCTAGATAGAGACATAGAAAAATCAGACAAACTGAAAATTTTGCAGTGGTCTCTTAATTTTTGCCAGAACTGTATACTACAAATAAAACTATTATAAGAACAAAACCACAAGCAATATTAAAATAAATATATATTTTTTAAATTAAACGTATATTTAACAGTATGGAAGGGGGAGGTATCAGAAATACCGAGTCTTATTGATTATTTGAACAATAACTGTTTTAATCTGAAATTCACTTACCAACATCATAACGATACTGTGAAGTTATTAGATATTAGTTTATCTGGCTATGCAGATTAAATATTATCTGTAACACCGTATAAAAAAATTCTCGGAGGTAAATAGTATTTTACAAGCTTCCTCTTGTCATACCCGTCATGTGATCAATAATCTTCCAGTGGGTGAGATGATTCACCCAATGATAGATCTATCACGGTTCCTTCTACGCTTGCTAGATACACTTCTCTTTTTTTGCGTGAATACTCCATAAATGACCCCATTTTGGAAACTATATCCCTGAATCTAGAGGCATAGTTTTATAGTAATGATTATAATGTTTTAGTTTTACTAGTGCATGAATTTATAATGTGGTGTTATGTGTAAGATGTGTGGAGTACGTCAGATTGTAAAAGTGTGTTGTGTCAACAGGGTAAAAACTAATTTTATTAATTTGTGGACATGTGGTATGCTTTGAAGCAATCGTTCAGTCAAAGACCAGGTTTCTCAGGGCAGGTTTCACAATGGTAAATTGTGTCCTTTCAGATTCCCCTCTTGGAGCATACTCTGCACCGTTTTTTGTGATCTTCCTTTCTTCGCAGTTTGGAGAACCGGTCCTGGAAAATTTTGACCTGGGACAATAAGGGCACTATCAGTTTCAGAAGTACCAGAACCCTTACCTCCCTGAGTGCCAAACATTACGGCCTTGTTGACTACCTCCTGAAACAGAAGGAAGGTCCCTGTATTGCCTGCAGATCAGAACAGCACACAAACATTGTATGGTGCCATCTATACAATGTGCACAGCCAATTTTTTGTACCATACTTTATTTGTATGGTTGGAGGACCTGATCTGAGAGATCTACACCCCTCATGTACCGATTCTAATCCAACTTACAATCTGGCTTTGGGACTTGTGTTGTGGTACCACGAACAGTGACAAGGATGCTGTTGTCACGGTGTATGGTGGTGAAGCTAAGAACATCCCTTTTGTCCTTCAACTTGACCACCAGCATGATGTTGTTGCATTGGGCTCAGCTTTTGCCTTATCTCTGCATTTGCCCAGTTAGCGGCTTAGGGAGGCCTCTCTGATTTTTTCACATGGTGCCGCATGCAACCGTACTTCTGACAGAAAGGGCCTTGAAGAGTGGGATGCTGGTGGGAAAGTTACCAATGTAGAGGTGATAACCCTTATCCAGCAGTGGGTGCAGCAATTCCCACACAATTTTCCCACTCACCCCCAGGATAGGGGGCATTCAGGGGGGTTAATCTGGGTGTCCTTTCCCTTGTAGACCCTAAATCTGTGGGTGTACCCTGAGGTACTCTTACACAGTTTGTACAGTTTAATTCCATACCTGGACCTCTTACTGGGCAGGTATTGTTGAAATTTTAGCCTCCCTTTGAAATGAACCAGAGATTCATCTATAGCGATGTCCCTTTGGAGGTTGTATGCTTCAGCAAATTTTCTGAGGAAGTGCTCAACTACCGGCCTAATTTTATATAGACGATCAAAGTTCGGATTGTCTCAGGGAGAACACTGCGCATTATCATAATAATGCAATCATTTTTGGATCCCTTCAAATCGTGTACTTGTCATAGCCATACAGAATATTGGTACTGTAGAGAATATCAGTACTCCAGTATTCGAGAAGCTCTGGTTTTCTGACTATGCCCATATGCAGCACAATTCCCCAAAATCTCATCATCTCTGCTGCAGTTACAGGGGTCCATCTGGGGTATGATGACGTGGGATTTTGGGTGAAAAATAGATGGGCATACAAGTTTGTCTGGGCCACCATAAGATTTATTATTTCCTCACTGAAAAAGAATTTGAAGAAGTCAATGTCAGTGAGGCCAGAGGTGTCAAACTGGATTCCTGAGCTGCTGATGAAATCCGGAATGACGGGCTGATAATTTTCAGGGAGTGCAATCTATGTAGGATCGATTGTTGGAGGGGTTGCCTGGGTCCTAGGGCGCCTTTCTGGGGGTCCTTCCTAACTAGATGAGGAAGAGGAGGACTAAAGGAATGTGGGATCTTCCTCACTGGCTGAATCCGTGTTGTAGGCAGGGAAATCATATGCCTCTGGTTAAATACTGTCTTGACGACTGGGCCATTTTTATTTTATCTTTCAAAACTCTGGGAATGTGTGTGTAAGCGGTGCTTTACACTTGTTGGCTATGTGCACACGTTGCGGTTTTTACCGCGGATCCGCAGCGTTTCTGCAGCTGCGTGTCCACAGCAGTTTCCATTGCGTTTACAGTTACATGTAAACCCTATGGAAACCACAATCCGCTGTGCACATGCTGTGGAAAAAAACACGCAGAAACGCAGCGGTTTACATTCCGCAGCATGTCACTTCTTTGTGCAGAATCGAAGCAATTCTGCACACATAGGAATGCATTGATCCGCTTACTTCCCGCATGGGGCTGTGCCCACCATGTGGGAAGTAAGCGGATCATGTGTAGATGGTACCCGGGGTGGAGGAGAGGAGACTCTCCTCCAGGCCCTGGGAACCATATTTGCGTAAAAAAAAGAATTAAAATAAAAAATAATGATACACTCACCTCTCAGCGCTGCACGCGGCCGTCCGGACGCAGGGTTGCTGTGCGAGCAGGGCCTGCGATGACGTCGCGGTCACATGACCGTGACGTCACGAAGGTCCTTCTCGCACAGCATCTTTGGAACCGGAGCGCCGCGTGCAAAGCCGAGGAGATCGGGACGTCAGAGGGGGAGTATAACCATTTTTTAAATTATTTTTAACATTACTATTGATGCTGCATATTGCTGCATATGCAGCATCAATAGTAGGATTAAACCCGCAGCGGAAACCGCAAAACAAACCGCGATAAATCTGCAGGGCTAACCGCAGCGGTTTTGCCCTGCAGATTTATCAAATCCGCCATGGGAGAGCCCGCAGAGGACCCTCGCTACGTGTGCACATAGCCGTAATGTGTGGAGCTTGTGTATAGGATACTATCTATTATAAGAAGTAGATAGAAAATATTTAGAAGAAGCACTTAGAAGAAAAAACTGAAGGGAAAAAATAGATGTTAAAAAAAGTTTCTATAAAAAAAAAATAAATTAGAGACGTCCACTACACTAATGTCCTCTCTATAAATTTACCTGGCACTTCTTTTTTTTTTCTGCAAAAGAAAACCGGACGTCATCAACAACGCGACTTATGCTCCCCTAATGCACTACCTAAAAATTGACTATGATGTCCGATACACTAACACGCTACCTTGCTACGTATGAAACTATTCTGTGCAATTTTTTTTTCTCTAAAACTACTGTATTTTTTGGACTATAAGACACACCCCAAATTTTGGGGTGGAAAATAGCAGAAATTTTTTTTTTTTTATAAGATGGGGGTCCGTCTAAGGGTATGTGCACATGTTGTGGATTTGACTGTGGAATTTTCGGCTCAGATTCTTCCTCTCTTGGCAGAAAACACAGGTAAAAATTTAATGCGTTTTTCATGGTCTCGTCCGTCGCACTTTTGCACTTTGTCCTTCCCTGTCCTTGTGCCGTGAAGATTTTATTTTGTATATGAAGCAATAAAGAAATTTTAAGCTGCAAGACCGGTGAGTGCTTTGGCGTTCTTTGTTTCTCCTGCTGTTGTCATTATGGATTTCTCTGCTCCACGCTAGCACCTCCGGTCTTTGCTGTATGATCTGGTATACTCTGACAGACTCCACGTTACATCGTCTCTACGCCCAGGGGGTTTGTGCTGCTTTGATTTTTTCTCTACTTATATGGATACACCTAAATAAAATGGGAATGGTTGGTGATATCAACTTCCTGATTGTGGTACTGATTATACATTAGTATATGGGAGGGAGAAAACGTTTCAAGATGGGTGGTGACCATGGCGGCCATTTTGAAGTCGGCTATTTTAGATCTAACTTTATTTTTTCCGATGGTAAGAGGGTCATGTGACACATCAAACTAATTGGGAATTTCACAAGAAAAGCAATGGTGTTCTTGCTTTTAACATAATTTTGTTCTTTCATGAGTTATTTACACCATTCACACCATTGTTTTTCTTGTGAAATTCTCAATAAGTTTGATGTCACATGACCCTCTCATGGCACAGGGCCTGTCTCATGGCACAGGGCCCCCACACAGTATAATGTTCTTACAGTACCGCCAACCTTCAAACACATTATGATAATATGAGATGCCCCACACAATATTCTACCACCCAAACCACTATATAATAAATCCTCACTTATCCCCATTCTTGATACCATACAGCCACTTTCTGTTTTTCATGTAATATATGGAAGCCTACAAGAAAATGCTAAAAAAAACACACAACATAATATAAAGAGAAAATAAAACACTGTACATGGAGACACTGCTATCAAATATCTCCTGTCTTGGTTGTTACAAAAATATCTTTTAGAAAAGCCTCAAACTTCTGTGTGTGAATCAGACCTGAGATCCAACGTGATAGAAGATTACAGTGCGGGGAAGACGGGAAACCTTCATATAGACGGCCGGTGGGGATGGAGTCAGTGACGGACTCTGGCCAAATATGTTTCTAGAGCCGTAGTAGAAGATGAAGACGTCGTCCTCACCATGAAGTCGTTATTTCTCCTGTCACGTGTAATGAATATCTCCTGCAGTATTGCTAATGCCGATTCCAGTGTCGGTAAATGAGATGAGAATTAGCGTTATGGAAGATGAGTCTATGAGAAACGTATTCAGCTGCCGACTCCGAGGAAGAAACTGCTTGTTGTCTGTGGCCTAAATATATAGGATTTATTAGTAGATGTAAAGAAGAAAACTAAATGCTGTAAAATAATAAATCTCCTCATATGTTTCCTTTATTACCTCCAGTAATTGTATTATTACACAGGATTTTTATGATGTTACATCGTCTCATCTTCTTCTCATTCAGGTCTCTACAATATAGGATCCTCTCAGTGAAGATCTTCTATAGAAGAGAATTTTCCTAATTTACCCATCAAGGATTGATATGGACAGAGACAAGATGGCGGAGAGGATATTACACCTCACCCTAGAGATCCTCTTCCGACTTACTGGAGAGGTGAGAGATTCTGATGACGTCACATTACATTATTCTTATCTATGGGAATAACAAATGGACAGAACTGGAGAGGTGAGAACTCTGGAAATGTCTGTAGTGAGACTTATTAATGTGTCTCTCCATAACCAGGATTACACAGTAGTGAAGAAGATCTCTAGTGAGCGCTGTCAGGACCCTTTGTCTGAGGGATGGGGAAGACCCCTGAGCCCAATCATGTGGTCTCCACCTCACCCCCTGATACATGAGGACATCAATGACCAGAAGATTCTAGAACTCACCTTCAAGATGATTGAGCTGCTGACTGGAGAGGTGACACTGCTGGGAATGTTGGGACATTATACAGTAACGCTATGAAGGTACCAGGGGGATGATGATATCATTGTATGTTTCAGGTTCCTATAAGAGGCCAGGATGTCGCCGTCTATTTCTCCATGGAGGAGTGGGAGTATTTAGAACAACACAAAGATCTGTACAAGGACGTCCTGATGGAGGTTTCCCAGCCCCTCACATCACCAGGTAATAGACAGGACTAAATGCACACGGCCTCTAATTGTCTGTATGTAAAGAATGAATTCAGTCCCTGAATGTATTTTCTCCAGATCTATCCAATAAGCGGACAACACCAGAGAGATCTCCCCATCCCCTTCTTTCACAGGACTGTAAACTAGAAGACCCCAATGTTCTTCAGGATCATCAGGTAGATGGAGAAAAGGTGTCATAAGATCTCGCCTATGATGTGTAGATGGCTGTGAAGGTCTTGTGCTCAGTCTTGTTTTATCCACCAGTATTATTATTATTATTATTATTATAGCACCATTTATTCCATGGCGCTTTACATGTGAGGAGGGGTATCCATAACAAAACCAAGTACAATAATCTTAAACAATACAGGTCACAACTGGTACAGGAGGAGAGAGGACCCTGCCCACGAGGGCTCACAAGCTACAAGGGATGGGTGAGGATACAGTAGGCGAGGGTAGAGTTGGTCGTGCAGCGGTTTGGTCGATCGGTGGTTACTGCAGGTTGTAGGCTTGTTGGAAGAGGTGGGTCTTCAGGTTCTTTTTGAAGGTTTCAATGGTAGGTGAGAGTCTGATATTTTGTGGTGGAGAGTTCCAGAGTTTGGGTGATGCGCGAGAGAAATCTTCTATTATATGTTTTATACTTGTGTAATGAGAACGGTGGAGATGGCAGGATTATAGCTGATCATAGATGTGACTTCTCCGTCTCTCTGTGACTTTTACAATATTTGTTTCAGGGTGAAGATCTGATGTATATTAATACTACAGGGACATATGTGAGGGGTGATGAGTGGTGTAAAGAGGAGATTCCTACATATGACTACCCAGGTGAGTAGTAACCACTAAATACAGAGAAGTCACAGATTCTTCTCAGTCACCAGCTGTGGCTGCTTTATCAATGGTGTAGTCTGGTCGTATCACAATCGTATCACAATCGTGTGATCACCATTTTGCCTCTAAACCACAACATTCTGCTCCATTTGGAAATGTTGAAATTACTTTGTGCAATTGTGACATCCTTTTCAATAGAACTTACAACCTAGAGGATCCACCTACCTCCTGGGATTAGAAGACACTCACACTAACCTGCCCAAATCTGTAAACCACAAAGCCAAATGACAGCATACGTAGAATGTGCTGACAAGTTAGAAAATCACTTGAAGAAAAATATTATGATGGGCCTGTAAGAGAAAGCGTAGGGTAATGATGATGTTGGCTTCCTAGAACCCTGATATCTTATTGGGTGAATCTACCTTCTCTTCCTTCTTTGCTGCTGAATGTGCTCATATGGTCCCTACAAGACCAGGTCCAGTCTTTCTGGCCAAGCTTCACTTTTAAGAAGGATTGTGATAAACTACATAAAAAACTTTACGCCTGTGCCATGATATATCTCTAAGCTGTACGTGGCTGATGGCTGTAATATACATTTTTCCAGGACGTTCCTACTGACAGCACATTGGAGGACGTCCTTCTCCTCCTTGCAGGGACAGGAAACACACGAGAGTTTAAATATCCGGCTCCACCCTCCAATCCTCAGTGTTTTTCCTGTCCCTGCATGGAGGGACACACGTAGAGAAGCAGCAGCTTACCGAGCTCAGGGGGATCGAGCGGTCCTCCAATCCTTCCCCCTGTCAAGCGGCTCAGGGTCGAAACTCCCCGGAGGGGAGTCCCTCTACCCCAGAGGCCCGGAGTGGGACGATGCTCCGGGATTGAACCGCTCCTCCCGTTGGGGGGCTCTCGGTTCAGGACGCGGTGACGATCCAGGCAGGTCTCCATCCGGCAGAGCGCGCGGTCAGGAGACGCTACAGCCAGTCGGCACTTCCGGGTCTGGGGAGCCGCGTCACTTCCGGTCTCAAGGAGCTGGCGAAACGTCACTTCCGGTGGCGTTCTATGAGCGGGGAAAGCAGACGCTCCATCTGGAGAACGCTGTCAGAGCGGTCGCTTCTGTGTTAGCGTCCAGCACCTGCATCAGGAGCGGTATCGTCTGCCTCAGGAACCGGCTATGGAAGACAGAAACGATGAGGAAGGGGTAAGCCTGCCCTGGGCAGTACACCCTTTGTATTCTCTAAACTCCTCACTCCCTCTAGCCTATTACTCCCTATCTTATATTGTTTAGGATAAGGGAAACCCCGCTGCTCCCCCGGCCATAGCCAAAAAATCTGGGAAGGCCACAATGAAGAGCATCAGATGTCCTGTATGCCATACTAAACTCCCAGACTCCCATGGCAAGACTCTCTGTGCCACCTGTACGTCTAAAGTTATGAAGGATGAGCAGTCATCAATGTTCTCCGAGATGAGATCCCTTATACGGGAAGAGGTGCAGGCTTCTATATCCAGCCTTTCGCCTGCCAGTCCCATAACTGGTCGCAAGCGCGCCAGGAAGGAGGAAGTCCAGGGGGAGCCAGAGTATTCTTCTGATGAAGGTTCCGAGCTCAGGGATTCACTATCAGAAGAGGAAGGAGAAATTCCCGTAGAAAACCAGGACAGAGCCATGAAGTATCTCTTCCAGTCCGAGGAGACAGATGAACTTGTCCAGGCTGTTAGAAATACGATGCAAATCGAAGATACTTCTAAACCACAGTCCAGGCAGGACTTGATGTTCGGGGGACTTGTGGCACGAAACCTGACTGTGTTTCCCATTAGTGATCATATCAAAGCTATGGTCCTAGAGGAATGGAAGGAGGCTGAGCGCCGATTAGTGCTATCCCGTGACTTCAAAAGTCGCCTGCCGTTCGATCCGGAGGAAGTCAAGCTATGGGAAGAGATCCCCAAAATTGACGTTCCCGTAGCAAAGGTCACCAAAAAGACTGCGATACCCTTTGAAGACTCCTCCAGTCTTCGTGACCCTATGGATAGGAAGGCTGACATCCTTCTTAAAAGGGCGTGGGAGGCTTCTGCAGCTTTGATTAGAACATAGCGGCCACTTCGGTGGCCAGATCTATGTACTTATGGATGGGGCAGTTAGAAGAGCAGTTATCCAATAAGACCCCCAGATCAGATATTTTGCACTCCTTTCCCATAATGAAGTCTGCAATGGCCTTCTTATCTGATATGACAGCTGAATCAGTCAGATTTTCAGCCCGTAATAGCTCACTATCCAATGCAGCTAGGAGGGCGGTGTGGCTTAGGTCATGGTCTGGTGACAATGCTTCCAAATCCAAACTCTGCTCTATTCCGTTTTCAGGACAGAGGGTGTTTAGACCGGCTTTGGACTCTATCCTTGAGTCAGCGTCCGATAAAAAGAAAGGTTTTCCGGAGGACAAACCTAAACGTTTCCAGTCCTTTCGGAGAGGTTTCTTCTCCAGAAAGCAGTTCGATCCTAAAAGTCAGGGTCGGTCCAGCAGAGGATCCTACAGAGGCTCCCGTGGACAGAGTAATAGGAACAGGGGATCTTTCTTTAGCCCATCCTATAAAAATAAATCTCTATGACGCCACTCACATTGGGGGGAGGCTCCGTATGTTCGCAGAAAATTGGGCCCAGATTACTCAGAATCAGTGGATTCTCAGTACTGTTTCCGAAGGTTACAGCATAGAACTTTACTCACCTCCCCCAGAAAGATACATTACACCTACGATAGTCAAACCAGATTCGGCTATACTAAAAGACCTACAGGACATGCTCAGGACAGAAGTAATAATTCCTGTCCCTCAGTCAGAGTTGGGGAAAGGCCACTACTCTTCCCTGTTCACGGTCACGCGGCCATCAGGCGACACCCGCACAATAATAAATCTAAAGCCTTTGAATGCATGGGTGAGATACAGAAGGTTCCGCATGGAACAGCAATGGTCAGCAATTCCGCTTATAAACCAAAATGCGGTCATGTGTACTATCGACCTAAAAAGGGCCTACTACCAGGTTCCAGTACATCCCTCATCTCAGAACCTGCTGAGATTTGCTGTAGCCCTGCCAACCCGGACCTGCTACTATCAGTTTCAGGGCCTCCCCTTCGGTCTGGCTTCCGCTCCTCGTGTTTTTACCAAACTTGTATCAGAGATGGTGGCCTTCCTGAGGAAACAGGGCATCATAATAATTCCGTACCTGGACGATTTCCTTCTTGTGGCAGATTCCGTAAAGCTCCTGGAAGATCACAGAGAGTGGACTATCGCACTGATGGAGCATCTCGGCTGGGTACTAAACTGGCAGAAATCCGATCTTCTACCAGAACGAAGGAAGACCTTCCTGGGGGTGCACCTGGATTCCAGACGCAGAATATCTTTACTACCTGGAGTCAAGAGAAGGATAATTCAGACTCAGGTCTGGTATCTATTGGAACATCAGGTTACCATAAGAATGGCTATGAAGGTTCTAGGCCTAATGACAGCCTGCATACCATCCGTCAGGTGGGCGCAGTCACACTCAAGACATCTACAGAATCAGATCTTGTCAGCTTGGGATCGCCGCCAGTCCTCCCTAGAGGCTCCATTGAGGCTGAACGGTCTAACAAGAAGATCCCTCGTCTGGTGGACACGATCGGAGAACTTAAAGGTGGGAGTTCTGTGGGTCACCTCCCCTTACGTAGTTATCACTACGGACGCCAGCGCTTGGGGCTGGGGAGCTCATCTGCAGGGCAGAATCTTGCAAGGCAAGTGGCCAGAAAGCATAAAAAGCAGATCATCCAACTTCAGAGAGCTCTACGCCGTATGGCAAGCATTGAAGCACAATCAGCCCATACTCTCAGATCGACACGTAAGAATCTTTTCCGACAATGTAACAACAGTCTCATTCCTGAACCATCAGGGAGGTCCAAGTTCTCAACCACTGCAGGATCTAGCAGAGATGATCTTCAGGTGGGCAGAGGACAATGTATTATCCATTACAGCTATCCATCTAGAAGGATCCCAAAATGTGATAGCGGATTACTTAAGCAGACGGAATCTGTGTCCAACAGAGTGGGAATTGGAACAGAGCATCTTCCAAAAATTATGTCGTAAATGGGGAACCCCCAACATAGACCTATTCGCGAGCAGGAGGAATGCGAAGACCCCAAGATTCTTCTCCCTGAACCCCTCGGATCTACCAGAAGGGGTAGATGCCCTGAGTCAGCAATGGGACCAACCGCTGTCGTATGCATTCCCACCCCTGGCATTAATTCCAGCTGTACTTCGAAAGATCAGGGAAGATCAGGCAACGGTCATCTTGATCGTCCCGTATTGGCCGATACGAAGCTGGTTCCCGGTGTTGGGGACATTAGCAGTCGACAATCCAGTCGAATTACCCATCAGGGGGAAAGTCATCCACCAAGGTCCAGTGTATCACCCAGACCCAAGCAAACTCCGTCTTTCAGCCTGGATCCTGAAAGGGACATCCTGAAGTTAAAGGGCTTGTCAGACCAGGTCATATCTACTATCCAGGGTAGTAGAAAACCTGTTACCTCAGCCATTTACCAAAAAATCTGGAAGCGTTTTTGTCTAGAAGGTGGCAGGTCCAATGTTGTATCAGGTTCTCTGGACATCCCTGGTATCTTAGACTTTTTACAAAAAGGGTTTAACTTGGGTCTTTGACCCAGCACATTAAAAGTCCAGGTGTCTGCGCTAAGCTCATTCCTGGACTATCCTTTGGCATCTCACCCATGGATAATAAGGTTTATTCGGGCCACTCAGAGAATGCGTCCCACTATTAGGCAGCTATCACCATCCTGGGATCTTAACTTGGTTCTTAGGGCACTATGTAAAGGAGTTTATTCTTCGGGGGATAGTATGCCTATTTCTATTCTCACTCGTAAAACGGCTTTTTTAGTGGCGATAACTACGGCCAAGAGGGTTGGAGAAATTCAGGCTCTATGTATCAGAGATCCTTATCTGCAGATCAGGGAAGACAGTCTAATTCTGAGATTAGATCCAGTCTTTATCCCGAAAGTAGCCTCTATTAAAAACAGGAATCAGGAAGTAATCCTCCCTTCATTCTGTAATAACCCTGCTAATGAGAAAGAGAGGGTCCTCCACTCACTAGACGTTAGACAAGGGGTTTTGGATTACCTAAAGGCCACAGACTCTTGGCGTACTGATCCAAACCTTTTTATTCTGTTCGGGGGAAAGAATAAAGGGAAGAAGGCCTCAATTTCTCGTTGGATCACAGATGTGATCACAGACGCTTATCAGTCAGAAGGTATGTCCCCTCCTTTAGGCTTAAAAGCCCACTCTACCCGTGGGGTGTCCGCCTCCTGGGCGGAGCGTGCAGGAGCTTCTGTAGAACAGATCTGTAACGCCGCAACATGGGCCAGGGCTGACACATTTTGTAAACACTATAAACTTGATGTTACATCCGGTCAGCACACGGCTTTTGGGAGGAAGGTCCTCCAAGCGGTAATCCCACCCTAAGGAGGTGCTTTGGTACTCTCCAATGTGCTGTCAGTAGGGACGTCCTGGAAAATAGGTATTAGTCCTACCGGTAATTATGTTTCCAGGAGTCCATACTGACAGCACCGGTAGTTCCCCCCCATGCATGTAATATTCTCAGGTATATTCGGATTTGTGCCTATATACTATTTTGTATTATGATTCTGTCATTAAAATATTTTATTTGCATTATTCCATGATTGGTTCTTGCTACAACACTGAGGATTGGAGGGTGGAGCTGGATATTTAAACTCTTGTGTGTTTCCTGTCCCTGCAAGGAGGAGAAGGACGTCCTCCAATGTGCTGTCAGTATGGACTCCTGGAAACATAATTACCGGTAGGACTAATACCTATTATTCACACCTGCAGGAGACGTGTTGGCATGGCTCGAGCCCTGGTTTCATGGGTTCACTCCACATCATAAATGACATTATGTTTTCAATCCTAAGGAATTCAGATTACTGCACAATCTCTCCTGAAATGGGGGCACTAATACTTTCTCTACTCTTATCTTTGACTATAATATTTGTTCTTGCAACTCATCTGACAGAAAATATTGGCCCTTACGTTAGTTTAGATTGCCAAGAGCCATCGAGCCACATACAGTAATTACCCCAGAGAGGTTTCACCACTAGTTACTCATTTATTTCTGATGAAGACTGTTGAATTTGATTAAGTAGATGTGATATTATCTACACTCACCGGCCACTTTATTAGGTACACCATGCTAGTAACGGGTTGGACCCCCTTTTGCCTTCAGAACTGCCTCAATTCTTCGTGGCATAGATTCAACAAGGTGCTGGAAGCATTCCTCAGAGATTTTGGTCCATATTGACATGATGGCATCACACAGTTGCCGCAGATTTGTCGGCTGCACATCCCAAAGATGCTCCATACAAGGCAGGATGGATCCATGCTTTCATGTTGTTTACGCCAAATTCTGACCCTACCATCCGAATGTCGCAGCAGAAATCGAGACTCATCAGACCAAGCAACGTTTTTCCAATCTTCTACTGTCCAATTTCGATGAGCTTGTACAAATTGTAGCCTCAGTTTCCTGTTCTTAGCTGAAAGGAGTGGTACCCGGTGTGGTCTTCTGCTGCTGTAGCCCATCTGCCTCAAAGTTCGACGCACTGTGCGTTCAGAGATGCTCTTAGGCCTACCTTGGTTGTAACGGGTGGCGATTTGAGTCACTGTTGCCTTTCTATCAGCTCGAACCAGTCTGCCCATTCTCCTCTGACCTCTGGCATCAACAAGGCATTTCCGCCCACAGAACTGCCGCTCACTGGATTTTTTTTCTTTTTCGGACCATTCTCTGTAAACCCTAGAGATGGTTGTGCGTGAAAATCCCAGTAGATCAGCAGTTTCTGAAATACTCAGACCAGCCCTTCTGGCACCAACAACCATGCCACGTTCAAAGGCACTCAAATCACCTTTCTTCCCCATACTGATGCTCGGTTTGAACTGCAGGAGATTGTCTTGACCATGTCTACATGCCTAAATGCACTGAGTTGCCGCCATGTGATTGGCTGATTAGAAATTAAGTGTTAACAAGAAGTTGGACAGGTGTACCTAATAAAGTGGCCAGTGAGTGTATAATAACAGTTTTTGACTACAGTAGATAGTTACCAAAATACTCTGATAACCAGTTCCTGCCACCAGTTTTGTGTTCCTGATCAGGGCCCATTTTTCAAATCTGACGTGTGTCACTTTATGTGGTGAGAATTTTAGAATTCTTTACAAAATATAAACCCCATTTTCACTTTCACAAATGGGAATAGCAAACACATGAACCTCACAAATTATTTTCTAACGTCTCTTGAATCTTATAATTTCCTATATACGGTTGTACATTACTGTCTGGGCACATGGCAGGGTTAAGAAGGGAAGGAGCGCCATTTAACAATTTGAATCAAGATCTTACTGGAATAGTTCGCAGACACAACGCACAGTAATGGAGTCACTGTTCAAGGTCACCTGGCAGCTCAAAAGATGGCCACATGAAGACCCACACCACAGGCCCACACAGAACACGGGAATATCATTAACTGAAAACTCAAAATAAGGATTAAACAACCACAAGACAGATTTCATTAACCAAGGTGTCATTGTAATTAGTATAATGGCGCCAACCTGACAGTGTCTGTAGGCTACTGTGCACAATCCTACTGACACAACGCTCCACTGGATCATCCTATGAGGTTTTCTATTAGTTTAAAACAAGAGGAAAAAATATGGAGCTGAAGTCCAAAATACTAAAGAGTATAAATTTATTCGATAGAATCAAATAGTAACATTGATTTAAATACATGTAACTTTAATACAAGAGACATGTTCAGAAGAGAGATCAGGTAGATATCAGCATGTAGACCAAATAGTACCTCATCATTAGTATAATAAAGTGCTTAGTGCCGTTCCATCATATCAGGAAAAGAAAACCAAGATGGTAAGTAGCAACCATAATAATTAGTGCGTAGCGCCAAAGTGCCCAATATATATCAGATCATCTCCTATCCTATGGTTCCTTACCCATCATGTGGTATATCGGGACCCATGTCATGCAGCCCCAACGCGCGTTTCGTGTTGGCTTCATCAGGGGGCAATGCTGATACCTTTTAGTATTTGGACTTCAGCTCCATATTTTTTCCTCTTGTTTTCAATATATTTAGATTTTGAGTGTCTTTTTGTTAATGCTTGGTGCACTGTTTCCCCACATGGGGTGGAACATGCATGACAGATTTGCACTAATGGTTCCTTTTATGTCTGTATTTATCTTATGAGGTTTTCTATTAGGCCGCGGTCACACATAACGTATGAAAAATCAGTCCGAGTCTCCCTGCTGACAATCACACAAATGTTCTCCGTATGGTCATCTCTGTGTAATGCGATGATGTGATTTTCTTACACCCATGTATCCATATGGCATCTGTATGACATGCATATGGCTTTACATTTCTCACTTCTTTCCCCCATTGAATTTAATGGCTCAATGGGCTGAAATGAGGAAAATGTGTGCGTATTTCTCACAAGTCACACTGATGGTCCATGTGGTGTTCGATTTTTTTTTTTCTCTCACCCATAGGCTTGCATTTGCGAGACTCGGGCGATATATGCGTACAATCGCAGCATGCTGCGATTTTACATGCATGCGGTATACGCCAAGACAAAAAAACGGTGATGTATGCTGCCCCATAGATTAACAGTGGTCCGAGTGCAATGTGAGGTTTTCTCGCATGGCACTCGTCTGTATTCAACGCTCATGTGACCCCGGCCTTAGACTGTGAACTGTCATTGTCTTGGTGGATAAATCAATATTTTTACATAACTTTCCATTTTTACAGACAGTTTAAGTAGAAATGTTAAATGATATTCAAAGATATTTTATTAAAAAATAATTTGTTTTATTCTTAGCAGATGACTGTACCAGGAGATCAGAGGGACAGCTAACATTGTCAATTTTTAAATCCGATGATCTTGGGACCCCACAGGATATAATTGAATTGAATGCCATTACTCCAGATATACCATCATTCCTTCACAGCAAAGATCTTTTATCTGATCCTTTGAAACAGGTCCTGTCTTCTGATTCATTACCGACTGCTACGGAAAATCAAAGTCACAAAATAAGCATTAAAAACAGAAATAGTCCTAAGTCAAAGAAGCCATTTTCATGTTCAGAATTTAGAAATTGGTTTCCCATTGAAAACATTGAAAAGTCTTTTCTTAAACATCCAAAAATAAACACAGTGGAGAAAAGATTTTCCTGTGCCATGTGTGGGAAATGTTTTAATCTCAAATCAAATCTTGTTAGACACCAAAGAAGTCACACAGGGGAAAAGCCTTTTTCATGTTCAGAATGTGGGAAATGTTTTAGCCATAAAACAGCTTTGGTTCAGCACCATAGAACCCACACAGGGGAGAAGCCTTTTTCATGTTCAGAATGTGGGAAATGTTTTAACCGAAAAGCGTATCTTGATAGCCACCAGAGAACCCACACAGGGGAGAAGCCTTTTTCCTGTTCAGTCTGTGGGAAATGTTTTAACCACAAATCACATCTTGTTACACACCAGAGAATTCACACAGGGGAGAAGCCTTTTTCTTGTCCAGAATGTGGGAAATGTTTTAAACAGAAATCGGTTCTTGATATTCACCAGAGAATTCACACAGGGGAGAAGCCTTTTTCCTGTCCAGAATGTGGGAAATGTTTTAAACAGAAACCAGATATGGTTAGGCACCAGAAAATCCACTCAGGGGAAAAGCCTTTTTCCTGTTCAGAATGTTGGAAATGTTTTAATCAGAAATCAATTTTGGTTAGGCACCAGAGAACTCACACAGGGAAGAAGCCTCTTTCATGTTCATAATGTTGGAAATGCTAGGACAACATTGGATCATTCAAATATCCACAAGAACTTCTGGAGTGAGTTTGCTGCACTGAAAGTAAAGGGGCCGAATAATATTGCACATCCCACTTTTCAGTTTTTTAATTTCCACAAAAATTTCAAATAACCAATAAATGTCATTCAACTTCACAGTTGTGTTCCACTTGTTGTTGATTCTTCACCAAAAATTAACATTTGGTATCTTTATGTTTGAAGCATGATATGTGGGAAAAGGTTGAAAAGTTGAAGGGGACCGAATAAGTTCGCAAGACATTGTATGTTACACAGCCAGTAAATATGCAGGGGATTCCCCGCCAGTCGCTGTAATGCCGTAGCCATCTCGGTAGTGGCATTACTATGATTGGCTGGCTGTATTATATAATCCGGGGTTATAAAAGAACAGGTGCCGCCACGCTCGACATAATGATACCATTGCACAGCTCAGAGACAGTTCTTATTGGAGGAAGAGATTGGTTTTACAGGCCTGTGTGTGCACAGTATAACAAATCAGTCCTGTAGTGATGATACTGGTGCTGAAGCTGAACCATCATATTAACAGTCCTTGTAAGGGCTAATCTTGTGCTTTGTTGTTTGTATGAGATACATTCTGCATTTAGCCTAGTGAGGGACAGTTACATGAGCAGGGAGATTGACTGAATACAGTCTCTGGGCATGGCTCAGTGCTTTGCAGGCCGTTGCTAAATATATGGCAGCAGCAGTTGACCACATTCTTTTTTTCGTGGGTGAAAATAGACTATAGTGTTATCCATAGAGTATTACGTGCTTTGTGGTGCATTTCTGATGAATATAACAATCCAAATAAGTGTTGAGAAATTTTCCTGGATTTAATTTGTCATCCATACACTTTTATGTTCTTTGTTACATTATGGTGATATTAAACTCCAAAAAAAAAAAACGCTTTGACTGGTGCAGGTGACCAATTTTTTTAAATAAAAAAATAAACTTGGCTTCCAGAGACACAGCAATTAGAAAATTTGGAATGCATGCGGTAAGGGACGGGGAAGTGGAGGTGCTAACGATGGTGCACGTAGACAATGAGAATGTGGGGCAGATACGATTATGCCTGTGGCTGAAGCACAAGAACCGCGCCCATCCATGTCACCTAGGTTTCTGTCCCACTTTGCAGGAAGGTAAGTGTCACGGGATTCTTCTTCGGTATCACACAATCAACAGAGCAAAAGAAGAGTGAACAATCCCAAGACCTTTATTTAGGCAGAAATACAATAGACCCATATATAATCCACCACACAAAGGATAAGATAGTCCAGAACCCGAATGCATTTCAATAACAGGATAAAAGTCCTCGGAAATGAGATTTCAACAATCCAGCAAATGATAACACAGTCCGTATACTCTTCTTTCTCTCTGAGGTGCTGTGATCACATCATAGTTCCACACAGGATCTTATCTGGTGTCTCACCTCCCTGATATTTTAAGGGTATGTGCACACACTGCAGATTACTCTGCGGATTTTTCCGGACTGATTTTGGTAAATCCGCAGGTAAACCGCACTGCGGATTTTCTAATGTATTACTGCAGATTTACCGCAATTTTTTTTTTGCGGATTCCACCTGCAATTTTACACCTGCGGATTCCTATTGTGGAGCCGGTGTAAACCGCTGCGGAATCTGCACAAAGAATTGACTTGCTGCAGAATAAACAACGCTACGTTTCCGCTCGTTTTTTTTCACAGCATGTGCACTGCGGATTTTGTTTTCCATAGGTTTACATGGTACTGTAAACGCATGGAAAACCGCTGCGAATCTGCAGCCGTCAATCCGCAGAGGGAGACACACAGCAGAAGCAGGGGTACACTCTCAAAGGCCTGGTCCATTTTCATTACACAATCCTAGCATCCAGGGCCTAATGACCGGGTATTTTTGACAAGGAGTGAAACATTTTTAAAAATGGTCAAGCAATACCTGCCTCACAAAACCAGCACGCTCCCTAATTCCTCTGCGACCTTCAACTATTGGGTCTCAAAGCTGGACACTGGACATGTACAGCCCTGCCACTTGCATCTTGTCTGGGAGGATTTTTAATGCCACCAAGAAGGGTCATAGCAGAAAGGAGCTTTCGCTTGTCAGCAGAGAATGCTGACAGGCTCATCCTCAAAAATGAATAAAGCCTGGATTAGCCCATATTTTTTTCACACTACCAGATGACAGCAGCACAAAAAGTGTTTTTAATGTACAATATTTGAATGAGGCCCTCCAGTTGTTGCCTTCAAGGGTGTACGATTGATCCTCCTTATCATTTGTGCAAAGCCTTTAGGAGTGTTTTTTATGAGGCACTCCACCTGGTGCCTTCAAGGGTGTTGTGATGACACAGCATTTTATCTTAATCAATCTGGGGTCTATTTTCAGTAAGCCAGGAGGCATTGACTGTTATATTTATGATCATTTGTGAATATGTGTTTTTCTGGTTCAAGAAAACAGACTTTTCCCTTCACCCATGACAGCACACCTGAGAGATGGATCCACCCAGCCAGGATAGGAAACCTACTGAAATAAAAGGACGGTACCTCTCCCTCACTTCAGTTGGGTTTCCTGTCGTGACAGGGATCCCTGTGCTGAAAATCCGGCGGTTTGAAGACTTTCTTATCCACTCTCCCACGCCTGTACCTGCACTAGAAGAACAGGCAGAGTGTCTGTATGCCGGCCTTCAGGTGTGGAAGCGCTGTCCACGGGTCCTGTGGGGCCTCAACATTTGTGCAGGTGCAGATTGGTGCAGTCATGGGCCCAGTGACTCTTCTGCAGCTGCCACGCCACTCTCCCTCTGCCTGCTAACAGCCACTCCATAGTGAGCCAGGCTACCGGGGCGCACGCCTCTGACATTGTGCGCGAGGCACACTGGGAATGGGTGTGCCTGCATGATGTCTTGTGGTGTACACTTGGGCCAATATGGTGGCCCCCATGGCTAAAAATCCAGCCGGGGTGCGTGGATACTGGGCACATCCCGGCAGGGTGGCTAGAGGAGGGAGGTGCATGGATCGGTACCGGAGGAGGCAGGAAGCGCAGTGGATCCCTCTTATAAGGAGGGATGACCACAGAAGAGGTGCTCGTGTCCGAAGCTCTCCATTATGGAGGATCACAGTGGACAGCAGCCCTTTCAGCAGCAGCTGGAGCATTCTCCAGTGTCTATGCTTGGTCACCAGCTTGGGCGCACTAAGAGGAGCAGCCGCTCGAGTGATGGCAGTCTTCCCAGCCAGAGATCGCGGGACTCCTCGGTATTCAGGACATAGTTTATACCCCTGATCAGCCTCCATATCTGGTACTCTTGGTTTGACAGTGGGTGGTGAGTGATCTACGAGAATGTCACCTCTGTTGTTAATAGGGACCATTTTCTGCTTAATCACTGGGGGCCTAGGAAGGCTAGTGCCAAGACAAAGAATAAAGAGTGTGCCCTTTGCAAAACCCCACTGGCAGTTCAGTGGCAGAAGGATCTCTGCTCTGACTGCATACAGTAAACCCTACCGGAAGAGACCCCCGACTTTGCCACGAGCCTTAGGGCAATAATCAGGGCGGAGGTGAAAGGTTCCCTAAAGTCAGTTTTGAAAAAGGAAAGCAAGAGAGCTGTGGGGCTTATCACGTTTTCAGAGGCCTCGCAATCTGGTGGGGAATATCATGTGGAATCCCTGTCCTCTTCCTCGCCATCCTCCTACTCCTCCTCGGACAGTGATATAGGTGGCTGACCTTAATTTCCGGCCGAGGACACGGATAGACTGGTTATGGCAGTCAGGTCAACAATGGGCCTAAAGAAGGAAAAAACACCTAAATCCTTAGAGGATGTTATGTTTGGGGGGCCTGGAGGAAAAAAAGAAGTGCACCTTTCCATTTAATGCTAGTAGTGATGAGCGAGCATACTCGTTGCTCCGATTTTCCAGAGCATGCTCAGGTGGTCTCTGAGTATTTATGACTGCTCGGAGATTTAGTTTTCCTTGCTGAATCTGGATTTATGGCTGCTAGGCAGCTTGACTACATGTGGGTGTTGCCTGGTTGCTAGGGAATCCCCACATGTAATCAAGCTGTCTAGTAGCCACAAATCATCCAGCTGTGGCAAGGAAAATTAAATCTCCGAGCAGTCATCCATCAGTTTACAGTCACTAAACATGCCAGTTCTTCTCTTGTGACTGCACCACCATGTTCATGTTATACTCACAGCTTTACACAGTACACGATACCCTCTGGGTAGCAGCCAGGAACCATGTCCTCCAGTTTACAGTCACTAAACATGCCAGACCTCCTTCGAGCACAGGACAGTCTACCTTCGGTTTGCCGCTGGGCACAAGACAGTCCACCTCCAAAACCAGTGGGCAACTGCACTGCTGTGTATGCTGTGGGTGCCAGGCATCTCAGCTCCCCTGGCTGTTTGGCTCTGCTGGCCTGTGTTGCCTCACACAGGTAGAGTGCTGCAGAACAGGTTTTCCCCTGAATCTGCCTTGAACAACCAGCATGTCCAAGACCTATGCTCACTTAATCTGCATTGCAACTACAGCAATGCCTGTGACTGCAATGCCCTCTCATGGCCTCAAGAAGCCTTCGTGGGCATCCTGGGGAGAGCACTCAGTGACCCCTACAGGTAACACCAGTCACTGCCTCACATCGCATATCCGTTGTCAATTCTTTTGCTTTCCCCATGACTCACAATCCAGAAACGTCAGTGGTTGGATGAAAGATGCAAGAGTCTGTCTGGATCCTAAAAACTCACTCAGCTTTTCTGCACACACATAGATTACAAGCAAACAGGTCACATGTGAGGATGTTATCTTTAGTAGCCATTCAAACCCATTTGTGTCAACTTCTGTGCATGTTATCAGGCCAAAATCACCATGGTATGTGAACTTTTGATCAGGGTCATTTGGATGTTTTGGGTTGTCATTATGATTTTAAAAGAGAAAACACAACAGTTTGACAATAAATGGCTTCACCCAACCACTAACTATGAGTGGAGAAAAAGCTTGGATGCTATCATTCATATTCTCTGAAAAAAAAAAAGCCAAGAAAGCAAAAACTCTGCCAGGGTATGTAAACTTTTGAGCACAACTGTACATCCAAAGATCCCTGAGACTCTCTACTGGACAGTATGGCTCCATCATGAGGGACACAATTTGTCATTCTACAGGATGCTAGTTTAGGGGGCCATGGCCACAAATGTGGCTTACATATTATTTGTCAAACTTAACCTGACAGGTTCCACGCTCCTATCAAAGTGTTTGTGTTCTGTCCTCCCCTCTGAAAACACAATTCTACTCCCCTATCAGACCATCTGTTGTGCTGTTTCCTGTATTTTATGAGCTTGATATCTCGTATCTTTCACTATATTTTATATGACATTGATATCCCATCAGATCATTTATTTGTCATTCTTATTGTTTCTCATTGATTGGGCTTATTATTTATATGGCACATAAATCTATTATAAATCCTACAAAAAGAACTACGGAGTATATACACCCATCAAATTATGAATGATGAATTTTATTAGAAAACATGTAAACATCAATAACCACAGATATAAAAACAGACAAGGTGCACGTTTTAGCACATGTATGGCGGAACAAACACACTGAATAAGTAGCACCTAGGGCTCAGACGAGACAGATACAGATATATACCAGGAACAGTATTGATCACTCAGTAACTAGTGTTTGTAGCTATAAAGTGCATAGTGCTTCATATGAGTAGCCAATATGTCCAATAATAAACTGCAACTATTAATCATACATCAAATGGCATAATGCAAGTACCCAATTAGTTCTGCCAGTCTTACCCAAAATATCCTATGGTGCCAGTGTGTGTCCGGTGGCCCCGATGCGCGTTTCGCGTGGGCTTCCTCGGGGGGACATGTTTGTGTGTCTAACTGGACGATATTTAAGGATGTGTGGTCAGCTGTGGCGGCCATCGCGCATTTTAATTGGCGCATGCGCTCCGCCATCTACGGAAAGCCGCACATCGCATCCCCGGCGTCCGCGGTGCTCAGAGCAGGCAGAGGAAAAATCCTCAAGACGTCACTTCCTGCTCCACCGCTGATGGACGCCGGAGACTGCGATGCGCCGTCACCGCTGTGGCGCGCATGCGCGCGTACATACGCGGCCATCTTGCTTGAGGGAACAAACTAAGGGCAGCAGCAGGATGTGCGGCTTTCCGTAGATGGCGGAGCGCATGCGCCAATTAAAATGCGCGATGGCCGCCACAGCTGACCACACATCCTTAAATATCGTCCAGTTAGACACACAAACATGTCCCCCCGAGGAAGCCCACGCGAAACGCGCGTCGGGGCCACCGGACACACACTGGCACCATAGGATATTTTGGGTAAGACTGGCAGAACTAATTGGGTACTTGCATTATGCCATTTGATGTATGATTAATAGTTGCAGTTTATTATTGGACATCTTGGCTACTCATATGAAGCACTATGCACTTTATAGCTACAAACACTAGTTACTGAGTGATCAATACTGTTCCTGGTATATATCTGTATCTGTCTCGTCTGAGCCCTAGGTGCTACTTATTCAGTGTGTTTGTTCCGCCATACATGTGCTAAAACGTGCACCTTGTCTGTTTTTATATCTGTGGTTATTGATGTTTACATGTTTTCTAATAAAATTCATCATTCATAATTTGATGGGTGTATATACTCCGTAGTTCTTTTTGTAGGATTTATATGTAAGTGGAGGTTGCCCTGTTATATCATATGTCCAATATAGGGTGTTTCCCGTTTTGATATCTGATATGCATCAGTGGTTTCTGTATTACATAAATCTATTATGCAGCTCTTCCAAATCACCTCACCAAGTATAAAGTGTGTGTTATGTACGTTTGTAAAAAAAAGAGACACATAATATTGTAAAAGTTTTAAAGGATTTTATGGTTCAGAAAATAATTCCATCTCAGGATGATTCAGTCACAGTTTTTATGTAGACACAAGACAATCAAATAATATAAAAAGCATTATAACTGCAATTAATAATATACATCATTGCAATTCTTACAGAATAATATGGAGTGTTTAAATCAAGGTATATTATTTATTCTACACATCACTTACATCATGAGCCACATGGATTGTAGGATCGGAAGAGACTTTTTTTAGGTTTTTTAGTTCCTTGTGTGATACCTTATGATGGGGAGTGTAAAGATTGAATTGCACGGCGTGGTGTGGATAGCGTTTGAGGTGTAGATACAGCAATAACTTAATGAATGGAGATTTTGAATCTGTCTAAAAGCTGTCTAGTATTGAATTACCCACAACTGTAGATCGAATATTCAACTGGGCTATTGCCTCCATAAATGAATCCCAACCTCGAAGTAGATTCCTGCTGGTCAGGGCTCTGTGTTGTACTGCGTACCAAATCCAGCACGTTAGATCTTGGTATTACAGATCCTTTGAAAATAAATTCACTTTTATCCTTCCAAGCTGTAACATTTTTATTCTGCAGTAATCTGTTAGTAAAAATTCATCCTTCCTTTTACATCGCTTGTTTACATGGTTGACAATTCCAGTGACCTCTTGATTTTTATCAGGGTCTAAATTTGGCAGTTGTTGGTGATCATTCAGGGCTGATGAGATGTAAAGTTGCTGGTTCCTTTGCATCGTGTTTAGCATGAACCAAGTACCTCTGTAGTATGGCATTAAACTTTTTAATTTTCATGTCATCGGGGATGTCACAGCATTGTATAATCTCACTAATCTCATCAAGGTGATGTATTAGGAGGTCTTAGGCTCTGTCACACTTCCGTCTTTCCTTTCTGTCAAAATGCGTCGTTTTGTGAAAAAACATTTTGTGAAACGTTTGCTGTATCCGTTTTTTTCTCATAGATTTGTATTAGCGACGGATTGTGACGAATGGCCTTCTGTTTCATTGTCGTGCGCTGGATCAGTCGGGCGGAGACAACGCACATAGAAACGTTTTTGTGTACGTCAGAAAATCGCCCAGCGACGGATCCTGCGCTGACCGTAGTTGGCTATAATGGAAGCCTATGGACGCAGGATCCATCACTTACTGTCAAAAGCAGGAATCCAGCGACGGATGACATCTTTTGAAACTGAGTATGCGTGGAAAAATTTCCCATCAGGGAAATTGTCTCTCGCACTCTCTCTCTTTTTACTATTGATGCTGCCTATGCAGCATCAATAGTAAAAAGATATAATCTTAAAAATAATACAAAAATCATGATATTCTTACCTTCCGGCGTCCCCTGCAGCCTTCCCAGTGCTCGCGATGCTGCCGGCAGCTCCTGTTCCCAGTGATGCCTTGCAAAATGATGCCTCGCAAGACCACTACACCATCGCAGGTCATTGTCTCGCAAGGCATTACTGGGAACGGGAGCTGATGGCAGCATCGTGAGCATCGGGAAGGCTGCGGGGGACACCAGAAGGTAAGAATATCGCAATTTTATTTTTTAATTATTTTTAACATGGGTTGCATTGTGTATTTGTTTTCGCAGCGGAAAAAAGCAGCAAAGATGCATACACAATGTGTGCACATAGCCTCGACGGATCCGTAAGAAAAAAACAGACCCAGTGCATCCGTCTTTTCAACATTTTGACGGATTGTGACAGATTGAAAAAAATTGAAGTGTGAAAGAGGCCTTAGTTTGATTAGATCCTGTTTGGGGACCAGATACATTTTCTCTGTATCCTCCATTATTTGCCTGTGAGGAGACTTGTTATTGGTGTTGCAAAAGAGGCTCTATAAACCCATCAGTCTGCTTTGGTAGACACTTCTTATTCTTTATAGACTGTGATATATCACTCAGGGTTCTTACACCTTTACACCGTTTCTTTAGTATACTTTAAGCCGCTCTTTCAGGGGAATTCAACCTTTCAAGATGTTTAAAGCAATCTCTCCTATGGCTGTAATTAAATCGTTGACAGGTTTTCTGACAGTGGGGGTTGCCTTCACCAGCATTTTTAAGAAAGCCCAGTTACAACAGAGTCTCTCAGACATCTTTATAACTCTGCGTACAAAGCATACAATGTCTGATTCCGTGTAAAATTGACTTTTTAGAAATATTTTCTATGGAATGCCCGGGTAAAATAGAGGTTACCAATTCAAATACCATATTACCATTTCTTTGTAAATTATTACTAAGTCCCTGTAACACCTTATTGAAGGGTAAACCTGCGCAAGGCAGTGGATATTGATTTTCAATGCTGCTCTGCATTTTCTACTGAAATGTCTCCGGACTAGGTAAAATCTTCTGGGAAGGTAGACTCATTGCTCATATAAAATACAGGGGATTGGGAAGGAAAATTGGAAGGGCTGAATACATAATTGTGGCTCATATAAATAATAGGACTAATCAATGAGAATCACGCTATCAAATTAGAATGACAAATAAATAATGGGATGTCAAACTCCTTTAAAATACAGAGAACAGATGGTCTGATAGGGGAGGGGGAGTGTGTGGAGAGGGGGGCAGAACACAGACTTTTTGATACACTTTTACTTATACCTGTAAGCAGGTAATTCGCTATGTGTACCTACCATTGCTTCACTAAAGGTACCTTCACACTAAGCGACTTTGCAGCGAGAACGATAGCAGTCCGTGACGTTGCAGCGTCCTGGCTAGCGATATCGTTGTGTTTGACACGCAGCAGCGATCAGGATCCTGCTGTGATATCGTTGGTCGTTGCTGAAAGTCCAGAACTTTATTTCGTCGCTGGATCTCCCGCTGTCATCGCTGGATCGGTGTGTGTGACACCGATCCAGTGATGTGTTCACTGGTTACCAGGGTAAACATCAGGTTACTAAGCGCAGGGCCGCGCTTAGTAACCCGATATTTACCCTGGTTACCATTGTAAATGTAAAAAAAAAAAATACTCACATTCCGGTGCCCGGGGTCCGCTTCCCTGCACTCCTCCTGCATCCTGTGTAAGTGCCGGCCGTAAAGCAGAGCGGTGACGTCACCGCTGTGCTCTGTGGGAGATGCCGGAGATGTTTGGCGCTGACACAGGATGCAGGAGGAGTGCAGGGAAGCGGACGCCCGGACACCGGAATGTGAGTATGTGTTTTTTTTTTTTACATTTACAATGGTAACCAGGGTAAACATCGGGTTACTAAGCGTGGCCCTGCGCTTAGTAACCCGATGTTTACCCTGGTTACCCGGGGACTTCGGCATCGTTGGTCACTGGAGAGCCGTCTGTGTGACAGCTCTCCAGCGACCACACAACGACTAAACAGCGACGCTGCAGCGATCGGCATCGTTGTCTGTATCGCTGCAGCGTCGCTTAAGGCCCCGTCTCACATAGCGAGATCGCTAGCGAGATCGCTGCTGAGTCACAAGTTTTGTGATGCAACAGCGACCTCAGTAGCGATCTCGCTATGTGTGACACGTACCAGCGATCAGGCCCCTGCTGCGAGATCGCTGGTCCTGTCGGAACGGCCTGGGCCGTTTTTTGATCGATGAGGTCCCGCTGACATCGCTGAATCGGTGTGTGTGACACCGATCCAGCGATGTCTTCACTGGTAACCAGGGTAAACATCGGGTTACTAGGCGCAGGGCCGCGCTTAGTAACCCGATGTTTACCCTGGTTACCAGCGTAAATGTAAAAAAAAACAAACAGTACATACTCACCATCTGATGTCCGTCAGGTCCCTTGCCGCCTGCTTCCCACACTGACTGAGCGCCGCAAAGTGAAAGTGAAAGTACAGCACAGCGGTGACGTCACCGCTGCGCTCTGCTCTCACTGTACGGCGGCACTCAGTCAGAGCAGGAAGCAGACGGCAAGGGACCTGACAGACATCAGATGGTGAGTATGTAGTGTTTGTTTTTTTTGGTAACCAGGGTAAACATCGGGTTACTAAGCGCGGCCCTGCGCTTAGTAACCCGATGTTTACCCTGGTTACCCGGGTGCTGCAGGGGGACTTCGGCATCGTTGAAGACAGTTTCAACGATGCCGAAGTCGTTCCCCTGATCGTTGGTCGCTGGAGAGAGCTGTCTTTGTGACAGCTCCCCAGCGACCACACAGCGACAAAATAGCGACGCTGCAGCGATCAGCATCGTTGTCTGAATCGCTGCAGCGTTGCTGTGTGTGACGGGGCCTAAAGTGTGAAGGTACCTTAAGGTAACGAGTGCCTATTGTCCTGCTCCCCTTCTATTCTTGCTCCTAAACGTCTGACCTCTTGACCTCCTTTTTGTGTTCACATCTGATATGACTCTAGGAGTTCTATTCACTTTGGTGCATCCTTGGTGCTTGTAAATCTATTTAGTTGCTTGCCATCCATCTTATACCTTGGCATACTATTTATTGTTTCATCATGCACGGATGCTGTATATATGTATATACTTTTTGTTGTGTTTATTTACCCTTGTTCTGTTTTTTGTGTTTTTGTAGCGATATTATGATTAAGGCTCAGGAGAGCCAAAACGTCAATTGAATTGTTACTACAAGTGGTCGCTTATCCTTGAATTGTACATTGCTCCCATGTGTCACTAACGTGTAGTGTTATATTTAATAAATTTTGCACAATTTGCATAAATATCTATTAAGAGTGTGCGGTGTCTTCTAAACTTTTCTTTTATAGGGGTTTGGCACCTGTCAGATTATATTTGACAAGTAATATGTAAACTAAACTACAAAATTGCGATGCCCACAGAAGTCCCCGAATAGTATGATGATCCCCCACAGCCCCCATACAGCATAATGTCCCTCATAACCACCCAATACAGTATGATGGTCACTACAGCTCCAGCATACTATAATGTACACAATAGACCTCCACACAGTATAATGTCCACCAAACATAGTATCATCTACACCATAGACCTCCACACAGCATAATGTCCACCACAGCCACCCCACACAGTATGATGTTCACCACAACTACCCTAAGCAGTAAGATGGTCACCCCACAGTTTGATAGATCCTTCATATACTATGAAGATCCTCATAACCCCAATACTGTATGACAGTCCCACCACAGCCACCTATATAATATCATGGTGCACATAACAGCCCAATATATAGTACAATGGTCCACTTCACAGCTCTCCATATAGTATGATGGTTCCTTCAACAGCCCCATATATTGTATTATGGTCCCCCAACACTTTAATTTAGCATGATGGTCCACCCCACAGCTCCTTAAATATTACAGCTGTATATAGCTCTATATATGTGTATATATGTATATGTATGTATGTATATATATATATATATATATATATATATATATATATATATATATATATATATATATATACACTGCTCAAAAAATAAAGGAAACACTTAAACAACAGAATATAACTCCAAGTAAATCAAACTTCTGTGGAAGCAAACTGTCCATTTAGGAAGCAACATCGACAATCAATTTCACATGCTATTGTGCAAATGGAATATACAACAGATGGAAATTATTGTCAATTATCAAGACACATTCAATAAAGGAGTGGTTCTGCAGGCGGGAACCACAGACCACATCTCAGTACCAATGCTTTCTGGCTGATGTTTTGGTCACTTTTGAATGTTGGTTGTGTGTTCACATTCGTGATAGCATGAGATGGACTCTACAACCCACACAAGTGGCTCAGGTAGTGCAGCTCATCCAGGATGGCACATCAATGTGAGCTGTGGCAAGAAGGATTGCTGTGTCTGTCAGCGTAGTGTCCAAAGTCTGGAGGCGCTACCAATAGAGAGGCCAGCACACCAGGACACGTGGAGGGGGCTGCAGTAGGGCAACAACCCAGCAGCAGAACCGCTACCTCAGCCTTTGTGCAAGGAGGAACAGGAGGAGCACTGCTAGAGCCCTGCAAAATGACCTCCAGCAGGCCACAAATGTGCATGTGTCTGCAAAAACGGTTAGAAATCAACTCCAAGAGGATGGTCTGAGTGCTTGATGTCCACAGATGGGGGTTGTGCTCACAGCCCAACACTGTGCAAGACGCTTGGTATTTGCCACAGAACATCAGTGTTAGGACTAGGAAGTGGACCCTCTGGGCCACGACTTCAGAGCCCCCCAGGGCGAGTGAACCTGATGGTGCCACCCCCTGTACAGGGAGTGTTAGGGACAGGCCCAAGGAGGGTGAAGCTGCAACTGCCGGAGCCAAAGGGATGACTGAAGATATAACAGAGGGATCCGAGGATGGAGGGAAGAAGGTGCAACTGAAGAGGCTAGAATGGCGGAGGCACCGGGCTGAGAGAGGTAGTAAGAGACAACGTACTGACCGGGAAGATGAGGGCAGACGTGGACGAAGACAACGGAGACTCGGAAGTAGCAGGCACAGCAGGAATTAAAGACCGGCAGGTATGACAGGAACACAGAACGAGAAGGCACGTCAGGAACACGGGACTGGAAGGCACATCAGGAACACGGGACTGGAAGGCACGTCAGGAACACGGGACTGGAAGGCACGTCAGGAACACGGGACAGGAAGGCATAGCAGGAACACGGGACTGGAAGGCAAAGACAACCTGGAAACAAAGCAAGAGACGCACAGAGCCTAGGAACCTAAGGAGATGCTGGTATTAACCAGCGAACGCAATAGACGCAAAGGCGTCTTACCCGGTCAGATGCAGGAAAGAAATACCCGACGGTTGCCGCCATATTGGGGCGGAGCCAGCGGGTCATGACCTCCCAGAAATCCCGGCGGTGAGAGAAGCATGTCTGCGCATGCGCGGACCGCCGAAGGGACGAACACCAGGGAAAGCAGAGGAAGAGGAGCGAGGAGGAGCGTCGGGAGCACGCCGGCTGGACAGGTAAGTATTGTGAGGTGTAACATAAGTATTGCGTGGTGTAACAGTACCCCCTCTCTCACTCCCCTTCCCTTTAGAACTAGAAAGGAACCTCTTCAAGACTAAAGGAGCATTGATATTCTCAAGAGGCTCCCAAGACCTTTGCTCTGGGCCAAACCCCTTCCAATCAATCAAATAAAACATTTTGCCCTTGACTGATTTCTGAGCAAGAATATTCTTAACTTCAAAAGAGGCATCGGAAGAAATAGATTGGTGAGAACGTGACGAAACAGAATGAAAATGATAAAAAATTACGGGTTTGAGAAGTGATACATGAAAGGAGTTAGGAATGCGTAGAGAAGCAGGCAGTTTCAATTTGTATGCCAGGTCATTAATTCGGCTGGAAACCTCAAAGGGACCAATGTAACGCGGACCTAACTTCTGAGAGGAAATTTTAAGTCGGATGTAGCGAGAGGAAAGCCAGACCTTATTGCCAGGTCGATAAGGAGGGACATCCAAACGCTTTTTGTCAGCATACCTTTTCATTATGCTGCTAGCTTTTTCAAGGGCCTCCTTAGTCAACTGCCAAACTTGGGAAAACTCCTGGGACAAGGAATCCGCCGTCGGTACACCTGAGGTGGGGAGAACAGGGAGAGGAATGCCGGGATGTTGCCCAAAAACAATTAAAAAAGGAGACTTGGATGAAGATTCGCTAGTGTGGTTATTGTAGGCGAATTCTGCCCAGGGAAGAAGAGACACCCAGTCATCATGGTGAGCATTGGTAAAATTAAGAAGATAAGATATGAGGACTTGATTTACACGCTCCACCTGGCCGTTGGACTGGGGATGATAAGCAGAAGAAAAATCCAATGATACCTGCATAAGACCACAAAGCGCTATCCAAATACGGGAGGTAATCTGGACTCCTCGGTCCCTCGATATGCTGAGGGAATCCATGGAGTCGAAAAACTTGAAGTAAAAAAATCTTCGCTAGGTCAGGAGCAGATGGAAGTCCAGGTAGAGGAATGAAGTGAGCCAGTTTGGAAAATCTGTCTACCACCACCAAAATGGCAGTGCAATTAGAGGACTTCGGTAAGTCGGTGACAAAGTCCATAGCAATATGAGTCCAGGGGACGGATGGCACAGGAAGTGGAAGCAGTGAACCAGATGGCAGCTGTCGAGGAACCTTGTTCCGGGCACACGAGGAACAGGAAGCAACAAAATCCAACACATCCTGGCAAAGAGAAGGCCACCAATAATGACGAGAAATCAGAGAGAGAGTCTTCTTACCTCCAACATGTCCAGCGAACTGAGAGGAATGACCCCAACGTAAGCCCTTTAACTTATCACGATTAGATACAAGGGTCTTCCCCGGAGGTGGCGTGATAACATCTAGAGGAGCCAAAGAAACAATCTTGGCTGGATCAAGAATGTGCGTAGGTTTCTCCTCCACATCTGACGGTTGAAAAGACCGTGACAATGCGTCAGCTCTGATGTTCTTATCTCCAGGTTGAAAATGTAATTCGAAATCGAAACGTCCGAAGAACAAGGACCATCTGGCTTGTCGAGGATTCAGCCTTTGAGCTGACTGGACATAGGCTAGATTTTTGTGGTCCGTAAAAATGACAAAAGGATGAAAAGCCCCTTCAAGAAGGTACCGCCACTCCTCCAGGGCCAATTTGATGGCAAGCAATTCCTTGTCACCGATGGAATAATTACGTTCTGGAGGAGAAAATGTCTTGGAGAAGAAACCACAGGAGACTAATCGCCCCGAGTTAGACCTCTGTAGCAGTACAGCTCCAGCTCCGATAGAGGATGCATCCACTTCTAGAATGAATGGCCTATTGGTATCTGGTCGATGAAGCACCGATGCAGAAGCGAATTCTTGCTTCAGAGTTTGAAAGGCTGTCTCAGCCTCTGGTGACCAAAGATTAGGTCAATCTTGCGAACCAAGGCGGAGATTGGCTTAGACAGAGAGGAGAAGTGAGGAATAAATTGCCTGTAGTAATTGGCAAAGCCAAGAAAACGCTGAATAGCCTTTACTCCAGATGGCCGGGGCCAATTCAGAACGGCAGACACCTTTTCAGGATCCATCTTCAGACCATCCTTGGACACGATATACCCCAGGAAAGGCACGGAAGACTGTTCAAAGATGCACTTTTCAATCTTAGCGAAAAGATGATTCTCTCTTAGATGAAGTAAGACTCGGCGCATGTCCCGTCGATGGGTGGATAGGTCTGGAGAGAAGACGAGGATGTCATCCAAATAGACCACAACACTGGTATAGAGATAGTCTCGAAAAATGTCATTGACAAATTCTTGGAACACTGCGGTCGCATTACAGAGCCCAAAAGGCATTACCAAATACTCGTAGTGCCCGTCCCGAGTGTTGAATGCGATCTTCCATTTGTCTCCTGCACGGATGTGAACCAAATTGTAGGCTCCCCGAAGATCAAGCTTGGTGAAGATTCGTGCTCCTCTCAGACGGTCGAAAAGTTCAGAGACAAGAGGTAAGGGGTATTTGTTCTTCACAGTGATGTTATTTAATCCCCTGTAATCAATACACGGGCGAAGAGTACCATCCTTCTTCTTCACGAAAAAAAAAAACCTGCTCCAGCTGGGGAAGATTTCCGAATAAAACCTCTAGCGAGATTCTCTTGAATATAGTCCGACATAGCTTGAGTCTCTGCAGGCGAGAGGGGATAGATTCTACCTCTAGGAGGCGTGGTACCAGGAACGAGATCTATAGGACAGTCGTAGGGTCGATGCGGAGGAAGAGACTCTGCCTCCTTTTTATCAAAGTTAAAGAAGAAATTGGCGTGCACTCGTTATATTATGGGAGTGAGGTGCAGGTGCAATGGACTGTAAAAGCCCCAATATAGTAAGGAATATAGAATACACCGCACACTCTAGGCATACATGATGCAATGGTTTTGTAAATTTATTCAAGGACATGAACAAGGAGTAATTAAATGTTGAAAGCGACCAGAAGCAAATGACGTTTCGGCTCTGCCAGAGCCTTAATCATACAGTCGCTAGAATAAAACAAAGAAATACAAAATCCAATAAATACAATATAACATAAATTGCAAGAAAATATAGAACAAAACGGAGAAAATTAGTCCCAAATGCAAGTTAAGATAAGTACTGGAACAATAAAGTGAATAAAAAAAAACATAAATAATCACATATATAATCACACTGTAAGATTTAGCATTGTACATAGAATGCTGTAAACACCAATTGTATCCCTACAAGGGCAAAAACGGAATTGCATAGAGAAATATAGAGATTTAGTAGGCTAGACCCTATGGTTACACTGTAGGAGAGTGGAGAGAAGTTTTTACCTTGGTGCAGATTGAATAAGAGGTAGGGAAGAGTCCCGAGGTATCTAGGAGCAAGCTGTAAGAAACGTAACTATCATTAAACTGATAATAGAATAGCTACATAGAGAGAGTAAGTGACACATAGTGTACCTCCGTTATGGTGTGATGTCACTGTAAGAGGCTGTAAAGTATTCCCTGGTGTGAGATCTGTAAATGAGGAGGGACGTAGATAAGTGCCAGAAGAATATTAGGGCCATGTCCGGTAATGTGTCTCACTAGTGCCCATGTGCAGTCCTAAATACCTGTTAGAGTTGCTGGATGAGCGGCGCTCCCGCGCCCTGCTGTGCCAGTGTAGTGTGACAGGTACCACGAGGGAATATATGGACGCTGAAATTCGTGAGACCGGAAGGGCCACTTCTGAACCGGAAGTTGCGCTAGAGGTATTAGGAAAGTATCTGCGCATGCGCGGCCGGCGCTTGTATGTGTCCCTGGTTGCTAGGGTAATGTGATGTGACGTACTGGCAGACGCTGCAATGGGGAAACTGAGGCAAGCGTCATGCAATGTGTCCAGGGAGAGGGAGGCTAGTATAGGATGGAACCGGAATGGAACTGAGCCTCTAGAGTAAAGCTGAAAATATCGTGGGGGGACCCAATGTCTGTTCTCAGAGTAAATGAATGAGGGACCCTATGGGAGCGGATACATGAAAATAAAAAGAAGGATTAAATCGGAGCGTTGTCTGGTATACTAAAGGGGATTTATATGCTATCATGAGTGGGAGGGATTACTGAATGCAAGGCAGAACTCACCAGGGTATTCAGCGTGTCTGGAAGGCAAGGGGACAAAAGAATGATAATTAATGCATGTTTTACAATAACCAATCAATTTCCCTATTGAGCCCTCTTGGAAGAGGGAGCCATGTTTTCCCACAACGTATAGTCGATTTGTGGCTTGCTATTCAGTCTCTGACGTGCTGAGTGGTCTCCCCGACAAAGAGGAGACCACAAGGACACTTGATTACATATATCACAAAGTTTGATTCACATGTGTAGAAACCGCGGATGGGAAAGGATTTCCCGGTCCTAGGGTGAGTGACACTATCTGACTTGATAACGTTGGAGCATGCGGCGCAGTGGTTATTGTTAATTTTCAATAAATAATATATTTTTTATATTTATTTGGGCTAATTTTGACTCGTGTTTCTCCGATTTAAAGAACTTATAGAAATTGTAATTCTGAGGGTATAATCTACCTCATAGAGTGTGTTACTTGTTGTCTAGAATATGTGGGGTGTACAATTGGGCCATTAAAAAAGAAGAAGGAAACATCTTTCTAAAGCCACTAATATGGTTACCCACAATATTTCGGCTGTATGTAACCACTGCAAGTTAGCACATGCTGGAAATACACATACCTTAAAAGTCACTGCGATAGAAAAAGTCTGTCACACAGAGGGGGAGACTTCAGGTGCAAGGTCTTGTTGAACCGCGAGTCCTATTGGATATTCAGACTGCAAACAAGATTACCGCTAGCTTGAATAAGTGGCTGGGCTTAATATTACAGTATGATTGATTTTCTTTGCGGTTTAAGCTATATAAGAATAATTCTTATGGTATTTTTTTGTTAGTCCTAATTAATTCTGTTTTTTCTATCAGGTCTTCTAATTGTTATTTATACCACAACTTTTGTTACAGCAAGTTTCATCATCGTTTTTTTTAACGTATTATTGGATTAGTATTGTACATGTTACAAATTCTTTAACTCAGTATTACCCTATGTTTGGCAACTAGGGATAAAGGGAACCTGTCCCCCCCCAGGTGTTTTTAACTAAAAGAGCCACCTTGTGCAGCACTAATGCTGCATTCTGTCAAGGTGGCTCTTTTAGTTCTGGGTGCTGTAACTAGAGAAATAATCAGTTTTGTAATTTGTCCAAAATACCTTTTCTTCAGACAAGGAGGCAGGCCTTTCCCCCCTGCTGCAGACACCACACAGCCGTCACTCACATCTTCTTGGCCGCCTCCTCATTGCTGTTTTGAAATGATGCGGCACCTGGGCTCTTTTCTCCTGCCTTGGGCAGGTGCAGTGAGCGCTGGCTGTCTGTCCTCTGTGCGTACGTGCGCCCTGCCTGTGAATCCCAGCCCCACAGTGTCTTATGATTTGTTCATACTACGGGGCTGGGATTCCTGGGCATGCGCATTGTGTATCTAAGCCTCTCACCCTCTCCCATCACCTGCTACGCACACACACACACACCAGCTGTGAGGATTTGGCAAGGTTCCAGGCGACTGCACGGAGAAGGTATCACCTGAGGATGCACACGCTGTAGCAGGCGGTGGGAGAGGGTGAGAGGCTTAGACACGCAATGCGCATGATCAGGAATCCCAGCCCCGTAGTATGAATAAATCATAAGACACTGCGGGGCTGGGATTCACAGGCATGGCGTACGTATGCACAGAGGACAGACGGCCAGCGCCTGCCCAAGGCAGGAGAAAAGAGAGCAGGCGCTGGCTCATTTCAAAACAGTGGTGAGGAGGCGGCGCCCGGCGCCAAGAAGATGTGAGTGATGGCTGTGTGGCATCTAAAGCAGGGGGGAAAGGCCTGCCTCCTTGTCTAAAGACAAGGTATTTAGGACAAAGTACAAAACTGATTATTTTGGCAGTTACAGCACCTAGAATTAAAAGAGCCACCTTGTCAGAATGCAGCATTACTGCTGCACAAGGTGGCTCTTTTAGTTAAAAACGCCTGGGGGGGGTGGGGGGTGACAGGTTCCCTTTAATTAATTAAGGAGTATCTGTCTGATCTCCAGAAGTTTTTAATGATTGCACCTGTTTTCTGTATGTCCTTTTGTATATAACACTCATGAAGAGGGACCGTATTCATACCATAACTAAGACCTGAAAGGTCGAAACATGTCGGTTGATTAACAGGGACCCCAGTTCTATCATGTGGAAGTCTAAGACTATTTTAAAAAAAATGTCCTGAATAAAGATGGAATTTTAGTTGCATGAACTTCCGCACTGGAGACTATTCCCTCTTTCTCTTTGAAACGGTTCCCATCATAGGAACCTCAGTACTGAAAGTTTGACTTATTGTATGCCTGTAAAGACAACCCCCAGTTAGGGACTTGCATTGGGATCTGCTTGTTTCGCAGTTTGCTAGTGTTCGATATATCCATAATTTATACCTCTTATACCATCTATTATTCCTCCTTGCTCTTAATCTTTCTATCCTTTTTTCATAGTAACAGTTAGCAAGGCCGAAAAAAAGACATTTTCCATCCAGTTCAGTCTATATTCCACAGGAATAAATCTATATTGCAGCTTGGAGAGTTTCCCAATAAATTAAAATATAACTTTTAATCAAGATATTGAAATTGGACAAACATAACACACATAAAAAACATATATAAAAGGTACTCGTGCCAACCAGTGCTCAAGAATAAGAAATTGGCATGGTCTCACCAAATGGAAGCAGACGGAAATTCAAAGCAGGTTCCCCACAACATTCGTTGGAGCCCAGAGGTGTACAAACAGAAGGGTGAGGTATGGGATATGGGGTCACTTCCCTAAACCCCTGTTGTGCCCCTGTAGTACTCCTGTCCTCACAAGGACAGGCCCCAAGTAAGAACTGCTATGGACACCCACCAACCAAGTCCCTACGTACTTACAATAGGTAGTGACACAGTCACATATGGATATTCAGCCACTGCTGTATTATCTGACATTGACGGACACTTTATTTAGGATTTAATACCCTGTGGCCTATTGTCCATTTAGATCTCCCCTGATGAATCCCAAGGACTGGGGAGGAAACACGTAGGGAGGTTATTACCCTATTCTAGGTTAGTGGGTGTCCATAGCAGGGCTTACTTGGGGCCTGTCCTTGTGAGGACAGGAGTACTACATGTACTACAGGGGCACGACAGGGGTTAAGGGAAGCGACCCCATATTCCCTACCTCACCCTGCTGTTTGGACCACCTCTGGGCTCCAACGAATGTTGTGGGGAACCTGCTTTGAATTTCCGTCTGATTCCATTTGGTGAGACCAAGCCAATTTCTTATTCTTGAGCATTGGTTGGCACGAGTACCTTATATATGCTGTTTATGTGTGTTATGTTTGTCCAATTTTAATATCTCGATTAAAAGTTATATTTTAATTTATTGGGAAACTCTCCAAGCTGCAATATATTTACAACCCTGAGGGTGTTACAACAGTGTTGGTCATTCAACACTGTAGCTGACTGCATAAGAATAAATCCCCAATCTACGTCCTTCTAAAGAACCTAATAACTAAGGTACAATATTGTTATGCTCCAGGAAGACATCCAGGCCTCTCTTGAACCCCTCAACTGAGTTTGCCATCACCACCTCCTCATTCAAGGAATTCAAGATTCTCTCTGTCCTAACAGTAAAGAATCCTCTTCTATGTTGGTGGAAAAACCTTCTCTTCTCCAGACGCAGAGAATGGCCCCTTGTGACTGTCACCTTCCTTAGTATTATCAGATCCTCAGAGAGATATTTGTATTGTCCCATTATATACTTATGCATAGTTATTAGATCACCCCTCAGTTGTCTTTTTTCTAGACTAAGTAATCCTAATTTTGCTAATTTCTCTGGGTATTGTAGTTCCCTCATCCCCTTTATTAATTTTGTTGCCCTCCTTTGTACTCACTCTAGTTCCATTATATCCTTCCTGAGCACCAGTGTCCAAAACTGTATACAGTACTCCATTAGCGGTCTAACCAGGGATTTGTACAGAGGCAGTATAATGCTCTCATAATGTGTAGCCAGACCTCTTTTAATGCACCCCATGATCCTGTTTGCCCTGGCAGCTGCTGCCTTGCACTGGCTGCTCCAGCTATGTTTATCATTAACTAGGATCCCCAAGTCCTTCTCCATGTCAGATTTACCTAGTGGTTTCCCATTCAAAGTGTAATGGTGATGATGATGATTTATTCTTCCCATGTGTATAACCTTACATTTATCATTGTTAAACCACATCTGACACCTCTCGGCCCAAGTTTCCAACTTATCCAGATCCATCTGTAGCAGAATACTATCTTCTCTTGTATTGACTGCTTTACCTAGTTTTATATCATCTGCAAATATCAATATTTTACTGTGTAAACCTTGTACCAGATCGGTAATAAATATGTTGAAAAGAATAGGTCCCAACACCGACCCCTGCGGTACCCCACTGGTCACAGCGACCCAGTTAGAGAACATACCATTTATAACCACCCTCTGCTATCTATAACTAAGCCAGTTACTTACCTACTTATACACATTTTCCCCCAGACCAAGCATTCTCATTTTGTGTACCAACCTCTTGTGTGGCACGGTACCAAACGCCTTGGAAAAATCAAGATATACCACATCCAATGACAAACCTTGGTCCAGTCTATAGCTTACCTCTTCATTAAAACTGGTTAGATTGGTTTGACAGGAGCTATTCCTCATAAACCCATGCTGATCTGGCGCTAAACAGTTATTCTCATTGAGATAATCCAGAATAACATCCCTCAGAAACCCTTCAAATATTTTACCAACAATAGAGGTTAGACTTACTGGCCTATAATTTCTAGGTTCACTTTTAGAGCCCTTTTTGAATATTGGCACCACATTTGCTATGCACCAGTCCTGTGGAACAGACCCCATCGCTATAGAGTGCCTAAATATCAGAAATAAAGGTGCGTCTATTACATTACTTAGTTCTCTTAGTACTCGTGGGTGTATGCCATCCGGACCCAGAGATTTATCTATTTTCGCACCTCTTCTTGGGTTAGATTGGTGACCCTTAATATAGGGTTCTCTTTGACTCTTGGTATTTCACCTAGCATTTTATTTTTCATTGTGAATACTGTTGCGAAAATGGTGTTTAATATATTAGATTTTTCCACGTCATCTACAACCATTGTTTCCTCACAATTTTTTTAGGGGCCTTCACTTTCACTTTTGATTCTTTTAATATTGATATAGTTGAAGAACAGTTTAGCATTAGTTTTACTCTCCTTAGCAATGTGCTTCTCTGTTTCCTTTTTCACAACTTTAGTTTTTTAGATAAAGTATTTTTCTCCCTATAGGTTTTTAGAGCTTCAACGGTGCCATCCTGCTTTAGTAGTTTAAATGCTTTCTTTTTACTGTTAATTGCCCCTCTTACTTCTTTGTTTAGCAACATTGGATTTTTCCTATTTCTTATTCTTTTATTCCCACAAGGTATAAACCGCTTACAGTGCCTACTTAGGATGTTATTAAACATTTCTCATTTATTATCTGTAGTTCTTATTTCTGAAGACATTGTCCCAGTCAACCAGATTAAGGGCATCTCTAAGCTGGTCAAACTTTGCCTTTCCCCCTAGCAAAAGACAAGTGAAACTGTACACCATTGTGGTCGCTATTTCCTAGATGCCCGACAACCTGTAGATTTGTTATTCTGTCAGGTCTATTTGATAGTATTAGGTCTAAAAGTGCTGCTCCTCTGGTTGGATTCTGCACTAATTGTGAAAGATAATTTTTCTTGGTTATTAGCAGAAACCTGTTGCCTTTATGGGTTTTACAGGTCTGTTTCCCCAGTTAATATCTGGGTAGTTAAAGTCCTCCATAACAAGGACCTCATTATGGGTTGCAGCTTCATCTATCTGCATGAGTAGTAGACTTTCCATGATTTCTGTTATATTTGGGGGTTTGTAACAGATTGTCATGTTTGTCATGATTAAGGGAGCTTAGTCTCTAGTAACACGTTGACATTCTTACCCATATGGTTTGTGCTGAAGTTTGTATCCTCCATGTTTAAGTTTGTGAATAAAGAAAACTTTTTTTCACGGATTTGGTGAAGCTGGACATTTTCTTCTTTACAATTTTTCCCTCTATGTTTTTCGACCCATATGGACACGACATCCTCATTCCTTTCGCTAATATCCTCCCTAAAAGTTGACTTTAGACAAGATTTTACATAAAGACAAACCCCTCCTCCTCTCCAATTTTTTCGATCCTTTCTTAACAGACTGTAACCCTGTAAGTTAACTGTCCAGTCATAGCTTTCATCTAACCATGTCTCAGTTATTCCCACTATGTCACCTGTAGATATTTCTGCTTCTAGTTCTTCCATCTTGTTTGTCAGGCTTCTGGTGTTTGTGAGCATGCAGCTTAGAGGATTTTGTTTTGTTCCAAACTCATCCTTGAGGATTCTTTTAGAAATGTTCTTACCTCCCTTCCGAATATGTTGTCTTGGGTCTTCTTTGCCGCACCTCTTATCCTTCATCAGTATATTTTTTGGCTTCATGTTCGTGTTTAACGTTTTTCTTCCCGTCCCCTCTTCTTCTAGTTTAACGCCTTCCTGATGAGTGTAGCGAGTCTTCTGGCAAGTGAGTGTTTCCCAGGTTTGTTGAGGTGTAGTCCATCTCTGTCGTAGAGGTAATTCACACAGTGTCCTAGGAATCTGAATCATTGTTGTCTGCACCATCGTCTTTGCCAGTTGTTCACATCAAGGATCCTGTTCCATCTCCTGGTGCCATGCCCGTCTACTAGAAGGATAGAAGAAAAAACTTCCTGTGCATCCAGTTCCTTTACTTTCTTCCCCAACTCTTCAAAGTCCTTGTTGATTGTAGATAGGTCCTTCCTTGCCATGTCATTGGTGCCAACATGTATCAGAAGAAATAGGTGGACGTCCTTGAAACTGATGAGCTTTGGTATCCTATCAGTCAAATCCTTGATCTTCGCACCTGGGAGGCAGCATATTTCTCTTGCGGTTTTGTTCGGTCTGCAGATGGCTGCTTCTGTGCCTCTCTGTAGTGAGTCTCCCACCACAACCACTCTTCTTCGCTTCTTGGCTGTACTTGTTGTCACTTCTGGGTGTTGCTGTCTGGCCTTTTTTTCTTTGCTTGCTGGTAGTGCCTCCTCCTTAATAAATTTGCAAAATATTTCTACATTTGTTTTTTTCAGTCAAGATGGTGTGCAGAGTGTACATTAATGAGAAGAAAAATGAACATTTTTTGAATTTGCCAAACGGCTGCAATGAAACAAAGAGTGAAAAATTTAAAGGGGTCTGAATACTTTCCGTACCAACTGTATATGCATCATTGATCGTGTCCCTGCACTCCATGCTGGCTCCAGCGCTGAGTTTGCATGTTTTCAAGCACATGACAGCTGATCTGATCAGCGTCATGTGCCCCTACCAGCCGCTGATGAAATCGCAATGCACCCGTGGCTGTTAAGATGTTAAATGTCACTGTCAAACTCCGACAGCGGAATTTAACATGGCCACGTCGGAAGTGCGTCACTAGCTTCCCTTATCGGCACTCCTGTGACATGATCGCGGGCGCGGATGGGTTGGCATGGCAACCCAGGGTCTGCTGAAGACAACTTTGGTTATCATAGCAGATCTTCTATGAGCACCACCCTGTAGCCAGCACTCATACCAGATGAGCATGTTTACTACATATAGCTGGGCTGAAGCCCTTCCATTTGTAGCACATCCAATCGAATAATCGCAGCTTCTATCCTCCTAAGGAGACTGCTAAAGCAAGTAAGTAGAAAAAAAAGGTTTTTAAAAATATTTTCAAATTTTTTACAACTATGTAACCTCAAATGAACCCCTTTCGCCCCATTCAAAATAAAACAATAAAAAAATATAAAAAATACACCGAGTTCAGAAACGCCGATCTATCAAAATATAAAAAAATTAATCCAAATCGGTAATGAGAAAAAAATTCAACACACCAGAATTATGCTTTTTTGTTGCAATAAAATGCAATAACGGGTGATCAAAACATTATGTCTACCCCAAAATAATATTGATAAAAACGTCAGCTTGGCGCGCAAAAAGTAGGCCCTCGCCCAGCCCTAGATCCTGAAAACTGGAGATGCTACAGGTCTCGGAAAATAGCACAATTTTTTCACCAGTTAAATATAAAAAAAACTATATAAGTTTGGTATCTAGAGAATCATAATCGCAGGTCCGTTGTAGCATTTAGTGAACATGGTAAAAAAATAAAATAATTGTGAAACAGCACTTTTTAGGAATTTTTTCCTGTTTTCCAGTATATTACATATTGTTGTTTAAAAGTACAACCCATCCTGCAAAAAACAAGCTTCACACGCCCATATTGACAGAAAAATAAAAAGTTATGGCTCTGGGATGAAAGGGAGCAAAAAATGGAAAATGTCTCGGGGTGAACGACTTTAGCTTCTTTCTTTTCTCAATCAGATCATAGTAACATAGTTTTTAAGCTTGAAGGAAGACTTTAAGTCCATCTAGTTCGACCAATAGGCAAAAAAAACTCGTGGCAAAGAGTAAGCTCCACATGGGGAAAAAATTCCTTCCCGACTCCACATACGGCAATCAGACTAATTCCCTGGATCAACGCCCTATCAAGGAATGTAGTGTATATACCCTGTAACATTATACTTTTCAAGAAAGGCATCCAGTCCCCTCTTAAATTTTAATAGGGAATCACTCACTACAACATCATACGGCAGAGAGTTCCATAGTCTCACTGCTCTTACAGTAAAGAATCCGCGTCTGTTATTATGCTTAAACCTTCTTTCCTCCAGACGTAGAGGATGCCCCCTTGTCCCCGTCTCAGGTCTATGATTAAAAAGAACATCAGAAAGGTCTTTGTACTGTCCCCTCATATATTTATACATTAACATAAGATCACCCCTTAGCCTTGGTTTTTCCAAACTAAATAGCCCCAAGTGTAATAACCTATCTTGGTATTGCAGACCCCCCAGTCCTCTAATAACCTTGGTCGCTCTTCTCTGCACCCGCTCTAGTTCAGCTATGTCTTTCTTATACACCGGAGACCAGAACTGTACACAGTATTCTAAGTGTGGTCGAACTAGTGACTTCTATAGAGGTAAAATTATGTTCTCCTCATGAGCATCTATGCCTCTTTTATTGCATCCCATTATTTTATTTGCCTTTGTAGCAGCTGCCTGACACTGGCCACTAAATGTGAGTTTGTCATCCACCCATAGACCCAGGTCTTTTTCATTGAAGGTTTTGCCCAGTGTTTTACAATTAAGCATATAGTTATACATCTTATTACTTCTACCCAAGTGCATGACCTTGCATTTATCCCCATTAAAACTCATTTGCCATTTATCAGCCCAAGCTTCTAGTTTACATAAATCATCCTGTAATATAAAATAGTTTTTATTAAACAAAACAAAGAAGTACCAAAATTTTTTTTTTTTTTTACACAAATTGTAAGAAAAACAATAAAAAGAAAGAAAAACCAGTAAACAATACAGTACAACCGGTGACAATGATATAAATCCCAATTTCGCTCTATAGTACAAGGCTTTGGAATAGTAGTTTTACATTTGTACAGATATAAATATCTGAATACTTCCTCACTGATTACTTTTTTCAACTATTGGGACAGCAAAAGAAAATATCTAAGAATGGGCAATTGTGTGGTCTGAGACAATTATTATATGAGAACACCTTGGGTATAAGGATATAAATTCCATGTTTACTGTAAGGAAATGGAGAAACGGTCCAGTATAGGATTTCTGAGAAGGTTTTCTGAAAAAATACCTGGGATAATTAACCATTGTTCCATATGAGAGCGTTCCTTTAATATTAGCTTCCCCTTTCCAAGCATAGAGTGATATTTATCCTGGATTTTAGTTCGGATATCGTTGGGGGAGATTTGTCTATCCAATGTAGAGCCAACAGCTTTCTGGCTAGAATAATATTCCTGAGCTATTGCCATATGGGAGTCTGGGTCTATGTCCTCTCCCAAAAGTCCTAGGAGACAGATTTTAGGTTCCAACTGAAGTTGTATCCCAAATAAACATAGTACAAGAGCGATACCCCCTTCCAGTAGTTGCCAATATTCCCACATTCCCACATCATATGCATCAGGGGGGGGGCGTCATTGTGACCACATCTAGGGCACATGTCATCCGTTCATATTCCAATTTTAAATAAAATACTTTGGGATCTATATCCATATGGATGAGCAGAATTTGGGATAATCTTTGTGACTCTGACGAGGAAAGTTTCAGTGTCAAATCCAACATTTCTCCCCATTGCTCCTCAGATAAGAAACCCACATCCTCCTCCCATTTTGTCTTAACTATCAAAACGTAGGGCCAGTAACTGCCTATAAATAAAAGATATTAGACCTTTTGTATCCACCGCTGTGCTCAGTGATATCTACAGTGCCTACAAGTAGTATTCAACCCCCTGCAGATTTAGCAGGTTTACACATTTGGAATTAACTTGGCATTGTGACATTTGGACTGTAGATCAGCCTGGAAGTGTGAAATGCACTGCAGCAAAAAAGAATGTTATTTCTTTGTTTATTTTTTTTTTTAAATTGTGAAAAGTTTTTTCAGAGGGTCATTTATTATTCAACCCCTCAACCCACCAGAATTCTGTTTGGTTCCCCTAAAGTATTAAGAAGTAGTTCAGGCACAAAGAACAATGAGCTTCACATGTTTGGATTAATTATCTCTTTTTCCAGCCTTTTCTGACTATTTAAGACCCTCCCCAAACTTGTGAACAGCACTCAAACATGGTCAACATGGGAAAAACAAAGGAGCATTCCAAGGCCATCAGAGACAAGATCGTGGAGGGTCACAAGGCTGGCAAGGGGTACAAAACCCTTTCCAAGGAGTTGGGCCTACCTGTCTCCACTGTTGGGAGCATCATCCGGAAGTGGAAGGCTTATGGAACTACTGTTAGCCTTCCACGGCCTGGACAGCCTTTGAAAGTTTCCTCCCGTGCCGAGGCCAGGCTTGTCCGAAGAGTCAAGGCTAACCCAAGGACAACAAGGAAGGAGCTCCGGAAAGATCTCATGGCAGTGGGGACATTGGTTTCAGTCAATACCATAAGTAACGTACTCCACCGCAATGGTCTCCGTTCCAGACGAGCCCGTAAGGTACCTTTACTTTCAAAGCGTCATGTCAAGGCTCGTCTACAGTTTGCTCATGATCACTTGGAGGACTCTGAGACTGACTGGTTCAAGGTTCTCTGGTCTGATGAGACCAAGATCGAGATCTTTGGTGCCAACCACACACGTGACGTTTGGAGACTGGATGGCACTGCATACGACCCCAAGAATACCATCCCTACAGTCAAGCATGGTGGTGGCAGCATCATGCTGTGGGGCTGTTTCTCAGCCAAGGGGCCTGGCCATCTGGTCCGCATCCATGGGAAGATGGATAGCACGGCCTACTTGGAGATTTTGGCCAAGAACCTCCGCTCCTCCATCAAGGATCTTAAGATGGGTCGTCATTTCATCTTCCAACAAGACAATGACCCAAAGCACACAGCCAAGAAAACCAACGCCTGGTTCAAGAGGCAAAAAATCAAGGTGTTGCAGTGGCCTAGTCAGTCTCCTGACCTTAACCCAATTGAAAACTTGTGGAAGGAGCTCAAGATTAAAGTCCACATGAGACACCCAAAGAACCTAGATAACTTGGAGAAGATCTGCATGGAGGAGTGGGCCAAGATAACTCCAGAGACCTGTGCCGGCCTGATCAGGTCTTATAAAAGACGATTATTAGCTGTAATTGCAAACAAAGGTTATTCCACAAAATATTAAACCTAGGGGTTGAATAATAATTGACCCACACTTTTATGTTTAAAATTTATAAAAATGTAACTGAGCAACAAAACTTTTTGGTTTGTAAGATTTATGCATCTGTTAATAAATCCTGCTCTTGTTTGAAGTTTGAAGGCTCTAACTTATTTGCATCTTATTAAACCTGCTAAATCTGCAGGGGGTTGAATACTACTTGTAGGCACTGTATGTCTATCAATCAGTATGGCGCCTATTGTAAGTTGTGTACTATACACATGACGTATTTGCAGATACTGATAAAACAGCCAATGCGGAAGGTTAAAATCTGCCGTTATTTGTTCAGAGCTCTTGAATTATCCATCTGTCAAGAGTTGTGATACCAAACATATACACCTATCCTCCCTCTCACTAACATATTTTAGTTATGTAGCTCTGGTAAGTTATAGTTGTGCCATAAAAGTGTATAGTTTGCTTACTTCCTAATCCCCAGAATATTTTTCCCCTATCCCACACCTTATATATTAACTTTAGTGTTGGACATTTTAGTTCATTTTCTCGAGGCGGACCCATATCTAGAACCGAGAATGAAAGCTTCTACTTGGTTCTTTCCATAAGTAGGTGCCCTGAAATTCCACAATATTTGCCTGTACCCCATGCATGAAACTATCTTTGCTCCTTTCTAGCATTAAGCAGGTCTGTGTATACCTAGAGGGAAGCAAATTGTTTATGTTGCTTGTCAAGAGCAATCAACTCAAGCAAATGGGAGACTTTAGCTGTTCTCTCTTTTTTAGTCTGAATCCATGTTTTATTAGTATCCCTCTGAGGACACATTTGAGGGCTTCCCTATGAAGTGGTAAGGCAGTGTCATCATGCTCATATCTGAAGGAGTCTATAGTCTCACAAAGGTCTGAGACACAGAGTGAGTATTTCAGTAGATTATTATTGATGTTCCAACATCTGAAGCCTTGGAGTCCGGTACAGTCAGACTACAGTATACAGGAGCATGATCTGAACATATAGCAGGTCCTATCTGAGATGTAGGTAGCCATGGAAGAAAGTGATGGCTAATTAAGAAAAGGGCTATATGGCTCTGTGTATTGTGTATAGGAGAATAATACATAGAATCCTTTATGTCTGGATGTATTATCCTCCATATATCGACCAGTTGGAGAGACAGGAGCACGTGTAGCTTTTGATTGTGATTTAGATTGGCGATTCTGGCCCAGGGACGCATCTAAAGAAGGATCCAAGACAAAACTAATGTCACCTGCAAAGATAAGGCCCTCTGCAAAATATTTTAATTAGCTTAAGTATTTAGGGCATGTCTTAATTTGGTAGATAGAAGTTTTCCAAAGACAAAATTTTGGAGTAGATGGAGATCATATTGAACACATACCTCCCCTCCATGTCAGAAAGTGTTTCTAAAATAGTATGAGGCAGTGATTTGCGTCAGTCTATACTGAGCACCTTAGACTTCGAAACAGCATTTGTACTGTGGCTCCAAGATGAATAATATCTGTTATAAACTGAGGTGCTTGATCACCTCTAAAGTGCGTCTCCTGAAGAGAGAGAAAATGTACGTGTTGTTTATTCATATGATAAAACACTTGAACTCTTTTCTCTGGAACATTAATTCCTCTGACATTCAATGAGAAAGTTTTGAGTTGTGCATACTATATAGAAAAAAGGATAGAAAGATTATGAGCAAGGAGGAAGTACAGATGTTAGATAGTAACTTCTACCTCTCAGCGTCTAAGAGGTATAGATTATGGATATATCGAACACAAGGAAACTGAGAAAGAAGCAGACCCCAATGTAAGTCCGTAACTGAGGGATGTCTTTACAGGAGTAAGTCTAACTTTCAGTCCTAGGGATCCTATTAAGGGAAACCATGGAATATATAGCGAGTAAAGTAATGCAGCCGGATATTACAGTAATATAATGTGAACTCAATTTATATGTCGTTCTAAGATATGAACTGAGATATTCTATATAGTGGGAGAGAGGAACATAAAACTCTTTTTAGCTATAACTAATAATAAGCTTAAACAAATAAGTAATCATCTGAAAACTGTCTCTCTCATCAGGGAAGCTTAGATTAATTTCAGGAGCTCATATGGCAGGTTCCTTTCCAGTCTAGGTGCATAATCATCAAGTTCTTGATCCATTGAACATTTCTGCAATGTGTTGGAACTCCCTATGGCAATGATAGAGCAGATGGCCAATCAGATATATGGATTCTGGGAATATCCAGAGCATCACAGAATGGTCTCATGTCACTTAGATCTTTCAAAGTAAACAATGTTCTATTTTTCTGGACCTGCAGCTGGAAGAGGCACCTCCAGGAGTACATCAGGCCATTTTCCTAGAGGGCATCAAGTACTGGTTTCAGCACCCTTCCTTTAGCAAGTGTCATTCAGGATAGATCTGTGAGCAATTGCATGTGTTTTCCATTGAAATCAACATAGGCCATGATTGCCTAGTATACAGTGTGCCCTGTCGATCTCATTATCAATAGGATCACCAAGGATATTATTGAATAATGTCCGCTGTGTTGGCATAATCACTTGTGCATTGATGCTTTCAGGTATACCCCTATTCTGGATATTACTGTGACTTTCTTGGTCATCAACCATATTAAACAGACTGTTTATTTGCTGGCTGTTAAGATCCACTGTTTGTTTATGAGCATTATGATGGCCGACACCATGTATGACATCATCCTATAAACTCTGTACCTGGTCAGTAATATATGACAAGGAATGTGAGTCCAGATACCGCTGTATCAGCGCCGTCATGGAAGGCGAGTATGAGTGCTTTTATTTTAACAAGGGCCAAACATGAGAAATGACAAAGGATTGTCTTAATAGTGGATAATCCCTTTAAGAAAATACAATTTACAATAAAAACATTTTGAACATAAAAAAGGTTTCTCACCTGTGTGACCTTTTGGAAGTTTATTAAGAGTTACATAGCTACATAGTTATTAAGGTTGAAGGAAGACTGTAAGTCCATCTAGTTCAACCCATAACCTAACCTAACATGCCCTAACATGTTGATCCAGGGGAAGGCAAAAAAAAACCCATGTGGCAAAGAGTAACTCCACATTGGGGAAAAAAATTCCTTCCCGACTCCACATACGGCAATCAGACTAGTTCCCTGGATCAACACCTTATCAAGGAATCTAGTGTATATACCCTGTAACATTATACTTTTCCAGAAAGGCATCCAGTCCCCTCTTAAATTTAATTAATGAATCACTCATTACAACATCATACGGCAGAGAGTTCCATAGTCTCACTGCTCTTACAGTAAAGAATCCGCGTCTGTTATTATGCTTAAACCTTCTTTCCTCCAGACGTAGAGGATGCTCCCTTGTCCCTGTCTCAGGTCTATGATTAAAAAGATCATCAGAAAGGTCTTTGTACTGTCCCCTCATGTATTTATACATTAAAATAAGATCACCCCTTAGTCTTCGTTTTTCCAAACTAAAAAGCCCCAAGTGTAATAACCTATCTTGGTATTGCAGACCCCCCAGTCCTCTAATAACCTTGGGCGCTCTTCTCTGCACTCGCTCCAGTTCAGCTATGTCTTTCTTATACACCGGAGACCAGAACTGTACACAGTATTCTAAGTGTGGTCGAACTAGTGACTTGTATAGAGGTAAAATTATGTTCTCCTCATGAGCATCTATGCCTCTTTTAATACATCCCATTATTTTATTTGCCTTTGTAGCAGCTGCCTGACACTGGCCACTGAATATGAGTTTGTCATCCACCCATACACCCAGGTCTTTTTCATTGACTGTTTTGCCCAGAGTTTTAGAATTAAGCACATAGTTATACATCTTATTACTTCTACCCAAGTGCATGACCTTACATTTATCCCCATTAAAGCTCATTTGCCATTTATCAGCCCAAGCTTCTAGTTTACATAAATCATCCTGTAATATAAAATTGTCCTCCCCTGTATTGATTACCCTGCAGAGTTTAGTGTCATCTGCAAATATTGAAATTCTACTCTGAATGCCCCCTACAAGGTCATTAATAAATATGTTAAAAAGAAGAGGGCCCAATACTGACCCCTGTGGTACCCCACTGCTAACCGCAACCCAGTCCGAGTGTGCTCCATTAATAACCACCCTTTGTTTCCTATCCCTGAGCCAGCTCTCAACCCACTTACACATATTTTCCCCTATCCCCATTACTCTCATTTTATGTAACAACCTTTTGTGTGGCACCGTATCAAAAGCTTTGGAAAAGTCCATATACACTATGTCCACTGGGTTCCCTTGGTCCAGTCCGGAACTTACCTCTTCATACAAGCTGATCAAATTAGTCTGACAGGAACGGTCCCTAGTAAACCCGTGCTGATACTGGGTCATAAGGTTATTCCTCTTCAGATACTCCAGTATAGCATCCCTTAGAATGCCCTCCAGGATTTTACCCACAGTAGAGGTTAAGCTTACTGGCCTATAATTACCGAGTTCAGTTTTTGCCCCTTTTTTGAATATTGGCACCACATTTGCTATACGCCAGTCCTGTGGTACAGACCCTGTTATTATGGAGTCTTTAAAGATTAAAAATAATGGTCTATCAAAGACTGTACTTAGTTCCTGCAGTACTCGGGGGTGTATCCCATCCGGGCCCGGAGATTTGTCAATTTTAGTTATCTTTAGACGCCGCTGTACTTCCTGCTGGGTTAAGCAGGTGACATTTGATGGGGAATTTTTATCACTAGTCATTTTGTCTGCCATGGGATTTTCTTTTGTAAATACTGATGAAAAAAAGTCATTTAGCATATTGGCTTTTTCCTCATCCTCATCCACCATTTCACCCAGACTATTTTTAAGGGGGCCAACACTGTCATTTTTTAGTTTCTTACTATTTATATAGTTAAAGAATATTTTGGGATTATTTTTACTCTCTCTGGCAATGAGTCTCTCTGTCTCAATCTTTGCTGCCTTGATTTGCTTTTTACAGAATTTATTTAATTTTCTGTATTTTTTTAATGCCTCCTCACTACCTACTTCCTTTAAATTTCCACGTTGATTTCCACGTAAAATATCTCCCACATTAAGAATATGAAAAAACCTTCTCCTCTGTGTGAATGCTTTGGTGACTAAGAAGAGATGATTTCTTAACAAAACATTTCTCACATTCTGAACAGTAAAAAGGTTTCTCCCCTGTGTGGGTTCTCTTGTGCCTATCAAGGTCCGCTTTCCGGTTAAAACATTTCCCACATTCTGAACATGAAAAAGGCTTATTCCCTGTGTGGATTCTCTGGTGGTTATCAAGAGCAGATTTATGGTTAAAACATTTCCCACATTCTGAACATGAAAAAGGCTTCTCCCCTGTGTGACTTCTCTGATGTTTTTTAAGACTTGAATTTTCAACAAAACATTTCCCACATTCTGAACATGAAAAAGGCTTCTCCCCTGTGTGAGTTCTCCGGTGGCTATCAAGATGCGCTTTCCTGTTAAAACATTTCCCACATTCTGAACATGAAAAAGGCTTCTCCCCTGTGTGAACTTTCTGGTGCTTAAAAAGAGCTGATTTATGGTTAAAACATTTCCCACATTCTGAACATAAAAAAGGCTTTTCCCCTGTGTGAGTTCTTTGATGTATAAAAAGAGTTGATTTATCTCTAAAACATTTTCCGCATTCTGAACATGAAAAAGGCTTCTCCCCTGTGTGAGTTATCTGATGTCTGATGAACTTTGATTTTTCTGTAAAACATTTTCCACATTGTGAACAGAAAAAAGGCTTCTCCGCTGTGTGGGTTTTCTGGTGCATATCAAGACGCGATTTCCAGTAAAAACATTTTCCACATTCTGAACATGAAAAAGGCTTCTCCCCTGTGTGAGTTCTCTGATGGCTATCAAGATGTGCTTTCCTGTTAAAACCTTTCCCACATTCTGAACATGAAAAAGCCTTCTCCGCTGTGTGAACTCTCTGGTGCTTAAAAAGAGCTACTTTACGGTTAAAACATTTCCCACATTCTGAACATACAAAAGGCTTTTCCACTGTGTGAGTTATTTTATGTGTAAAAAGAGTTGATTTATCTCGAAAACATTTCCCACATTCTGAACATGAAAATGGCTTCTCCCCTGTGTGAATTCTCTCATGCCTAACAAGATCTGATTTCTGGTAAAAACATTTCCCACACTCGGAACAAGAATATCTATTCTCTGCTGTGTGAATTTTTTGATGTTTAAGAAAAGAATTTTTGAGGGGAAAACTATTTCCATATTCTGAACATGAAAATGGCTTCTTTGCTTCAGGAGCAGTTTGCTTTTTAATGCTTATTTTGTGACTTTGATTTTCCTTAGTCATCGGTAATGATTTAGAAGACAGGACCTGTTTGAAAGGATCACATGATAGATCTTTGCTGTGAATGGATGATGTTATATCTGGAGTAATGGCATTCACTTCAATTGTATCCTGTGTGATCTCAATATCATCTGATTTAAAGATTGAAGATGCCAGCTGTCTCTCTGATCTCTTGGTACAGTCATCTGCAAAGAAAACCAATAATTATTTTTTAATAAAATATCCTTGAATTTTATATTTTTCAACATTTCTACTTAAACTGTCTGCAAAAATGGCAAGTTATGTAAAAACATTGATTATTCACCATTATTATTCACAGTAGAATAGAAAACCTCATAGTATGAACCAGTAGAGTGTGGTGTTCAACTGTTTGTTCATTTTGCCTCCTAAATATGGAACAAAAAGCAACCAAACAATGTATGTAGACGATAAAAATACTAACAAAAAGCTCTACTCATCTCACACAAAACAAGTCCCCACTCAGGTCCATCATCTGTCAATAGAAAACATAGGTTTCCACGTCATTCATGGATCAAAGGCTCTTGAAAAGTAACATGCTTATATAAAAAATCCAGCAATATCTGCTCTCCCAAAGTCAAATCTCCCTCTCACTTCTGAGCTTGCAGTGTGTCCAAACCACATTTAGTATCCATGAATTTGGCATTAATATAGTGAGAAGAACCCACTTAACTTACGATGTGCGTGGATTTCCTGGGCACTATATGTTGGGTGATAACATGGCAAATGTGCAATTTTCACTCTCTAACATCCACTGCATGCCAATTTTATTAAAGTGCCTGTGGAGTGAAAATAGTCACTACTCATATATAGATTAATTAATTGAGGATTACAATTTCCAAAATGGAGTCACTTACTTGGATTTATTTATACTGTAATGTTATCAAAAACAATTATAGAGTAGGGGAGCTACAACAAAAATCATGAATGAATGCCCTAACTATAAAACCAATTTTTATTGTTAAAACCAAGGCAAACTATAGTGACAAAAACTCGAAAAAAAACAACAAGTGCTCAAACAAAACTTACCCATAAACCTAATGGGGAATACTAGACTACCCTGGCTCCAGTACCTATAATTGCCCCTTCCTGGCTGCGGAGGTTGACACCCTAGGGGGAATGCTGTGGCGCAGTACAACAAGGGGACATCAGAGACAAAATCCAATTCAAGAGCCGAGGTCAAGAAAATCAGAAAGACAAGATAGTTTACAGGGAGCAGGCACAAGAGAAGTCAGGACACAAGCAAAGGGTCTGAGTCCAGGAATCAAGTCAAGCTGGGTCAGGCACAGAGCACAGAGGGATCAGTTACACAGGCAACAGCAAGTGTACGACTGTCACTGGGTGGAGGAGCTAGCCTGCTTAACCCCTTCCCGTCCTGTGACGCAGTGTATGCGTCATGAAAGCCAGTGCCAATCTGACCTGTGATGCATATGCTGTGTCATAGAATGATCACGCTCCTGCAGATCAGGTGAACGGGTTAACTCAAATTTCAACCGACCTGCAGGGACAGGGAGACTTGTACTTTAGCCCAGGGGCTATGATCGCTCTGGTGACCCTTTCTGCCACCACCCCCAGATTTGATTGGAGCTAGCGTCCATGTGACGCTAGCTCTCCATTCAGATGTGGGGGGCAGAGTTAGCGATGGCTGCCTCACTGTCAAGCTTCATGGTGTCTGTGGAAGCTGAACAGCAAGGTGCCTGCTGGTCACCCTGCCACATATTCACCTTGATCGCCGTCATCACCGTCACCACCCCCAGGTACTCCCCTCTGCTCCCCCTGCCGTCAAATTCCATGCCCCCCTACCTCCGCTCCCTCCCCTTGACCTCCGATCCTTCCTCCCCCACCTCTGCTCCCCCCTGACCTCCGGTCCCTCAGCCCCCACGTCCGCTCCCTCCCCCTGCGCCGGTGATAAACCCGACTGATCACTGCTGTTGCTGGCTCCTTCTCCTCCTGCATATCCTCAGCCCCCCCGCACCTGACAACCCCCTCCAGCCCTCGGTAATCACCCCCCGCAACGCTGATCTGCCCCCTACGACACTGATCTCCCCCTGTGACGCTGATCTCCCCCTGCGACGCTGATCGCCGCCCTACCCCTCTGATCGCCCCCGTGCAAAGCTGATCCCCCTGCGACGCTGATCTCCCCCTGCGTCGCTGATCCAACACGACACTGATCTCCCCGCGATGCTGATCCCCCCTGCGATGCTGATCTCCCATGCGATGCTGATCTCCCCCTGCGACGCTGATCTCCCCCCTACCCCGCTGATTGCCCCCCTGCAGCGCTGATTTCCCCCTGCCCCACTGATCCACCCACGACACTGATCTCCCCTGCGACGCTGATCTCCCCCCTACCCGCTGATTGCCCCTGCAACGCTGATCTGCCCCTGTGATACTGATCTCCTCGCTGCGACGCTGATCTCCTCCCTGCGATGCTGATCTCCCCCTGTGACGCCGATCTCCCCCTATCCCGTTAATCTCCCTCCTGCCCCGCTGATCCCCCACGATGCTGATCTCCCCCTGAGACCCTGATCTCCCTCCTGTGACCCTGATCACCCCTCTGCCCCGCTGATCCGCCCCTGCCCCGGTGATCACCCCCCTCCGTGCCAGTTTTCCCATTAGGGTTAGGGTTGCGGTTTGTATTAGGATTAGGGTTGGGATTAGGGTTAGGAGTAGGGTTAGGATTAGGGGTAGGGTTGGGATTAGGATTAGGCTTAGGATTAGGGGTAGGGTTAGGGGTGTGTTGGGGTTAGGGTTGGAGTTAGAATTGAGGAGTTTCCACTGTTTAGGCATATCAGGGGCTCGCAGACCATTCCATCAAAGTCTGCATTCCAAAACATCATTACTTCCCTTCTAAGCCATGACGTGTGCCCAAACAGTAGTTTACCCACACATAAGGGGTATCGGCATACTCAGGACAAACTGGACAATAACTTTTGGGGTCCAATTTCTCCTGTTACTTTTGTGAAAATAAAAAATTGCAGGTTAAAAAAAGTCATTTTTGAAAAAAAAAAAAGATTTTTTATTTTCACGGCTCTGCGTTATAAACTTCTGTGAAGCACTTGGGGGTTCAAAGTGCTAACCACATATCTAGATAAGTTCCTTGGGAGGTCTAGTTTCAATGGGGTCGCTTGTGGGGGGAGCTCCAATGTTTAGGCACACAGGCCTCTCCAACGCGACATGGTGTCCACTAACAATTGGAGCTAATTTTCCATTCAAAAAGTCAAATGGAGCTCCTTACCTTCCGAGCCCCGTCGTGCGCCCTAACAGTGGTTCCCCCATATATGGGGTTTCAGAGTGCCTAGGACAAATGGGACAACAACTTTCGGGGTCCACTTTCTCCTTTTACTCTTGGGAAAATTAAAAAATTGTTGTTAAAAGATCAGTTTTGTGACTAAAAAGTTAAATGTTCATTTTTTTCCTTCCATGTTTCTTCTGCTGCTGTGAAACACCTGAAGGGTTAATAAACTTCTTGAATGTGGTTTTGAGCACCTTGAGGGGTGAAGTTTTTAGAATGGTGTCACTTTTGGGTATTTTCAGCCATATAGACCCTAAAAAAAAAGGTTTTGTAAATTTTGTTGTAAAAATGAGAAATTGCTGGTTAACTTTTAACCCTTATAGCTTCGCAACAACAAAAAAAATGTTGTTTCCGAAATTGTGCTGATGTAAAGTAAACATGTGGGAAATGTTATTAACTATTTTGTGTCACATAACTCTCTGGTTTAAACAGAATAAAAATTCAAAATTTGAAAATTGCGAAATTTGCTAAAATTTCGTCAAATTTCCAATTTTCTCACAATTAAGCGCAAAAATTATTGACCTAATTTGACCACTAACATGAAGCTCAATATGTCACGAAAAAACAATCTCAGAATCGCTAGGATCCGTTTAAGCATTTCAGAGTTATAACCTCATAAAGGGACACTGGTCTGAATTGCAAACAAGGGCCATGTCTTTAAGGTCAAAATAGGCTGGGTCATGAAGGGGTTAAAGGAAAGGTGCCACCAGTTTTCTTCTAGTTTTTTTTTTGTGAAATTAAGCTTAAAAATAGTACTTAAAATGTATGAATGCAATGTTTGCACTGTTTGCAAACAATTCAATATGAAAAATATATATTTTCTTACAAATCTATATATCTAATATATAAAGCTGAATGTGTATGTGTATGTTCGGGATTGGCATCTGCACCGTCGCAGCTACAGCCACAAAATTTTGCACAGTCACACGTCTGGACCCCAAGAGCATCATAGGCTATGTTGTGAGGTGAAATTTTAACCCCGCGCTTTCCAATTCACCAAACAATTTTGCCCCTATCTACATAATGGGGAAAAAGTGAAAGGAAAAGTGTTGGAGGCAAATTGACAGCTGCCAGATGTGAACAAGGGGGACTAAAAGAATGAGAGCAATGGCGCCAAAGAGTATATACCATACAGTTCCTAACATGGGGCCCCGACATGGGATACTCACCATACACGGGGATATGAACACACACACAAAATGCGCCACACACTACCACGTGCTTGAACACATCACCCTCAGCACACATTTCACCACACATACACCAACCTCGCCACATAAAAGTCGAAACACAAAAATCACCGCTCAAAACTCGCCAGGTATATACTATATACAGGAGGAGATGACACATAGGTATATACAATATACAGGAGGAGATGACATACAGCAGGTATATACTATTTACAGGGGAGATGACATGCAGGTATATACTATATACAGGGGAGATGACATACAGGTGTATACTATATATGAGAGGTGTGAGGTGAAAATGAAAAGGTGTGAGTGCAAAATGAGAGGAGTGAGGGAAAATAGTGGAGTGATCGGAAAATGACAAATTTGAGGTAGAAATGACAAGTGTTAGTGGGGAATGAGAGGAGTGAGGGGGGAATGAGAGGAGTGAGGGGGAAAATGAGAGGTGTGAGGGAGAAAATGAGAGATGTGAGGGGAAAATGAAAAGATGTGAGGGGGAAAATGAGAGGCGTGATGGGAAAATAAGAGAAGTGAGGTGCTATAACCAGCCACAGATATTTACTATAACCCAGGCAACGCCGGGCTCTTCAGTATATATATATATATATATATATATATATATATATATATATATATATATATATACACATATATATACATATACCACTAGGGGGAGCATTTTTCGTTTTAGACCTCAAACAGCTATAGCAAGACTTACCAGCTTTACTGTTAGCAGCAAAATTGGGGCAGTAACTGCTGACATCACCATTTCCCTCCCCTTTTGGGTGGTCTAGTATCCCTGGGGCAGAATGAAGAGTAGCATCACAGGACAGTGCCATTTTGTGTGTGACTGCCCTATGATCTCGTATCACCAGCAGTTACTAATTTTCTCTCTCCCATCAGTCTCTCTCATCCAGATTACATGAGTCTGTCACCACCATCCACAAGTTCACTGAAGAACTGCAGCTCATTATCTTATCTTACTAAGGGATTAATCACAGCTCCCTGAGTAGCTGACTGCTCCTGTTCCAATAATGCTAATGGTACACTGTTCCTCCTTGATGTTTCTGCTATTCTGCCCATACTTTTCTCCTGCATTTTACTCCCCTCAGATGTCAATCTAGGATCTGTTCTGTTAGCAGATCTGAAATATCCATGAATATGAAAGCAGAACACTCCCACTGTGAATTGTGCAGCCCACAGAGGAGTGTCCAGTTCACAGCAGTGACAGTTCCATTACAATATATAGGGTCTGTTATCTCCTATGACCATGGGGTGCCTTATTATGACGCTGATAGTGTCATGCTGCTACTGTAAAAACAAGATGTTAGCCCCAGTGCCTTCTTTAAACTCCTATAACACACAAAATGTTTCCAATGCATTCAAAACTTTGTTATAACAGCATGTTATGCTACCTTACATTAATATATTAATGATCTACAAACGTGGTACCTTCCCTTTAATAGATGACTAATAAAGGAAAGTTTACACAGATGATTGCAGCACAGACCCAGCACAACCAATACACAAAGTAACATATCAGACAGGAAAAGAGTGGAGATCATAACACAAAAGCTCTGGGTGGCGCAGACTCTGTCCAGCCACTTAGATTAGGGTGTTCTTGAACCAGTAGTACTGTCCTGTCCAGTCTGTCAGTATGGGTGAGCGAGCTGTCCAGTTAAAGTAATCTGCTCCCTGCTTCAGCCAATTAGAAAGCACCACACCCTACTAAAGCTCTAAGCAAATTGCTGGAAGCTGCAAGATACAGCATTGTTCTCCACTGGTTCAGTCCTCTGTGCTCTTGATTTGTATATTTGTTTCTTGCTGTGACCTGGCCCGTTTACTGGCTAGTGTTGTGTCTACTGATTTTGTACCTTCTCTGCCTTACTGGTTCTGACCTGGTTACCTGACTATTTTTCTTGCCATCTCACACCACCGAACAACTGTTAACACAATGGCCCAAGAGTAAGGGTGTCTGTGTAAGTCCAGATACATGTAGAAGATTTAAAGGGTGATGAGCAAGACAACCTCTCCGATCTGGAGTAGACAGCACCAAGTCTGTTCGTGGTGGCCATCTTTTGAGCTGCCAAGAGTCCATGAACAGTGCTTCCAATACATTATGTTTGCAAAATATTCCAGCAAAATCTGCATTCAAAAATAGCTAAATGTTGCTCCTTCCCTACTAAAGCGTGCAATGTGCCGAGACAGTAGTGTACAACCATATACAGGTCCTTCTCAAAAAATTAGCATATAGTGTTAAATTTCATTATTTACCATAATGTAATGATTACAATTAAACTTTCATATATTATAGATTCATTATCCACCAACTGAAATTTGTCAGGTCTTTTATTGTTTTAATACTGATGATTTTGGCATACAACTCCTGATAACCCAAAAAACCTGTCTCAATAAATTAGCATATCAAGAAAAGGTTCTCTAAACGACCTATTACCCTAATCTTCTGAATCAACTAATTAACTCTAAACACATGCAAAAGATACCTGAGGCTTTTAAAAACTCCCTGCCTGGTTCATTACTCAAAACCCCCATCATGGGTAAGACTAGCGACCTGACATATGTCAAGAAGGCCATCATTGACACCCTCAAGCAAGAGGGTAAGACCCAGAAAGAAATTTCTCAACAAATAGGCTGTTCCCAGAGTGCTGTATCAAGGCACCTCAATGGTAAGTCTGTTGGAAGGAAAAAATGTGGCAGAAAACGCTGTACAACGAGAAGAGGTGACCGGACCCTGAGGAAGATTGCTGAGGAAGCAGTGGACTGAGTCTGGTGTGGAAACATCCAGAGCCACCGTGCACAGGCGTGTGCAGGAAATGGGCTACAGGTGCCGCATTCCCCAGGTAAAGCCACTTTTGAACCATAAACAGCGGCAGAAGCGCCTGACCTGGGCTACAGAGAAGCAGCACTGGACTGTTGCTAAGTGGTCCCAAGTACTTTTTTCTGATGAAAGCAAATTTTGCATGTCATTCGGAAATCAAGGTGCCAGAGTCTGGAGGAAGACTGGGGAGAAGGAAATGCCAAAATGCCTGAAGTCCAGTGTCAAGTACCCACAGTCAGTGATGGTGTGGGGTGCCATGTCAGCTGCTGGTGTTGGTCCACTGTGTTTCATCAAGGGCAGGGTCAATGCAGCTAGCTATCAGGAGATTTTGGAGCACTTCATGCTTCCATCGGCTGAAATGCTTTATGGAGATGAAGATTTCATTTTTCAGCACGACCTGGCACCTGCTCACAGTGCCAAAACCACTGGTAAATGGTTTACTGTCCATGGTATTACTGTGCTCAATTGGCCTGCCAACTCTCCTGACCTGAACCCCATAGAGAATCTGTGGGATATTGTGAAGAGAAAGTTGAGAGACGCAAGACCCAACACTCTGGATGAGCTTAAGGCCGCTATTGAAGCATCCTGGGCCTCCATAACATCTCAGCAGTGTCACAGGCTGATTGCCTCCATGCCACGCCGCATTGAAGCAGTCATTTCTGCCAAAGGATTCCCGACCAAGTATTGAGTGCATAACTGAACATTATTATTTGTTGGTTTTTTGGTTTGTTATTAAAAAACACTTTTATTTGATTGGACGGGTGAAATATGCTAATTTATTGAGACAGGTTTTTGGGTTATCAGGAGTTGTATGCCAAAATCATCAGTATTAAAACAATAAAAGACATGACAAATTTCAGTTGGTGGATAATGGATCTATAATATATGAAAGTTTAATTGTAATCATTACATTATGGTAAATAATGAAATTTAACACTATATGCTAATTTTTTGAGAAGGACCTGTATAGGGTATTGTCAGATTTAAGAGAAGCTGGAAAATAATTTGTAAGATCCACACTCACATAGGTGAGGCAGGTCAATCCCACCACAATCATCTATCATACAGAATTAACCTGCAAAAAAAAGACATAGAATAGAAAAATGTTACGTCCCTAACAATATATGAGGGAAGAACTCCAATGGTGAACCGGAGTTGCACTAATTTATGGTGGAGCATTGGAGCTACTAAGAGTCCTGAGCAGAACTGTAGAGAAAGAAATAGTGCCTTCCATTTCAGGAGAGATTGTGCAACAATCTGAATCCCGTAGGATTGAAAACATTATGGACTTTATGATGTGGAGTGAATCCATGAAACCAGGGCTCGAGCCATGCCAGCACATCTCCTGCAGTTGTGAATAAATTAATATTACAGCATGAATATTACATGCACAGCTTAGAGATAGAATGGTAGCGTTGGAAGGGACCTCCTGAATCATCTGGTCCAGCCCCCTTCTCAAAGCAGGATTCACTAAAACATCCCAGACAGATGTCTGTTCAGCCTGTTTGAAAATTTCCATGGAAGGAGAACTCACCACCTCTCGTGGCAGCCTGTTCCACTCATTGATCACCCTGTCAAAATATTTTTTCTAATGTCTAATCTATGTCTTCTCCCATTCAGTTTCATCCCATTGCTTCTAGTCTTTCCTTGTACAAATGAGAATAAAGATGATCCTTCTACAATGTGACAACCATTGAGATACTTGCAGACAGCTACTAAGTCTCCTCTCAGTCTTTTGTGCAAGCTAAACATTCCCAAATCCTGTAACCATTCCTCATAGGACATGGTTTGCAGACCGGTCACCATTCTGGTCGCTCTTCTCTGAAATTGTTCCAGTTTGTTTATGTCTTTTTTAAAATGTGGTGCTCAAAACTGGACACAGTATTCGAGGTGAGGTCTGACCAAAGAGGAGTAGAGAGAGGCCAATAATGACTTCATGATCTAGCCTGTATGCTTCTGTAAATACATCCCAGAATTGCATTTGCCTTTTTTGCTGCTGCATCACACTGTTGACTCATGTTCAGTTTATGATCTATTAGTATACCCAAGTCTTTTTCACATGTGCTGTTTGTTAGCCCTATTCCTCCCATTCAGTATATTTTGTTTTTCATTTTATTGCCCAGTTGTAATACTTTGGATTTTTCCTTATTACAAACCATTCTGTTAGTTGCTGCCCACTGCTCCAGTTTATTTATATCTTTTTGAATCCTCTCTCTCTTCTCTAGTATTAGCTATCCTCCTAGCTTTGTGTTATCAGCAAATTTAATCAATGTACCCTCAATTCCTTCATCTAAATCATTGATAAAGATGTTGAACAATACAGGGCCCAGGACAGAACCCTGTGGTACCCCACTTAAGACATTCCTCCAACTGGATGTGCAGCCATTTATGACAACTCTTTGGGTCCGATCACTAAGCCAGTTATGAATCCTCCTAACAGTTGCCTTGTCCATTCCATACTTAGTCATTTTTTCAATAAGGATAGTGTGAGATACTTTGTCAAATGCTTTGCTGAAGTCAAGATGTACTATATCTACAGCATTTCCCTGATCCAACCAGTCAGTGCTTCTGTCATAGAAGGAAATTAAGTTAGTCTGACATGACTTATTAGTTACAAACCCATGCTGACTCTGGTTAAATCACTTCATTCTTATCCAGGTACTTACATACAGGTTGTTTAATAATTTGTTCAAAGATCTTTCCTGGTATATAAGTCAGACTCACCGGCCTATGGTTCCCTGGGTCCACTTTATTCCCCTTTTTGAAGATAGGAACATTTGCTCTTCTCCAGTCTTCTGGGACTTCTCATGTTCTCCAAAAATTTTCAAAGATTATGGAGAGTGGTTCAAAAATTTCTTCTGCCATCTCCTTCAGTACTCTGGGGTGTAATTCATCTGGACCTGGAGACTTGAATTCATTTATGTTAGCTAAGTGTTTCCTCACTGTCTTTCTGTTTTGTTTATAGATATCCTGGATTCCTCTATTGCTTTAATAGGACAGTGAAGATTAGGGTTGAGCGACCTTGACTTTTTTAGGGTCGAGTCATGTTTCGCGAAACCCGACTTTTGGAAAAGTCGAGTCGGGTGAAAATTACTACGCAAAGTCGAGTATCGGCCGGAACACGAAACCCTATGTTTGTCTCTCTGTTTGTCTCTCTGTTTGTCTCTCTCTCTCTCTCCTCCGTCCCAGAACAGAAAATTTCGTTTTGCACATTCCAAATCGCTACTGTGCACGCCCCTAACCCCTGTGTCATCACTCTTCCCACGCTCCTTCATTGGCTGAAAAAACGCGCGAAACGCGTCATACGAAACGCGACTTTGGCGCCAAGATCACGTACCGCATGGCCGACCCCACACAGGTATCGGGTCGGGTTTCATGAGACGCCGACTTTACCAAAAGTCGGCGACTTATGAAAATGAACGATCCGTTTCGCTCAACCCTAGTGAAGATCATTTCATGTTACAATACCTTTCTGAGAGAAGCAAAATAGGAATTTAAAAGTTCGGCCTTCTCAACATCCTTTCTTACCTTTTTATCATTCTCATCCTGTAAAAATCCTATAGCATCTTTGACTTTTCTTTTACTTTTGACATATCCCCAAAATCCTTTTTTATTGCTTTTGACGTCTCTTGCAAGCCTTAAGGTACCGTCACATTAAGCGACGCTGCAGCGATAGCTACAACGATGTCGTTCGCTGCAGCATCGCTGTTTGATCGCTGGAGAGCTGTCACACAGACCGCTCTCCAGCGACCAACGATGCCGAGGTCCCCGGGTAACCAGGGTAACCATCGGGTTGCTAAGCGCAGGGCCGCGCTTAGTAACCCGATGTTTACCCTGGTTACCAGCGTAAAATGTAAAAAAAACAAACAGCACATACTCACCATCTGATGTCCGTCAGGTCCCTTGCCGTCTGCTTCCTGCTCTGACTGAGCGCCGCCGTACAGTGAGAGCAGAGCGCAGCGGTGACGTCACCGCTGTGCTGTGCTTTCACTTTCACTTTGCGGCGCTCAGTCAGTGTGGGAAGCGGACGCCGGGGGACCTGACGGACATCAGATGGTGAGTATGTACTGTTTGTTTTTTTTTACATTTTACGCTGGTAACCAGGGTAAACATCGGGTTACTAAGCGCGGCCCTGGGCTTAGTAACCCGATGTTTACCCTGGTTACCAGTGTAAAATATCACTGGTATCGTTGCTTTTGCTGTCAACACAACGATACACGGCGATCGGACGACCAAATAAAGTTCTGAACTTTATTCAGCGACCAGCGACATCACAGCAGGATCCTGATCGCTGCTGCGTGTCAAACTAAACGATATCGCTATCCAGGACGCTGCAACGTCACAGATCGCTAGCGATATCGTTTAGTGTGACGGTACCTTTAATTCATTGTCAACTTTAGCTAATCTTATTTGTGCACTGCAGGTTCCGTAGACAGCATTATATTCTTCTATAGATATGCCTCCCTCTTTCCTTTTGATAAACATTTCTTTGTTCCTTTTTAGCATTTGTTTAAGTTCTGTGCTCATCCATCCTGGTTTCCTTAAATGCTTTGTATTCTTCCCTATTTTTGGAATTGTTAACGATTGTGCTTTGAGTATCTCATTTTTCAAGATTTCCCATCCTTCAAGAACATTTTTGTCCTGAAGGATATCCAGCCATTGGATCCCTCTGATTCTCTTTCTGAGTCCCTTAAGATCTGCCTTTCTGAAATCTATTGGTAAACATATAACCCCAGCCTATTCTCCTACATATAAGGTGGGCAACATTCCGTCAAATATATAAACATACTGACCATTTGGTCATTAAACCAAATTAAATCAAGAAGTGCCTTGTTTTTTTAATTAAATTTTTTTTTAAACTTTATTTACAATTATTAAAATTACACACAAACAATAAAATAGTGCCTCTAAACCAATGACCATTATTTCTAAACAGGTCAACTGAAGCATGTGCACATAAATAGCTACAAGAAAAAAGCAGTTGGAACTGACAAAAATACTTAACTACACCTAGAGTGATTGCAGACTAGTTGCTAGTAATGTATTCATATGTCACCCAAGATATAAATATTATACACTGATATTCCCTTTTGGGTTTAATAATCTATATTCCTGAAAGCAACTACTCAAAAAAATAGAATTAGACTTACCGGTAATTCGGTTTCTAGGAACCTTACACGACAGCATAGGAGGATGTCTCCATTCCCTAATGGGGGACAGGAAGCACAAGAGGTTAAAAGGCCCCTCCTACCTCCTATTCGCCAGTGACTTATAACGGATACCATAGCACTAGCTACCTTAATGAACCCAGGATATTATTCAAGGCAAGGGAGGGAATTAGTGCTGTCATGGAAGGTTCCTAGAAACCGAATTACAGGTAAGTCTAATTCTATTTTCTCTAGTCACCTTCCACGACAGCATAGGAGTACCAACCAATTCTACACTAGGGAGGGACAATAGCCTGGAGAACTTTCCAGCCAAAGACTAGATCCCTATTGGACAATGAGTCCAATCTGTAGTGTTTGGTAAAGGTATGAGATGAAGACCATGTTGCGGCCCTGCAAATCTGCTCGATTGAAGCGCCTGCTTTTTCTGCCCATGAAACCGAGGTAGATCTCATTGAGTGGGCCTTGACCCCGATTGGGGGAGTTATTTTCTGGGCTAGATAGCTTTCGTGTATGGCCCTCTTGATCCAATTGGCAATGGTACTTTTTGCCACCTTCCTCCCCTTATTCTGACCTAACAGATGGATGAATAAATTTTGATCAACTCTGAAGGAGCTAGTCTGTTCAAGGTAATGTAGAATAGTTCGTTTAACATCAAGAGTATGGAACTCCTCTTCTTTTGGGTTTGCCGGATTTTGGCAGAAGGAAGGAAGAACAATATTCTGAGATCGGTGAAAATCAGACACCACCTTCGGGAGGAATGATGGATCAAGATGGAGAATTATAAAGTCGTCTGTAATCAATAAATAGGGTTCTCTTACTGATAAAGCTTGCAGCTCCCCCACACGTCTTGCTGTGGTTATCGCTACAAGAAAAACACCTTTGTATGACAGGAATTGAGGAGTACATGATGACAGGGGCTCGAATCGTGCTTGTGTGAGTCCTCTGAGAACAAAATTTAAGTCCCTTGAAGGTACAACAGGTTGTTTTATAGGGTGTGATCTGAGAGCTGATATCATGAATCTTCTGATCCAACGGTGGTTCGCCAAATCTTGGTCAAAAACAGCACTGAGGGCAAAGACCTGAACCTTCAGCGTGCTGGGTCTAAGGCCTAATTCCAGCCCACGCTGAAGGAAATCTAATAATTGCGAGATATTTGGATGAAAAGGATCTGGGCTATTAGGAAGACAGAAAGATGAAAATTTTTTCCACACCTTGCTAAAAAAATGGCGTTAGTAACAGGCTTCCTGGATTTTTGCAAGGTAGAGATTACCGCATCTGATAGCCCTCTAGCACTCAGGATCTGGGCCTCAGTAGCCAGGCTGCAAGTTCAATTTTTGGGGGTTTTGATGTTGAAGGGGCCCCTGAAGGAGAAGATCGGCATCTATTGGCAGGAGAACTGGTCCATCTGTCTGTAACTCGATAATGAGATTGAACCAGCTTCTATTTGGCCATACTGGAGCCACTAGTATGGTCGGAACCTGATCTTCCCGGATTTTCCGAAGGGTTTTCGCCAGTATTGAAACTGGCGGGAAGGCGTAGGCCAATTGGAAATTCCATGGCTGGGCTAGGGCATCCACCCCAGGGACTGCAATGTCCTGGTGACTCAGGAAATCTGCCTGTAGGTTGAAAGACCCCTTTAAATGGGCGGCTGTCAGAGAGAGAAGGTGCTTTTCGGCCCAATAGAAAATTCAGTTCGAGATGCTCCTTAGGCTGTTGAATTTTGAGCTCCCCTGATGCCTGAGGTGAGCAACCGTAGTCGTGTTGTCCGAATAAAATTTGACGTGACTTCCTGATACTAGGCTGCTTGCGGCCAGGAGGGCTTCTTCCACTGCCTTGAACTCCCTGAAATTGGATGACCTGGCGCTTGTTGCCTGATTCCAGTGTCCCTGGAAAGGAGTATGGGATATCACAGCTCCCCAGCATCGTTTGCTGGCATCGGTAGTAATCGTCACCAGGGGAGATTGTGACTAGCTCACACCCTTGTGTATATTTTTGGGGTTTAACCACCACGCTAGGGATGCTTTCACACGCCCCAGTGTGTGCACTCTTTTTTGTTCAAAGAGCCCGGATTCCCGTCCCATTTTGAGGATGTTGGCTTGAAGGATTCTGGAATGTGCCTATGCACCGGGAACCCCAAATGTGTCTCTGATTTCAATCCTCCACACATTTCATCCTGTATGGATTGAGGGACAGATTCCTCCTGTAACCCCATTGTGTTACGTACAGCCATTACTAACTCCTCAATGTAATCAGAGGAGAAAAGATACTTTCTCGCCTCTGAAATTTTAGACGTGGAAGATTAACCCCATTTCTCCGAAGAAGAGGAATATGAGTGATCAGACTCAGAGCAAGAATCTTCAATATGTATCTTCCTTTTTTAGAAGGAGATGGACCTGGCAGTGGAGGTGGAGGAGGATTGAAGGTGGCTAGAGAGGATTGCACTTCATGTTTAACCAGGGCACAGATTTCGTCAAGGAGGGAGGGCTGTTCTGCTCTGACAACTTTATCCATGCACCCCTGACAGAGTTTTTTCTCCCATAGAGAGGGAAGCTTCAGATTGCAGATTGCGCATTTTGAAGACTTTTTGGCCGGGATTTTCTGGGCAGACTTTTCTCCCTGCAATAAGAGGGAGAGTGGTGTAAAAAGGGGTCCCCTTATTACCCCTGGCCTTGGACCCACCCCGCAACAAACTTACTAGAGCTGGGGCAGAGCTGGGCTCCGCAGATTCAGGGCAGGAAGCACCATCCATACTGACAGGGATCAGTCTTACCTGGAGGTGTCTTCAGGCAGGTTTATATAGAAATAAACCCTGCCCCCAGCGCGGATGAAACTATTCCCCTCCTCATCCCTGGGTCCGAGAGCAGGCCTCCACGTGGAATGGCGTGCTCTCCGCAGTGTCCGGAGGTCCGAGAATCCGGAAGTGGATGCGTTCCACTGCAGTGGAACGCAGGACCGGAAGTGACACGCGCGCGGCGATGACGTCACTTCCGGGACGCCGAACATTGCTGCGGAGGGAAGAGGAAAGCCGGTGAGCTCAAGGAGGCCACCGCTGGGGATCAGTGGCCCGCTTTACCTCCCATGGAGGCGCGAGTGGGCCAGTAAAGGTCCTGAATCATGGGGAGACGGGAGCAGCATGACGTGGAAGAAGTCAGAGCCCACGACCACCACTGCCCGGCAGGAAAAACCAGGTACACTGCAGTCGCCAGCCACGCAGCATACGAAAACCTCTCCATGCCTCATGGGGGACAGGAAAGACACTGGTGAATAGGAGGAAGGAGGGGCCTTTTAACCTCTTGTGCTTCCTGTCCCCCATTAGGGAATGGAGACATCCTCCTATGCGGTCGTGGAAGGTGACTAGAGAAAATAGTGTGTTAAGTATTTAACTGCTCCTGAAATGATTGCAGACTAGTTGCTAGCAATGTATTCATATGTCACCCAAGATATAAATATTATACACAGATATTCCCTTTGGGTTTAATAATCTGTATTCCTGAAAGCATCTACTATTCACATTGTTCAAATATAATCAAAGGGAGCAAATACAGCATGGAATCTAGGGTGCGGATATGTATCACTTGTAACTGAATCATACAAATAAGTGGCAACTCTACTATACAAGTGAATCAACTCATAGGATCCAAAGTACACTGCAACACCACCAATCAAGAACCATACTGAACGACTAACTAAGTTATAAAAATTCCAAACTGATCAATGCTTATTGCCTTGATAGGTACACAGCTTCTCACATAAAGTGCCGAGTGACACGCTGCCCCCTCAATTCCCCAACTCGCGTTTCGCATCAGCTTCTTCCTGGGTCGGGGAATTGAAGGTGCAGCATGTCACTCGGCACTTTATGTGAGAAGCTGTGTACCTATATGTACCTGTGTATAATATTTATATCTTGGGTGACATATGAATACATTGCTAGCAACTAGTCTGCAATCACTCTAGGTGTAGTTAAGCATTTTTGTCAGTTCCAACTGCTTTTTTCTTGTAGCTATTTATGCGCACATGCTTCAGCTGACCTGTTCAGATATAATGGTCATTGGTTTAGAGGCAATATTTTATTGTTTGCGTGTAATTTTAATAAATGTAAATAAAGTTTAAAACAAGAATATTTAATTAAAAATAACAAGGCACTTCTTGATTTAATTTGGTTTAATGACCAAATGGTCAGTATGTTTATATCTTTCTGAAATCTAACCTTGAAGTCTGAGTCTTCACAGGTCTTCCTCCTCTAGTTATCCAAAATTCTAAAATAAAATGTTTGCTACCTCCTAGGGTCCCAGCCACTATTACCACCTCAACCATTTCCTCCCTGTTTATAAGAATTAGATTCAAGGTAGCAGATCCCCTTGTTTTCTCTCCTACCTTTTGGAAGATATAATTGTCAGCAAGAGAGGATAAGAATTTGTTTGACCTGTTAGTTTTGCCTTATTGAGATTCCCAACAAATGTCTGGAAAGTTGAAGTCTCCCTTGACCACCATGTCATATTTTTTGGTTAGCTTGGCCATTTGATGCATAAACAGTTCATCCATATCTTCAGCTTGCACAGGCGGCCTGTAGTAAATGCCTACAATGGTGTCCTTTCCATTCTTCTCTCCTTGTATTCTTACCCAAACAGTTTCCACAGAGCTTCCAGTCTCTGAAGCTTCAATCTCTGTGCAGATATATGCTTTTCTAACATACAATGCAACACCTCCTCCTCGTTTATCAAGTCTGTTTCTTGCAAATAAGTTGTATCCTTCTAGTCTTGTATTCCAATCATGTGTATTGTCCCCCCAAGTTTCAGTGATTCCAATGACATCATATTTCTTCTCCTCTGTTAGTAGTTCCAATTCTCCTTGTTTGTTGCCCATGCTTTGTGCATTTGTATAGAAACACTTTAGTTTGTGATTGGTTTCTCTTCCTCCAATATTTTTATTATTCAGATTTTTTTGTCTTTGTTCTTCTTATCCACTTCTAATAGCAGAGTTCACAATAGTATCATGGCACGTGTAGTCTATCACAAAAACAATGTATGTAACATCAGTTAGTTGAAATCAAATTTAAAAGTCAGGATAAAGGGAAACTCTGTTGTTATTGTACAGAAATTCACACTTGGCCCTCACTGCACATTTAATGTTGTCGATCATAAAAGCGAAGTTTGGCCAGAAAGACTGGACCTGGTCTTGTCGGGACCATATGATCACATTCAGCAGCACAGAAGGGAGAGAAGGTAGATTCATCCGATAAGATATCAGGGTTCTAAAAAGCCAACAGCATCATTACCCTCCGTTTTCTCTTACAGGCCCATCATAATAGTTTTCATCAAATGATTTTCTAGCTTGACAGTACACTCCACGTACGCTGCAATTTGGCTTTGTAGTTTACAGATCTGGGCAAGTAACAGTCAGCTTCTTCTAATCCCAGGGGGTAGGTGGATCTTTCAGGTTGTAAGTTCTATAGAAAAGGGCTTTCAGTACACAAAAGTCATTTAGATAGTTTTGGGTGGAGAAAAATGTTGTGGTCTGAAGGCAAAATGATGATCACACGAATGAGATACGGCCGGACTACACAATAAAGCAGCCACAGCTGTTGACTGAGAAGAATCTGTGACTTCTCAGCATTTAGTGGATACTACTCACCTGGGTAGTCATATGTAGGAATCTCCTCTTTACAGCACTCATCATCCCTCACATATGTCTCTGTAGTATTAATATGGGTCAGATCTTCACCCTGAAACAAATATTGTAAAAGACACAGACAGATGGAGAAGTCAAATCTATGATCAGCTCTAATCCTGCCATCTCCACCATTCTCATTACACAAGTATAAAACATATAATACTGGTGGATAAAACAAGACTGAGCACAAGACCTTCACAGCCATCTACACATCATAGGGGAGATCTCCTGACACCTTGTCTCCATCTACCTGATGATCCTGAGGAACATTGGGATCTTCTTGTTTACAGTCCTGTGGAAGAAGAGGATGGGGACATCTCTCTGGTGTTGTCCTCTTACTGGATAGATCTGGATTAAACATATACAGGGACTGAATTCAATCTTTACATACAGATAATTATAGGCCATGTGTGTTTAGTTCCATCTATTACCTGGTGATATGAGGGGCTGATGAACATCCATTATGGTGTCATTGTACAGATCTTTGTGTCCTGCTAAATACTCCCACTCCTCCATGGAGAAATAGATGGCGACATCCTGACACCTTATAGGAACCTGACATATACAATGATACCGTCATCCCCTTGATCCCTTCATAGCGTTACTGTATAATGTCCCAGCATTCCCAGCAGTGTCACCTCTCCAGTCAGCAGCTCAATCATCTTGTAGGCGAGTTCTAGGATCTTCTGGTCATTGATGTCCTCATGTATCAGGGGGTGAGGTGGAGGCCCCGTGATTGGGCTCAGGAGTCTTCCCCATCCCTCAGACACAAGGTCCTGACAGCACTCACTAGAGGTCTTCTTCACTACTGTGTAATCCTGGATATATAGAGACACAGTAATAAATCTCAGTACAGACATTCCCAGAGAACTCACCTCTCCAGTTCCGTCCATCTGTTATTCCCATAGATAAGAATGATGTAATGTGACATCATCAGAATCTCTCACCTCTCCGGTAAGCCGGAAGAGGATCTCTAGGGTGAGGTGTAATATCCTCTCCACCATCTTGTCTCTGTCCATATTCATCTTTGATGGCTAAAGCTCTTCTCTGAGAGGATCTGATATTGTAGAGACCTGAATGTGAAGAAGATGAGTGGATGTGACATCATAAAAATCCTGTGTCGTAATACAATTACTGGAGATAACAAGGGGAAACATGAGATTTATTATGTTAAGGCATTTACCATATATACTCGAGTATAAGTCGACCCGAGTATAAGTCGAGACCCATAATTTTGCCTAAAAAAAAACTGGGAAAACTTATTGACTCGAGTATAAGCCTAAGTTGGGAAATGCAGCAGCTACTGGTAAATTTCAAAAATAAACAGGTACCAATAAAAGTAAAATTAATTGAGACATCAGAAGGTTAAATCTTTTTGAATATTCATATTGAATCAGGAGCCCCATATAATGCTCCATAAAGTTCATGATGGGCCCCATAAGATGCTCCATGGAATAATACGCCCCATATAATGCTCCATAAGAGTCGATGGCCCCATAAGATGCTCCATAGAGTAATATGCAGTACTTGAAAAAGGTTCGCTACACTGAACCGAAACGTCACTATCATGGGCTAAATAAAACAGCTCCTTACTCACAGACAGTGGTATGCTGCTTCCTTTTTTGGACTAATTATATATATATATATATATATATATATATATATATATATATATATACAGTGCAAAAGTTTGGACACACCTTCTCATTTAAAGATTTTTCTGTATTTTCATGACTATGAAAATTGTACATTCACACTGAAGGCATCAAAACTATGAATTAACACATGTGGAATTATATACTTAGCAAAAAAGTGTGAAACAACTGAAATTATGTCTTATATTCTAGGTTCTTCAAAGTAGCCACCTTTTGCTTTGATAAGTGCTTTGAACTCTCTTGGCATTCTCTTGATGAGCTTCAAGAGGTGGTCACTGAAAATGGGTTTCACTTCACAGGTGTGCCCTGCCAGGTTTAATAAGTGGGATATCTTGCCTTATAAATGAGGTTGGGACCATCAGTTGTGTTGTGCAGAAGTCTGGTGGATACACAGCTGATAGTCCTACTGAATAGACTGTTAGAATTTGTATTATGGCAAGAAAAAAGCAACTAAGTAAAGAAAAACGAGTGGCCATCATTACTCTAAGAAATGAAGGCCAGTCAGTCTGAAAAATTGGGAAAACTTTGAAAGTGACCCCAAGTGCAGTGGCAAAAACCATCAAGCGCTACAAAGAAACTGGCTCACATGAGTACAGCCCCAGGAAAGGAAGACCAAGAGTCACCTCTGCTTCTGAGGATAAGTTTATCCGAGTCACCAGCCTCAGAAATCGCAGGTTAACAGCAGCTCAGATTAGAGACCAGGTCAATGCCACACAGAGTTCTAGCAGCAGACACATCCCTACAACAACTGTTAAGAGGAGACTTTGTGCAGCAGGCCTTCATGGTAAAATAGCTGCTAGGAAACCTGTTATGGACCAGGTGGTTAGGAGCACCCGGAATGACCTGATGGTTAAACAATAACACAGGACAAGCTCTGGGAAGTGGGAGCTCTGCTTACCGCAACCCCTAATCCTATCACACACACTAGAAATAGCCGTGGAGCGTACCTAACTCTGCCTAGACGCCTCTTCACAGCCTAAGAGCTAACTACCCCTAAAGATAGGAAATAAAGCCTACCTTGCCTCAGAGAAATTCCCCAAAGTAAAAGGCAGCCCCCCACAAATATTGACTGTGAGTTAAGATGAAAGTCACAAACACAGGAATGAAACAGGTTTCAGCAAAGGAGGCCAGACTTCACTAAACAGACTGAGGATAGAAAAGGTATCTTTGCGGTCAGCACAAAAAAACTACAAAAAACCACGCAGAGTGAGCAAAAAGACCCCCGCACCGACTCACGGTGCGGAGGTGCCACTCTGCATCCCAGAGCTTCCAGCTAGCAAGGCAATATCATGATAGCAAGCTGGACAAGAAAACAATTAACAACAAATTAACTAGCAGGGACTTAGCTTCTGCTGGAGTAGACAGGTCATCAGAAAGATCCAAGAGAGATCTCAGGCTATGTGCACACGTCAGGATTTTGTCAGGCTTTTTCATCAGGTTTTGTAGCCAAAACCAGGAGTGGGTTTCTAAATGCAAAAGTGGTGCATATGTTTCTATTATACTTTTCCTCTAATTGTTCCACTCCTGGTTTTGGCTACAAATCCTGAGGAAAAATCCTGAGAAAATCCTGAGAAAATCCTGATGTGTGCACATAGCCTCAACCAGTACTAGGACATTGACAGCTGGCATGAAGTAACGATCTGAGTGGAGTTAAATAGAGAGGCCAGCCTAGGACTAAACGAGGTCTGCTGAGTAAGGAACCTCAGAACCAGCAGCCCCACTCACAGCCACCAGAGGGAGTCCATGGACAGAACTCGCCGAAGTACCAATCATGACCACAGGAGGGAGTTCGAGAACAGAATTCACAACAGAAACCACTGCTAAGGATAGGCAAGAAGCAGAAGAGACTTCTTTGGGCAAAAGAACACAAGGAATGGACATTAGACCAGTGGAAATCTGTGCTTTGGTCTGATGAGTCCAAATTTGAGATCTTTGGTTCCAACCACCATGTCTTTTTGCAATGCAGAAAATGTGAACGGACGGACTCTACATGCCTGGTTCCCACCGTGAAGCATGGAGGAGGAGTTGTATATAAACTTTTCTTTATTTAACCCCTTCCCGACCTGTGATGCCATGTAGGCGTCATGAAAGTCGGTGCCAATCTGACCTGGAAAGCCTATGTGGCGTCATGGAATGATCGCGTCCCTGCAGATCGGGTGAAAGGGTTAACTCCAATTTCACCCGATCTGCAGGGACAGGGGGAGTGGTACTTCAGCCCAGGGGGGTGGCTTCACCCCCCTGTGGCTACGATCGCTCTGATTGGCTGTTGAAAGTGAAACAGCCAATCAGAGCAATTTGTAATATTTCACTATGAAAACTGGTGAAATATTACAATCCAGCCATGGCCGATGCTGCAATATCATCGGCCATGGCTGGAAACACTGGTCTGCACCCCCCCCCACCGCCACCGATCACCTCCCCAGTCCTCCGTTCTGTGGTCCGCTCCCCTCCGTCCTCCTGTCCGCTCCCCCATCCTCCTGCCCGCTTCCCCCGTGCTCCGATCCCACCCCCCCGCTCCGATCACCCCCGTGCTCCGATCCCCCCCCCATACTTACCGAGCTTCCTGGTGTCCCTCCGTCTCCTCCACGGGCGCCGCCATCTTCCAAAATGGCGGGCGCATGCGCAGTGCGCTCGCCGAATCTGCCGGCAGGCAGATTCGTTCCAGCTACATTTTGATCACTGTGATAAAACCTATCACAGTCATCAAAATAAAAAAAATAGTAAATGACCCCCTCCTTTATCACCCCCATACGTAGGGACAATAATAAAATAAAGAAAATATTTTTTTTTTCCACTAGGGTTAGAACTAGGGTTAGAACTAGGGGTAGGGGTAGGGTTAAGGGTAGGGTTAGGGTTAGAACTAGGGTTAGCGTTAGAATTAGGCTATGTGCACACTGTGCGGATTTGGCTGCGGATCCGCAGCGGATTGGCCGCTGTGGATTCGTAGCAGTGTTCCATCACGTTTACAGTACCATCCGCTGTGCCCATGGTGTGGAAAATACCGCACGGAAATGCTGCGTTGTATTTTCCGCAGCATGTTAATTCTTTGTGCGGATTCCGCAGCATTTTACACCTGTTCCTCAATAGGAATCCGTAGCTGAAATCTGCATAAAAAACACTGTAAATCCGCGGTAAATCCGCAGGTAAAACGCAGTGCCTTTTACGTGCGGATTTTTCAAAAATGGTGCAGAAAAATCTCACACAAATCCGCAACGTGGGCACATAGCCTTAGGGTTGGAATTAGAGCTAGGGTTGGAATTAGGGCTAGGGTTGGAAATAGGGTTAAGAATAGGCTTGTCGTTAGGGTTATGGTTAGGGGTGTGTTGGGGTTAAAGTTGTGGTTAGGGTTGGGGTTAGGGTTGGGATTAGGGTTATGGTTAGTGTGTTGGGGTTAGGGTTGTGATTAGGGTTATGGCTAGAGTTGGGATTAGGGTTAGGGGTGTGTGTTGTGAATTCCGTTCTTGGGCTCCCTCCTGTGGTTATGAATGGTACTTTTGGGAGTTCTGCCCTTGGGGTCCCTCTGGTGGTTTCGAGTGGAACTGCTGCTCCTGGAGTTTGGCCTGGCAGCTGACTTCACTAATCGGCTCCCTTGGCCTTGCTATTTAACAGGGCTCTAGTCTGTAATTCATGCCAGCTGTCAATGTTTTTCTAGGTTAGACTCAGTCCTCTCCTTGGATTTCTCTGATGGCCTGACCATGTCAGCATAAGATAAGTTCTTGCTAGTTCTTGTACTTACTGTTCAGTTTAAAGTTATGTCTCTTTTTGTCCAGCTTGTCATTATGAAATATTCAGGCTAGCTGGAAGCTCTGGGGAAGCAGAATTGCCCCTCCACACCGTGAGTCGGTGTGGAGGTTATTTTTGTAATCTCTGCGTGGATTTTAGGGTTTTATATACTGACCGCACAGTGCCCTTTCCTATTTGTCTATTTAGTCAGAGTTGGCCTCCTTTGCTAAAATCTGTTTTCATCCCTGCGTTTGTCATTTCCCTCTCCACTCACAGTGAATATATGTGGGGGGCTATCTTTCCTTTTGGGAATTTCTCTGAGGCGAGATAGTTTTCTATTTCCATCTTTAGGGTTAGTTAGTTCTTAGGCTGTGAAGAGGCGTCTAGGGAGTGACAGGAACATCCCACGGCTATTTCTAGTGTTTGTGTTAGGATTAGGGATTGCGGTCAGTAAAGCTACCACCTCCTCAGAGCTTGTCCATGATCTATTTTACCCACCAGGTCATATCAGTGCTGCACCGTTCCCACCAGGTCATATCAGTGCTGCTCCGTTACCACTAGGTCATAACAGGTGTGTTGGGGTTAGTGTTGGAGTTAGAATTGAGGGGTTTCCACTGTTTAGACACATCAGGGGTCTCCAAACGCAACATGGCGCCACCATTGATTCCAGCCAATCTTGCGTGCAAAAAGTCAAATGGTGCTCCCTCCCTTCTGAGCCCCAACGTGTGCCCAAACAGTGGTTTACCCCCATATATGGGGTACCAGCATACTCAGGACAAACTGGGCAACAATTATTGGGGTCCAATTTCTCCTGTTACCCTTGCGAAAATAAAAAATTGTTTGCTAAAATATTTTTTTGAGGAAAGAAAAATGATTTTTTATTTTCACGGCTCTGCGTTGTAAACTTCTGTGAAGCATTTGGGGGTTCAAAGTGCTCACCACATATCTAGATAAGTTCCTTGGGGGGTCTAGTTTCCAAAATGTGGTCACTTTTGGGGGATTTCTACTGTTTAGGCACATCAGGGGCTCCGCAAACGCAACGTGACGCCCGCAGACCATTCCATCAAAGTCTGCATTTCAAAACGTCACTACTTCCTTTCCGAGCCCCGACGTGTGCCCAAGCAGTGGTTTACCCCCACATATGGGGTATCAATGTACTCAGGACAAACTGGGCAACAACTATTGGGGTCCAATTTCTCCTGTTACCCTTGTGAAAATAAAAAATTGCTTGCTAAAACATCATTTTTGAGGAAAGAAAAATTATTTTTTTATTTTCACGGCTCTGCGGTGTAAACTTCTGTGAAGCACTTGGGGGTTCAAAGTGCTCACTACACATCTACATAAGTTCCTTGGGGGGTCTAGTTTCCAAAATGGGGTCACTTGTGGGGGGTTTCTACTGTTTAGGCATATCAGGGGCTCTGCAAACGTAACATGATGCCCGCAGACCATTCCATCAAAGTCTGCATTCCAAAACGTCACTACTTCCCTTCCGAGCCCCGGCATGTGCCCAAACAGTAGTTTACCCCCACATATGGGGTATCAGCGTACTCAGGAGAAACTGGACAACAACTCTTGGGGTCAAATTTCTTTAGTTACCCTTGGGAAAATTAAAAAATTCTGGGCTAAAAAAATATTTTTGAGGAAAGAAAACACATTTATTATTTTCACGGCTCTGCGTTATAAACTTCTGTGAAGCACTTGGGGGTTCAAAGTGCTCACCACACATCTAGATAAGTTTCTTTGGGGGTCTAGTTTGCAAAAAGGGGTCACTTGTGGGGAGTTTCTACTGTTTAGGCACATCATGGGCTCTGCAAACGCAATGTGACGCCCGCAGAGCATTCCATGAAAGCCTGAATTTCAAAACGTCACTACTTCTCTTCCGAACCCCGACGTGTGCCCAAACAGTGGTTTACCCCCACATATGGGGTATCAGCGTACTCAGGAGAAACTGGACAACAACTTTTGGGGTCCAATTTTTCCTGTTACCATTGGGAAAATAAAAAATTCCGTGCTAAAAATCATTTTTGAGGAAAGAAAAATTATTTTTTATTTTCACGGCTCTGCGTTATAAACTTCTGTGAAACACCTGGGGGTTTAAAGTGCTCACTATGCAGCTAGATAAGTTCCTTGGGGGGTCTAGTTTCCAAAATGGGGTCACTTGTAGGGGAGCTTCAATGTTTAGGCACACAGGGGCTCTCCAAACGCGACATGGTGTCCGCTAACGATTGGAGCTAATTTTTAATTCAAAAAGTCAAATGGCGCTCCTTCCCTTCCGAGCCTTACCATGTGCCCAAACAGTGGTTTACCCCCACATGTGAGGTATCAGTGTACTCAGGAGAAATTGCTCACCAAATTTTAGGATCCATTTTATCCTGTTGCCCATGTGAAAATGAAAAAATTGAGGCTAAAAGAAATTTTGTGTAAAAAAAAAAGTACTTTTTCATTTTTACGGATCAATTTGTGAAGCACCTGAGGGTTTAAAGTGCTCACTATGCTTCTAGATAAGTTCCTTGGGGGGTCTAGTTTCCAAAATGGGGTCACTTGTGGGGGAGCTCCAATGTTTAGGCACACGGGGGCTCTTCAAACGCAACATGGTGTCCGCTAAAGATTGGAGCCAATTTTTCATTCAAAAAGTCAAACGGCGCTCCTTCCCTTCCGAGCCCTGCCGTGCGCCCAAATAGTGGTTTACCCCCACATATGGGGTATCAGCGTACTCAGGACAAACTGGACAACAACGTTTATGGTCCAGTTTCTCCTTTTACCCTTGGGAAAATAAAAAAATTGTTGCTAAAAGATCATTTTTGTGACTAAAAAGTTAAATGTTCATTTTTTCCTTCCATGTTGCTTCTGCTGCTGGGAAACACTTGAAGGGTTAATAAACTTCTTGAATGTGGTTTTGAGCACCTTGAGGGGTGCAGTTTTTAGAATGGTTTCACTTTTGGGTATTTTCAGCCATATAGAACCCTCAAACTGACTTCAAATGTGAGGTGGTCCCTAAAAAAATGGTTTTGTAAATTTTGTTGTAAAAATGAGAAATCACTGGTCAAATTTTAACCCTTGTAACTTCCTAGCAAAAAAAAATTTTGGTTCCAAAATTGTGCTGATGTAAAGTAGACATGTGGGAAATGTTATTTATTAACTATTTTGTGTCACATAACTCTCTGGTTTAACAGAATAAAAATTCAAAATGTGAAAATTGTGAAATTTTCTAAATTTTCGCCAAATTTCTGTTTTTTTCACAAATAAACTCAGAAATTATCGACCTAAATTTACCACTAACTTGAATCCCAATATGTCACGAAAAAACAATCTCAGAACCACTAGGATCCGTTGAAGCGTTCCTGAGTTATTACCTCATAAAGGGACACTGGTCAGAACTGCAAAAAACGGCCAGGTCATTAAGGTCAAAATAGCCTGGGTCATGAAGGGGTTAACAAGAACTTGATGATAAGTACATAAATCAGATAGCAGGCAAAACAGTTTATGAATGCTTGTTCTGCCATACGCAGAGTCAGGTACTTTCCGATTACATGTGGCGGTATATATCTTTTGTTACAAGCTAGTATAGTCCAGTAAACTATTATGCCAGGACATTAAAAATGGGTCGTGGCTGGGTCTTCCAGCAAGACAATGACCCAAAACATTCAGCCAAGTCAACTAAGGAGTGGCTCAAAAAGAAGCACATTAAAGGGAACCTGTTGTTAGGGCTAGCGGACCACACCAAATAATTTGAGAGAAGGTATGAGGTGCGTTCGCAACTCGGGGTCCACCGTGCAGAGATGGAACCTGCTGCTGAGTAAAGATGTACTATATGGTGGTACAATGTGGATATATACATGTGTTAACTTCACCCTGTATGAAGGAAGCGAACCCTGTTGCGTCACAAGGCCGCGGTACCACACAAAGAGCGCAAGCAAGGAATCACAGAACTCTATCCCAGGACACAGGATTAGAGTTCATGTAGACCTCTTGCGCTCGACACCACAATTGGGGTATCAGAGTAACTGAAAAAGGAACTTATATGCACAAGAGTGCGTGCTGTGCCGCTCTGGCGGATGCCACTAACCACCCAGACTTGGGATAGGAAAGCGCTCTAATAGCGCAGGGCGCCGCACTGGCGGTCACAGCAATTAGACACTGTTTTGTTAGTTTTTTTGCAGATAGCTCAGCCGGCGATAGATAGCAGACATCCACCTTACGCGAGGGAGGGGATGATTAAAGAATGACTTGCACTCATAACACACACACATTTTCAAATGTACACTAGCACATGGCCAAGCGGCCATGCAAACCTTTTATAGCGGCAGTGCTACAAGACCTTCCAGATGGACCAATAGGATCTGCAACAAGACCAGAGCATGTGACTCTCGACCTCCAATTGGAAGTCGTCCCATGGGCATGCTCAGTATGAAAAAAGCAGGACTTCGTCCCAGAAAGATCTGCTCGCTGCTGATCAGTGCTGGCTACAAAGGCAGAGCCTGGAAGGACAGTAGTAACCAGTCACCCAGTATCAGCCTGAGCTAGACGCTGGGACCGACGTCTCCGCTGAGCAGGCTCCACTGCGGCTGGAGAAGAATGGGAGACCGCAGCGGAGATGGTTCTAGATTCCCCCAGTCGGGAACTCAACACCTGTCACCCCCAGGCGTTTATAACTAAAAGAGCCACATTGTGCAGCACTAATGCTGCATTCTGACAAGGTGGCTCTTTTAGTTCGGGTCCCTGCAAACGCTGCAATAATCGCTTTTATAATTTGTCCCTCATACCTTGAAATAGACCTGGAGCATGTCTTTTCCTGCGGACAGAAACGCCTCCCAGCCGTCAATCAGGGCCTCTGCGCGCCGGGCGTCGCCTCCTCTTCCTTCATTAGCGTCCCCCATGCCTGCGCTTTAAGTTCAAAGGGCAGCGCAACTGCGCATGCCCCCAAAAAAACAACACCTTGGACCACTGAGCAACAGTCCATTTCTATTTCTCCTTGGCCCAGGTAAGACACTTGGCATTGTCTATTGTTCATGAGTAGCTTCACACAAGCAATGCGACACTTGTAGCCCATGTCTTGATACGTCTGTGTGTGGTGGCTCTTGAAGCAATGACTCCAGCAGCAGTCCACTCCTTGTGAATCTCCCCAAAATGTTTGAATGGCCTTTTCTTAATCCTTACAAGGCTGTGATTTTCCCGATTGCTTGTGCACCTCTTTCTACCACTTTTCATTCCACTCAACTTCCCATTAATATGCTTGGATACAGCACTCTGTGAACAGCTGGCTTCTGTAGCAATGACCTTTTATTGCTTATCCTCATTGTGGAGTGTGTCAGTGACTGCCTTCTGGACATCTGTCAAGTCATCAGTCTTCCCCATGATTGTGGAACTACTGAAATAGACTAAGGGACCTTTTTAAATGCTTAGGAAGCCATTGCAGGTGTTTTTTGTTATTTATTCTAATTTACTGAGATAATGACTGTTGGGTTTTCATTGGCTGTAAGCCATAATCATCAACAGAAACAGAAATAAACACCTGAAATAGATCACTCTGTGTCAGGAACACCACACTGTACTTGCTCACTGAGCTAGTGTGCGTGTCCTGAGTAAAACAAACTGTGCCCAAAGATATCTGTGGAGCAGAGCAGCAGTGGTGAAGATGTGTGCTTCAAACAGGACCTGAAGCACATGACTGCGGGGCGTGGCCTAAGCTCCAGAGAGCTAGGAGCTGAAGGAAAACTCTATCCAGGTTAACCCTTTCACATTTCCGTCGGTACGCGGCCGTTGCTAAGTGTCGACGTACCAACGGACTTTGTGAAAATTCAGCACAACGTGGGCAGCGGATGCAGTTTTTCAACGCATCCGCTGCCCATTCTGAATTCCCGGGGAGCAGGGGGCGGAGTTCCGGCCGCGCATGCGCGGTAGGAAATGCAGGACACGACATACGAAAAAACATTCCCTTGAACGTTTTTTCGCTACGACGGTCCGCCAAATACCGACGCATCCAGTGCACGACGTAGGGAACGTGTGTCCATACGTCGGGATGCGTTGGTAATACAAGTTTATGTGCAAAAAACGCATCCTGCGGGCAACTTTGCAGGATGCGTTTTTTGCACAGAACAACGCATTGGGTCGGACAGCAAAAGACGGAAATGTGAAAGAGGCCTATGGTTATGTGCACACGTTAAGGATTTCTTGCAGAAATTTCCTGAGCAAAACCGGACCTTTTTTGCATGAAATCCACATGCGTTTTTTGCGCGTTTTTGACGCATTTTTAATGCGTTTTTTTCCCGGAGTTTTCCAATGCATTAAATAGCGGGAAAAACGCGAAAAATCTGCAAAAATAATACACATGCTGCGTTTTCCGCAAAAAAAGTATCATGTGCACAAAAATTGCGTAATGCATTCTAAATGATAGGATGCATATGTATGCACTTTTATGCATTTTATAGCGAAAAAACGCAAAAAAAGCGCAACGTGTGCACACAGCCTAAAACCACCTAATCCCAGAAACTCAGCAGACCATAACACTCTGTTTGTAATGACTATATATATGAGTTTCACTTTTTGTATTGAGGAATTGAAATAAATTAACTTTTTAATATTCTAATTTTGTGAAAAGCACCTGTACTTATAAACCTATCTGTCTCATTACCAAATTGATCTCATATGTGCCCATGTAACTCAGAATGAAGGTTTACACAGTATGATGGCCCCCACAGCCCTTCATTTAACCCCTTAACGTCCAATAATGGACACAGTCCATCAGGGCCGGGTTTTAGTTCCCGCACCAGGCCGGACTGTGTAAACACGCAGTGACAGTTCAGTGCCGACAGCAATCGGTGACAGCTGAGAGGCACAGGAAGAGGTGCAGAGACCCGTGCTGTCGGTCCCTGCACCCAGATCGCTGACTGACTGATCACAGCATGATCGCGCAGGACATGCTGAAATATCAGCGCTTCCTGTCTGATCAGTGCAGCAGCTCAGCTCTGCCAGTTGTCAGGACTCTGAACATTTTTTTTTACCTTTTGTGCATTACTGCCCTTTTCCAAGATGGCGTCTTTGGTCTGATGTGCACTGTGTCTTCCTGCTATAAAACTCCACCCCAGCCTTCAGTCTGGGCTAGAGTATTCTGCCTTGCATCCAGCTCCTGACCTCTGATTACTCCCTGGCTATATACCTGCTCCTGTGAACCTGTGTGGTGATCCTGCTACTCTGCTCTGAGTTCCTGCTGCATACACCAGTTCCAGTAATCCTCCTTCATCTGCTGCTCGTGTTTACTTCCATCTGCATTTGCTGGACATGTAAACTGTTGCTGCTCTGCAAGAACCTGAGACTATTACCTAGACCTCCCTGGTTGTGCTAAGATATTATTTGAACTGCCTTATAAGCATATCTATCTGTGTTTTGGACTAAGCAAGGACTTATTCGTGTCAAGTATCCTCAAGAATAATTGTGCTTCATAGACTTTCTGCGTGATTGCATTTTCCTCTGAAGTTTCCTATAGACTGCTAAGCTGCGTTTAATATTTACACCAAGTGTTGTGGACCTGAATTTCTCTCTGCACCTGTTTGAATCACCGTGTGATAATATAGACTTTACCACTTATAAAACTGTGTCCTGTAGTTGTCTTGTTCCATGCAAAGAGTCTCCTGAGTTATCCCCTATAATTATTACACCAGTGGCTGAGCTTCTGCACAAACAGCCAGGACCAATGTCAGCGCCGCCCTGGCTGTTAACCCCCTAAATGCTGCAATCAAGCGCGATTGCAGTGTTCAGGAGGAAGGCAGAGGGAACGGAGCTCTTTCTGCCTTCAGATTGGCATCCCTGCGATGTCATCGCAGGACCCGATTTTTGCCATGGTGACCCAGAGACATTATGACGACCACCAGACCACTAAGTTACAGAAAACTTCTAAGACCATGCTCACAGCATGGTGTCAAAAGCTTTCAGTGTAGGTATAATGCACTGCAATGCTCATACATTGCAATACATTATGCCTTCAAGCAAAGTAAAAAAAAGGGTAAGTCCCATAAAGAGACTAGGTTAAAACAAAAAAAAGTGTATAAAAAATTACAAAATAATAATAATCCACTAATAAATACACAAACAAATAAACAAAAAAAGTACATGTTTTGTATTGCCGTGTCCAGAACAATCCAATTCATAAAAGTGTCACACTAGTTAACCTCTTCAGTGAATGCTGTGAAAGAACCCACAAAAAATGTAGCAAACAATGCTTAATCATCATACCGCTTGGAATAAGTGGAATAAAATGCAATCAAAAAGGCAAATGTAAATAAAAATAGTATCACTGAAAACGTCATCTTGTCCTGTAAAAAACAAGCCCCCATACAGCTCTATCAGCAGAAAAATAAAAAAGATAAAGCAATGCAAAAATAATTATTTTTTCTGTAAAAGTTTTTACTGTGTAAATCATTTATCACTTATACTGCATGAGGAACGGTGTAAATTTAATAAAACCAATTTTTCACCTGCTGTGGATGTTTATTCTGCCTCCCAAAGATCGCAGTTAGGCATGGCGCACATTTATCCTGCGCTCTACACTGAGCGCTTATTCCCGGGTTTCCATGTAAATCTCTAAAATACGCGATTCAGAAAGAACCACCGGTGGAAGGTTCCCTATGAGGCAGATGAGGCACTGTGAACACCATAGGACCAGTGATCTGGCGGTGTCCGTCTTTTTAGGCATGCATAAAAATGCGGTCCATCATAGTTTTGTGCACCTCTGAAATGAAGGACAATGCTGAACAGATGCCAGATGGAGACCAGAGTAACTGTGCTGCCTCATTATAGTGAATGGATCCATCAGGGGTTTCATTTGTCATGTAGCTCCGAGATTTAGATGGAAACCCTAAACTACATGATCAGCGTAGAACGCTGGATACATGTGATGCCAATAGTTAGGCTACTTTAACATTAGCGTCGTGTTTTGTTTGGAGAAAAAACGCATCCTGCAAAGTTGCCCGCAGGATGCGTTTTTTCTCCATACACTTGCATTAGCGACGCATTGCGACGGATTGCCACACGTCGCATCCGTCGTGCGATGGATGCGTCGTGTTTTGGCGGACCGTCGGCACAAAAAAATGTTTCATGTAACTTTTTTTTGTGCGTCGTATCCGCCATTTTCGACCGTTCATGCGAGGCCCGAAACTCTGCCCCCTCCTCCCCGCAACTCACAATGGGCAGCGGATGCGTTGTAAAACTGCATCCGCTGGCCATGTTGTGCTACATTAACACACTGTCCGTCGGTACGTCGGTTTGCGACAGCCCGTACCGACGGACTAGTGTGAAAGTAGCCTTATGTAAAATGTTCCCAATAAAAGCTTCAACTCAATCCATAAAAAAAAAGCAAGTCCCCACTCAGGTCTGTCATCTGTTAACAGAAATATAGGAGGCTTCCACCTTACTGGTAGCACAAAGGCTTTGGAATAGCAAAATGGTTCATTGTCCCCAAAAATAAATTCAGCTAATTTTGCACTCCCAAATCCAAATGCCCCCCTGTTATGATCCGGTGGTAGGATCTCAAAACTGACCTGACACATATAACCAGAATGATAGGACAAGTTCTGGGGATGTGGAAGCTATACTGACCGCAATCCTGAACCTATCCAACACACTAAAGGCAGCCGTGGAGCGTTACCTAAAAACCTAGACGCCTCTTCACAGCCTGAGAAACTGACTGCCCCTAGAGAGAAAGCAAAGACCTCACTTACCTCAGAGAAATAACCCCAAAGTTATAGACAGCCCCCCACAAATAATAACGGTGAGTTAAGGGGAAAATACAAACGTAGAAATGAAACAGGTTTAGCAAATGAGGCCCGCTAACACTAGATAGACAGAAAATAGATAGGAGTCTGTGCGGTCAGTACAAAAACTATCAAAAATAAACCACGCAGAGAATACAAGAACCCCCACACCGACTCACGATGTGAGGGGTGCCCTCTGCACCCCAGAACTAACCAGCAAGCAAAAAATCACATAAAAGCGAGCTGGACTGAACTCATCATATACTGAGAAACGTTTTCAAGGAAATAATGAGCAAAATGAACAAGCAAACTTGGCTTTTCCAGCAGGAGACTGGTCACAAGGAATATTCAGGAGAGCTCAGAGTCAGGACTGAATACACCGACAGCAGGCAACAAATGAAGGTCCAGGTGAGTTAAATAGGCCCAGCATACAAGGAAATGAAGCAGCTGAGCCCAGCCATATCGCTAAAGGCCACCAGAGGGAGCCCAAGAACAAACTCACACAGTACCACTCATGACCACAGGAGGGAGCCCGAGAACGGAATTCACAACAGTACCCCCCCCCCCTTGAGGAGGGGTCACCGAACCCTCACCAGAGCTCCCAGGCCGATCAGGACGAGCCGAATGAAAGGCACGAACCAAATCGGCCGCATGGACATCGGAGGCGACAACCCAGGAATTATCCTCCTGACCATAGCCCTTCCATTTAACTAAGTACTGAAGCTTCCGTCTCGAAATACAAGAATCCAAGATCTTCTCCACCACATACTCCAACTCCCCCTCGACCAAGACAGGAGCAGGAGGATCAACAGAAGGGATCACAGGCACCACATATCTCCGCAACAATGACCTATGGAACACATTATGAATGGCAAACGATGTTGGGAGGTCCAAACGAAATGACACAGGGTTGAGGATTTCCAAAATCTTATAAGGACCGATGAAACGAGGCTTGAACTTAGGAGAGGAAACCTTCATCGGGACATAACGAGAAGACAACCACACCAAATCCCCCACACGTAGTCGGGGACCCACACAGCGACGGCGGTTAGCAAAGCGCTGAGCCTTCTCTTGGGACAACGTCAAATTGTCCACCACATGGTTCCAAATCTGCTGCAACCTATCCACCACAGAATCCACCCCAGGACAGTCAGAGGGTTCAACCTGACCCGAGGAAAAACGAGGATGAAAACCAGAATTGCAAAAGAAAGGTGAAACCAAAGTAGCAGAGCTAGCCCGATTATTGAGGGCAAACTCAGCCAATGGCAAAAAAGTCACCCAATCATCCTGATCAGCAGAAACAAAACATCTCAAATAAGTTTCCAAGGTCTGATTAGTTCGTTCGGTTTGGCCATTCGTCTGAGGATGGAAGGCCGACGAAAAAGACAATTCAATGCCCATCTTAGCACAAAAGGACCGCCAAAATCTGAACACAAACTGGGATCCTCTGTCAGACACAATGTTCTCCGGAATACCATGTAAACGAACCACATTCTGAAAAAACAGTGGCACCAAATCGGAGGAGGAAGGCAGCTTAGGCAAAGGTACCAAATGGACCATTTTAGAAAAACGATCACAAACCACCCAGATGACAGACATCCTCTGAGAGACAGGAAGATCCGAAATAAAATCCATGGAAATATGCGTCCAAGGCCTCTTTGGGACAGGGAAAGGCAAAAGCAATCCACTGGCACGAGAACAGCAAGGCTTGGCCCGAGCACAAATCCCACAGGACTGCACAAAGGAACGCACATCCCGCGACAAGGAAGGCCACCAAAAGGACCTCGCCACCAAATCCCTGGTACCAAAAATCCCAGGATGACCTGCCAACACCGAAGAATGAACCTCGGAAATAACTCTACTGGTCCATCTGTCCGGGACAAACAGTCTCTCCGGTGGACAACGGTCAGGTCTATTGGCCTGAAACTCCTGCAACACCCGTCGCAGATCAGGATAGATGGCAGACAAAATCACCCCCTCTTTGAGGACACCAGTCGGTTCAGAAACTTCCGGGGAGTCAGGTACAAAACTCCTAGAAAGGGCATCAGCCTTCACGTTTCTCGAACCCGGAAGATATGAAACCACGAAATTGAAACGAGAGAAAAACAGCGACCATCGAGCCTGTCTCGGATTCAACCGTTTGGCAGACTCGAGATAAGTCAAATTCTTGTGATCCGTCAAGACCACCACACGATGCTTGGCTCCCTCAAGCCAATTTCGCCACTCCTCAAATGCCCACTTCATTGCCAACAACTCACGATTACCAACATCATAATTCCGCTCGGCAGGCGAAAACTTTCTTGAAAAGAAAGCACATGGTCTCATCACAGAGCCATCAGAGCTTCTCTGCGACAAGACAGCCCCTGCTCCAATCTCAGAAGCATCAACCTCGACCTGAAAGGGAAGAGAGACATCGGGCTGGCGCAAGACAGGAGCCGAAGAAAATCGACGTTTCAGCTCCTGAAAGGCCTCCACGGCCGCAGGAGACCAATTCGTCACATCAGAACCCTTCTTGGTCAAATCCGTCAAAGGCTTAACCACACTAGAAAAATTAGTGATGAAGCGACGGTAAAAATTAGCAAAACCCAAGAACTTCTGAAGACTCTTTACAGATGTAGGTTGAGTCCAGTCATAAATAGCCTGGACCTTGACTGGATCCATCTCGATAGTAGAAGGAGAAAAAATAAAGCCCAAAAAGGAAACCTTCTGGACTCCGAAGAGACATTTAGAGCCCTTCACAAACAAGGCATTGGCACGCAGGACCTGAAATACCATCCTGACCTGCTTCACATGAGACTCCCAATCATCAGAAAAGACCAAAATATCATCCAGGTACACAATCATAAATCTATCCAGATACTTTCGGAAGATGTCATGCATGAAGGACTGAAACACAGAGGGGGCATTAGAAAGCCCAAACGGCATCACCAAGTACTCAAAATGGCCTTCGGGCGTATTAAATGCTGTTTTCCATTCATTGCCCTGCTTTATGCGCACAAGATTATACGCTCCTCGAAGATCTATCTTGGTGAACCAACTGGCCCCCCTAATCCGGGCAATCAGATCAGACAACAGTGGCAAGGGGTACTGAAATTTGACCGTGATGTTATTTAGAAGGCGATAATCTATACAGGGTCTCAGAGAACCATCCTTCTTGGCCACAAAAAAGAACCCCGCACCTAAAGGGGACGAGGACGGGCGAATATGCCCCTTCTCCAAGGACTCCTTTATATAACTCCGCATAGCGGCATGTTCTGGTACAGATAAATTAAAAAGTCGTCCCTTAGGGAATTTGCTACCAGGAATCAGATTTATAGCACAATCACAATCCCTATGAGGAGGTAGAGCACTAGATTTGGGCTCATCAAATACATCCTGGTAGTCCGACAAAAATTCAGGGACTTCAGAAGGAGTAGAAGAAGCAATTGACACCAAAGGAGCATCGCCATGAATTCCCTGGCAACCCCAACTTGACACAGACATTGCTTTCCAATCCAGGACTGGATTATGAGCCTGCAGCCATGGCAGACCCAACAAAACAACATCATGCAAATTATGTAGCACAAGAAAGCGAATCACCTCCTGATGTGCAGGAGCCATGCACATGGTCACTTGGGTCCAGTACTGAGGTTTATTCTTGGCCAATGGCGTAGCATCAATTCCCTTTAGTGGGATAGGGAACTGTAAAGGCTCCAAGATAAAACCACAGCGCCTGGCAAATGACAAATCCATCAAATTCAGGGCGGCACCTGAATCCACAAAAGCCATAACTGAGTAGGATGACAGAGAGCGAATCAAAGTAACAGACAAAATGAATTTAGGTTGTACAGTACCAATGGTGACAGACTTGGCGAACCTTTTTGTGCGCTTAGAACACTCTGAGATAACATGAGTAGAATCACCACAGTAAAAGCACAACCCATTCTGACGTCTGTGGTTTTGCCGTTCAACTCTGGTCAGAATCCTGTCGCATTGCATAGGCTCAGGTTTCTGCTCAGAAAATACCGCCAGATGGTGCACAGGTTTGCGCTCCCGCAGACGCCGATCTATCTGAATGGCCAAAGACATAGACTCATTCAGACCCACAGGCGTGAGGAACCCCACCATAACATCTTTAAGGGCTTCAGAAAGACCCTTTCTGAAAATCGCCGCCAGGGCGCACTCATTCCATTGAGTGAGCACAGACCACTTCCTAAACTTCTGACAGTAAACCTCTGCTTCATCTTGACCCTGGGAGAGAGCCAGCAAAACCTTCTCTGCTTGGTCTACCAGATTAGGTTCCTCATAAAGCACTCCAAGCGCCAGAAAAAACGCATCCACATTTAGCAATGCAGGATCTCCTGGCGCCAGAGAGAATGCCCAATCTTGAGGGTCACCACGCAACAAAGAAATAACAATTTTAACTTGCTGAACAGAATCACCAGAGGAGCGAGGTCTCAGAGAAAGGAATAACTTACAATTATTCTTAAAGTTCAAAAACCTAGATCTATCTCCGGAGAACAGCTCAGGAATTGGTATTTTAGGCTCTGACATAGGACTGCGGACTACATAATCCTGAATGCCCTGTACCCTTGCAGTGAGATGATCCACACTAGAAGACAGACTCTGAATGTCCATATCTGAGTTCAGAACCACCCAGAGATTAAGGGGAGGAGAGAGACTAAACACAGTGCAGAGAGAAAAAAAAAATGACTTCAGGATTTCTCTTCTCCCTCTTCTGCTGCATTAACACTTTGCGGCCTGCTGTACTGTTATGATCCGGTGGTAGGATCTCAAAACTGACCTGACACATATGACCAGAATGATAGGACAAGTTCTGGGGATGTGGAAGCTATACTGACCGCAATCCTGAACCTATCCAACACACTAAAGGCAGCCGTGGAGCGTTACCTAAAAACCTAGACGCCTCTTCACAGCCTGAGAAACTGACTGCCCCTAGAGAGAAAGCAAAGACCTCACTTGCCTCAGAGAAATAACCCCAAAGTTATAGACAGCCCCCCACAAATAATAACGGTGAGTTAAGGGGAAAATACAAACGTAGAAATGAAACAGGTTTAGCAAATGAGGCCCGCTAACACTAGATAGACAGAAAATAGATAGTTTTTGTACTGACCGCACAGACTCCTATCAAAAATAAACCACGCAGAGAATACAAGAACCCCCCACACCGACTCACGATGTGAGGGGTGCCCTCTGCACCCCAGAACTAACCAGCAAGCAAAAAATCACATAAAAGCGAGCTGGACTGAACTCATCATATACTGAGAAACGTTTTCAAGGAAATAATGAGCAAAATGAACAAGCAAACTTAGCTTCTCCAGCAGGAGACTGGTCACAAGGAATATTCAGGAGAGCTCAGAGTCAGGACTGAATACACCGACAGCAGGCAACAAATGAAGGTCCAGGTGAGTTAAATAGGCCCAGCATAGAAGGAAATGAAGCAGCTGTGCCCAGCCATATCACTAAAGGCCACCAGAGGGAGCCCAAGAACAAACTCACACAGTACCACTCATGACCACAGGAGGGAGCCCGAGAACGGAATTCACAACACCCCCCTCCCTTCTGAGCCCCAGTGTGCATAAACTACCTTTAGCGTTCCCATTTGACAGGGGTATAATTTCCAAAATGGGGTGACTTGGGGGGGATTCTGCACTCTAGCACTTAGTAGGCTCTTTATTTGGAGTGCGCAAACTATTCAAGAAAAATCTGCACTACAGGAGGCAAATAGCGTATGGCTAAGCAGTACTGTTCAACCACATATGGTTACATAGTTACATAGTTACATAGTTATTAAGGTTGAAGGAAGACTGTAAGTCCATCTAGTTCAACCCATAGCCTAACCTAACATGCCCTAACATGTTGATCCAGGGGAAGGCAAAAAAACCCCATGTGGCAAAGAGTAACTCCACCATGGGGAAAAAAATTCCTTCCCGACTCCACATACGGCAATCAGACTAGTTCCCTGGATCAACGCCTTATCAAGGAATCTAGTGTATATACCCTGTAACATTATACTTTTCCAGAAAGGCATCCAGTCCCCTCTTAAATTTAATTAATGAATCACTCATTACAACATCATACGGCAGAGAGTTCCATAGTCTCACTGCTCTTACAGTAAAGAATCCGCGTCTGTTATTATGCTTAAACCTTCTTTCCTCCAGACGTAGAGGATGCCCCCTTGTCCCTGTCTCAGGTCTATGATTAAAAAGATCATCAGAAAGGTCTTTGTACTGTCCCCTCATATATTTATACATTAACATAAGATCACCCCTTAGTCTTCGTTTTTCCAAACTAAATAGCCCCAAGTGTAATAACCTATCTTGGTATTGCAGACCCCTCAGTCCTCTAATAACCTTGGTCGCTCTTCTCTGCACCCGCTCCAGTTCAGCTATGTCTTTCTTATACACCGGAGACCAGAACTGTGCACAGTATTCTAAGTGTGGTCGAACTAGTGACTTGTATAGAGGTAAAATTATGTTCTCCTCATGAGCATCTATGCCTCTTTTAATACATCCCATTATTTTATTTGCCTTTGTAGCAGCTGCCTGACACTGGCCACTGAATATGAGTTTGTCATCCACCCATACACCCAGGTCTTTTTCATTGACGGTTTTGCCCAGAGTTTTAGAATTAAGCACATAGTTATACATCTTATTACTTCTACCCAAGTGCATGACCTTACATTTATCCCCATTAAAGCTCATTTGCCATTTATCAGCCCAAGCTTCTAGTTTACATAAATCATCCTGTAATATAAAATTGTCCTCCCCTGTATTGATTACCCTGCAGAGTTTAGTGTCATCTGCAAATATTGAAATTCTACTCTGAATGCCCCCTACAAGGTCATTAATAAATATGTTAAAAAGAAGAGGGCCCAATACTGACCCCTGTGGTACCCCACTGCTAACCGTGACCCAGTCCGAGTGTGCTCCATTAATAACCACCCTTTGTTTCCTATCCCTGAGCCAGCTCTCAACCCACTTACACATATTTTCCCCTATCCCCATTACTCTCATTTTATGTAACAACCTTTTGTGTGGCACCGTATCAAAAGCTTTGGAAAAGTCCATATATACTACGTCCACTGGGTTCCCTTGGTCCAGTCCTGAACTTACCTCTTCATAGAAGCTGATCAAATTAGTCTGACATGAACGGTCCCTAGTAAACCCGTGCTGATACTGGGTCATGAGGTTATTCCTCTTCAGATACTCCATCATAGCATCCCTTAGAATGCCCTCCAGGATTTTACCCACAGTAGAGGTTAAACTTACTGGCCTATAATTACCGAGTTCAGTTTTTGCCCCTTTTTTGAATATTGGCACCACATTTGCTATACGCCAGTCCTGTGGTACAGACCCTGTTATTATGGAGTCTTTAAAGATTAAAAATAATGGTCTATCAATGACTGTACTTAGTTCCTGCAGTACTCGGGGGTGTATCCCATCCGGGCCCGGAGATTTGTCAATTTTAGTTATTTTTAGACGCCGCTGTACTTCCTGCTGGGTTAAGCAGGTGACATTTAATGGGGAATTTTTATCACTAGTCATTTTGTCTGCCATGGGATTTTCTTTTGTAAATACTGATGAAAAAAAGTCATTTAGCATATTGGCTTTTTCCTCATCCTCATCCACCATTTCACCCAGACTATTTTTAAGGGGGCCAACACTGTCATTTTTTAGTTTCTTACTATTTATATAGTTAAAGAATATTTTGGGATTATTTTTACTCTCTCTGGCAATGAGTCTCTCGGTCTCAATCTTTGCTGCCTTGATTTGCTTTTTACAGAATGTATTTAATTTTCTGTATTTATTTAATGCCTCCTCACTACCTACTTCCTTTAATTCTCTAAATGCTTTCTTTTTGTCCCTTATTGCGCCCCTTACAGCTCTATTTAGCCATATTGGTTTCCTCCTATTTCTAGTATGTTTATTCCCATACGGTATATACTGTGCACAGGTCCTATCCAGGATGCTAATAAATGTCTCCCATTTTCTTTGTGTATTTTTGTGTCTCAGGATATCGTCCCAGTTAATTGCACCAAGATCCTCTCTCATCCGTTGGAAATTTGCCCTCCTGAAGTTTAGTGTCCTTGTCACCCCCCTACTACCCATCTTATTAAAGGTTACATGAAAACTTATTATTTTGTGATCACTATTCCCCAAGTGACCCCCAACCCTTATATTTGATATGCGGTCTGGCCTGTTGGTTAATATTAGGTCTAGCAGTGCCCCCCTCCTTGTTGGGTCCTGAACCAGTTGTGAAAGGTAATTGTCTCTCATAGTTGTCAAAAACCGATTACCTTTGCTGGAACTGCAGGTTTCTGTTCCCCAATCTATTTCAGGGTAGTTGAAGTCCCCCATAATAATGACTTCTCCTTGAGTCGCAGCTTCATCTATTTGCTTTACGAGGATATTCTCCATTGCTTCCATTAGTTTTGGAGATTTATAACAAACCCCTATCAGTAATTTATTATTTTTTCCCCCTCCCCTTATCTCCACCCACAGAGACTCTACATTTTCATTAGATTCACCTATATTATCACGCAGGATGGGTTTTAAGGTCGATTTTACATACAGACACACCCCACCCCCTCGCTTATCTGTGCGGTCATTTCTGAACAGGCTATAGCCCTGCAAGTTAACAGCCCAGTCATGGCTCTCATCCAGCCATGTTTCAGATATCCCCACCATGTCATAATTATGCTCCAACAACATTAGTTCTAATTCATCCATTTTGTTGGCGAGGCTTCTGGCATTAGTATACATGCACTTGATGTTACTCTCTGTACCTCTATTCTTTCTTAAATTACTAACTGTTCTAACCCCACCCCCCATGCCACCGCCACCCCCAACTTCCTTATTTGTGCCCAGGTCTCTATCTGCACTATCTTCCCCTCCTATAAAATGAATACCCTCCCCCCCAATCCCTAGTTTAAACACTCCTCCAACCTTCTAACCATTTTCTCCCCCAGCACAGCTGCACCTTCCCCATTGAGGTGCAGCCCGTCCCTAGCGTAGAGCCTGTAGCCCACTGAGAAGTCGGCCCAGTTCTGCAGGAACCCAAACCCCTCCTTCCTACACCAATTCTTGAGCCACTTATTAACCTCCCTAATCTCCCGTTGCCTCTCTGGCGTGGCACGTGGTACAGGCAGTATTTCGGAAAATACCACGTTGGAGGTCCTTGCTTTCAGCTTGCAGCCTAATTCCCTGAAATCATCTTTAAGGACCTTCCACCTACCTCTAACTTTGTCATTTGTGCCAATGTGCACCATGACCGCTGGGTCCTCACCAGCCCCTCCCAGTAATCTGTCCACCCGATCAGCGATGTGTCGGACTCGAGCGCCAGGTAGGCAGCACACCATCCGACGATCCCTGTCTTTGTGACAGATTGCCCTATCTATTCCCCTAATAATTGAGTCCCCCACTACCAGCACCTGTCTGGCCTGCCCTGCTCTCCTTTTTCCCTCCTTACTGGAGCAGTCACTCCTCCGGCTTTCAGAGGACATGCCTGGCTGCAGCAGTGCTACCCCTGTACTGGCACTGGTGTATTTCTATATTCAGCAGAAATTGTGGGGCAAATTCTGGTGCCAATTTTACCCACTTCTTGTGTGAAAATGTTAAATCTGGGGCTAAAACAAAATTTTTGTGGTAAAGATGTAATTAATTTTTCTTTACTACTCAATGGTATAAAATTCTGTGACACACCCACGGTATCAATATGATTATTACAACCCTAGATTTATTCATTGAGAGGTGTAGTTTGTAAAATGGGATCACTTATGGAGTGTTCTACTGTTCTGGCACCTCAGGGGTATGGTACTCATCACAGAATTTTTCAATAATCTGCCTTGAAGCGTTCCCCCAACAGCTTCATCAGGGGGCTTGATACAGGGATGATGATTCAGGATGTTCAGCATAGTGTGCCTAATAGCCAGGTGTCCATGTTTAAATATCCCACTTCTCAAAAACCACTCCCCAGACTAGGAGACCCATTCCCATTCCTAGAGGTGAATGGTCATAGGACATATAGAATGGAGTCTGTCTACAATAATACCTGTGCTACTTCTCATGTGCTAGAGGTCCGATTATGTCCGTCCCATCATGTGCATGCCCGGAAGTGATATGCTTTATACTGAAATGCCAGATAAACTGATTGCAACCGTGACTGCGCCTCTCGTACCCGTGACTGCACATACCGATAGTTATGCGTTCCACGCTGGAGCTCATCGAGGGTCAATATCCGCGATTGTGCATTCCCAGACATGTGCATTTCAAGCCAGAGAGCATCCCTATCTCATATCTGTGACTGCGCAAGTCCAGGCGCATGTGTTCCACGCCGGAGCACATAATGAATTTGGATTGCATTCCACCATTATAGAAGAGTCCCTTTTCTGAGAGACGAAAAACAACTATTGCACTTCCTCCCATCATGAAATAGGCATGTAGATCTACTTTATCCCTACATAAAATATGGGATGGTGGCCCACAGTATATTCCTAAATGGTCAAATGTGACCCTTATTCCAGAATTAGAGATACCCAAGGATCACATTCACCACACTTGTTAATTACTAAATAGTATATGTGAGATATAACTGATAAGAAATCATTCTGATATAGAAGCTCAGATACCTGGATGAAGTACAACAATATGTGATTCCCATTCACAGGGAGCTGAGTAGCAATCAGTAGAGGATAAAATCCAAAAATGTAATCCAGGATGGGGCTGTGTTCACACAAATCAGGTATAGGAAATTTACTCATTGAGTCCCTTAGGGGCTCGTGAATCCAGGCTAAAAATACTCTCCCTTTCCTTTTTGAGGACACATCTTTTGTGATCACCTCCTCTCACATTGGGTGTAACCACCTCAATGATACAAAAGGAGACGTCTCAGGTGTCGCCTCGATGTACACTGTTCATACAGTATGTCTCGCTAATGTGGTGTCCCGACCATGGCGTGTATGACCCAAATACTCCCTTACCCTCCTCCTAAACTCCCTCTTGGACTTGCCTACATAATCTAGGGGGCAGGTGCATGTGGCCATATATACAAGTCCTGAGGTTTTACAGTTGGGAAATTCCCTCTGGAAAAAGGTTTTACCAGTGGAGGAACTGAAGAAAGATTTACATGGTCTCATCCAAATACATGTGCAACATTCTCCACATCTAAAGAAACCGCAGATTCTGCTATCTAGCCAAGTCACCCTGGGGCAGGTTTATATAGAAACTGTGCACTAAATGGTCCCTAATTGTGCGACCCTTACTGAAAGTTATTGTGGGAGTAGATCCCACTGAACTCCTCAGGTCTGGGTTGGCCACAAGTATATGAGTGTTTTCTGAGGATATTAAAGATATGGTCACTCTAATTGTCGCAAGTTCCAATTTCTCGTATTATACCATCTTTTTCTTGGTCTCTTGGTTAGGCATGGAGGAGTGTCTGTCTCTCGTCCATTGGGTATTCCTTTTTTGTAGGAAAATGGAGTGGTGGCTATCCCACTTTATTAGGCTTTTACTGTTTGTATATGGTCCCATCCCATTCTTTATTGATTAGAACATCAAGGAAAGGCAACTGGATATAATTAAAAGGAATCTGTCACCACAAAATTCGCCTATAAGCTAAGGCCACTGGCATCAGGGGCTTATCTACAGCATTCTGTAATGCTGTAGATAAGCCCCCGATGTAACCTGCAAGATAAGAAAAACAGTTTATATTATACTCACCCAGGGGCGGTCCAGTTCCTCCCATCTTCATACGATGATGTCCTCTTTTCTTCCTGCCGCGGCTCCTGCACAGGCATACTTTATATGTCCTGTTGAGGGCAGCGTAAGGTACTGCAGTGCATAGGTGCCGGGAAAGGTCAGAGAGGCCTGGCGCCTGCGCACTGCAGTACTTTCCGCTGCCCTCAACAGGACAGACAAAGTACGCCTGCACAGGAGCCGCGGCAGGAAGCAAAGAAGAGGATGTCATCGCATGAAGATAGGAGGTGCTGGATCCGGACCGCGACGCCCATCGGACCGGACCGCAGCGGGACCGCCCCTGGGTGAGTATAATCTAACCTGTTTATCTTATCTTGCAGGTTACATCGGGGGCTTATCTACAGCATTCCAGAATGCTGTAGATAAGCCCCTGATGCCGGTGGCCTTAGCTTGTAGGCGAATTTTCGGGGAGAGAGATTCCCTTTAACTTCCAATATAAATCTAAGGCCCACTGTATTGATGTTGAGTTCCCTGACACACTCAAGAAATTGCTCACTTGCCCTGATTAGATGATAAAAATGTTGTCAATATATCTAAACCATACCCCAATATATGGATGCCACCACTTATGATCATTCCTGAATATTGTGGTTTCCTCTCACCAGCCCAGGAATAAGTTAACATATGAGGGGGCACAGGGGCACCCCATCGCAGTACCCCTGAGCAGGTGGAAGTACATCCTGCCAAAAAGAAAGAAGTTATGGGTAAGAGGGAATTTTAGAGGATTTGCCATAAAGTCATTACACTCTATTGATCTCAATTTCAAGAAATGTCGTACCCCGTATATCGCAATACTCATGCGGTATGTTAATATTTTACTGTGTGGGGGGATGGCGGTACTGTGGGAAGATTATACTATGTGTGGACGGTGGGGTACTGTGGAAACATTATAGTGCATGTAGGGAAGGACAGTACTGTGAGAAGGATATACTTACTGTATGTGTGGGGGGATGGTGGAAATGTGGGAACATTACAGTGTGTGTGTGTGTGTGTGGGGGTGGGTGGCGTTACATTGAAAATATTATACTGTGTATGGGGGATGGTGGTGCTCTGGGAAAATTATACTGTGAGTGGGAGATGGAGGTACTGTGGGAAGATTATACATTGTGGGTGCTATGACTCCCGGAAGTCCCATCCAACTCTTAAAGGGAACCTGTCACCCCCCCAGGCGTTTGAAACTTAAAAGAGCCAGCTTGTGCAGCAGTAATGCATTAGTGCTGCACAAGGTGGCTTTTTAGTTTCAAATACCTGAGGGGGTGACAGGTTCCCTTTAACATTCTATGATCTGCACCACACACCTCCACGCCACATAGAGAATAATGGGGCCTCCAGCACCTACCTCCACACCACATATATGGATGGCTGCTCTGTGTGCACAGGACCTGTGATGAGGTCACAGGAAGGGAGGAGTTAGGGGTCACATGATCAGGGGCCTCAGTGTATGCAGGACTCTGCTGTGCTGGTTGTCATGGTGCTGGATGAGGGGAAGTTTATGTGTGGGGTCAGGAGGGGTTTACAGTGTGGATGTAGCAGAACCGTGTGTGTATGAGGTGTACGGAGCAGTGTGTGTATAAGGTGTATGGAGAGGAGCCGTGTGTGTATGAGGTGTACGGTGCAGATCCGTGTGTGTACGAGGTGTACGGAGCGGAGCCGTGACTATGATCATCTTTTGGAGGATAAATGGCTTTCTATACTGGACCTTAGAGGGGCTTACTGTTTGATACCCATCAAGAAGGGTGATGAGTAGAGATACTGTATGTGAACCCAAACAGTAAAGTTCGGGGTCCGTATTGAACACCTACTGTTCAGGCACGGACCCCGACCACGGACTTCACCAGGTAGTCCGTTTTACTGTTCGGTCTCAGCACCCCAAACACCGGGTGCTACTCGCACTGTCATGCAGATGCAACTGATTGGCGGTAAGATTAATACTAACAGACAGATCGCTGCGGCTCCCTTGCTATCAGATGCCAGCGTGAGCCAGCAGCTATGACCGGAGGTAAATAGTTCACCTCCAGTCACTTGTGTCGGTTGATGGAACTACTACTCCCATCATCCTACACCTATTGCCACTAATAATAGGGAGAGCAGGCGACGGCTGATGACAGTATTCGTCAGCCGCCGCCTGCGCTATAAATAATTAAAAAAACGGCATGGGTTCCCCTGTATTTTTGAAAACCAGCCAGGCAAAACTGATAAGTACAGTCTGCAACACTCAGCTGTCAGCATAGCAAGGCTGGTTGTCAAGAATAGAGGGGTCCACACAACGTTTATTTTAATAATTTAAATATAATTAAAATAATCGTGGGGTCGCCCCATTTTTGACAACCAGCCAAGCTAAAACAGACTTTTGAGGACTGGTATTCTCAGGCCGGTAAGGGGCCATGGATACTGGACCCCATCCCAGCCTAAAAATAGCAGCCCACAGCCGCCTCAGAAAAGGACCATCTATTAGATGTGCCAAGTCTGGCACTTTGACCTGCTCTCCCCACTTGCCCCACTGACAGTGACAAGTGGGGTTCATGTTTGTGGGGTTGATGTCACCTTTGTATTGGGCAGTGATATCAAGCCAACAAATGAGTAATGAAGAGGTGTCTCCATTACTAATTCTATAGTTATATGGTAGATAAACACAGCAAGAATAAAGTCCTTTAGTTGAAATATAAAAGACACATTTACTTTTTTATTTAAAAATAACAAACACAGTTATACTGGCCTAACAACCATTCCATTGAAGCCCTTGTCTCCTGAAAAAAAAAAAAAGAAAAGATAAAAAACAGCCATATCCCTCGCCTCTCCAACGTTCTGTCCCATGTCTGAGATAAATAGTTTTAAACCTGGATGGTGCATGGAGCATGATGTCACAAAAAGAACCTCATTGGAGATTGTAAGCTCTCACGAGCAGGGTCATCTTATTGTGCTTTAATTATTGTATTGTTAACGTTGTTAATTATGACTTGCGTTTGAAACTGTTTAACTGTAAAGCGCTGCGGAATATGTTGGTGCTACATAAATAAAGATTATTATTATAAACGCGCGTTGGAATGGTGTGTGCGGGGGCAGTGGAGTGTCAGACTGATTGGAATTATATTCTCATGCATTCTCACTAAAATGCACGCTGCCTCATCACACATGGCTGATCATATTGATATATGAATTACACAGGTGCACTTTTTGTGTTGTATGGGTAATAATTATTTCTATTATGAAATTACTTTTTTATAATTTCCCATCACTTTAATAATTTTATTCATTTATGGTTTAACTACACTGTGTTCCAAATTATTATGCACAAAGAGTTTAGGAGTGATAAGGTTATACTTTTTCTGTTTGTCATTTAACCCCTTAGTGACAGAGCCAATTTGGTACTTAATGACCGAGCCAATTTTTACAATTCTGACCAGTGTCACTTTATGAGGTTATAACTCTGGAACGCTTTATCGGATCCCGCTGATTCTGAGATTGTTTTTTCGTGACATGTTGTACTTCAAGTTAGTGGTAACATTTCTTCGATATTACTTGCGATTATTTATGAAAAAAATGGAAATATGGCGAAAATTTTTAAAATTTTGCAATTTTCAAACTTTGTATTTTTATGCCCTTAAATCAGAGAGATATGTCACAAAAAATAGTTAATAAATAACATTTCTCACATGTCTACTTTACATCAGCACAATTTTGGAAACAATTTTTTTTTTTGTTAGGGAGTTATAAGGGTTAAAAGTTGACCAGCAATTTCTCATTTTTACAACACCATGTTTTTTTTAGGGACCACATCACCTTTGAAGTGATTTTGAGGGGTCTATATGATAGAAAATAACCAAGTGTGACACCATTCTAAAAACTGCACCCCTCAAGCTGCTCAAAACCACATTCAAGAAGTTTATTTACCCTTTACGTACTTCACAGGAACTAAAACAATGTGGAAGAAAAAAATGAACATTTTACTTTTTTTTGCAAACATTTTACTTCAGAACCATTTTTTTTAATTTTCACAAGTGTAAAAACAGAAATTTAACCACAAATTTTGTTGTGCAATTTTTCCTGAGTACACCAATACCCCATATGTGGAGGTAAACCACTGTTTGGGCGCACCGCAGAGCTTGGAAGTGAAGGAGCACCGTTTGACTGTTTCAATGCAGAATTGGCTGGAATTGAGATCGGACGCCATGTCGCGTTTGGAGAGCCCCTAATGTGCCTAAACAGTGGAAACCCCCCACAAGTGACACCATTTTGGAAACTAGACCCCCCAAGGAACTTATCTAGATGTGTGGTGAGCACTTTGAACCCCCAAGTGCTTCACAGAAGTTTGTAACGTAGAGCCGTGAAAATAAAAAATCGCATTTGTTTTCACAAAAATGATTTTTTCGCCCACAAATTCTTATTTTCACAAGGGTAACAGGAGAAATTAGACCACAAAAGTTGTTGTGCAATTTCTCCTGAGTACGTCGATACCCCATATGTGGAGGTAAACCACTGTTTGGGCGCACCGCAGAGCTTGGAATTGAAGGAGCACCGTTTGACTTTTTCAATGCAGAATTGGCTGGAATTGAGATCGGATGCCATGTCGCGTTTGGAGAGTCCCTGATGTGCCTAAACAGTGGAAACCCCCCACAAGTGATACCATTTTGGAAACTAGACCCCTTAAGGAACTTATCTAGATGTGTGGTGAGCACTTTGAACCCCCAAGTGCTTCACAGAAGTTTATAACGTAGAGCCGTGAAAATAAAAAATCTCATTTTTTCTACAAAAATGATCTTTTTGCCCCAAAATTTTTATTTTCACAAGGGTAACAGGAGAAATTAGACCACAAAAGTTGTTGTGCAATTTCTCCTGAGTACGTCGATACCCCATATATGGAGGTAAACCACTGTTTGGGCGCACCGCAGAGCTTGGAAGAGAAGGAGTGTCGTTTTACTTTTTCAATGTAGAATTGGCTGGAATTGAGATCGGACGCCATGTCACGTTTGGAGAGCCGCTGATGTGCCTAAACAGTAGAGACCCCCCACATATGACACCATTTTGGAAACTAGACCCCTTAAGGAACTTATCTAGGTGTGTGGTGAGCACTTTAAACCCCCAGGTGCTTCACAGAAGTTTATAACGTTTAGCCGTGAAAATAAAAAAATCGCATTTTTTCTACAAAAATGATCTTTTTGCCTCCAAATTTTTATTTTACCAAGGGTAACAGGAGAAAATGGACCTCAGAAGCTGTTGTACAATTTGTCTTGAGTACGCCGACACCCCATATGTGGGGGTAAACCACTGTTTGGGCGCATGGCTGAGCTCGGAAGCAAAGGAGCGCCATTTGACTTTTCAATGCAAAATTGACTGGAATTGAGATCGGACGCCATGTCGCGTTTGGAGAGCCCCTGATGTGCCTAAACAGCAGAAACCCCCCAAAAGTGACTCCATTTTGGAAACTAGACCCCCCATGGAACTTATCTAGATGTGTAGTGAGAACTTTGAATGCCCAAGTGCATCACAGAAGTTTATAATGCAGAGTCGTGAAAATAAAAAATATATATTTTTTAACAATAAAGATTTTTTAGCCCCCAAGTTTTTATTTTCACAAGGGTAACAAGAGAAATTGGACCCCAAAAGTTGTTGTCCAATTTGTCCTGAGTATGCTGGTACCCCATATGTGGGGGTAAACCACTGTTTGGGCGCACGGCAGAGCTCGGAAGGGAAGGAGTGCCATTTTGGAATGCAGACTTTGATAGAATTGTCTGCGGGCGTTATGTTGCCTTTGCAGACCCCTAATGTACCTAAACAGTAGAAACCCCCAACAAGTGACCCCATTTTGGAAAATAGACCCCCCCAAGGAACTTATCTAGATATGTGGTGAGAACTTTGAATGCCCAAGTGCTTCACAGAAGTTTATAATGCAGAGTAGTGAAAATAAAAAATATATTTTTTCCCACAAAAAAGATTTTTTTAGCCCACAAATTTTTATTTTCACAAGGGTAACAAGAGAAATTGGACCCCAAAAGTTGTTGTCCAATTTGTCCTGAGTATGCTGGTACCCCATATGTGGGGGTAAACCACTGTTTGGGCGCACGGCAGAGCTCGGAAGGGAAGGAGCGCCATTTTGGAATGCAGACTTTGATAGAATTGTCTGCGGGCGTTATGTTGCGTTTGCAGACCCCTAATGTACCTAAACAGTAGAAACCCCCACAAGTGACCAAATTTTGGAAACTAGACCCCCTAAGGAACTTATCTAGATATGTGGTGAGAACTTTGAAAGCTCAAATGCTTCACAGAAATTTATAATGCAGAGTAGTGAAAATAAAAAAATATATTTTTTTCCAACAAAAAAGATTTTTAGCCCCCAAGTTTTTATTTTCACAAGGGTAACAGGAGAAATTGGACCCCAAAAGTTGTTGTCCAATTTATCCCGAGTACGCTGATGCCCCATATGTGGGGGTAAACCACTGTTTGGGCGCACGGCAGAGCTCAGAAGGGAGGGAGTACCATTTGACTTTTTTAGCGCAAAATTGGCTGTCGTGTTTGGAGACCCCCTGATGTACCTAAACAGTGGAAACCCCCCAATTCTAACTCCAACCCTAACCCCAACACAGCCCTAACCCTAATCTCAACCCGATCCATAATCCTAATCACAACCCTAACGATAATCACAACCCTAACCCCAAAACAGCCCTAATCTCAACCCTAACCATAACCCTAATCAAAATCCTAAATCCAACACACCTCTAACCCTAATCCCAACCCTAACCCTAATCCCAACCCTAATCCCAAACGTAACACTAATCCCAACCCTAATCCAAACCCTAACCCTAATCCCAACTCTAACCCTAACTTTAGCCCCAACCCTAACTTTAGCCCCAACCCTAACCATAACTTTAGCCCCCGTCGCCACAAAAAAAGTTCAATGTAACCTTTTTTTTGTACGTCGCGTCCGCCATTTCCGCGGATGCGTGGCCGTAACTCTGCCCCCTCCTCCCCAGGACATAGACTGGGCAGCGGATGCGTTGAAAAACTGCATCCGCTGCCCACGTTGTGCACAATTTTCACAACGTGCGTCGGTACATCGGGCCGACGCATTGCGACCGCCCCGTACCGACGCAAGTGTGAAAGAAGCCTAAGGCTACTTTCACACTAGCGTCGTACTCGGCCCATCGCAGTGTGTCGGGCCGACGTACCGACGCTAGCGTTGTAAGCGCCGCACAATGGGTGCAGCGGATGCTGTTTTTTCAACGCATCCGCTGCCCCATTGTGAGGTGCGGGGAGGCGGGGGCGGAGTTCCGGCCACGCATGCGCGGTCGGAAATGGCGGACACGTCGCACAAAAAAGTTACATGTAGTTTTTTTTGTGTCGACGGTCCGCCGAAGCACGACGCATCCGTCGCACGACGGATGCGACATGTGGCAATCCGTCGCAATGCGTCGCTAATGCAAGCCAATGGAGAAAAAACGCATCCTGCAAGCACTTTTGCAGGATGCGTTTTTTCTCCAACGACGCATTGCGACGGAAACCAAAAAACGCTAGTGTGAAAGTAGCCTAACCCTAACCCTAGCCCTAACCCTAAATTTAGCCCCAACCCTAACCCTAACTCTAACCCTAACCCTAACTCTAACCCTAACCCTAACTCTAACCCTAACCCTAACTCTAACCCTAACCCTAACTCTAACCCTAACTCTAACCCTAACCCTAACCCTAACCCTAATTTTAGCCCCAACTTGTCTTCTCCTGCCGGCTGGCAGATGGCAGCATATGGCGGGCGCACTGCGCATGCGCCCGCCATGATGAAAAAGCCGGCTGGCAGGAGAAGACAGAAGAGGACCCAGGGACCCCGGGTGAGTATGATAGGGTCCCCGAATCCCCCTATTTCTCTGTCCTCTGATGTGCGATCACATCAGAGGACAGAGAAATAACTGATCGCTTTTTTTTTTTTTTTTTGCGGTCGCCGGTAAACTGTTAATTACCGGCGATCGCAAAGCAGGGGTCGGTGCAAACCGACCCCGATCATGTTCTTTGGGGTCTCGGCTACCCCCGGCAGCCGAGACCCCAAAGAACATCTGGGTGCCGGGCGGCGGGCGCACTGCGCGTGCGCCCGCCATTTTTTCCCGGAAAAAAGATGGCGGCGCCCATGGGGAGACACGAGGAGCACCGGGGGAGGTAGGTAAGTATTGGGGGGCTATTGGGGGCCATCGGGGACCACATTTCTCTGTCCTCCGATGTGCGATCACATCGGAGGACAGAGAAATTAAACGGCAAATCGCGTTTTGTTTTTTTTTGTTGCGACCGCCGGTAAACGGTTAATTACCGGCGATCGCAACTCGGGGGTCGGTAAAAACCCCCCGAATCATGTTCTCTGGGGTCTCGGCTACCCTCGGCAACCGAGACCCCAGAGAAAATCCGACTCTGGGGGGCGCTATTCACTTTTTCCACAGCGCCGTTAATTAACGGCGCTGTGGATTAAGTACCCTTAGCGGCCGCCGTTAAAAGGCGTATCGGCGGTCGTTAGGGGTTAAACTCATTGATGGTGATGTGTGTCAGGGCTCTTTATATCACTGAAAGCAATTGCAGATACCTGTGCAAATTAGTTTGGCAGGTGTGTCCAAATAAAGGCAAGACTACTTAAGAAGGCTGTTCCACATTATTAAGCAGCCTACATTTTTTGCCAAAATGGGAAAGAAAAAGGATGTGTCGGCTACTGAGAAGCAACAAATTGTGGAGTATTTAGGTCAAGGCTAGTGTTGAGCATTCCGATACTGCAAGTATCGGGTATCGGCCGATACTTGCTGTATCGGAATTCCGATACCGAGATCCGATATTTTTGTGATATCGGGTATCGGTATCGAAACAACATTAATGTAAAAATGTGTAAAAGAGAGAATTAAAATAAAAAATATTGCTATACTCACCTCTCCGACGCAGCCTGCACCTTACCGAGGGAAGCGGCAGCGTTCTTTGTTTAAAATTCGCGCTTTTCTTTCCTTTACGTGAGTCCCGGCTTGTGATTGGTTGCGTGCCGCCCATGTGACCGGGACGCAACCAATCACAGCAAGCCGTGACGTAATTTCAGGTCCTTCAGGATTTTAAAATTACGTTCCGGCGTTGTGATTGGTTGCGTCGCAGTCACATGGGCGACGCAACCAATCACAGCAAGCCGTGACGTAATTTCAGGTCCTTAAGGATTTTAAAATTACGTCCCGGCTTTGTGATTGGTTGCGTCGCAGTCACATGGGAGACGCAACCAATCACAAGCCGTGACGTCACGGGAGGCTGGACACGCGCGCATTTTAAAATGGGCGCGTGTCCAGCCTCCCGTGACGTCCCGGCTTGTTATTGGTTGCGCCGCGATCAACCAATCACAAGCCGGGAGGCTGGACACGCGCACATTTTAAAATTTTAAAATGCGCGCGTGTCCAGCCTCCCGGCTTGTGATTGGTTGACCGCGGCGCAACCAATCACAAGCCGGGACGTCACGGGAGGCTGGACACGCGCCCATTTTAAAAAGCGCGCGTGTCCAGCCTCCCGTGACGTCACGGCTTGTGATTGTTTAATGGCGGCCATGTTGCCGGGACGCGGACCAATCACAGCAAGCCGTGACGTAATTTCGTCACGGCTTGCTGTGATTGGTCCGCGTCCCGGCAACATGGCCGCCCTGACCAATCACAAGCCGGGACTTCACGTAACCAAGTAAAAGCGCGAATTTTAAACAAACAACGCTGCCGGTTCCCTCGCTGAGGTCCAGGCTGCGTCGGACAGGTGAGTATAGCGATATTTTTTATTTTTATTCTTTATTTTACACATTAATATGGTTCCCAGGGTCTGAAGGAGAGTTTCCTCTCCTTCAGACCCTGGGAACCATCAGGAATACCGTCCGATACTTGAGTCCCATTGACTTGTATTGGTATCGGGTATCGGTATCGGATTGGATCCGATACTTTGCCGGTATCGGCCGATACTTTCCGATACCGATACTTTCAAGTATCGGATGGTATCGCTCAACACTAGTCAAGGCATGACTACAGTCAACATTGCCAAGACACTTCATCGTGATCATCGCACAATCAAGAAGTATGTAGCTGATTCCCAGCACACATGTGTGCGTGCTGATAAGGAAAAATTGAGGACTCTTTCCAACAGGCAATTGCGAAAGGTTAAAAGAGCAGCTGCAAAAATGCCTTGTCATAGCAGCAGACAAGTTTTTGAAGCTGCTGGTGCCTCCAACGTCCCCAGAACAACAAGATGCAGGGTCCTTCAGAGGTGCGTAAGCCATCCTGTTGACCACCTCTATCCACTGCACACAAGCAGAAACGGCTCCAGTGGGCCAAACGATACATGAAGGCTGACTTCCAAACTGTTTTGTTCACCGATGAGTGCCGTGCAACGCTCGATGGTCCAGATGGATGGAGTGGAGGATGGCTGGTTGATGGACACCCCATGAAAACATGGCTAAGGCGCCAACAAGGAGGAGGTGGAGTAATGTTTTGGGCTGGAATCATGGGGAGAGAGATTGTCGGCCCCTTTATGATCCCTGAAGGGGTAAAGATGAACTCCATAATCTATGTGGAGTTTCTAAAACAACACTTCCTGCCATGGTTCAAGAGGAAGAACCGTGCTTTCCGCAGCAAGATCATTTTCATGCATGATAATGCACCGTCTCATGCTGCAAAAAACACATCTGCATCTCTGGCTGCTATGGGCATAAAAGAGGACAAACTTATGGTGTGGCCACCATATTCCCCTGACCTCAACCCCATTGAGAACCTCTGGAGCAAAAGGAGTGTCTATGATGGCGGGAGGCAGTTCACATCTAAGCAACAGCTCTGGGAGGGCATTCTGTCCACATGCAAAACAATTGAAGCAGAAACCATCCAAAAACTGACAAATTCAATGGACGAGAGAGTTCAGAAGCTTCTTTCCAACAAGGGGTCCTATGTGCAAATGTAACATCACCTAGAATAAAGTTTTCACTTGAAAACTGTTTGATTTCATTTTGTAATAAGCTGATAATGCTTATAACTTCACAATTGACCATTTTTTTTGCTCAAAATAAAAAAAAAGGTTGAAAACTCTGCTGTGCATAATAATTTGGAACATGCATTTTGAGTGTTTATTTCTTTTTTAAAAGATACTGTTTTCATAGGCAGTTTGTTCCAAAACATTGCAATTATACTAGAATAGTAGATGACTGGAAAATAACAATGACTGCAATTCAGATAGGTAATTTAGAGAAAATATGAGGAAATATTATTTGCATAATAATTTGGAACACAATGTATATTCTGCGGTGAACCCTAAAATTAGTCACATGGTGATAATTGTCTGTTTTATTGCAATGAGCATTTATAGCATGCATAAATATTCACTTACCTTCAGCAACAATACAGAGAGATATATTCTACAATATTTAATTTTTTATATTATTGGTTGTGTATTTTTTTTTTTTTTATCCGGTTTGGTTGACATTCCATGCCCTTCTGCATACATGTATATTTCAGTTTTTCTATCTTTATTTTGTATGATTATGATTTTTTTTTTTATAGTAAAGATCTTTATGTGACATCTCGCTTTTTTATTCTTATGATATATTGTGTAATAATGTCTTTTAAACACTAATAAAGTATATATTTTTAATCCGTACTTTGAATATCTTTTTGGGGGCTATATAATGGGAGTACTAGTCCCATCATCTGATGCCAGTGACTGGAGGTAAGCTTTTTACTTACGGTCACATCTGCGGGCTCACTCTATCATTTGAGTGGGAGCCGCGATTTTCTGACCGACGGTAATAATTTTCCACACTGTCATGTACATGAAAGCGTGGCAAACAGATGTTCGGGGCCCCCATTTAGGGTATGTGCACATGATCAGGAATTTTCGAATTTTTTGCGCGTTTTTTCACTATAAAAACGCATAAACAACGCTTGGATATGCATCCTATCATTTAGAATGCATTCCACAATTTTTGTGCACATGATGCGTTTTTTTCAGCAAAAAAAAACGCACTGCGGGAAAAGAAGCATCATGTTCATTTTTTTTGCGGATTTTTTGCGGATTTCCCATTGTTTTGGAGTGCCGGGAAAAAACGCAAAAAATCCGCAAAAAAAAAGCATCAAAACCACGCAAAAAACGCATGCAGAATTTCTGCGGAAAACCTCAGGTTTATGTCGCGAAAATTCTGCATGCATTCCGGACGTGTGCACATACCCTCAAGTGAATGTGCTCTGGGTCTGGGTACTGTTTTCAGCTATTCGGTCGAACTCTCTGGACCCAAACATCCAGGGGTTCATCCATCACAACACAGGAGAAACTGCAAATCCTATTTTGAGGTTCATTTTCTCCTGTTAGCCTTGTGAAAAACAAAAATCGGGGCCCAAAAGATTATTTTAGTTGAAAAAAATGTGATTTTTTTTATTTTCACTGCTCAATGTTATTAACTTCTATGAAGCACCTGGGGGATCAAGGTGCTCACCACACATATAGATAAGTTCCTTTAGGGGTCTAGTTCCCAAAATGCGGTCACTTGCACGGGTTTCCAGTCTTTAGGCACTTAAGGGGCTTTCCAAACGCGACATAGTGTCTGCTAATAATTCCAGCAATTTTTTGGATTAAAAAAGTAAAATGGTGCTCCTTCCCTTCCGAGACCTGCCGTGCGCCCAAACAGTAGTTTTCCTCAACATATGGGGTATCAGTGTACTCAGGAGAAATTGCATAACAAATTGTATGGTGTATTTTCTCTTGTTACCCTTGTGAAACTAAAAACATTGGGGCTAAAAGAACATTTGTGGGAAAAATATGATTTTTTTTTAACTTTTACAACTCAACGTTATAAATTTCTGTGAAGCACCTGGGCATTCAAAGTGCTGACTATGCATTTAGATAAGTTCCTTAAGGGGTCTAGTTTCCACAATATGGTCGCTTGTGGTGTATTTCCTCTCTTTAGGCACATCAAGGTTCTCCAAACATGCGTGGCGTCCGCTAATGATACCAGCAAATTTTGCAGTCACACAGTCAAATGGCGCTACATCCCTTCTGTGCCCTATCTTACCCCCAAAGAGTAATTTTCCCCACATATGGGGCACCAGCGTGCTCAGGAGAAAATGCACAACAAATTTTGCAGTTTGTTTTCTCCTGGTACATATAAACAAAATTGAGTCTAATGTAAAAAATTTGTGAAAAAAAGTTAAATTTTATTCCTTCGACATTCCACTTATTCCTGTGAAGCACCTGAAGGGTTAATAAACTTGTTGAATGTGGTTTTGAGAACCTTGCAATTTTTAGAATGGTGTCACTTTTGGGTATTTTCTGTCATATAGGCCCCTTATAGTCATTTCAATTGTGAGGTGGTCCCTAAAAAATGGTTTTGTAAATTTGTTGGTAAAAATAATAGAATTTGCTGGTGAAGTTTTAACCCTTATAACTTCCTAACAACAGAAAATTATGTTTCCAAAATTGTGCTGATGTAGACATGTGGGAAATGTTATTTATTAACTGTTTTGCCTGACATATCTCTCTTATCTAAGGGCATAAAGATTAAAAGTTTGATCATTTCAACATTTTCAAAATTTTCACCAAATTTCATATTTTTTCACAAATACACTCAAATAGAAGAAATGTTACCACTATAATAAAATACAATAAGTCAAGAGAAATATGTCGCCATATACTAGACGTCCGGTAACTGGTAATAATTCCCTCATGTGTGGGGTCTATTTGTCTCCAGAGAAATCACACGTTACATTCCACACATAACACTGTGCAGAAAAGGCGGCGCGGGGTAATTGTGCCAGTAGTGAGGGGGAATAATGGCGGGAATGTCACTGACTGAGGAGAAGTTTCCATGTAGGGTCTGCACTGCGGATATCATTCCCTGAGGCCCCTGATCATGTGACCCCTGACTCCTCCCCTCCTGTGACCTCATCACAGGTCCTGTGCGCACAGAGCAGCCATATATGTGGAGTGCGGCTCTGCAGGTGGAGGTAGGTGTTGGAGATTCCCCATTACTGGGGGGGGACCTTAACCCCTTCAGCACTGAGACTCTTTTGGGGTTTTTGTTGTCTCTTTATAAGAATCATAACGTTTTTGTTCTGCTTCCTGTAATAGATACATAGGACCCCACTATGGAGGACAGGAAGTGAGGGAACGGGTTGTTCTCATAATACAGGGCATCATTCTTGGCCCCACACATTGTAATGCCCCCATATTACTGACATCCCCCCCACATACAGTATAGTGTTCCCACAGTACTGCCATCCCCCCAAATAGCAATGCCCGCATTATGCCCCTTATGCAGTAAGTATAATGCACCCCACACAGTATAATGTTTCCACAGCACCGCCATCCCCCCACACAGTGTAATGCCCCCACTATGTTCCTATATTTAGTGACCAGATTGTTGTGAAATTGGATTCTGGGCTCCCCCTGTGGCCACTTGTGGAATTTAACTTGTGTGCATCATCCCCTCTGTTCACCTGCTCCTATCAGGATGTGGGAGTCGCTATATAACCTTGCTCCTCTGTCAGTTTCCTGCCGGTCAACAATGTAATCAGTAGCCTTTCTGTGCATGTTCCTGCTACTAGACAACTCCCAGCTAAGTTGGACTTTTGTCCTTGTGTGTTTTTGCATTTTGTTCCTGTTCACAGCTGCTGTTTCGTTACTGTGTCTGGAAAGCTCTTGTGAGCGGAAATTGCCACTCTGGTGTTATGAGTTAATGCTAGAGTCTTAAAGTAATTTCTGGATGGTGTTTTGATAGGGTTTTCTGCTGACCATGAAAGTGCCCTTTCTGTCTTCATGCTATCTAGTAAGCGGACCTCGATTTTGCTAAACCTATTTTCATACTACGTTTGTCATTTCATCTTAAATCACCGCCAATATATGTGGGGGCCTCTGTCTGCCTTTTGGGAAAATTTCTCTAGAGGTGAGCCAGGACTGTCTTTTCCTCTGCTAGGATTAGGTAGTTCTCCGGCTGGCGCTGGGCATCTAGGGATAAAAAAACGTAGGCATGCTACCCGGCCACTTCTAGTTGTGCGGCAGGTTTAGTTCATGGTCAGTATAGTTTCCATCTTCCAAGAGCTAGTTCTCATATATGCTGGGCTATGTTCTCTCGCCATTGAGAAACATGACACCAGATACAACAACAAACACAAGGTAGAAGTAACCAATATAATTATTTCCCTGATAATGGGAATTGTGATCACTATGGCAACAGTGAATAATGCAAAACAGGGTGATTACGAGGTGAAATATACAGTGAATTATCCGGCTCACTCTCACTGTAATAGCAGTAATAACTGTATGTTACATTAGCTACTGACAAGAGTGATGGTCCTGACACATATAGGCAACAACACTTTCTCTTCTGCGAACACCGGCCATAGTGGGGTCTCTGGTTCTTCCCGCTAGGCCACATGTCCTCCTGACAAAGTTTATCAAGGCTCGCTGACCTTCCTTCACTTCAACCGGCCCCTGTCCTGACTGTTGTATTATCCTAGATCAACCCCTTTACCGTACGTCAGTGCTGGAAGCAACGGCCCAGCTCACTCGCACTTCCCGCTCTTCAATGCAGGCGTAGACTCCAGAGCATAATCTTCCCTCGGATCTTCAGTGCTTGACCAATGGCGGATGTCTCTTGTACCTCAAGTAGTGAGGGCTGGGACTCTGCTCTCATATGGCGTAGTCTAGTTCTCATGCCTTGGCTGGTGTAACCTGGACTCTGGGACTCATCTGGTGCCTCCTGGGTTCTGCTTTTTGGCATGCCACAACCCCCTGCCTTGGGCACTTTACCATGGCCTGGTACCTTGGCCTCACTTTTTTCCTCAGCACACGCCCTGCCCGTTCCTTTGTTTGGCACCAAATTTGTTCCTGCGTTGGGGTACTGGCCTTTTATACACACACACACACACACACACACACACACACACACACACACACACACACACACACACACACACTATAATGTTCCAACAGCAACTCCATTCCCCTCACACAGGATAGTGTTCCCACCGTCCCGCCATTCCACCATGCACAGTATAATGCTCCCATGGTTCCACCATCCCCCCACACACAGTAAACTGTTCCCATACCAAAGTACCATCATCTCCCCATACACAGTATAATGTTCCCACAGTACCACAGTCCCCTCCATACTGAGTTGGTGGTCCTTATTTTGTGTAGCAGGCTGTGGTGGCCATAATACTGTGTGAGGTGCTGTTTGGACCATCATATTGTGTGTGGTCTGTGGGGGCCATCATACTGTATGGGAGACCTCACTCTGAGCTACCTGGGTCACCAGGAGAAAAATTTCCTGGCGATGAGTATGACAGGGATTAGTAAGTGAGAAATATATCTAGTTGCAGACTTGAATTGACAAAGGCAGCATGCGGTCTTCAGAATTGGGAGATATGACTCCATCAAAAATATATATCTGTATATTTATTTCCTTGTGAGGTCGGGGGGCCCAAATACAGCTATTGCTGTGGGACCTGTGATTTGTATATACACCACTGTGTATAGGATAATATAGTATAATATAGTTGTTATGGACGAGACTTAACTAACATTGTGCAGTGACTCTGTTTTCCATATACTGTAGTGACGGATATTTCTTTTTGCTAAAACTATATATTTTTTTCACTTTAACATGTTAAAAAATTGCAAAATGTGTATTTCCTTTTTATGTTTTTTTCTTTTTGCAAGAACTGTTGGAGCCAATCTCCTTTTGAAACATTTTAATATCTTATTTTTTCTGGTATTTTTCTTGTAACATAGGTAACTGTAAGACCAGAAATAAACCCCATAAATCACTGTACATGGAGACTTTAGGATCAGATAATTTCTGTCCTCGGTGTTTGTGGAAATAAACAATCTTTTATAAAAGCCTAAAACTTCTGTGTGTGAATCAGACCTGAGATCTAACGTGATAGAAGATTACAGTACGGGAAGACGGGAAACCTTCATACAGACGGCCGGTGGTGATGGAGTCAGTGATGGACTCTGGACAAATATGTTTCTAGAGCCGCAGTAGAAGATGAAGATGTCGTCCTCATCATGAAGTAGTTATTTCTCCTGTCCCGTGTAATGAATATCTCCTGCAGTATTGCTAATGCCGATTCCAGTGCCGGTAAATGAGACGAGAATTAGCGTTATGGAAGATGAGTCTATGAGAAACGTATTCAGCTGCCGACTCCGAGGAAGAAACCGCTTGTTGTCTGTGGCCTAAATATATAGGTTTTATTAGTAGATGTAAAGAAGGAAACAAAATACTGTAGAATAATAAATCTCATGTTTCCCCTTATTATCTCCAGTAATAGTATTATTACACAGGATTTTTATGATGTTACATCGGCTCATCTTCTTCTCATTCAGGTCTCTACAATATCGGATAATCTCAGTGAAGATCTTCTATATAAGAACATTTTCCTGATTTACCCATCAAAGATGGATATGGACAGAGACAAGATGGCGGAGAAGATATTACACCTCACCCTAGAGATCATCTTCCGGCTTACTGGAGAGGTGAGAGATTCTGATGACGTCACATTACATCATTCTTATCTATGGGAATAACAGATGGACAGAACTGGAGAGGTGAGGACTCTGGAAATATCTGTAGTGAGATTTATTAATGTGTCTCTCCATAACCAGGATTACACAGTAGTGAAGAAGACCTCTAGTGATCGCTGTCAGGACCCTGTGTCTGAGGGATGGGGAAGACCCCTGAGCCCAATCACGGGGCCTCCACCTCACCCCCTGATACATGAGGACTTTAATGACCAGAAGATCCTAGAACTCATCTACAAGATGATTGAGCTGCTGACTGGAGAGGTGACACTGCTGGGAATGCTGGGACATTATACAGTAACACTATGAAGGGATCGGGGGGATGACGGTATCATTGTATGTGTCAGGTTCCTATAAGGTGTCAGGATGTCTCCGTCTATTTCTCCATGGAGGAGTGGGAGTATTTAGAAGAGCACAAATATCTATACAAGGACTCCATGATGGAGGTTCCCCAGCCCCTCACAGCACCAGGTAATAGACAGGACTAAATACACATGGCCTACAATTATCTGTATGTAAAGAATGAATTCGGTCCCCGTGTATGTTTCCTCCAGATCTATCCAGTAAGAGGACAACACCAGAGAGATGTCCCCATCGTCTTCTTCCACAGGACTGTAAACAAGAAGACCCCAATGTTCCTCAGGATCATCAGGTAGATGGAGAGAAGGTGTCATGAGATCTCCCCTATGATGTGTAGATGGCTGTGAAGGTCTTGTGCTCAGTCTTGTTTTATCCACCAGTATTATATGTTTTATACTTGTGTAATGAGAACGGTGGAGATGGCAGGATTAGAGCTGATCATAGATGTGACTTCTCCATCTGTCTGTGATTGATACAATATTTGTTTCAGGGTGAAGATCTGACCCATATTAATACTACAGAGACATATGCGAGGGGTGATGAGAGGTGTAAAGATGAGATTCCTTCAGATAACCAACCAGGTGAGTATTAACCACTAAATACAGAGTCACAGATTCTTCTCTGTCACCTACTGTGGCTGCTTTATTGGTGGTGTAGTTTTACCGTATCTGTCACAAATATGTCACATCCTCCAGGAAGACCTGGGGTTAGAAGGTCACTATGTATTATGAATTGCAGATCTTCCATTTAGCCTGTGTGTTTGTGTCCCATATTAATATTTTGTTTCATTGGTGCTGACGAGGTTAACATCCCTTTCTGTGCTGGTCAGAAACATGCAGCTCCATTTCAGCTGCTTCTGATCACATCATTACCTCTCCCTATAAAGCCTGGCCAGATCATCTCTTCCTTGCTAGTGAAAGTCTTACTTCCTAGCTCATAGTAGTCACTGTTCTGAGATCGCTATTGCTGCTAGAGGTTGTTGCGTATGGTTTCCTCATTGTCCTGTTCCAATTTGGTTTGTACTTTCCTACGCTCCCCTGTATACCTCTCTACCTTTGGTGAGTCTTTTAGTATATTAGTCACTTTTGTTATCCCTGTTTATCTTACGTGTTTATACACTAGCATTTCTGTCCAGGGTTCCATAACAGGAGAACAGTAAGGCTGGTTGCTCAAACCTTCTCACCTTTAGAGGTACATTTGGGAGCAGGGATAGGTCCCAGGTTCTCGCGGGGTACCCCAGTATGAGGATGTACCACCCCCTGCCTTCCTTAGGGACCTCTCAACCACCTAGAACCGTTCCACTAGGCCCACCAATTTGTCTGCATTTTGGGGATCTCCCTGTGCAACCCAGGTCTGCATCGGCCTAGGAAGGGAATGCCCAAACCGGTCCATGACAACACGCTTGACCATCTGGGCAGGGGTGGAGGATTCTGGCTGCAGCCATTTTTGCACCACATGTAGTAGGTCGAACATTTTGGATCGAGGCGGTTTGTCCCCACAGTGTGCCTAGTGATGAACCCTTTGTGCTCCAACTGACATAGTCATTCCTGTGCGGGCCAAAATTTCAGTCTTTAACTTGACATACTCCTGCGCATCCTGTAATGCCAAATCATAATAGGCCAACTGGCGCTCACCAGTCAAATAGGCTGCCAGCACCTCTGCCCACTGCTCTGGCGGTAGCTTCTCATGCTCCTCTCCCTGCTTGAACAGTCAGAAAAGCCTCCACATCATCCCCCGGGGTAATTTTTTTGCATGGCTCGTCTTACCGTCTTCTGGATGTACATGTTGTCACCTGAACTTGGGAAGGGGCTGCCGGCCTTCCACAAACCGCCTCTGCGGGTAAATCAATCTGGTGCTGGTGTTGCTGATGCTGCTGCTGCATTTGTTGTATAAGCGACTTACTGGTCTCTTGTTTCTTCATCTGCTGCTGCTGTAATTTCTGCTGATGTTGTAGCTGTTGTTGGTGCTGGGCTTGTAACAGATGTTTGAGTAGGTCCTCCATCTTGCTTGACATCTGCTGGCTTGTGGCCCTCACTGTAATAATTATAGGGGATAACTCAGGAGACTCTTTGCGTGGAACAAGACAACTACAGGACACAGTTTTATAAGTGGTAAAGTCTATATTATCACACGGTGATTCAAACAGGTGCAGAGAGAAACTCAAGTCCACAACACTTGGAGTAAATATTAAATGCAGCTTAGCAGTCTATAGGAAACTTCAGAGGAAAATGCAATCACGCAGAAAATCTATGAAGCACAATTATTCTTGAGGATACTTGACACGAATAAGTCGTTGCTTAGTCCAAAACACAGATAGATATGCTTATAAGGCAGTTCAAATAATATCTTAGCTCAACCAGGGAGGCCTGGGTAATAGTCTCAGGTTCTTGCAGAGCAGCAACAGCTTACATGTCCAGCAAATGCAGATGGAAGTAAACACGAGCAGCAGATGAAGGAGGATTACTGGAACTGGTGTATGCAGCAGGAACTCAGAGCAAAGTAGCAGGATAACCCCACAGGTTCACAGGAGCAGGTATATAGCCAGGGAGTAACCAGAGGTCAGGAGCTGGATGCAAGGCAGAATACTCTAGCACAGACTGAAGGCTGGGGTGGAGTTTCATAGCAGGAACAGTGCACATGAGACTAAAGACGCCATCTTGGAAAAGGGCAGTAATGCACAAAAGGTAATAAAAAATGTTCAGAGTCCTGACACTCACATGTGGTCTCTGGGAAACTGCCCGCACTTCTAACACCCCCTGTGGTACAGTGCCTCACTCAGTTTGACACAGAGGTATATTTGGAACACCGTCTCTTTAAGAAAGTGCTTGGTTTAGTGTAGCAGCATGAACCAAGCTTAAAAGTAAATGCAGCCCTCCTAGCAAAACAAAGAAACAAATGAAAGAAAACACAGTCCTTCTTCCTAGTAGGATCAGACCACTATCAGACAGTAATGTGCACGGTTCAGTTAAGGCACACAACTCCCTGGAGTCCTCTCTCTCCAGCAACCACTGAACACTGGAAGCTCTGCCAGTCAGCCATTTAAGCCCTGACCTTGTGACTCCTTCATCATGTGATTGATCACATGATTCTGACATCACACAAGACTGGCATTTTTCAGGAGCAGATACAGTACAGACCAAAAGTTTGGACACACCTCATTTATAGATTTTTCTGTATTTTCATGACTATGAAAATTGAAAATTCACACTGAGGGCATCAAAACTATGAAATAACACATGTGGAATTATATACTTAACAAAAAAGTGTGAAACAACTGAAAATATGTCTTATATTCTAGGTTCTTCAAAGTAGCCACCCTTTCCTTTGATGACTGCTGTGCACACTCTTGGCATTCTCTTGATGAGCTTCAAAAGGTAGTCACTGGGAATGGTCTTCCAACAATCTTGAAGGAGTTCCCAGAGATGCTTAGCACTTGTTGGCCCTTTTGCCTTCACTCTGCGGTCCAGCTCACCCAAACCATCTCGATTGGGTTCAGGTCTGGTGACTCTGGAGGCCAGGTCATCTGTCGTAGCACTGTTGTGAATTTGGATTCTGGGCTCCCCCGGTGGCTACTGGTGGAATTGAACTGGTGTTTTCATCTTCTCTGTTCACCTGTTCCCATCAAGATGTGGGAGTCGCTATATAACCTTGCTGCTCTGTTAGTTGCTTGCCGGTCAACAATGTTATCAGAAGCCTCTCTGTGCTTGTTCCTGCTCCTAGACAACTACTAGATAAGTTGGACTCTTGTCCATGTTTGTTTTTGCATTTTTGTTCCAGTTCACAGCTGTAGTTTCGTTACTGTGTCTGGAAAGCTCTTGTGAACAGGAATTGCCACTCTGGTGTTATGAGTTAATGCCAGAGTTTTAAAGTAATTTCTGGATGGTGTTTTGATAGGGTTTTCAGCTGACCATGAAAGTGTCCTTTCTGTCTTCTGCTATGTAGTAAGTGGACCTCAAATTTGCTAAACCTATTTTCATACTACGTTTGTTATTTCATCTTAATTCACCGCCAATACATGTGGGGGGCCTCTGTCTCCTTTCGGGGTATTTCTCTAGAGGTGAGCTAGGACTAATATTTTCCTCTGCTAGCATTATTTAGTCCTCCGGCTGGTGCTGGGCATCTAGAATCAACGTAGGCATGCTACCCGGCCACTGCTAGTTGTGCGTTAGGTTTAGTTCATGGTCAGCTCAGTTCCCATCTTCCAAGAGCTAGTTCCTATATATGCTGATGCTATGTTCTCTTGCCATTGAGAACATGACAGTTTGACCGGCCACTAAAGGGTTAAAATCCTTGGCTGAGAAAGGAGAGAAATAAGAAGTCTGCTGAGAATTTTTTTTTTTTTTTTTTTTCTCCTTCTAATCTTTGAATGGCTCTGTGTCCACCTGTTTGTAATGGATCTTCAGAGTGTAACTGCAGGTTTGAATAATCTCGCCACGAAGGTACAAAATTTGCAAGACTTTGTTTGTCATGCACCTGTATCTGAGCCGAGAATTCCTTTGCCGGAATTTTTCTCGGGGAATAGATCTGGGTTTCAGAATTTTCGAAATAATTGCAAATTATTTTTGTCCCTGAAATTTCGCTCTGCCGGAGACCCTGCACAGCAGGTCAGGATTGTGATTTCCTTGCTCCGGGGCGACCCTCAAGACTGGGCTTTTTCATTGACACCAGGGGATCCTGCGTTGCTCAATGTGGATGCGTTTTTTCTGGCCTTGGGGTTGCTTTATGACGAACCTCATTTGGAGCTTCAGGCAGAAAAAACTTTGATGTCCCTATCTCAGGGGCAAGATGAAGCGGAAATTTACTGTCAAAGATTCCGTAAATGGTCTGTGCTTACTCAGTGGAATGAGTGCGCCCTGGCGGCGACTTTCAGAGAGGGTCTCTCTGATGCCATTAAGGATGTTATGGTGGGGTTCCCTGTGCCTGCGGGTTTGAATGAGTCCATGACAATGGCTATTCAGATCGATAGGCGTTTGCGGGAGCGCAAACCAGTGCACCATCTGGCGGTGTCCACTGAGAAGTCGCCAGAGAGTATGCAGTGTGATAGAATTCTGTCCCGAAGCGAGCGGCAGAATTTTAGACGGAAAAATGGGTTGTGTTTCTATTGTGGTGATTCTACTCATGTTATATCAGCATGCTCTAAGCGCACTAAAAAGCTTGATAAATCTGTTTCCATTTGCACCTTACCGTCTAAGTTTATTCTATCTGTGACCCTGATTTGCTCTTTGTCATCTATTACCACGGACGCCTATGTCGACTCTGGCGCCGCTTTGAGTCTTATGGATTGGTCCTTTGCCAAACGCTGTGGGTATGATTTAGAGCCTTTGGAGACTCTTATTCCTCTGAAGGGGATTGACTCCACCCCATTGGCTAATAATAAACCACAATACTGGACACAAGTAACTATGCGTATTAATCCGGATCACCAGGAGATTATTCGCTTTCTGGTGCTGTATAATCTACATGATGATTTGGTGCTAGGATTGCCTTGGCTGCAATCTCACAACCCAGTCCTCGACTGGAGAGCTATGTCTGTGTTGAGCTGGGGATGTAAGGGGGCTCATGGGGATGTACCTGTGGTTTCCATTTCATCATCTATTCCCTCTGAAATTCCTGAGTTCCTGTCTGACTATCGTGACGTCTTTGAAGAATCCAAGCTTGGTTCATTACCTCCGCACCGAGAGTGCGATTGTGCCATAGATTTAATCCCGGGTAGTAAATACCCAAAGGGTCGTTTATTTAATCTGTCTGTGCCTGAACATGCTGCTATGCGAGAATATATAAAGGAGTCCTTGGAAAAGGGACATATTCGTCCATCGTCATCTCCCTTAGGAGCCGGTTTTTTCTTTGTGTCAAAAAAAGACGGCTCTTTGAGACCATGTATCGATTATCGGCTTTTGAATAAAATCACTGTAAAATATCAATACCCATTGCCGTTGCTGACTGATTTGTTTGCTCGCATAAAGGGGGCCAAGTGGTTCTCTAAGATTGACCTTCGTGGGGCGTATAATTTGGTGCGAATCAGGCAGGGGGATGAGTGGAAAACCGCATTTAATACGCCCGAGGGCCACTTTGAGTATTTAGTGATGCCTTTTGGTCTTTCAAATGCTCCGTCAGTTTTCCAGTCCTTTATGCATGATATTTTTCGCGATTATTTGGATAAATTTATGATTGTGTATCTGGATGATATTCTGATTTTTTCGGATGACTGGGACTCTCATGTCCAGCAAGTCAGGAGGGTTTTCCAGGTTTTGCGGTCTAATTCTTTGTGTGTGAAGGGTTCTAAGTGTGTTTTTGGGGTACAGAGGATTTCCTTTTTGGGATATATTTTTTCTCCCTCTTCCATTGAAATGGATCCTGTCAAGGTTCAAGCTATTTGTGATTGGACGCAGCCCTCTTCTCTTAAGAGTCTTCAGAAATTTTTGGGCTTTGCTAACTTTTATCGTCGATTTATTGCTGGTTTTTCGGATATTGCTAAGCCATTGACCGATTTGACTAAGAAGGGTGCTGATGTTGCTGATTGGTCCCCTGACGCTGTGGAGGCCTTTCGGGAGCTTAAGCGCCGTTTTTCCTCTGCCCCTGTGTTGCGTCAGCCTGATGTTGCTCTACCTTTTCAGGTTGAGGTCGACGCTTCTGAGATCGGAGCTGGGGCAGTGTTGTCGCAGAAAAGTTCTGACTGCTCCGTGATGAGGCCTTGTGCCTTCTTTTCCCGTAAATTTTCGCCCGCTGAGCGGAATTATGATGTTGGGAATCGGGAGCTTTTGGCCATGAAGTGGGCTTTTGAGGAGTGGCGCCATTGGCTTGAGGGGGCCAGACATCAGGTGGTGGTATTGACTGACCACAAAAACTTGATTTATCTTGAGACCGCCAGGCGCCTGAATCCTAGACAGGCGCGCTGGTCATTATTTTTCTCTCGGTTTAATTTTGTGGTGTCATACCTACCGGGTTCTAAGAATGTTAAGGCGGATGCCCTTTCTAGGAGTTTTGAGCCTGACTCGCCTGGTAACTCTGAGCCCACAGGTATCCTTAAGGATGGAGTGGTATTGTCAGCCGTTTCTCCAGACCTGCGGCGGGCCTTGCAGGAGTTTCAGGCGGATAGACCGGATCGTTGCCCACCTGATAAACTGTTTGTTCCTGATGATTGGACCAGTAGAGTCATCTCTGAGGTTCATTCTTCTGCGTTGGCAGGTCATCCTGGCATTTTTGGTACCAGGGATTTGGTGGCAAGGTCCTTCTGGTGGCCTTCCCTGTCACGAGATGTGCGAGGCTTTGTGCAGTCTTGTGACGTTTGTGCTCGGGCCAAGCCTTGTTGCTCTCGGGCTAGTGGATTATTGTTGCCCTTGCCTATTCCTAAGAGGCCTTGGACGCACATCTCGATGGATTTTATTTCAGATCTGCCTGTTTCTCAGAAGATGTCTGTCATCTGGGTGGTGTGTGACCGTTTCTCTAAGATGGTCCATTTGGTTCCTCTGCCCAAGTTGCCTTCTTCTTCCGAGTTGGTTCCTCTGTTTTTTCAAAATGTTGTTCGTTTGCATGGTATTCCTGAGAATATCATTTCTGACAGAGGGACCCAATTCGTGTCTAGATTTTGGCGGGCATTCTGTGCTAGGATGGGCATAGATTTATCTTTTTCGTCCGCTTTCCATCCTCAGACGAATGGCCAGACCGAGCGGACTAATCAGACCCTGGAGACATATCTGAGGTGTTTTGTGTCTGCTGACCAGGATGATTGGGTTGCTTTTTTGCCATTGGCAGAGTTCGCTCTCAATAATCGGGCCAGCTCTGCCACTTTGGTGTCCCCGTTTTTCTGTAATTCGGGGTTTCATCCTCGATTTTCCTCTGGTCAGGTGGAATCTTCGGATTGTCCTGGAGTGGATGCTGTGGTGGAGAGATTGCATCAGATCTGGGGGCAGGTGGTGGACAATTTGAGGTTGTCCCAGGAGAAGACTCAGCTTTTTGCCAACCGCCACCGTCGTGTTGGTCCTCGGCTTTGTGTTGGAGATTTGGTGTGGTTGTCTTCTCGTTTTGTTCCTATGAGGGTCTCTTCTCCTAAGTTTAAGCCTCGGTTCATCGGCCCGTATAAGATATTGGAGATTCTTAACCCTGTTTCCTTCCGTTTGGACCTCCCTGCATCCTTTTCTATTCATAACGTTTTTCATCGGTCATTATTGCGCAGGTATGAGGTACCGGTTGTGCCTTCCGTTGAGCCTCCTGCTCCGGTGTTGGTTGAGGGTGAGTTGGAGTACGTTGTGGAGAAAATCTTAGACTCTCGTGTTTCCAGACGGAGACTCCAGTATCTGGTCAAGTGGAAGGGATACGGCCAGGAGGATAATTCTTGGGTGAATGCATCTGATGTTCATGCCTCTGATCTGGTTCGTGCCTTTCATAGGGCCCATCCTGATCGCCCTGGTGGTTCTGGTGAGGGTTCGGTGCCCCCTCCTTGAGGGGGGGGTACTGTTGTGAATTTGGATTCTGGGCTCCCCCGGTGGCTACTGGTGGAATTGAACTGGTGTTTTCATCTTCTCTGTTCACCTGTTCCCATCAAGATGTGGGAGTCGCTATATAACCTTGCTGCTCTGTTAGTTGCTTGCCGGTCAACAATGTTATCAGAAGCCTCTCTGTGCTTGTTCCTGCTCCTAGACAACTACTAGATAAGTTGGACTCTTGTCCATGTTTGTTTTTGCATTTTTGTTCCAGTTCACAGCTGTAGTTTCGTTACTGTGTCTGGAAAGCTCTTGTGAACAGGAATTGCCACTCTGGTGTTATGAGTTAATGCCAGAGTTTTAAAGTAATTTCTGGATGGTGTTTTGATAGGGTTTTCAGCTGACCATGAAAGTGTCCTTTCTGTCTTCTGCTATGTAGTAAGTGGACCTCAAATTTGCTAAACCTATTTTCATACTACGTTTGTTATTTCATCTTAATTCACCGCCAATACATGTGGGGGGCCTCTGTCTCCTTTCGGGGTATTTCTCTAGAGGTGAGCTAGGACTAATATTTTCCTCTGCTAGCATTATTTAGTCCTCCGGCTGGTGCTGGGCATCTAGAATCAACGTAGGCATGCTACCCGGCCACTGCTAGTTGTGCGTTAGGTTTAGTTCATGGTCAGCTCAGTTCCCATCTTCCAAGAGCTAGTTCCTATATATGCTGATGCTATGTTCTCTTGCCATTGAGAATATGACATAGCACCCCATCACTCTCAAATAGCCCTTACACAGCCTGGAGGTGTGTTTGGAGTCATCGTCCTGTTGAAAAATAAATGATGGTCCAACTAAACGCAAACCGGATGGAATAGCATGCTGCTGCAAGATGCTGTGGTAGCCATGCTTGTTCAGTATGCCTTCAATTTTGAAAAAATCCCCAACAGTGTCACCAGCAAAGCATCCCCACACATCACACCACCTCCTCCATGCTTCATGGTGGGAACCAGTCATGCAGAGTCCATCCATTCACCTTTTCTGCCTCGCACAAAGACACGGTGGTTGGAACCAAAGATCTCAAATTTGGACTTATCAGACCAAAGCACAGATTTCCACTGGTCTAATGTCCATTCCTTGTGTTCTTTAGCCCAAACAAGTCTCTTCTGCTTGTTGCCTGTCCTTAGCAATGGTTTCCTAGCAGCTATTTTACCATGAAGGCCTGCTGCACAAAGTCTCCTCTTAACAGTTGTTGTAGAGATGTGTCTGCTACTAGAACTCTGTGTGGCATTGACCTGGTCTCTAATCTGAGCTGTTGTTAACCTGCGATTTCTGAGGCTGGTGACTCGTATAAACTTATCCTCAGAAGCAGAGATGACTCTTGGTCTTCCTTTCCTGGGGCGGTCCTCATGTGAGCCAGTTTCTTTGTAGCGCTTGATGGTTTTTGCCACTGCACTTGGGGACACTGTAAAAATTTTCCCAATTTTTTTAAATAATGATGGCCACTCGATTTTCTTTATTTAGCTGCTTTTTTCTTGCCATAATACAAATTCTAACAGTCTATTCAGTAGGACTATCAGCTGTGTATCCACCAGACTTCTGCACAACACAACTGATGGTCCCAACCCCATTTATAAGGCAAGAAATCCCACTTATTAAACCTGGCAGGGCAAACCTGTGAAGTGAAAACCAGGTGAAAACCATTGAAGCTCATCAAGAGAATGCCAAGAGTGTGCAAAGCAGTCATCAAAGCAAAAGGTGGCTACTTTGAAGAACCTAGAATATAAGACATAATTTCAGTTGTTTCACACTTTTTTGTTAAGTATATAATTTCACATGTGTTAGCTCATAGTTTTGATGCCTTCAGTGTGAATGTACAATTTTCATAGTCATGAAAATACAAAAAAATCTTTAAATGAGACGGTGTGTCCAAACTTTTGGTCTGTACTGTATATGGACATTCTCCCGCCCGCTCTATGAACATCCACTAAAACCAGCCTATTATATAGTTTTATATATAGCGTCCCAACACACAGTGCTGGAGAAAACTAATCTGGTTTCACATCACCGAAGCGATCATGCGCAGTGACACATATCCTCCCTCCATCAATTGACCAGTGACTTGGTTACAACATGTAAATGAGATCTCTTCTGAAGAATCTTTTTTCTAAGCCAAACAAGCCCAACTTTTCCAACCTCTCATCATATGAGAGGCCTTCCATCCCTTGTAATAATCTAGTTGCCCTCTTTGAACTTCTGAATATGTTTTCTAAAATGTGGAGCTCAAAAATGGATCCCATATTCTAAATGGCATCACCAGTGATTTATAAAGGGGTAATAATACATTGGAATAGCGGGATTTTATCTCTCTTTTTAGACACCTTAAAATCTTCTTTGCTTTTGCGGCTGCTGCTTGACATTGAGTACTGCTGCTCAGCTTACTTGTAACCAGAATCCCCAAGTCCTTCTCCTATTCTGTAGTCCTCAGTATGCTTTTGTTTAATGTATATGCACAATATGGTTACTCCGTCCTAGGTGCATTACTCTACATTTATCTACATTAAATCTCATTTGCTAAGTATTTGCCCATTCAGACATCTTATCCAGATCGTTTTGCAATATTGTAATGTCAAGGACAGATTTTAGTAGAGAATGAACTAGCAGACAGAAGAGCGCAATAGGGTCTTATCTGATGATAATGGAAGGGTAGAAAATGTGAGAACACTCACCTGGTGTGGTTGCAAATAAGCAACATGAGATGGACACGTATTACAGCTGCTGCAGGACACAGGACAAATATGTGAGTCGCTCACCAGGGCAATGGGGATACTCAGTACTGGGTCCGGTCGCTCTTAAAGGGGATGTCACGGTGGCTGCGACTAGGTCCCTGGCCGTGGGACTCAAAAGTGGAAAAGTCTTTAAAGGGGAATTGATAATAAAGTCTATTCCTTACGCCACCTGTGGTTCTCGGTCAGAGGGACCGACGCTGCTTAAAGGGGTCCTCTGGGGTGGTGTTGTTGCAGCAAGATGGTGATGCTTCCCACAGGTGAAGCGGGGTCCCCAGAGCTCCCAAGGTATGTGGCCAGGATGGTGGGTTGCCGGTAATAATAGAAGACACAGGGTTGCAGTCTTTACCTGGTTTACTGTTGGTAAAGGGCCTCAGTCCAGGTTACCACCAACAGGTACAGAAGGAGTCCAGGCAGCCTGGAAACAAGCAGTAATCTCCCTTGAAAGCTCAGGTTGGGAGCCTTCCTAAATGCACTGGTTTTCTGGTACCTTGCTACCTGTGGTTTGCTGGCAAGGTACCCCTTTCTCCTGTCCTGGGACAGAACCTGCACGGTAGGCAGCTTGAGCTGTTCTTTTGGAGTCTTTGACACAGTGACTCCAGGCTCTACCTGCTGCTTTACCTCAGGTATAGTATGGGCAATCTACTTATAGTCCTATGCCCTCTGGTTCTGCTGTGAACCTTGTAGTTATCCACAACCTCGGGCTCCCAGTGCCCGGTTTCCTCGCTCTGGCTCTGAGGGGCTCAATCACAGCCGTCCTCAGGCTCCTAATCTCTCCTCTCTGCTACTTCCCTGTCGCTTCCTTCTCTCAGACTGACTACTTCCTCCTCCAGACCAGGATGTAAATTGTGGGAAGCTCACCTAAAACCAGGTTTTGAGCTCCCCCTTCTGGCCTGGAGTTAGAATATGTTGTGTGTAAGATTTACCTGCCAAAAGGATCCCACTTGTCTCCAGGCATGGCACTACCCTCCCTGAGAGGAAGGCAGCATCACTGTGGTACCCGCACTTCTGGGGTGCCACATATGGATCCATGGAAAATGAAGAACAGGAAGGAAGTGTCATTCAGAGCGCTGCTGAAGGAAGCTCAATGGCAAGGTGAAATAAATTGTATTTTATTGTAAATGTTTGTCAACGCGTTTCAAGGTCTCACACGACCTCTTCATCAGGACAAAAACCTAAAAAAAAAAGTTTTTGTCGAGCTTCCTTCAGCAGCGCATTGTATGACACCTCCTTCCTGTATTTCATTTTCCAAAGGTCAGATTTTAATATCCTACATAGTTTGATGTCATCAGCAAAGAGTGACTCTCATTCCCATCTGTAAAGTCATTAATGAAGAGGTTAAAAAGAAGCGGTCCTAGCACAAATCCTTGCGGTACCCCACTGCTCCCAGTGCAGATCAGCTATTGTCCACACTTCTTCCAGTACAGATCCCTTGCAGTCTCCACTGCTGAGTATATCCCATTTAGTAAACATACTATTTATGACAACTCCTTGTTTCATGTCATTTATCCAATTCCTTACCCATCTGCATATAGTTTTCCCTAGTCCTGACTTCTGTGGCTTCTGTATAAGGCTGTCATGTGCATTTTCATGAATCTTGTGTGTACCCTAGTTATGAGCGAGTATACTCGTTGCTTGGGTTTTCCCGAGCACGCTCGGGTGGTCTCCGAGTATTTATGACTGCTCGGAGATTTTGTTTTCATCGCCACAGCTGGATGATTTACAGCTACTAGACAGGCTGAGTACATGTGGGGATTGCCTGGTTGCTAGGTAATCCCCACATGTAATCAAGCTGTCTAGTAGCCGCAAATCATCTAGCTGCGGCAAGGAAAACTAAATCTCTTAGCATTCATAAATACTCAGAGACCACCCGAGCGTGCTCGGGAAAACCCGAGCATCGAGTATACTCACTCATCACTAGTGTACTCCTGTCCGGGTACATGTCAAGGTTAACAAGGGAAGAAGCGCCATTTAGTTACTTGAACGCATATCTTGCTGGAATAGTTTGAAGACACAATGTAATGGGGCACTGTTCGTGATCATCTGGCACCTCAAAAGATGGCTACCATGAACAGGTTTGGCGCAATCTACTCCGTTTTCCAGATCCCAGGGATTATCTAGCTCATCACCCTGTAACTCTTCTACATGGATCTTCACTTACACAGAGTCTCCTAGGCTTGGGCCAAGTTGTTACCTGCTGTTATGTGGAGTGAGATGGGAAAATCAAAAGATGCAAAAGTAGTCAGTAAAGGGGCCAAGATCACAACAGGAATTAAATACACCAGCTGGGAGTAGAGTACAGAGGACTGAACCAGAGGAGAACAAGGCTGTATCTGGCAGCTTCGAGCTTTAGTAGGTTTTGGTGCTTTTTAACCCCATTCATGACCCAGCCTATTTAGACCTTAATGACCCGGCCATTTTTTGCAATTCTGACCAGTGTCCCTTTATGAGGTAATACCTCAGGAACGCTTCAATGGATCCTAGCGATTCTGAGACAGTTTTTTCGTGACATATTGGGCTTCATGTTAGTGGTAAATTTAGGTCTATAATTTTTGCGATTATTTGTGAAAAAATCGGAAATTTGGCAAAAATTTTGAATTTTTATTCTGTTAAACCAGAGAGATATGTGACACAAAATAGTTAATAAATAACATTACCCACATGTCTCCTTTACATCAGCACAATTTTGGAAACATTTTTTTTTTTTGCTAGGAAGTTATAAGGGTTAAAATTTGACCAGCGACTTCTCATTTTTACAACAAAATTTACAAAACCATTTTTTTAGGGACCACCTCATATTTGAAGTCAGTTTGAGGGGTCTATGTGGCTGAAAATACCTAAAAGTGACACCATTCTAAACACTGCACCCCTCAAGGTGCTCAAAACCACATTCAAGAAGTTTATTAACCCTTCAGGTGCTTCGCAGCATAAGCAACACGGAAGGAAAAAATGAACATTTAACTTTTTAGTCACAAAATTGATCCTTTAGCAACAATTTTTTTTATTTTCCTAAGGGTAAAAGGAGAAACTGGACACCAAAAGTTGTTGTCCAATTTGTCCTGAGTACACCGATACCTCATATGTGGTAATAAACCACTGTTTAGGGTCATGGCAGGGCTCGGAAGGGAAGGAGCACCATTTGACTTTTTGAATGAAAAATTAGCTCCAATCGTTAGCGGACACCATGTTGTGTTTGGAGAGCCCCTGTGTGCCTAAACATTGGAGCTCCCCAACAAGTGACCCCATTTTGGAAACTAGTCCCCCCAAGGAACTTATCTAGATGCATAGTGAGCACTTTGAACCCCCAGGTGCTTCACAAATTGATCCGTAAAAATGAACAAGTACTTTTTTTCACAAAAATTTTCTTTTAGCCTCAATTATTTTCATTTTCACATGGGCAGCAGGATAAAATGGATCCTAAAATTTGTTAGGGGATTTCTCTTGAGTACACAGATACCTTATATGTGGTCATAAACCACTGCCTGGGCGCATGGCAGGGCTCGGAAGGGAAGAAGCGCCATTTGACTTTTTGAATGGAAAATTAGCTCCAATCATTAGCGGACACCATGTCGCGTATGGAAAGTATGTAGTCTATTTCAGGTTGGTGTGTGGTGTGGTGTAGTGTACGTCAGGTTGATGTGTATGGTATAGTGTACACCACACACACACCATCCTGATATACACCATAAACCAACCTGTGTAGTGTAAGCCTGGTTGGTGTGCGGTGTGTAGTATACACCACACACAACAACCTGACGTACACTGCAGCTCACACCAACCTGACGTACACTATACCACACCACACACCAACCTGACGCACTGTATGTCAGGTTGGTGTGTGTAGTGTACGTGTGGTGGAGTACACGTCAGGTTGGTGTGTGTGGTGTATACTACACCACACATACACCAACCTGATGTGTACTACACCACACGTACACCAACCTGATGTGTACTACACCACATGAACACTACACACCAACCTAAGTTACACTACGCCACACTACGTCAGGTTGGTGTGTGTGGTGTGGTGTAGTGTATGTCAGGTTGGTGTGTGGTGTGGTGTCGTGTACGTCAGGTTGGTGTGTGTGGTGTATACTACACCACACGTACACCAACCTGACGTGTACTACACCACATGTACACTACAAACCAATTTGATGTACAGTACGCCACACTCACCAACCCGACACTACGTCAGATTGGTGTGTGTGGTGTATGTCAGGTTGGTGTGTGGTGTGGTGTCACACACACCAACCTGACGTACACTACAACACGCACACCAACCTGATGTACACTATACCACACCACACACCAACCTGACGTACTGTATGTCAGGTTGGTGTGGTGTAGTGTATGTCAGGTTGGTGTGTTTGGTTTAGTGTACGTCAGGTTGGTGTGTGGTATTGTGTATATCAGGCTGGTGTGGGTGAGTTCTGTAGGGGAATGTCAGGATGTGTTTAGTCCACGGAAGTGTGATGAATTCTGAAGTATTCATTCAATCCCAGTCCAGGTCTGTCAGGACACGTTACACATTGGAAACGAGTTTCCCTTCTTATCCCCCTTTTATAGCATACCTGGCACCTTTTTCTTTTTCTCCCCTCACGGGGAAAATGTTGCCCTGGTACCATGCGGGAAACTTGAGTTCCAGGGGTGCTGGGGCCCGCTCCTTCCTCGTCTCCAAACATCAGGGCCTTTATCACCGCCTCCTGGAACTGAAGGAAGGTGTTGTTGGTCAGGCCTGCACATCGTGATAGCACGTATGTGTTATACAGTGCCATTTGTACGATGTGCACAGCCAGTTTTTTATACCACACCTTCACCTTCCACATGGTACTATAGGGCTGGAGGACTTTATCAGAAAGATCAATTCCCCCCCATGTGTTTGTTGTACCCCAGGGCACAGTCTGGTTTGTGGACCTGTGCTGGGGTACCTCGAACGGTGGTGCCGGGACCATGGATTGTTGTCAAGAAAAAGACGTCCCTTTTGTTTTTGAACTTGACCACAAGCATGTTGACGCTACATTGGGCTCGGCTCTCACCCTTTGGGAGAGTCTGCTCAATTAGCAACAAAGGGAGGCCCCTCTGGTTTCTGCGCACAGTACCGCAAGCTGCGGAAACTCTGGCAGAGAGAGATTGAAAGAGTGGGATGCTTGGATAAATGTTATCAACGTACAGATGGTAACCTTTATCAAGCAGTGGGTGGACCAAATCCCACACTATTTTCCCATTCACCCCAGAGCAGGTGGACATTTTCGGAGCTGGATCCTGGTGTCCTTCCCTTGGTAAACTCTAAAGCTATGAGTGTATCCTGAGGTACTCTCACACAACTTATAGAGTTTTATCCTGTACCTCGCCTCTTGCTGGGCAGGCACTGATGGAACTGAAGCCTCCCTTGGAAGTGGATGTCATCCACACAAATTTCTCTTTGGAGAATGTACACTTCAGCAAGCTTGTTGCTGAAGTGTTCGATGACTGGCTAAATTTTGAACAGTCTATCAAAATTTGGGTCATCGCGGGGAAGGATGTCCGTATTGTCCCTAAAATGAAGAAACTTATGAATTGCCTCAAAATTTTTGTGAATCATAACCATGCTTTATATTGGAGTTTGATATAAAATATCAGTACTCCAGTATTAGCGAATTTCCGGTTTCTTCACAATCCCCATGTGAAGGACCAGTCCCCAATGATTCATCATTTCTACTGAGTCACCTGGACTGTAAGTAGAAAATGATGAATTAGGGTTTTCGGCAAAAAATTGTAGGGCATACAAGTTTGTTTGCTCCACCATAAGACTGAAAATTGACTCAGATAAAAAGACTTTGAAAAAGTCTATTTCCCTGAGGTTGGCAGTCTCAAACTGGATTCCTGATTGGGGAATGACGCGGGGAGCGGGGGCAGCAGAGGAGAGTACCAGATAGCAAACAGGCAGCAATCAGGCGGTGGTCAGGTGGCGGCAGCGGTGGCGGTCAGGCAGCGGCAGCAGGTAGGAACCTCACTCTCCAGCTTCCACGGAAGGGATGAAGCTGGAGAGTGATGGCAGCCATGTTTCACTTCGCCCCCCACATCTGATAGGAGGGATATTTCAGTGACCCCGGTCACCCGACCCGCAGGAACGCGATCCAACCATGACGCATATGCTGCGTCACAGGTCGGATTGGCACCGACTTTCATGACACAGCGTATGTGTCATAGGTCAGGAAGGGGTTATTTGGTGGAAGCAGGGAGCAGATTACTGCAGCTTGACAGCACACAAACCCATACTGCTAGACTGGATGGTACTACAGGCCCCTGACAATTTAAAGTCAGTAGCTGGACAGAACCAGCGCTGCCCAAAGCTTCTGGTTCCGACGTCTCCTCTATTACCAGAGCCGCCTGCAGAATGAATAAGGCGGCTCCTGGTAACAGAAGCAGACGTCGCAGGAGTAGATCCCAGAGAAGATGGAACACACCATTTGCAGAATCTCTAATATAACAAAATCTCAGAAAACTAGAGCAGTGTAAATCCCCATAAAGTGACTAAATTTTGGAAATTATAACCCTCAATTTATCTATAGACTCAGATCTAGAAGATTAAGAAGCAAAGGGGAGATTTGACTTTGGGAGAGCAAATAATGCTGGATTGGTTTATTGAAGCATGATGCTTTTCAAGAGCTTTTGAGCAACTAGTAATGTGGAAACATCTGTTTTTTTCAGTGACAGATGATGGACCTGAGTGGGGACTTGTTTTATGTGAGATGAGTACAAGTTTTTATTAGTGTTATCTTTTCCTACATAAAATTGCGTGGTGGCTTTTTATTCCATATTTGTGAGGCAGAATGAACAGTTGAACATCATGCTGTACTGGTTCATCCTATGAGGTTTTCTGTTAGACTGTGAACTGTCACTGTCTTGGTGATTAATTCAATTTCTTAACACAACTTTAAATTTTTACGGAGAGTTTAAGTAGAAATGTTTAAAAATATAAAAGTCAAGGACATTTTATTAAAAAATAATAATTTGTTTTTTTCTTGGCAGATGACTGTATGAGGAGTTCAGAGGGACGGCTGACATTTTCAATGTTTAAATCAGATGATCTTGAGATCCCACAGGATACAATTGAAGTGAATGCTATTACTCCAGATATAACATCATCCCTTCACAGCAAAGATCAATCATCTGAGGAAAATCAAAGTCAGAAAATAAGCATTAGAAAACACACTGCTCCTAAAGCAAATAAGCCAATTTCAAATTCAGAATATGGAAATAGTTTTCCCCTTGAAAAGTATTTTCTTAAACATCAAATAATTCACACAATAGAGAATAGATGCTCCAAATGTGGGAAATGTTTTAACCAGAAATCACATCTTGTTAGGCACCAGAGAACTCACACAGGGGAGAAACCTTTTTCTTGTTCAGAATGTGAGAAATGTTTTAACCAGAAATCCTCTCTTGTTACTCATCAGAGAAGTCACACAGGGGAGAAGCCATTTTCATGTGCAGAATGTGGAAAATGTTTTATATGGAAACCACTTTTTATTAGACATCAGAGAACTCACACAGGGGAGAAATCTTTTTCATGTGCAGAATGTGGGAAATGTTTTATATGGAAATCACTTCTTATTAGACACCAGAGAACTCACACAGGTGAGAAGCCTTTTCCATGTTCAGAATGTGGGAAATGTTATAACCAGAAATCAGATTTGGTTACCCACCAGAGAACTCACACAGGGGAGAAGTCTTTTTCATGTGCAGAATGTGGGAAATGTTTTATATGGAAATCACTTCTTATTAGACACCAGACAACTCACACAGGGGAGAAGCCTTTTTCCTGTTCAGAATGTGGGAAATGTTTTAACCAGAAATCACATCTTGTTATACACCAAAGAACCCACACAGGGAAGAAGCCTTTTTCATGTTCAGAATGTGGGAAATGTTTTACAGATCAATCAAGTCTTATCAAACATCAGAGAACACACACAGGGGCAAAGCCTTTTTCCTGTTCAGAATGTGGGAAATGTTTTAACCAGAAATGGAATCTTGTTGTACATCAAAGAACCCATGCAGGGAAGAAGCCTTTTTCATGTACAGAATGTGGGAAATGTTTTACCAAGAAATCAAGTCTTTTCAAACATCAGAGAACTCACACAGGGGCGAAGCCTTTTTCATGTTAAGAATATAAGAAATGTTTAACCAGAAATCAGATTTTGTTACGCACCAGAGAACTAACACAGGAGTGAAGCCACCATTTTCATATTCTGAATGTGGGCGAAGTTTTGAGAAGGAATCATCTCTTCTTAGTCACCAGAGCAGTCACACAGAGGGGAAGCCCTTTTCCTGTTCAGAATGTGGGAAATATAACCAGAAATTGATTTGTGTTATACATCAGAGAAACCACACAGGGCAGAAGTGTTTTTTAATATGTTCAGAATGTGGGAAACATTTTAACCTGAAGTCAGATGTTGTTATACCCCAAAGAACCCACCCAGGGTAGAAACCTTTTAGACTTTTAGAATGTTGAAAATGTTTTAACCAGAAAGTGCACCTTGATAGACATCAGAGAACCCACACAGGGGAGAAGCATTTTTTCCTGTTCAGAATGTGGGAAATGTTTTGTGAAGAAATCATCTCTTCTTAGTCACCAGAAGTTACACAGTGAAAAAACCTTTTATATATTCTTAATGTGGGAACTATTTTGCTTGAAAGTCAACTCTTCATAAACATCAGAGAAGTGAGGCAGGGGTGAAGCCTTTTTCATGTTCAGCATATTGGAAATGTTAGAATGGAAAATTATATCTTCTTTTAAAGTGTTGTCTACTACTAGGACAACCTCTTGGCATTCCTCATGTTTGGCTTTGTTAAAATATAGGATATTAATGTCAAATCTGACTGGACAAAAACACATCGGTGTACACCACCATTAAAAATAAAGGTTAGATTTTATTACACATCCTTTCCCCATTTCCTATGTTCTCCGCTTCGTTAAAATAAAAGCACTTACACTCGCCTCCTATGTTGGTAAAATTCCAGCGGTGTCGGGACTCGCATTACTGGGGCTAACGTGAAGTTGATATTTTCCTATCGCCACGACAGCACCCACAACGAGAGAGGGGATCCGCCCACCTTCCGGACAGGAACCTACAGGTTAAAAAGGGGCGGCCCCCCTCGCCCTCCAGTTTGGGTTCCTGTCCGGACGGCGGGAGCCTACAGTTTTCGCTTACCCGGGTCCGCCAAGCCTCTGTGCGGTGTCCAGGTGAGAACGGCAGAGTCGGGGGCCCGAAAGCAGCGTCGGGGGAAGTCCTGTGTTCAGCTTCCCCCCTCGTCTGGCAAGGACCGGGCCGAGCGGTCGAGGTGGCGTTCCCGGGGGAAGGCGCGCCGCCCCGGGTCGTCCACGCGCGCGCGACGCTGCAGGAGCACGTCGGCGCTTATGACCCGGAAGTAGAATAACGTCTTCCGGAGGAGGCCGGGAGGAAGAGGGCGGGACCTTTAAAAAGAGGCAGCGCTTGGTGAGCAGGTGTGCGGCAACATGTCTTCCACAGGAGACGCCGAACACCGACAGGAGAGCAGAGAAGCAGCAGCAGATCTCATACTGGAGATGTGGCACGCGGGCAGCAGGACCCTGGCACGTCACGTCGCACCTCACCCCCTCAGAAACCGGTACTCTATTCTTCATCAGCGGTGGTGAGTTTGATATCTGAGCCATTGGCTGATACAAATTGTCTCCTATACTATGCTTTTTTTATAGGGAAAAAAGGTCTCAAAGTCCAAGCATAAGCAGTGCGCGTTATGCACAGAGCCACTACCTGACACCTATTTAAAGAAATTGTGTCAGTTATGTATATGCCGTACGTTAGAAGAAGAGGCCCCTCTTCGTGTATCGGATTTGAGGGAAGTAATTAGGGAAGAAATAAAATCGTCCCTTAAAACTAAACGGCATGAGAAGAGTAGTATGGAAATAATATCCGATTCCAGCCCTTCATTGCAAGAGGGTGAGTGCTCGGAGAGTTCATCATCAGCCTCCTCAGACGAGGAAGGAAGGCCTTGCTTTTCCACTGACAATATGGAGACTTTAATTAAAGCAGTCCGTACAACTATGGGTGTGGCAGAGAGCAAGGAGCCAAAAACCACCCAGGAGATCATGTTTGCAGGACTGAGCCAGAGAAATCGCAGAGCTTTCCCCGTGGTAGAGACCATTAAGGATCTGGTCAGACGAGAATGGGACAAGCTGGATAAGGGGTTCTTACCTTCGGCCGCAAAAAGAAGGTACCCCTTTGAGGATGACACCTTATCCCAGTGGGTGAAAATCCCGAAAGTGGATGCGGCAGTAGCTTCTACCTCAAAGACAGCCTCACTACCATTAGAGGATGTAGGACTCCTTAAAGATCCCTCAGACAGGAAGGCTGACATGCTCCTTAAGAAAGTGTGGGAAGCATCATCTGGAGCCTTTAAGCCTGCAATCGCAGGCACCTGTACGGCGAGATCAATCATGGTCTGGGTGACTCAGCTGGAAGAACAGCTTAAAGCCAAAACACCTAGGGATAAATTACTAAACTCCCTGTCTCAGGTCAGAGAAGGAGCGGCTTATCTGGCAGATGCCTCAATTGACTCCCTGAAATTGGCTGCAAGATCGGCAGGGCTCTCAAATGCAGCCCGACGGGCACTTTGGCTAAAGACCTGGAAGGGGGATGCCCAGGCAAAAGCCAAATTATGCTCTATTCCATGTAGGGGTGAGTACCTATTCGGCCCGGTGCTGGATGACATCCTTGCAAAGGCAGAGGATAGAAAGAAGGGATTTCCTAAAGCATTTAATCCCACTTTCAGGAACGCCTTCCGGAGACGCATGCCCTTCAGAAAATTCCAGTCAGACCAGCAGGGATATAATCGTGACTGGGAGACGTCGGATCAAAAGAAGAAAGGTGGATACTATAAAAACCCTTCATCTTTCTCAAGACGGAGACGTAATTACAGATAAAGCAGATCTGCCAGTAGGGGGAAGACTAAAGTTCTTCTCAGCAGAATGGCAAAAGATAACTTCTAGTGCCTGGATAATGGGGGTAGTCGGGTCAGGATTAAAATTAGAGTTTTTGAGAACTCCCCCAAATCATTTTATTATAACATCACTGGATACTCCGGCCCAACAACAGGCCTTAGAATTAGAGATTCAACAATTGCTTACAAAGCGAATTATTGAAGAAGTACCAAAACATCAGGAAAAGACGGGCTTTTATTCTCCGCTATTCTTGATCTCTAAGCCTGATGGGTCCTTTAGGACTATCATAAATTTATGTAAATTGAATGAATATCTTCAGTACCACGCTTTTAAGATGGAATCCATTAAATCAACAACTAAGCTTTTGTTTCCTAGGTGCTACATGTCGGTTTTGGATCTAAAAGATGCGTATTACCATCTTCCAGTTCACAGAAATCATCAGCAATTCCTCAGGATGGCAGTATGGGTAAACCAGATTAAACATTTCCAATTTTTAGCAATGCCCTTTGGCCTGTCCATGGCACCTAGAATTTTTACAAAAGTTGTGTCGGAAGTAATGGCCCATGTCAGGGAAAAAGAAACCCTTGTAGTGCCCTATCTAGACGATTTTTTAATAATTGGAGATTCAATTGCTCAGTGTACGTCTAGGGTAAATGCCATCTAGTTAAAACTAGAACCAACAAGACATCAATGGTTCTTAGGGGTTCTCCTAGACTCAGAAAATCAGTCATCCTACCAGAGGAAAAGAAGCAGAAGATCATTCAGAGGTTCACAGCCGTAAGGAAAGCTCCAAACTTAAGTTTAAGAGACGCAATGTCTCTGCTAGGATCTTTGACTGCGTGTATATCGGCGGTGAGATGGGCTCAAGCTCACACCCGAATGCTTCAATACGAAGTTCTTCAAGCAGAAAAAGATCTTCACGGTGCTCTGAGCAGAAAGTTCAGTCTATCACCTGCCACTCTTCACGATCTCAAATGGTGGCTCAATCCAGTACATTTATCAAAGGGAGTCCTCTGGACCATCACTCCGGACAACATGATTACAACAGATGCCAGTCCGTTCGGTTGGGGAGCCCACATGGGAGACATTCTAACCCAGGGGCGTTGGTCAATTCAAGAGTCCCAGAATTCCTCAAACCTAAGAGAGCTGGCTGCAGTCGACCAGGCTCTTCTTTGCTTACTACCTTCCCTGAAGAATTCGCACGTACAGATACAGACACACAATATGACTGTGGTGGCCTACATCAATCATCAGGGAGGGACAAGGTCACGATCCCTAATGACCTCTGCAGCACAGATATTGTCTCTGGCCGAGAATCACTTACAATCTCTGTCGGCAGTTCATATAGAGGGGAAACTCAATATAGAAGCAGACTACCTCAGTCGGCATTCCCTTCATCAGGGAGAGTGGTCCCTAGACCAACACATATTCAATCAGATAGTCAATCTGTGGGGATTGCCGATAATAGATCTGTTTGCTACGAGGGAGAACAGGAAGGTCAGGAGGTTCACATCCTTACACATAGCAGACCAACCATGCATAGTGGATTCCCTTCGCGTCCGTTGGGACTTCCAACTTACATATGCCTTCCCCCCTATGTGTCTAATTCCGATAGTTCTCAGGAAAATCCAGGAGGAAGGAGCCAGAGTAATTTTAATGGCCCCCTTCTGGCCCAGGAGGCCTTGGTTTTCTCTCCTCAAGACAATGTCTGTGACCGATCCCTGGGTATTGCCAGTGGTTCCGGATCTCCTCTCAAGGTCCATTTCGTCATCCAAATTTGGAGACTCTTCACTTAACAGCGTGGAACTTGAGAGGGAGCTTCTGAAGGAGAGGGGGTTCTCCGATGCTTTAATAGCTACCTTATTGAAAAGCAGGAAGGAGGTTACTACAAAAATCTATACGAAAATTTGGAAAAAATTCCTTATGTTTTATCAACAACCATTGGGAAATAAGGCTCCGATTTCAGCCATTTTAGAATTTCTTCAGAAAGGCTGGGAATTGGGTTTGGCAGTCAACACTCTAAGGGTTCATGTTTCAGCTTTGGGAGCTTTATACAACAGTGATATAGCTGGTAATAGATGGGTTGCTAGGTTTATTAAGGCATGTCAGCGTTCTAACCCAATCCATATTGTAAGAATACCCCCTTGGGACCTCAATTTGGTGCTTGAGGCGTTGACTGAACCTCCTTTTGAGCCATTAAACTCTATTTCGATTAAAAATTTAACCTTAAAAACAGCTCTACTGTTAGCATTAACGTCTGCCAGGAGGGTCAGTGATATACATGCATTGTCAGTAGATCCTCCCTACTTAGTAATTCTCCAGGATAGGATTGTCTTAAAACCTGATCCGGCATACTTGCCAAAAGTGGCAACTAAATTTCATAGAAGTCAGATTTATTTACCATCTTTCTATGAAAATCCAGGTTCAGAGGAGGAGAAAAATATCATACCTTAGATGTAAAGAGGGCAATACTAGAATACCTGGATAGGATGCAAAGCTGGAGACAGAGTAGGGCTCTGTTTATTTCTTTCCAGAATCGAAAGAAGGGTTCTGGTGTCACGAAGAGCTCTATCGCTAGGTGGATTAGAGAAGCGATATGTCTTGCCTACTCTGCCAGGGGAGTAACACCACCAGCAGGTATCAGGGTGCACTCCACTCGGGCCATGGCATCATCCTGGGTGGAGAAGGCAGATGTCCCCATTGAAATGATATGTAAGGCGGCAACTTGGTCATCACCTTCCACCTTTTATAAACACTATCGCCTTGATCTATCTGCTAATTCCAGCTTACAGTTTGGCCGTTCAGTACTTAGTGCTGTGGTCCCTCCCAGTTAATAGTCTTTGAAAGTCTCTCGTTGTGGGTGCTGTCGTGGCGATAGGAAAACCGGTTTTTACGTACCGGTAATAGGATTTTACAGAGTCCACGACAGCACCCATACATTCCCCCCCGTATTTAGTTACTTATTCCTGCACTCTGTTGGAAGGTGTGCCTTAGAGATCACTCTCTAGAGGTGGTGGTATTTAGTAATGTTTAAGATAATATCATGTACTGATTCATTGGCGGTATCCCTTGTACTCTGGAACACAAACTGGAGGGCGAGGGGGGCCGCCCCTTTTTAACCTGTAGGTTCCTGTCCGGAAGGTGGGCGGATCCCCTCTCTCGTGGGTGCTGTCGTGGACTCTGTAAAATCCTATTACCGGTACGTAAAAACCGGTATCACACGAGCCCTGCGCCCAATCAGGGCTGAATTCACTGCTTTCAGATATATTGAACATTAAAAGGAAGCCAAGGCTGCTGCTCTCTCTGACTTCCTTGTGATGTTCAATTTGTCTGAAGGTAGGAACAGCGAAGCCAGCACTGATTGGGTGCACTGCTCACATGATGTAACAACCTCACATGAGCCCCGGGAATCGCACGTCTCTGCACTGCTGGAACAATGCCTGCATGGGAGGTTTTAGAAGTGTTTTTGTTTTAATAGCAGCAAACATGATCCATGAGAAGGGAACTGATCACCAGTTTTGTCCCATAGAAGCTAAAAATATCACCTTATTCTGCATCTGGGCTGCATTCCATAAATCCTTACATAACCCCCTCACTCCCCCTGTGTGCCTCCCAAAAAATCCTTTTCAATTTTTCCCCACATTGTATGGTAACTGGGTCGATCCGGTCCAATGGGCGTGGCTTTGGGACTCTCCACCCCTCTCCCTGGGTGTTGCTTGCTGTTTTCCTTCTTTAATTGAGGTAAATGACGCCTGTTGCATCATCCACATCCGTGTTCAAAATCTTGCGCCTTCACAGACATTTCACGCCTCGCGCTTACACAGTATGCTTTGTCCAACTGCGGGCAAAGCCTAAAAACAGAAGAGCGCATGCGCCCGCACACTTATTACGGACTCTTGCACTGGAACTATTTTGCCGCCATTGCTGTGTTTCCTTCTGCTTGAAACAGCAGAAGAGGCCTGGAGAGCAGGACCGGAAGAGAAGAAAAGCACAAAGTAAAAATTCTATAAGTAGAGACCTTCTGAACACATAACTGATAACCAGTAAATTGACACATTTTTGTCATGTCCCTTTCATCTTTTATCATTCCTTCTATCATTCTGTCCATCTATCTATCAATCATTCTATCATTGAACCAGCAGCGGAAGAGAAAGTCGGAATAAAAGAGCAGAAGAGAAGAAAAGTTAAGTAAAATATAAAAAAATTAAGCACATATACACAATAAAGTGTAAACCTAAAAACATTTTTGTCACGTCTCTTTCATTTTTTCCCATTCCATATAATCTATCTATCATTCTATCTATTGTAAGATGGCTGCCGGACAGGTCCTTGAGGGATGATATGTTTCATCTTGGTTGGTAGCTTCGGTGATGTAAGCCCAGGAAAGCATGCTCCAGCACGTATAATGCTGAAAGAGTTAATATGGTGTAAGGACTGGGTATTATGAGCAGTCAAAAAAGATGGGTGGGAATGACTACTCACATATCCACCTCGGGGCCTGGTTTGGCAGATAAAATGGAGACCAAATGTCTCATTCAGTGTCTGGGTCTGGAGATAGGTTCCAGTTCTCAGTGTCCAGTTCTTAAGGCACAGACCAACACACAGGAGATCCACATGAGTGGGCAAACGCACAATCCTGTAAAGACTTTTTACTTTGTGTTTTCACTTTGTGCCGGAAAAGGCTGTTTATTTGTTTGGTTTTCTGAGCGGTTTATGCAGTTTTAATACGCCTGGACATTTTCATGAAACCGCTTCCTGTGCCGACCTCAACCGCAGCTGAGCAAGTGAAAAACATTACACTATCTATTTATGTATCTATGATTCTATGTATCATTATCTATCATTCTATCACTATCTATTGGTGAACCAGGAGTAGAAGAGAAAGTATGAATATAAGAGCAGAAGATAAGAAAAGTAAAATGTGACACATACTGTATATGAGATAAACCGTAAATCTAAAAATATTTTTCTTTTTATTTTTTGTTCATTTTTTTCCATGTCATATCATCTATTATTTTATCTATTATTCTATGTATCTATATTTCTATCTAGAAAAAAAGAAGTAGCACAAGCAGGCAATATAAAGTCAATACGGGTGCAAAATCTTTCAGGCAATTACCAAACCTTCAGATAACTTAAAAAAAAAAAAAAAAAAAACCAGCGGCCCTCATCAAGAAATTTAGGAACATCTTTGATTTAATAACCCATTGGGACTCAGCAATGTTTATCACGTAGTGTACAAGTGATAAAGCAAGGTTTTTATAGGTACATCCTTTATACATTAATGCAGATAATAAAGGGCTTAACAGTAGTTCATTTCCAGTGTCAGTCAGTACATGTATATATATAATTGTCTAAGGGTTTTTCCGTTTGTCTGTCCTGGAAATCCCGCGTCTCTGATTGGTCGAGGCCGCCAGGCCTCGACCAATCAGTGACGGGCACAGCATGGCGACGATGATGTCATAAAGGTTGCCTTGACCAATCAGCGACGGGCACAGTCTGCCGCGAATTCGCCTCGACCAATCAGTGACGGGCACAGTATCGACATAGATGTCATAATGGTTGCCATGGCGACGATGATGTCATAAAGGTTGCCTCGACCAATCAGCGACGGGCACAGTCTGCTGCGAATTCTGGAATCATCATTGTCCATATACTACGGGGACATGCATATTCTAGAATACCCTATGCGTTAGAATTGGGCCACAATCTAGTTCATTAATATTTATAGAATTTCATCAGTAAAGTGCAGTGTAGTGAATCCATCATATCCATATTCATACAGAGTGCGAAAAATGTTGATTGACAATCATGTACAACATATCAAGCACCTATTCCTGCATCTAAGGGTATGTGCACACGTTGCAGATTTCATGCGGATTCACAGTGTTTTTTTCCACCCAGAAACGCTGCAGATCCGCAAGTGATTTACAGTACAATGTAAATTAATGGGAATAAAAAAATGCTGTGGTAATAGTGTGGAAAAATCTGCACGGAAAGCGCAGCAGTCTCAAAAAAGGACCATGTCAATTATTTTTGCGGATCTGCAGCATTTCTGCACCCATTGACTTCCATTGATTTTGTCAAACCTGCAGCAAAACCGCAGGATCTGCAGTTTTGCTGCGGAGTTGCGTGCATAAAAACGCTGCAGATCAGGAGGGGGAAGAGAGTGTGGGCGGAGACGGTGTGTTTGGAGAAGTTGTGCGTGTCTGTGTGCGGGTGTTTGTGTGTCTGTGGGGCTGTGTCTGTGCGGGGGTCTGCGGAGCTGTGTGGGGGTCTGCGGGGCTGTGCGTGGGTGTCTGTGCGGGGCTATATGTAGGCAGGCATCGTCCGATGGGACTTCAAGTCCCATCCGGCTATACCTGCTACAGTGACAGCTAGCCGGATGATGGGACAGTATAGTCCCATCATCTGGCTACAGTGTTCAAGTGTAAAGAAAAAAAACACATATAGACATGCAATACATACAACATACAGTACATACTCACCAATCACCTAGTCCCCGAAGCCATCGATCACCTGTACGAGATACAAAAATAACCAACGATATACTCCCTGATGCGCAGTAATCCATGTAACGAGTGTCCTACGATGATCTCCCATGGAGAGTTTTCACATCGCCAGATGAGACCACTCTCCTGGGGCTCTGGGACACAATGATGGAAGATATCCTTCCGCACTGTATCCCTCCACCGCTGTGAGTACAGTATAGTTCACACTGTCACTTGCGGCACAGCTGCGTGAGAAAATTCTCACACAGCAGTGCCGTAAAGTGAGTGCAATGAACTAATTGAACCCTCAGTGATAACACTGCAGGAGCCATTGTCTCCTGTCAGTGCATCACAGGGGGCCTATAGAGCAGTGACATCACCCGATGTCACTGTTCTATAGGAGAGATCGTTGTGGGACACTCGATATTAATTGGACTACGTCGGACAGGGAGTATATGGTTGGTTTATTATTTTTTATTTTTTGCAGGTGATCAATGGTGATTGTAAGTATGGTGAAATTAAGAATATTAAAATACTTTTTTCTGGCTGTGTCTTTTAACTCTTTCACTACTATAGGAATAGTAATGGATAGGTGTCTTATTAACGCCTCTCCATTACTAACCGGGCTTAATATCACCTTACAATCAAAGGTGACATTAACCCCTTATTACCCAATATGCCACCGCTACAGGGCAGTGGGAAGAGAGAGGCTAAGTGTTGGAATTGGCGCATTTGACAGATGTCCCATTTCTAGGGCAGCTGGGAGCTGGTATTTGTAGCCGGGGGGGCCATTATCCATGGTCCCTCTCTAGGCTATGAATATCCGCCAGCAGCTGTCTGCATAGGCTTTCTGGCTATAAATTATAGGGGGACCTCACGTCATATTTTGAGGAGGGTTCCCTATTTTAATAGCTAGTAAAGGCTAAATATACAGCTGCGGGCTGATATTCAGAGCCTGGGAAGCTCCATGGGTATTAACCCCTTCCCAGTCTATAAACATCGGCCCGCAGTCATTGGCTTTCCCACTCTGGACTTGAAAATTGCGCTGGAGCCCACACAATTTTTTTACATTTTTTTAAATTAAACATATTGCGTTTAAGCCTGGTCACACTTGTGAGAAACTCACATGAGTCTTGCACCTCAATACCCGGCACTGCCGACAGCACCCAAGACTGGAGTGTGCAGCTGCATGTATTTCTATGCAGCTGAATGCTCCGGTCCCAGTGCCGGTGGCAGTGCTGGGTATTGAGGTGCGAGACTCGTGCAAGTTTCTCGCAAGTGTGACCCCAGCCAACGCAGATTTTGTGTCTTTAACTCTTTATGTACCATTTTATGTTTATTACTAAACATCGGGTTTGGTATTATCTATCTATAGATATATCTATCCATCTATCTATAGATCTATCTATTTATAGATCTATCTATAGATCTATCTATCTGTGTGTGTAAACATTATTCTTCAATGGAGTATGCAAATGAATAGTGTGATGCAGTGACCCCTGTTACAGCTAGGAGGCGCTGTGTGTGCTCCTCGGGATATGCGTGGAGGCTTATCTGTGGTTATAAAGCTGGTGAAACAGTGACTGGCAGAATTGTAAATGGCTGATATGTGTCGCAGAGGGAGTCTGCGCTGTAAGCCTGAAGTAATGTTGCTGTTGTTATGGGACCTGTAATCCCACAAGTGTTTGTATATTTGCAAAGGGAGGCTTACAGGGCTAGTTATGAGAACTGGGTGGGTCGAACTAGCCACACACACACCTCCCATCTATGGGAGTGGTTACAACTGCATAATGTGACCATAGTGTGGTCACGTGGTGTAGTGGTCTCTGTAATGGAGACTGCGTGGGATCCTGGACGGCTTTTGTGTTGAGATGTCCTGAGCAGGGGCGTCCCTATAATGAGGCAACTTGAGCTTGTTGCCTCAGGCGGCGCCACCTGCTGGGCGGCAGTGGGAGCGCTCAGTGCAGGAGACTGATGCACAAAGTCCTGAGTGTTGCTCCTGTGCAGAGCTTGGTGCCGCCTCCAGCACTGGCTCCTCCTCTGTCTTCTCTCCCCCTCACCCTCCGGCTGACCAGGACATCGGCAGTGAGGGACAAAGCAAGAGGAGCTCGGAGCCAGAAATCTCCTCAGTGTGTGACAATTATAGTGCCAGTAGGTGGCAGCATCACAAATTGATGCTGCCCCCTCCTGGCTCCAGTAGGGCTGCTCCCTACCCCAGCCCCCACCATTCCTGAGACTAGCTGCTGACGCTGCCTGCTGGTGCCTCTGTACACTGTCCCCTCCATAACTCCTTCCTAGTTCCTCTGAGATCACAGGAGGCAGTCGGACCAGAGGAGGAGGAGGGGGAGATCCTGCCTGCACAGACTCCTAGAGGAGGCAGCAGCTCCCTGTGTCCTCCTGTGTCCTCTGCCCCTGGTGACCTGGGATGGGGCGAGCAGTGACAGCTCTGCTGCAGCACGTGAGTATATGGAATGTCATTTATAGGGTATGTAATTGTGTGTATAGTGTCTGCTTTCCTGTGTGCAAATGAATGCAGAGGTTTCTTGAGTATGTAACAGTGTGTGTAGTGTACAGTATGTGTGTCTCTGTTTATAAATGAGTGTATTTGGCTATACGGCCTGTGATTCTTGAGTATGAACAGGCCTGATCCCACAATTGTCTCTGCTTGTCAGGATCCCACATAATAAATTCCCCCCAATAACAATCCTTTGCATATATCCAGCACAGTGTAACCTGTGCACTCCTGCGTATCTGGAGTCCTGTCCAGTAATGTGCTGGGGTGCAGGCGGTGTGATGCTAGTGGGTGTGATGTGCGCTCCCCTGAGTATCCGGAGTCCTGTCCAATAATGTGCTGGGGTGCAGGCGGTGCTGGTGTATGTGATGTGTGCTCCCCTGAGTATCTGGAGTCCTGTCCAGTAATTGCTGGGGTGCAGGCGGTGCTGGTGTATGTGATGTGCGCTCCCCTGAGTATCCGGAGTACTGTCCAGTAATGTGCTGGGGTGCAGGCGGTGCTGGTGTATGTGATGTGCGCTCCCCTGAGTATCCGGAGTCCTGTCCAGTAATGTGCTGGGGTGCAGGCGGTGCTGGTGTATGTGATGTGCGCTCCCCTGAGTATCCGGAGTCCTGTCCAGTAATGTGCTGGGGTGCAGGCGGTGCTGGTGTATGTGATGTGCGCTCCCCTGAGTATCCGGAGTCCTGTCCAGTAATGTGCAGGCGGTGCTGGTGTATGTGATGTGCTCTCCCCTGAGTATCCGGAGTCCTGTCCAGTAATGTGCTGGGGTGCAGGCGGTGCTGGTGTATGTGATGTGCGCTCCCCTGAGTATCCGGAGTCCTGTCCAGTAATGTGCTGGGGTGCAGGTGGTGCTGGTGTATGTGATATGTGCTCCCCTGAGTATCCGGAGTCCTGTCCAGTAATGTGCAGGCGGTGCTGGTGTATGTGATGTGTGCTCCCCTGAGTATCCGGAGTCCTGTCCAGTAATGTGCTGGGGTGCAGGCGGTGCTGGTGTATGTGATGTGCGCTCCCCTGGGTATCCGGAGTCCTGTCCAGTAATGTGCAGGCGGTGCTGGTGTATGTGATGTGCGCTCCCCTGAGTATCCGGAGTCCTGTCCAATAATGTGCTGGGGTGCAGGCGGTGCTGGTGTATGTGATGTGGCTCCCCTGAGTATCCGGAGTCCTGTCCAGTAATGTGCTGGGGTGCAGGCGGTGTGGTGCTGGTGGGTGTGATGTGCGCTCCCCTGAGTATCCGGAGTCCTGTCCAGTAATGTGTTGGGGTGCAGGCGGTGTGGTGCTGGTGGGTGTGATGTGCGCTCCCCTGAGTATCTGGAGTCCTGTCCAGTAATGTGCTGGGGTGCAGGTGGTGCTGGTGTATGTGATGTGCGCTCCCCTGAGTATCCGGAGTCCTGTCCAGTAATGTGCTGGGGTGCAGGCAGTGCGGTGCTGCTGTATGTGATGTGCGCACCCCTGAGTATCCGGAGTCCTGTCCAGTAATGTGCTGGGGTGCAGGCGGTGCTGGTGTATGTGATGTGCTCTCCCCTGAGTATCCGGAGTCCTGTCCAGTAATGTGCTGGGGTGCAGGCGGTGCTGGTGTATGTGATGTGCGCCCCCCTGAGTTTCTTGAGTCCTGTCCAGTAATGTGCTGGGGTGCAGGCGGTGCTGGTGTATGTGATGTGCGCTCCCCTGAGTATCCGGAGTCCTGACCAGTAATGTGCTGGGGTGCAGGCGGTGCTGGTGTATGTGATGTGCGCTCCCCTGAATATCCGGAGTCCTGTCCAGTAATGTGCTGGGGTGCAGGCGGTGCGGTGCTGGTGTATGTGATGTGTGCTCCCCTGAGTATCCAGAGTCCTGTCCAGTAATGTGCTGGGGTGCAGGCAGTGCGGTGCTGGTGTATGTGATGTGCGCTCCCCTGAGTATCCGGAGTCCTGTCCAGTACTGTGCTGGGATGCAGGCAGTGCGGTGCTGGTGTATGTGATGTGTGCTCCGCTGAGTATCCGGAGTCTTGTCCAGTAATGTGCTGGGGTGCAGGCGGTGCTGGTGTATGTGATGTGTGCTCCGCTGAGTATCCGGAGTCTTGTCCAGTAATGTGCTGGGGTGCAGGCGGTGCTGGTGTATGTGATGTGTGCTCCGCTGAGTATCCGGAGTCCTGTCCAGTAATGTGCTGGGGTGCAGTGCGGTGCGGTGCTGGTGTATGTGATGTGCGCTCCCCTGAGTATCCGGAGTCCTGTCCAGTACTGTTCTGGGGTGCAGTGCGGTGCGGTGCTGGTGTATGTGATGTGCGCTCCCCTGAGTATCCGGAGTCCTGTCCAGTACTGTTCTGGGGTGCAGTGCGGTGCGGTGCTGGTGTATGTGATGTGCGCTCCCCTGAGTATCCGGAGTCCTGTCCAGTACTGTTCTGGGGTGCGGACAGTGCGGTGCTGGTGTATGTGATGCTATCAGTGCAGACGATCGCTGTGCACTCTGGTACCCACCAACCAGCACCTGTATTTTCTGCAGTTATCGCCCCTCACATTATCACACCTCAGCTAGAATGTCCGCTCTGTGGAACATCTCCTGAAGGTTCATGCAGGATTCCAGAGCTCTGGTCATTCTAGCAATGGACCTCATAGTCCAGGCAGTGGTGACCACGGTCATTTCACTATATATAGATGTAGTGATGAGTCCGGGTTTAGGTTCCTCTGTGACTGAGAATCATGTCGGTTCTGCTAAAGTCTCCTTTTTTGTTTGACTAAACTAATACAGATAGGACACACAGGCTGATATCAGAGATTTCTGTGGAGCACAATACGTATTGCTGACATAGCACAACGACCTAATGACTGTGGTGGACTCTTTTGTGCAGTTCCTCTGTTGGATAATGGTATTAAGTTAAATGCCTTTGATCAGAATGTCGGCTTAACATGGCCCAATAATCTCACGAGGGAATCGGAGCACACTGAGGAGAAGATGGAGGAAATAATTCTCTATCTTCTTTATCTTATCACTTTGCGGAAACCAGACTGCACTCAGATGTCATCCAAGTGCAGTCCAATGTTCTGCCCCCACTCACTGATTTGAATGCTTGCATGCCTTCCAATATACCCTGCTACTCAGCATTCTGTGATTTTTTTTCTCCTGCCAATTCAGTATGAGAAGAAGACACAAGTCTTCTAGAAATCCCATCCTCACTATGTTTCTCCCCTCCGCAGCGTTATTTTAGCTGCAGTGCAGGTTTAGGGACTTCCGCATCACCACAGCATGTTCATGTAATGCTGCGGAGTCAGAAGAGATCTCCATCGGGTGAATGCGGGGAGAAGCCGCCCTGCACCCACTGCAGATCGTGAGTACAGGGCAGCTGCGGTCTCCCTGCGTTCACCCGCGGGTCCCCACAGGTCCGGAGACACTGCTTCCAAGACGCAGCCCCTCCAGATGTTGAGCGCATACCCTAAGGCTATGTTCACACACTGCATTTCTGTGTTTTCGCCCATAGCACGCTGCAAAAGCGCTGAAAAGAATTGATGCTCATTCTTTCCAAATCGCAGAAAAACAGGTTTACCTTTCTGCAAATAAATAAAACCAATGTGCGTTCTCAGCTATAAAAAATGCAGGTTTAGATGAGCATAAAACCAAGGTAAAAATGCAGCAAAACCTTCCTTGTGTGAACACAGCCTAAAGAGGAGGAGAGAGGGGAGAATACATGTTATATGCGGCTCCTTACTTCATTCATTGGCCAATAGACCTGTCATAGGGGGGCACCAAAATCTCCTCATTTGCATTAGATGTAAACAATTTTCTCAGGAATTGTCCTGTTCTAGTCTGTATTTTACTGGAGGTGAGCCCCTTATACTACTATATAGCAGCTTAGTATGCATCTTGGGGGTCACTGACTTCCTTATTACGTAGTGGTGTTACCATTTTTTGGAATGTAAAAATTTGGAAGTGGACAATACAGTACATGGGCCGGTGGGGTCTGGAGGGGGGCCAATTAGACCTTCTGCTATGGGGCCCCATAATTTCTATGTACGCCCCAGGTGCAGGATGCATTGCACCATTCACATATGTCTCTGCTGCAGGACTGACTGGCCATAACTTCCACACCACGTCCAATGTCGCCCCTTGGTACATACAGGCATCCAGCCATGTTTCTCCCAAGCGGCGTTTGATCGGTGGCGCTCGTCCCCCTTCCCTCTCTCACATCCCTCGCCCAATCCAATGGGAAGGCCCCTATTAGCCCTGGACAGCCCTGTGTGTGGCACTTGTGATTGGCTAAGCGTTTCGGGACACGGAGGTGTGGTCTGTTACAGAAGACACACCATTTTTTACCGATTTAAAAAACTTACTACGGGGGGCGCCATTTTGCAGTTTGCCTCAGGCAGCAGAGAGGCTAGGTTCACCCCTGGTCCTGAGTGTGGACTGGATCCCTGAATAGCATACTGTGAGGTCATGGATCTGAAGACCTGTGTGTTGGGAGATCCTGGGAGTAGGATCGGATCCCTGAAACTGAAAGACTTGTGTGTTGGAAGGTCCCAGGTGGGGACGGACATCCTGAATAGTGCACTGAGTGGCCTGTGTTGGAAGACCTGGGAGTAGGCTTCCTGAATAGCACAACCTGTGTTGGAAGTCCTGGGAGTAGGACTTCCTGAAGAGCACAACCTGTGTTGGGAGTCCTGGGAGTAGGACTTCCTGAAGAGCACACGGAAGGAGTGTATTCAGAGTCTGTGATGGCACTGCATTGGGGGAGCTACAGCCCATCTGAGGATCTGGATTAACTGATATGTACCTGCCAGGCAAGTTGGTGATCCCGGTTCACCAGTTTCCCTGGAGGACAGAGGACAGACAGGAGTCAGCGTGTGGAGCAGGAGCTCCTGGAAGGTAACCCAGTGTATGGGGAAATGCGTGCACTGACAGGGGGTCAGTAATGAACTGTGCGGTCTCCCACGGTAACTGGGTGAAGTGAGGTCCAGCGTGTTTAGAGATGGAGAACCAATGTCATCTGTTGGTGCTTATTATGTTCTATGAAGTTTATAATGAACTGTGCATAACACAGTTTATGATGCCATAATATACCGCATGGACTGTTTCTGTGAGAAAAACGTGCGTATGTGACTGAATCCCGTTGCTAAGTGAGTGCCCCCGAAACACATGCAGTAAGCACTATCTCACAATAGGTTGAACAATAAATTACATCACAATTCTTTTTTTTTTGGTCAATAATATATCTTTATTTATCTTTCAAAAACGCATCAAATCCGCACCTGCGTTTTCTGGTAAGAGAGGCAAGAATCAGCACCGTGTGCATATACCCTTACACTTCCATAAGTGCATGTCAGTGATCTAATGAGGAGGCATCTGTGAGCGCAGGCATTTTAGGTGAAAAAATGTCACCCACACCATTATTAGTAAGGTCATTCCGAAAGCACATGTCTGCATATGCGCATATCAGTCGAAAAAAAAAAAATCACCTGGACAAGATCAGTGGTCACCGGTAGAGATGAGCGAAACTTTCAAAGTTCGGTTGGATTAGTGGAACATACCCAGACGCCATTATATTCAATGGTCGGCCAAACCAAACATATACACAACACCTTAAGGGGTGACAAAAATCTTCACAGCTAAAATTAGGGGCAGACACCATGAAAAGTGACATCAGTTGACCACAGTAGAAATTTACAAATGGCACAGCAACAGTCAGCCTTGGGCCATGCATGAAGTATCTTGGTCTAGCCCAGCATTTACAGCTTGGAACTGAAGTTTCAATGAGGACCTGGTAGTTAAGGGAGCGGTGTAAGCCTTCTTAGCTGGGAGGCCTAATACTTTATACAACACCTCCAATTTTTTTTCTTTTTCCAGCCACACTCCGATGGCACAAACATCAGTTTCATACAATAACATTGGTAGAAAGATGTAAGAAAAGTAACACAGGTAGTTGACAGAAAGTAAGTCTGGGAGCCCTACTTACACAGGCAACCCACCAGATGGAGACCCAACTTGGAGTCTCCAGATTTCCAAATATAATGGTCACACACCACTAAAGTGGCATCAATTTCCACAGAGTAGAAACAGTATAATAGGCCTCTGACACACCTTCCACCACAGGCAATCCACCCGATGGAGACCCAACTTGGAGTCTCCACATTTCAAAATATTGTTTGTAACATCAGCAGCAGTAACAACAGAAGACACCAGATAGACATCACAGACTGCAATAACGCAAGATCAATGCATGACACTAAAAACAACACCATCGACTAGTCTGCCCAATCTGTGACTGGGGTGCAAAAGTCATTGAAGATCCATAACTTGATCATTTTGATGAAAGTTAGATGGTCTACACTAAAGATGAGTGAACCTTGCAAGGTTCGGTTTAATTCGCCGAACATTTAGATGTTCGCCGAACATGTTCGTCAAATGGTTCGACGGACGTCCCCGAACCCCATTAAACTCAATGGGAGTATACACAACACCTTAAGGTTGGCAAAAAAACTTCCCAAACAGCTAAAATTATTAGCAGGCACCATGAAAAGTTACTTCAATTGATCCTCAGTAGAAATTTGGTAATGGCACAGCAGCAGTCAGCCATGCATGAGATATCAGGATCTGGGCAAGCATTTACAGCTTTGAATTGAAGTTTTAATTAAGATGTGGTGGCTAAGGGAGTGGTGTAAGCCTTCTTTGTGGTGAGCCCTGATACCTCATTCAACAGCTCAATTTTATTTTCCCCAGCCAGACACAGGTTGCACAAATATCAGCTTGGTAGAGTACTAATGTTAGAAAAATGTAAGGATAGTAACACTGATAGTTGACTAAAAGTAAGTGCAAGCCTGCCAGTCTGGGTGACATACTGCAACAGGCATCACACATGAAGGAGACCCATCTAGGAGTGCAAATATTTTCCAAAATTAGGGGCAGATAACAGAAAACGTGGAATCAATTTACCTACAGTAGAAATTTGGCACTGCTGAAGTCAGCCATGTGCCATGAATGAGGTATGTGGATCTGGGCCAACATTTAGAGCTTTGAATTGAAGTTTCAATTAAGACGTGGTGGCTAAGGGAGTGGTGTAAGCTTTCTTATCTGGGAGGCCTGATACCTCACGCAATGCCTCTAATTTTTTTTTTCCAAACACGGTCAGATGGCACATACATTAGTTTCATGCAATTCTATTGGTAGAAATATAAAAAAGAAAGTAACACAGGTAGCTGTCAGAAAGTAAATGCATGCCTGCCTGTCTGGGAGCCCTACTTCCACAGGCAACCCACCAGATGGAGACCCAACTTGGAGTCTCCACATTTCAAAAAATAATTGTCACATAACACTAAAGTGGCATCAATTTCCATTAAGTAGAAACAGTATAATAGGCCTCTGACACACCTTCCACCACAGCCAACCCATCAGACCCAACTTCGAGTGTCCACATTTTAAAAAATTGTTTGTAACATCTGCTGCAGTAGCAACAGCAGACACAGAAGACACCACAAAGATGGCATAGACTGCAATATCGCAAGATCAATACATGACAGTAAAAACTACACAATCGCCTAGTCTGCCCAGTCTGCTACTGGGGTGCAACAGTCTTCGGAGATCCATGACTTGTTCATTTTGATGAAACTTAGGTGGTCTACACTTTCAGGGGACAGCCGGATGAGCTTATCTGTCAGGACACCACAAAAGAGTCCAAACCTCACTGGTGTCTTGGGGAAAAACACACTTAAGATTGTCTGCAAGCGTGTTTCAATACTTCAGCATGTGCTCATCCCTATCTAGCCTCCCCTATGGCATATGGCTAAATTTTCTCTTGTACCATGGATCTACTAGAGTGGCAACCGAGTAGTCAGCACTATTTCTAACTCTAAGAATGTGGGCATCATGTTGAAGATAAGGCAGCAAGAAGGCGCTCATATGTCGGGCGCTTCCATGAGGTCCAAGTCCATGGTGTGTTGGTACTGGGGTAACACTCAAGGTTGCTTCCTCAGTTCCCTCCCAACAACCACAGACAACAGAGAGGGGATCATTATCCTCTTCATCTCCTGACTGTTGCACGTCCATCACCTCATCCTCCTCCATTTGTTCTTTGGCTACTGCATCTTTACTAACAGTTTGTCTGGTATCATGAGCCCCCTCGATCGCAGTAAGACACCCTCCTATGGCACCCGCCTGTGTGACAACAGTCCGGAAATTTTAGATATTGTTATCCATTCCGTATCCTCCTCTTCTTCCACCTCTTCCTCTCGGACCACCACCTCCTCATCCAGACTATCAAAGTGTGCTCTAGCATGTAGATGACCGGAATAGTGACTGAAACTCGTGGCCGGTGCTGGCCACAGCCAGAGTTGGGGCTGAGGATGCACTGCTTGTCACAGTTGCATCACTTCGTGTTTGTGTGGGAAGTCACAACATAATCTCATTTTTCTCCTCCTGCACCTCCTCTGCTGAGCTACTTAGCTGCGTACCTCTGGATTCACACCAATTGGGTACACAACTTTGTCATCCTCTCGGTTCTCACACTCCTCACCCTCAGCGTCACCCTCTTCTTCCTGCCCTGACACCACAGTACAGTCCGCGTACACCTCTGGTATCCGAGTCTCATCAGGATTATCTCCATCCTTGATGGTTAATCTCTGGTGATGAGGGTCTGGATTCTACTTGGACACTACTTACTCCGGCCTCGGATTCAACATGAAAAAATTTTGGGCATCGGTGCAGATGCTTTCCTCTTCTGGATTCTGCGATTCTTAAGAGTAGACCTATGATGCCCATCGAATAGTGTGTGAACAGCTCTGCACAATGGCCCAACTGTAGCTTACCACAGTAAGTTGGGCGTTTGGAAATTTTTCACGTGGGGGAAACAAGGGTAATTGGGGTGCCATCTCTGAGGATTGTACTGTGTGAGATGTTAAAGTGGAGGAAGAGCTTGCCATCCACTCTTTCAGAGCCTCATCAACAAGGTGTGCTGCTGTGTGGCTGCCAAAGAAAGGGAGTCGAGTAGCCTGTCCAGTAACAGATGTTGTCAGAGGTCTTTGAGTAGGACGAGATGGTGTTTATTCAGTTGAGCTTTCATTAACACCTAACCCATGTACACATCGAACACCAAGCCTATTCCCCCCTTCCACCACAACCTCGCATTTTCCCACTCATGTATGTACCATTCCCCTCTTGTAACCTGCTGTTTCCCAACCTTAGGTCCACAGCTGTCAGTCACCTGTCACAAAATTAACAATCATTATTTATGTTCTTAGATAGTGTGCCTGAACAACACTGTTACAGCTAATGATTTTTTAAGTGGAAATCTGGCCTTCTGATTTCACACTGAAATACAGTTTTATTACAAATGATTTGGACTAGCAAATGGGGCCTCCTGAGACTGCCACATAGTTTTTGCACAACCTATTTAGATGCCGGAAGATCGTTTTCATAAAGGACGGGGTCCTATCTAGCTAATTGACAAGTTCATTTGCAGCACAATCAGAAGCAGCTTCTCTGCATTGTGACACTGAGCAAATGGGGATGACAAAACAAGCTGTCCACTTTTTATATGGCCAGGGACATGCGACTTTGACAGCTAATCCTTAAGACCTTGTGTCATGATGTTGTGGATGCTTTCTGTGCCCTCATTGGCTGCTATGATCAGCACACAAAGTTAAGGGAAACAAAAACAAAAGAGCGGGATGCTGTTCTAACCTCTCCTCACCCCCTCCCCTCATTAAACATTTCACCCCGTTCCCATTCTCATTACACAGCACCACTATCCTAGCCAAAGTTATAACAAAACTTTGTGGAAATGTGATGATTTACTGAACTGTGACTAAATTTTGCCAACTTTGAGTAAAAATGTTCGTGAAAGTGAACACGAATCTGAATGTGCTACATTCGTGCCGAATTTGAAATTGGCAAATGTTTACTGAACATATTCGCTCATCTAAGTAAAAAAATATATAAATCACTATGTCAAAAATATGACATAGTGGTCATGGGAGATTTCAACTAGCTAGACATTTGTTGGGAATCTCTCTCAGGCAAAACTAACGGGTCAAACAAATTCGTATCCTCTCTTGCTGACAACTTAATCTTCCAAAAGGTAGGTGAGAAAACAAGTGGATCTGCTACTTTGCATCTAATCCTTATAAACAGGGAGGAAATGGCTGAGGAGGTAAGAGTTGCTGGGACCCTAGGAGGTAGCGACCATGCTATTTTAGAATTTTTGATAACTAGAGGAGGAAGACCTGTGAAGACTCAGACTTCAAGGTTAGATTTCAGAAAGGCAGATTTTAAAGGACTCAGAAAGAGAATCAGAGGGATCCAATGGCTGGATATCCTTAAGGACAAAAATGTCCAGGAAGGTTGGGAAATCTTGAAAAATGAGATTCTCAAAGCACAATCGTTAACTATTCCAAAATAAGGGAAGAATACAAAGCATTTAAGGAAACCAGGATGGATGAACACAGAACTTAAACACATGCTAAAAAGAAAGAAAGAAATGTTTATCAAAAGGAAAGAGGGAGGCATATCTAAAGAAGAATATAATGCTGTCTGCAAAACCTGCAGGGCACGAATCAGATTATCAAAAGCTGACAATGAATTAAGGCTTGCAAGAGATGGCATAAGCAGTAAAAAAGGATTTTGGGGATATGTCAAAAGTAAAAGAAAAGTCAAAGATGCTATAGGATTTTTACAGGATGAAAATGATGAAATTGTAAGAAAGGATGTTGAGAAGGCTGAACTTTTAAATTCTTATTTTGCATCTGTTTTCTCTCAGAAAGGAAATGTAACATCAACTGATCTTCACTGTCCTATTAAAGGAGCAGAAGAATCCAGGATATCTATAAACAGAAAGACAGTGAGGAAACACTTAGCTAACATAAATGAATTCAAGTCTCCAGGTCCAGATGAATTACACCCCAGAGTACTGAAGGAGATAGCAGAATAACTTTTTGAACCAATCTCCATAATCTTTGAAAATTCTTGGAGAACAGGAGAAGTACCAGAAGACTGGAGAAGAGCAAATGTCATTCCTATCTTCAAAAAGGGGAAGAAGGTGGACCCAGGGAACTATAGGCCAGTGAGTGTGATTTCCATACCAGGAAAGATCTTTGAACAAATTATTATACAACATGTATGTAAGTACCTGGATAAGAATGAAGTGATTGACCAGAGTCAGCATGGGTTTGTAACAAATAAGTCATGTCAGACTAACTTAATTTCCTTCTATGACAGAATCACTGACTGGGTTGATCAGGGAAATGCTGTAGATATAGTATATCTTGACTTTGGCAAAGCATTTGACAAAGTATCTCACACAATCCTTATTGAAAAAATGACTAAGTATGGAATGGACAAGGCAACTGTTAGGTGGATTCATAACTGGCTTAGTGATCGGACCCAAAGAGTGGTCGTAAATGGCTGCACATCCAGTTGGAAGAATGTCTCAAGTAGGGTGCCACAGGGTTCTGTCCTGGGTCCTGTATTGTTCAACATCTTTATCAATGATTTATATGAAGAAATTGAGGGTACGCTGATTAAATTTGCTGACGACACAAGGCTAGGAGGGATAGCTTATAGTAGAGAGGAGAGGATTCAAAAAGATATAAATAAACTGGAGCAGTGGGCAGCAACTAACAGAATGGTTTTTAACAAGGAAAAATGCAAAGTACTACATCTGGGCAATAGAAATGAAAAAGCATTTACAGAACGGGAGGCATATGGCTAAGCAACAGCACATGTGAAAAAGACTTGGTTATACCAATATATCATAAACTGAACATGAGTCAACAGTGTGATGCAGCAGCAAAAAAGGCAAATGCAATTCTGGGATGTATTAACAGAAGCATACAGGCTAGATCACGCAAACTAATTATTGCCCTCTACTCCTCTTTGGTCAGACCTCACCTGGAATACTGTGTCCAGTTTTGGGTGTCGCATTTTAAAAAAGACATCAACAAACTGAAGCAAGTTCAGAGAAGAGCGACCAGAATGGTGACCGGTCTGCAAACCATGTCCTATGAGGAACGGTTGCAGGATTTGGGAATGTTTAGCTTGCTGAAAAGAAGACTGAGAGGAGACCTAATAGCTGTCTACAAATATCTCAAGGGCTGTCACATTGTAGAAAGATCATCTTTATTCTAATTTGCACAAGGAAAGACTAGAATGGGATGAAACTGAATGGGAGGTGACACAGATTAGATATTAGAAAAAACTTTTTGTCAGTTAGGGTTTGATCCAGTGATGATCCGAAGAGATATTCACCTTTGAAGGCAATACCGCTGAGTCTGGAGTTAGAGTTGAAGTCTCCAGTCCAATTTTTTAGCCAAATGGCCCTTCTGGCTGAATTTGAGAAGACACAGGCCCGCGCTGTTAGTCGGACAGCGTCCACTAAGCCATCTGTAAGAAAATCTGCTGCCTTTGCTATGTGCGGTAAATCGGCAAGTGATTGATCCCTTGGGCATTTATTTCTAATCTGTTCTGGCAACTGGATAATCCACAGGCTTAGGGATCTTGCCTTACATGTGGTCACTTTATTTGGTTTAAATATTGCAGTCCAAGATTCCCAGGCTTTTTTCAGAAAGCTGTCTGCTTTCCTATCATGTGCGTCCTCAAGCAGTCCTGCATCGTCGAACGGAAATGCCATATTGCGGGACTCCATAAACACCGCCACATCAACCTTGGGTACTTTATCCAACATTTCTGAATCCTCCATATCAAAGGGGTATTTTCTCTTAATTGGCTTTGGAATAAAAGTCTTTCTGTCAGGTTTCTTCCAATCTTTATCAGTGAAGCTATGTTTTATGTACAAGGGAAAACATCTATGCTTCCTGACCTCTTGCCCCCGATCATCATAAACTATACAGATATTGGCTCCTTAACTTTCTCTACGTTCATAGTTGCTCCGACAGTCTTCACCAGTTTACTTGTATCTTGTGGTGGGAAACCAGATGGTCAGTCGAGGATGATGATGATGAGGTGTCTGTATAATAACCCCCAACTCTCAATCTTCTATCTCCACCTATGAACTGGAGTTTGCGCTAGCTTCTCTTATTGAGGTGCTGGCTTTAATTCCTTTCAGTGATTTCTTAATCTCTACCCTAATCATGTCCCTCATGCTTCCCATGAGGGAAGGGGACTTATCCACCATGGTTTTTTCAATACATTCTTACAGTCTTTTGTAGGTCAATAAAAAGCTGGAAGGAAAGTAAAAGCGCAATAGGGTCTTATCTGGGTATTAACAATAGGACTACTGGCATAGTCATTTTGACTACTTGCACTTTTTATTTCTCTTCTGTGACTACATTTTTCGGAATTCCGGCTTGAGACTCGGTGACTTTTCATCAAATAGGATGTGAAAAAAGATTTTGTGACAATAATGTTGGTGAAAAAATTGCGCGTTTTTTTCAAAATTTACCTTTGACTACCTACTAAATTTTGCTGTCCTTTTGTCACTAAATGTTGCTGTAAAGTTTTGTGCATAATTTTTTCACTGTATCTTATTTACCCTGATGTTCATATAGATGCAGTTCAATTCAGATGTCAACTTTTCACATTTTTCTTGTGTTACCTGGTTCTATTACTGTGTAATGCTGAACTGAAAAGAGCTTGTTTGTAATACTGTAGGCTCTTATCTTATGCTAAAGAAGGGTGTTGTTTTTCTCTGGTCTTAAGGTACCTTCACACTAAGCGACTTTGCAGTGAGAACGACGACGATCCGTGACGTTGCAGCGTCCTGGATAGCGATCTCGTTGTGTTTGACACGCAGCAGCGATCTGGATCCCGCTGTGATATCGCTGGTCGGAGCTAGAAGTCCAAAACTTTATTTCGTTGCTAGATCACCCGCTGTCATCGCTGGATCGGTGTGTGTGACGCCGATCCAGCAATGTGTTCACTTGTAACCAGGGTAAACATCGGGTTACTAAGTGCAGGGCCGTGCTTAGTAACCCAATATTTACCCTGGTTACCATTGTAAAAGTAAAAAAAAAAACACTACATACTCACCTTCTGATGTCTGTCTCGTCCCCCGGCGTCCACAGGGTTATGCGCTGCTGCTCAGAGCTTCCTGCACTGAATGTGTCAGCTCCGGCAGTAAAGCAGAGCCCAGCAGTGATGTCACCGCTGTGCTCTGCCGGCGCCGCTGACTCATTCAGTGCAGGAAGCTCTGAGCAGCAGCGCGTAACCCTGTGGACGCCGGGGACGTGACAGACATCAGAAGGTGAGTATGTAGTGGTTTTTTTTTAACTTTTACTATGGTAACCGGGGTAAATATCGGGTTACTAAGCGCGGCCCTGCACTTAGTAACCCGATGTTTACCCTGGTTACCTGGGTGCTGCAGGGGGACTTCGGCATCGTTGAAGACAGTTTCAACGATGCCGAAGTCGTTCCCCTGATCGATGGTCGCTGGAGAGAGCTGTCTGTGTGACAGCTCCCCAGCGACCTAAACAGCAACGCTGCAGCGATCGGCTCGTCTATATCGCTGCAGCGTCGCTGAGTGTGACGGTACCTTTAGCAGTAGACAGTAGTCTGGATAGTAAGTTTACTTTCAGTTCAGCTGAAGAGACAAAGAGAACACATGCAGACATAAGAGCCCAAAAATTCATACAAGTATATAGCAGATACAAGATTTTATTGTCATATTATTCGATTATTTTGTACTGTATAGTGTGAAGCAGCAATTTTTTTTGGGAAAAAACTATATTTGCATACAGCTTGATGTTATTAGTTATAGTTTACAGCTAGAAAGAATATTTTTTTATCTGCAAATGGGCAATATGCATGAATATAGCAATAATGCAATGTAATGGTCTATGACGCAAAAACGATAAAAATTACGTGTTTTTTCATTTTTCTTTTGTTTATGATCAACCGTGTTCACATACAGTATAATTCTGCGAAAAAATGTATAAATTAGCTAAAACATCAAGACTTTTATAGGTCCAGTCAAAAATGAACGAACATTATATTTGTATAGTGGTAGCGAACAGAACAGCAGGGATATGTTACTGGTGATTATCATTGTATGCTGTGTTATATGAATATATACTGTATATATGTCCAGTACTGCTATTTTCTGTTGTAGTTTTACTTAGTTTACTTTTGTTATTTCCTGTAGAAAAATATGAAAAATCAGAAAAAAAACATTCCAAAGCATTACTGTTGGATCTCACAATAATAATACATAAAAAAAATATAATTATTATAAATAACCACAAATGAAACTCTAAAAATAAACAAAAACAAGTCAGTAGTCAGAATGACTACATTCAGTAGTTCTAGTCGGGGTCACGAGTCCAGTAGTCCTAGTGTTAAGAGATACCTCTAATCAGATTTTACTCACCAGATAGAGCCCAAACACAGGCTCATAGAAATATTAGCTGCTGCAGATCCACCGGTCTCCTCGTGACAAGCCAGAATAAAGAAAAAAAATGGGATAAAAAGGTGGATTAACTCGGTGCTGGTTGAAAGATAGAAGTCCAAATGGATATTCAGATGAAAAGTGGCTTTATTCAACTTTTATGGCTTTATATACTTTTGTGGTTTCCTGATGAAGGAGTCATAGTACTCTGAAACACGTTGAATAAAGCCACTTTTCATCTGAATATCCATTTGGACATGTCTATTGCTCCACTCACTGACAGCAAGCAGCCTGAATGGTATCTTAGTCATTCTATCTTCGGCATTGAATCCTGCATATATCTATATCTAATTGCATCTTATTATGCAATTGTTTGTGTTTATTTAACTCACTTCTGCTTTTCCTTATGCAGAGAGATCACATAACTGTTTCAAAGCGGTTTATGATCCGTGTAAACCTGGACATTTGTTTATCTGATCACTACATTTATTGTGTCCTGCTGTCTCAACTGAGTTAAGGTACCGTCACATTAAGCGACGCTGCAGCGATAGCGACAACGATGCCGATCGCTGCAGCGTCGCTGTTTGATCGCTGGAGAGCTGTCACACAGACCGCTCTCCAGCGACCAACGATGCCAAGGTCCCCGGGTAACCAGGGTAAACATCGGGTTGCTAAGCGCAGGGCCGCGCTTAGTAACCCGATGTTTACCCTGGTTACCAGCGTAAAAGTAAAAAAAACAAACAGTACATGCTCACCTGCGCGTCCCCCAGCTTCTGCTTCCTGACACTGACTGAGCTCCGGCCCTAACAGCAGAGCGGCTTTCACTTTCACTTTAGGGCCGGCGCTCAGTCAGTGTCAGGAAGCAGACGCTGGGGGAGGTATGACGCTGGGTGAGTATGTACTGTTTGTTTTTTTTACTTTTACGCTGGTAACCAGGGTAAATATCGGGTTACTAAGCGCGGCCCTGCGCTTGGTAACCCGATGTTTACCCTGGTTACCAGTGTAAAACATCGCTGGTATCGTTGCTTTTGCTGTCAAACACAACGATACACGGCGATCGGACGACCAAATAAAGTTCTGGACTTTATTCAGCGACCAGCGACATCACAGCAGGATCCTGATCGCTGCTGCGTGTCAAACTAAACGATATCGCTAGCGAGGACGCTGCAACGTCACGGATCGCTAGCAATATCGTTTAGTGTGACGGTACCTTTAGATTCATTGGTAACGAGAGGGAAAAAAAAAAAAGTGAGATCTAAGAGCTAGCCTTCTATAAATGTAGACATACTTTGGGGATGCATTTGTGCACTATTATTAGTGTACATTTATTCAAAGTACTTTTTTCTAAGTACTCGGCAGTTATAACATGGCAGTTAGACAGGGCAGGAGACAGGTAAGACAATCTAAATCTATTCCCTATTCATTTGAAACAGAACATATACCCACCATATGTATTTGTATAATCTATATCATGGCTGCTGCATTCATTCACATTCACCGCCCTTGCATAAACTCTTTACACTCCATCCATATCGGCCCCTCTGTTCTTGCCTCTCCTAGGTATAGCATTCATGCTCTGTTCACATTGCTTAACAGCGCAGATCCATTCAGTCCCACCATCCAACACAAGAGACGCTCTCACAAATCACTTAACCATCTGCTTACTCTTTCTATCCTCCTTCTCCTAGTTGCTGGAGACATCTCTCCCAACCCCGGCCCCCCATGTTATAGCCAGTCAAACCTCCCAACTGCTACACCCAGAAACCCCTCTAACATTATTAATATTCCATGCATGCCTTCTGTCTCTTTCAATTGTGCCCTTTGGAATTCTCGCTCTGTGTGTAATAAACTCTCCTTCATTCATTACTTTTTCCTTTCTAACTCTCTTAATCTCCTGGCTCTTACTGAAACCTGGATTTAGCAGTCAGACACCACCGCTGCTGCTGCTCTTTCATATGGTGTACTACACTTTTCTCATACCCCAAGATCAGACAACAGAGAAGGTGGAGGCGTTGGTCTGCTCCTTTCACCCAAATGTACCTTCCAAGTTATCCCCCAAGTACCCTCACTTGTATTCCCTTCCTTTGAGGTTCATGCTGTCAGACTCTACGTCCCCTTCTCCATGCGAGTGGCGGTGGTGTATCGTCTTCCCGGCCCCTCTCATCAGTTCCTGGATCACTTTGCCACCTGGCTTCCACACTTTCTCTCCTGTGACACCCCCACCCTTATCATGGGTGATTTTCAACATCCCCTCTCCCCATCTGCTTCTCACCTTATGCAGCAGACAATCCGTATTTGAAACACATAATATTGTATTTAAGGTTCGTGGATGATATACACCACATTAGATGTGATGCAGCTGAAAGTACCTGGGATCTTGTAGTCCTGATGTGAGTGGGGGATCTTTATCTTGCCAGTGGTCATTATAAATGGACAGGTTTTACATTTTTTCTGGTTGCAAGGAAAGGTTCCTGTAGCTGTTGGAGAGGACAGGGAGCTCCTGACAATGATGTTTCTTAGATTTGGGGGCTACCTAAAACAAAGTAGTGGGGGGTCTGGAAATATGGATTGTAATCGGGCATCTTTTTGTAGTAAAGGTTGTAATTTCCATGCACTTCCAGATTTGGATTGCAGGTGACTACCAGAAGCACCTGGTTATTTTCTTTTTTAGCTTTGTAATGTAGGAGATGATTCCTTGATATTGTGGTTGCTCTTGTTATTTGGTTTTCAATTGTTCTTGGATGGTAGCCCTGACTCAAAAAGGTCTTTCTGACGCCATCAAGATGTTTGTCTCTATCCATGGGGTTGGAACATATACGATTGTATCTGATGGCTTGGCTGTAGACAATAGAGTTTTTATGTGTTTTGTATGAAAACTGTCCCATTTAAGGTATGTTGGACGGTCGATTGGCTTCTGATACAGGGATGTTTCTATTTCATTATTTTTTAGCTTAATGATGGTGTCCAAAATGTTAATTTCAGTACTGGAGTAGTTGAGTGTTAAGTTGATGGTGGGATGAAATTGATTAAACTGTTAATGGAACGTCTTTAGCAGTTTCTCAGACTCCATCCAGATGATTAAAATATCATCAATGTAACGGAAGTAGGCAGGGGCCTGATGGAACTTAAGGACAAAAAGTCGCTTTCAAGCTTGGCCATGAAAAGAATTGCATACTGTGGAGCCATTTTACTTCCTAATGCGGTACTAGTCTCCTGTAGATATTTCTTGCCATCAAATTCAAAGTAATTGTGGGTAGGGGTGAATTTTGTAAGATCCACTACAGAATCAGCATCAGTCCCTGTGTTTTCCATGAAGACTTTGCAGGCATTTAATCCATCCTGGTGTGGGATTAGAGTACAAAGATTCCACATCCATGGTGGCCAGGATGGTTCCTTCTGGTAGAGGACCTATTGCTGATAGTTTATTCAATAGGTCAGATGTGTCCTGAATGAAGCTGGGTGTATCCTTTACCAGTGGTTTAATAATACCCTCTACCCATCCAGATACCTGCTCAGTAAGGGTGCCCACACATGAAATAATTGGTCTTCCTGGATTTCCAGATTTGTGGATTTTGGGAAGCATGTAGAATGTTCCTATTCTTGGACTCTCTGGTATCAGGTCATCAGCTCTTATGGATTCGTCAGGCAGACAAGATACCAACTTGTTTAGTTCCTTGTCATAGTCCTATGTAGGATCCGACACCAATTTTTTGTAGTAGCTTGTGTCCATAAGTTGTCTGTTCGCTTCCTTCATATAGTCTGATGTGTTCTTCATGACTATTGCACCTCCCTTGTCAGCAGGTTTAATGATGATTTCTTTGTTGGTTTTCAGAGACTGTATGGCCTTTCTTTCCTGGGCACTGATGTTGGATGCTTGTCTCCTGTTAGTGTCGAGGATGGTGGATTTTATCAAATGTCTTCAGGAGTCTATATAGTTATCCAAATGAGGGTTGCGTCCAGGGGGAGAGAGAATGAGTGTATAGTGTATTTAAGAATTGTACGTAAACGTGTGCAGTGTGTGTATATATATATATATATATATATATTATAGGCATGTGTATATATGTGTGTATATAGGTATATGTGTGTGGTATGTATATATACAATATATATACATATACACACACACCCTGCTAAAAAAAATAAAGGGAACACCAAAATACCACATCCTAGATATCACTGAATGAAATATTTCAGTTGCAAATCCTTATTCATTACATAGTGGAATGTGTTGAGAACAATAAAACATAAAAATGATCAATGTAAATCAAAATTATTATCCCATGGAGATCTGGATTTGGAATGATACTCAAAATAAAAGTGGAAAATCAAATTACAGGCTGATCCAACTTCAGTGGAAATGCCTCAAGACAAGGAAATGATGTTCAGTAGTTTGTGTGTGGTCTCCATGTGCCTGTATGACCTACCTACGGTACCTGGGCGTAGTCTTGATGAGGAAGTGGATGGTCTCCTGAGGGATCTCCTCCCAGACCTGGACTAAAGCATCCGCCAACTCCTGGACAGTCTGTGGTGCAACGTGACATTGGTGGATGGTGCGAGACATGATGTCCCAGATGTGTTCAATCGGATTCAGGTCTGGGGAATGGGCGGGCCAGTCCATAGCTTCAATGCCTTCATCTTGCAGGAACTGCTTACTCACTCCAGCTACATGAGGTCTAGCATTGTCTTGCATTAGGATGAACACAAAAGAAAAAAGACTCAACCAATAATGGTATGCACACCCATAAAGTATGTGAAAATATCAAAAAAAATGTTATTACACCTCAAAGAACATGACAAACATAAAACCATTTATAAAGGTCTGAATACAGAACCATGAAACACCACCCCTAAGCACAAATATCATGAAATAACAACAACACTGCATAGATAAAGTGCTATATATATAACAAATGTATCCTGTCTAAACATGTAACGGTCCAATATCACATGCATGAATATATAAAGGCTGAAACAAATGCATACGTAAACCTGTAGTCGTGCACTGACAGATAATCTAGCAATAAAATTACTGCAATTCAGTGTTTGGTATATAACAGTGTTCTGTCTTCATACACGTTGATACGGTGTGTGATCCGACATACGGCATAAACCACTTCTGTCTCCCAAATAAGCGGACTGTTCTCTGTAGTCTAACTTGTTTATTGGTAAACATGAGCGTGGTAAAACTAGAAGAATACAAATGATATGTATAAGTATTGGGCTAAACGATAACACAACTGCAACTAACAGGGAAACATACAGTATGGTGCAACCTCTACATAACTACATACAGCAGATTTCTGGTAACCACATTTCCTGTGTACTGGCTGCTATACAGTAATCACATTCTATAGAACAATATATTACCAGAACAAGGATCACAATCTTACCGGATAAACTAACCAGGGTGGCAGGTAAATGAAGTAGTTCCAACACAGCTGAATAACACGAGTGAACAGGAAATACAAGAGAAAAGGCTGGGGAATTCCCCAATCCCATGATGCTTTGCTGAAACCCACAATGCAACACTCTATTATTCATGGAAAACACAGGTTATAAATTTATCCACCACTGGGTGGTGCTATAACACAACAAAACCAGAACTATAATAATAGTTAACCTTTTAATGCTTGAAACGAACCCCTGTCCTTCATTAGGAAGGGCAGAACACTCCCCGCTTGGCATCAACCGATGCCACCTACAGGTTCTTTTGGCGAAAACAGTAAGACGAGTTCCGCCACTGGTCTGAGGAATAGTTTGCTTTCCCCGGACTTGCCTACTTTGACCTCGACCTTACGGATCTTCCCATCTTTGCTTGGGAATACTTTAGTGATGAGGCCTAGTGGCCACTCATTACGGTGTGACTGGCTGTCTTTCATGAGAACGACATCACCGGTTTTGATGTTTGGTTTGTTGGTCTGCCACTTCTTCCTTGGTTGTAAGGTGGAGAGGTACTGCTTCCTCCATCTGTCCCAGAAGGTATTGGAGAGACTTTGGACTTGTCTCCACTGTCGTCTGTAGAGGTCCTTGTTGCTAAATTCTCCAGGTGGAGCGCTGAGAACGCTGGCTTTCTGAGTAAGTAACATGGCAGGAGTAAGAATGGTCGGATCCTCAGAGTCACTAGAAAGTGAAGTCAATGGTCTGGCATTAATGATGGCTGAAACTTCTGCTAGGAATGTGGTCAAACTTTCATGTGTGAGTCTTGCACTACCTGCTTGCAAGAAAATGGAGTCGAGGATTCTGCGTGCTATTCCTATCATCCTCTCCCAGGCACCTCCCATGTGAGAAGAGTGTGGTAGATTGAAAGTCCAGGTACATCCCTGCTCACTCAGGTATCTTTCCACACCGGTGGTGTCTAGGTTGGAAGGGATTTGAAGTTCTTTCACTGCTCCTACAAAGTTGGTACCTCTATCGGAGCGTATGTGCTTCACGGGACCTCTGATGGCGATGAAACGTCCGAGTGCATTTATAAACCCTGAAGTGTCCATGGACTCAATTACTTCAATGTGGACTGCTCTAATGGACATACAGGTGAACATAACAGCCCAGCGTTTGGCATTGGCCTGGACTCTTCTAGTGTTCCGTGCAACCACAGACCATGGCCCGAATACGTCCAGTCCGACGTTGGTAAATGGAGGTTCTGTACTAAGTCTGTCTGGTGGGAGATTGGCCATCTTCGGCTTTTGAGTCCCGCCACGGAGTTTGCGACAAATCACACAATTGTAAATGAGTTTACGCACGCATCGCTTTGCTCCGACTATCCATAGTCCAGCAGTTCGTAGATTTCCTTCAGTAAACAGTCGTCCCTGATGTTTCACCAAGACGTGGTGGTGTTGCACAAGCAGGGTCGTGACATGATGATGTCCAGGAATTATTATAGGGTGTTTCTCCCCAAATTCCACTTCAGCTTCTTGAAGACGACCTCCAATTCTTAACAGCCCATCCTGGTCAATGATTGGATCAAGCTTCTTCAAGACACTATCTCTAGAAACAGGTTGGCCTTTATCGAGGTTATCTATTTCTTTGGCGTAGCATTCACGTTGTATGGTACGGATTATAAAGTTCTTGGCATTTTCCATGCTTGGAACGGTAAAAGCAAGCTTGCAGTGGTGCCAACCTTTGCAAGGTTTCTGGATGGCGGGTGACGTTGACTTGTAGGATCGAGCCACATGAATTAAACAAACGAGGGCACGAACAAGTGAGTCCCAAGTTGAGAACCTGTTGAAGCGGTGGGATTTGAGGTGATTGTCTTTAGTCACAGTACGTAGAACGGATACCTGAGGGCGGATTTCCTCATCTGCCTCTGGATCCACCAATTCAAAGATGTTTGACTCGTCCACATATGGCGTCGAACGGTATAAGAATGTAGGGCCGGTGAACCAGGTTGTGTCCTTAAGTTGTCTTGCTTCAACGGATCTGGTTGCGTGGTCCGCCGGATTGTGGTGCGTGGACACATAGTGCCACTGTTTAGGTTCGGTGGATCTCCTGATCCTTAGCACCCGATTGCTGACATAGACATAGAAGCGACGAGTTTCATTGCAAATGTACCCCAGCACTACCTTGCTGTCAGTGTAGAACTCGACTTCCTTGATTTCCAGGTCCATTTCTGTCGAGATAAGCTCAGCTAACTCTACTGCCAGCACAGCTGCACAGAGTTCCAGTCTGGGTACTGTGTGTTCACGGAGTGGGGCCAATTTTGTCCGGCTCATAACAAGCCTTACGTGGCATTGTTCATTGATGTCAGTTGTTTTCAAATATGCCACTGCTGCAATTGCCTTGGTTGAAGCATCGCAGAAGATACAAAGCCTTTGCACCTTGATTTCTGATGAAGGCACAGAAGCATATGGTCGTGCCACGTAGAGACTTGACAGGGTTTCTAAAGAATTTTTCCATCTTTCCCACAATTCTTTTTTATCGCTGGGAAGCGGATCATCCCAATCGGATGTCTCTTGGGTGAAGTCTCTCAACATCATTTTACCTTGGATAGTTACAGGGGTTACAAATCCCAGAGGATCGTACAAGCTGTTCACAACGGACAGGACGCCTCTACGCGTGAAGGGTTTCTCTTCTTCGCTGATCTGGAAGGTGAATGCATCCTTTTTCAAATCCCAGAGTAGACCCAGGCTCCGCTGCATGGGAAGGGAGTCTGTGCTTAAATCCAAGTCTTTTAAATCGGTTGAGTAATCTTGAGAGGGAAAGGCTGCCATTAGTTTCTGGCTGTTGGAAGCAATTTTGTGCAACATCAAATTGGATGAAGCGAGCATTTCTTGTGCCCTTTTCAGGAGACTGACTGCCGACTCCTCTGAGGGTGTGGATTTCAGGCAGTCATCTACGTAGAAATCCTTTTCCACAAAAGATCTTACATCCGATCCATACTTTGCTTCACCCTCTCTGGCTGAATGTCTAAGGCCATAGATAGCGACAGCAGGGGAAGGGCTGTTCCCGAAGATGTGAACCTTCATACGATATTCCACGATGTCCTTGTATGGGTCATTATTGCGGTAATAGAAGAACCTCAAGTAGTTTCTGTGTTCTTCTTTAACAAGGAAGCACTGAAACATCTGTTGTATGTCGGCCATAAATGCTACTGCGTCTTTGCGGAAACGAAGAAGTACTCCCAGAAGTCTGTTGTTGAGGTCTGGACAAGACAGGAAGACGTCGTTTCAAGAAACACCTTCGTATCTGGCACTTGAGTCAAATACCACTCTTATCTGACCTGGTTTCTTCGGATGATACACGCCGAAAATAGGTAAGTACCAACATTCCTCGGAATCTTGAAGTACAGGTGCAATTTCCGCGTGGCCACTCTGGAATATTCTCTCCATGAAGGTAAAGAAGTGTTGTTTTGTTTCTGGTGCCTTCTGCAGTTTGCGTGTAAGGGAGACAAATCGACTGTAGACAAGTTCTCTGTTGTTGGGTAAGCGTTGCCTCTGTGGTTTGAATGGTAAAGGTGCGACCCAACTCTTTGATTCATCTCTTACTATCTCTCGCTCCATGATGTCCAAGAACAGTCTTGTCTTCTCTTTTCCTGTGGAAAACTGTGCACCCTATATGATCTTGCTCACCGTCGCATGCATGGTCTTCACAGGAAGGATCAGCTAACGGACAAGGTGGAGGGGTGTGGTGTGGCAATTCTTTAACCAGGAAACTGCTCTCGCATGGCTGGAAGAGAGACGGGCGTCCATTCTCGAGGGTATTGGTGAGCATGCTGTTGACTGATGTCGGCCTGTGTGCTCCACCCAAACAGACTTCTCCCACAATGACCCATCCTAGGTCAAGTCTCTGAGCATATGGGGCGTTTTGTGGGCCGTTGATCTGTCCTCTAGCCTTGTGGACCCGTAGTATGTCTCTTCCGAGAAGTAAGACAATAGGAGCTCCTTGGTCGAGCTCTGGTATCAGGTGAGCTATACATCTCAAGTGGGTGTGATGAGCTGCTACCTCTGGTGTAGGTATCTCAGACCTGTTGTCTGGAATCTGGTTGCACTCCAGTATTGATGGCAAGGATAAGCAGGTTTGACCGTCTATAGACTCTACTTTGAATCCAGTTGCTCTCCTCCCCGCCGTCTCGACAGTACCTGCACATGTCTTCAAGGAGTACGGAGAGCCGGGACCAGCAATGTTGAAGGTGTCGAAGAGAAAGGATTTAGCTAGAGACCTGTTGCTCTGATCATCCAAGATTGCATATACCTTGATCGCCTTATCCTGTTGGCTCGCTGGGAATACTCTGACAAGACAGATCTTTGAGCAGGATCTTCCTGCTACGAGTTCCTTGCAGATTTCTGTGCACCGAGAAGTGACCACTGGGGTGTCCACGTCGGGGTCCGTCTGTTTTTCGGCAGACTCTTCTACTCGTGACGATACCCCTGAGGGTGGTCCAGGATGTAAGGCCGTGTTGTGCTCCACACTACTACATTCTGTGCATTTCACACTGGTTTCACAGTTCTTGGCGAAGTGTGAGGTTGTCGCGCAGCATCTGAAGCATATCTTGTTTTCCTTTAGGAAACTCTTACGGTCTTCTAGAGACTTCTCCCTGAAGGCTCTACATTTTAGGAGAGGATGAGGTTTCTTGTGTAGGGGGCAGTGTTTGCTGAGATCCTGCGGTTTGTCCTCTTCTGGAGAAGACTTACTTGCCCTGTAAGGAAAACCTGTGGAGGTAACATTAGTTTTGTGGACTGCCACTGGTGTTTTACTGGGTTTTACACCAGAGGCAGCGGTACATGACATAGTGAAATCGAAACTAGGGTCATTTCTAACTTTAGCCTGCTGAGCAACAAAGTCTACAAACACCCTGAAAGGAGGAAATGGTACCTTATGAGCCTGTTTGTAACGGGACCCGTGACTGACCCACTTTTCTTGTAAGTTGTAAGGGAGCTTTTGGACAATCGGGTTGACACCTCTGGCAGTGTCCAGAAATGCCAACCCTGGTAGATCACCTTCTGCCTGAGCAGCATGTACCTCCATTAACAAGTCGCTCAGTTCCCTGAGCTTTTGATAACCCTTATTTGCTATCTTGGGGAAATCATCAATTCTTTTATACAAAGCATTTTCTATAGCTTCTATTGACCCATAACATTCTTCGAGTCTCTCCCACACCATACGAAGTCCTGTGTGTGGGTACTTTATGTTAATGTTCCTGATTCTTTTGGCGTGTTCAGCTGACTCGCTCCCAAGCCACTTAACCAGAAGATCTAACTCTTCACTACTGGAAAGATGCAAGTCTCTGATGGCATTCTGAAAAGAGGCTCGCCATGCTCTGTAGCTTTCAGCTCGATCAGTGAACTTTACAAGTCCCTTGGTCACCAGCTCCCGGCGGGTAAAGAACCTTGCAAAGTGCTGTTGTTATGCGGTGTTTGTGGTGCATCCTCATACCTGGTAGGAGCTTCTGGCATAGGAAAGTCTGTATAAACCCGTTCAGTGGCGAAGGGTGTCCCTGTCAGTCTGGGTGGAGGCCGTACCTTCTGTTCCGTAGGACGGTAGTGGTGATCAATGTCGTTTCGCAGTATACTTTCCTGCTTCCAGTACGGTGTTTGGAGGAAGGATCTCTGGTAATCTGTATAGGCTGGTTGGTGTAACGGATCAGAGTTGTCTTCCACTTTGGAATGTTGGCGGACATATTCTGTGACGCGTTGAGCAGGGTCCTGATGATCAAGGTCTGGTCCGCGTATGTCGCTGCCTCGCTCGGATTCAGGAAACTCCACGGCTTCTAAAAACTCAGCTTTGGCTATTGCGGCTGCTGCTTCTTTTTCAGCGGAAAGCCTTTCTAAGGTCGCTTGCAGGCGGGCTCTTTCTGCTTCTTGTTCTGCTCGCAGGCGGGCTCTTTCTGCTTCTTGGCGGGCTCTTTCTGCTTCTTGGTCTGCTTGTCTTAACTTTAACTGCATCTCTTGTGCAGCGAAGGAGGATCTCACTTTCGCCGCCTCAGCTTCTGCTCGGGCGAGGGTGGCAGACCTTTTCGAGGAAGACTTGCTAGAGCGGCTTGTTTGGGACCTCGTCCTGAGTGAAGATGTTTGACTTGCAGACATTTTATGTCCGTTTGCAGGCTGTAGGACGTCTTGGAGCGGGTAGGGGTGACTTCAGCGTGGACTGAGACGTGTGGTGCTTGGTGGGCTGCACTCTCGGTACTTGTGACTGTATGGCGGCCGCTGTGGTATCTGCAGGCAGTGCGGTGTGGTACAAGCGGCTGCGTAGGTGGTATTTGCTATCGCTGGCGTCTAGCCTCCCTTTACTGTAATCCCGGCGCCTAGCTCCCGTTTTACTGTTCTCCGCTGGTATTAAGTCTCCGTTTTACTGTAATCCCGGCGCCTAGCTCCCGTTTTACTGGCCTCCGCTGGTATTAAGTCTCCGTTTTACTGTTCTGTCTTCATACACGTTGATACGGTGTGTGATCCGACATACGGCATAAACCACTTCTGTCTCCCAAATAAGCGGACTGTTCTCTGTAGTCTAACTTGTTTATTGGTAAACATGAGCGTGGTAAAACTAGAAGAATACAAATGATATGTATAAGTATTGGGCTAAACGATAACACAACTGCAACTAACAGGGAAACATACAGTATGGTGCAACCTCTACATAACTACATACAGCAGATTTCTGGTAACCACATTTCCTGTGTACTGGCTGCTATACAGTAATCACATTCTATAGAACAATATATTACCAGAACAAGGATCGCAATCTTACCGGATAAACTAACCAGGGTGGCAGGTAAATGAAGTAGTTCCAACACAGCTGAATAACACGAGTGAACAGGAAATACAAGAGAAAAGGCTGGGGAATTCCCCAATCCCATGATGCTTTGCTGAAACCCACAATGCAACACTCTATTATTCATGGAAAACACAGGTTATAAATTTATCCACCACTGGGTGGTGCTATAACACAACAAAACCAGAACTATAATAATAGTTAACCTTTTAATGCTTGAAACGAACCCCTGTCCTTCATTAGGAAGGGCAGAACAAACAGTATAAAGTGTTATATCAGCATGCTGTTTAGCCAAGATGATGGCAGTACCAAGATAGGTATATACAAGCGGGCTACAAGCGTGTGCTAGAAAGCCTCAAGTATGACATACATGAATATATGAAGGCCGAAACAAATGCATACATAAACCTGTAGTCGTATACTGACAGATAATCTAGCAATAAAATTACTGCAATACAGTGTGTGATATGTAACAATATAAAATGTTATATCAGCATGCTGTTTAGCCAAGATAATAGCAATGACAAATTAGGTATATAGATGCGGGCTACAAGCGTGTGCCCGAAAGCCTCAAATAGGCATACACTGGTAGTCCCCTACAATCAAATAATAACCCAATGGGTGCCAAGATGTAAGAAAAGATGGGGGGAGTAAAGAGAGGAAAAAATATTCCAAAGGATCGGCATGAACTCTGAACAATGGTATACCATGAGCCCAGATACCTAATAGAGACAGGAGACAGGCTTAAGGGGTGAGGCGAGAGCCCCACGCGTATCGCTGCAGACGCTTCGTCAGGGGAAGTGAAGTCACTTCAGCGATACGAGTTCATGCCGTTCCTTTGGAATATTTTTTCCTCTCTTTACTCCCCCCATCTTTTCTTACATTTTGGCACCCATTGGGTTATTATTTGATTGTAGGGGAGTACCAGTGTATGTATATTTGAGGCTTTCGGGCACACGCTTGTAGCCCGCATCTATATACCTAATTTGTCATTGCTATTATCTTGGCTAAACAGCATGCTGATATAACATTTTATATTGTTACATATCACACACTGTATTGCAGTAATTTTATTGCTAGATTATCTGTCAGTATACGACTACAGGTTTATGTATGCATTTGTTTCGGCCTTCATATATTCATGTATGTCATACTTGAGGCTTTCTAGCACACGCTTGTAGCCCGCATGTATATACCTATCTTGGTACTGCCATCATCTTGGCTAAACAGCATGCTGATATAACACTTCATACTGTTATATACCAAACACTGAATTGCAGTAATTTTATTGCTAGATTATCTGTCAGTGCACGACTACAGGTTTACGTATGCATTTGTTGCGGCCTTTATATATTCATGCATGTCATATTGGACCATTACATGTTTAGACAGGATACATTTGGTATATATATAGCACTTTATCTATGCAGTGTTCTTGTTATTTCATGATATTTGTGCTTAGGGGTGGTGTTTCATGGTTCTGTATTCAGACCTTTTTAAATGGTTTTATGTTTGTCATGTTCTTTGAGGTGTAATTAAAATTTTTTTGATATTTTCACATACTTTATGGGTGTGCATACCATTATTGGTCGAGTCTTTTTTCTTTTGTGTTCAAAGTATTCCATTTACTGACCAGGTTTTGCACCCCATCTCCATTTTGTTGTGCAGGGGTGCACCACATATCAATCATCCCTTGTCTTGCATCAGGAGGAATCCAGTGCCAACCGCACCAGCATATGGTCTCACAAAGGGTCTGAGGATCTCATCTCGGTACCTAATGGCAGTCAGGCTACCTCTGGCGAGCACATGGAGGGCTGCAAAGAAAATGCCACCCCACACCATTACTGTCCCACTGCCAAACCGGTCATGCTGAAGGATGTTACAGGCAGCAGATCGCTCTCCTTGGCATCTCCAGACTCTGTCAAGTCTGTCACATGTGCTCAGTGTGAACCTGGTTTCATCTGTGAAGAGCACAGGGCACCAATGTCGAATTTGCCAATCCTGGTGTTCTGCACGGTGTTGGGCTGTGAGCACAGCCCCATCTGTGGATGTCCTACACTCAGACCATCCTCATGGAGTCGGTTTCTAACCATTTGCACAGACACATGCACACTTGTTGCCTGCTGGAGGTAATTTTGCGGGGCCCTGGCAGTGCTGCTCCTATTCCTCCTTGCACAATGGTTGAGGTAGTGGTGCTGCTGCTGGGTTGTTGCCCTCCTAAGGCCCCCTCCACGTCTCCTAGTGTACTGGCCTGTCTCCTGGTAGCGCCTCCAGCCTCTGGACACTACGCTGACAGACACAGCAAACCTTCTTGCCACAGCTCGCACTGATGTGCCATCCTGGATGAGCTGCACTACCTGAGCCACTTGTGTGGGCTGTAGAGTCCGTCTCATCCTACCAAATGAGCCTTTCTCTTTCTATCAAATGAGCCTTCCTCAAGCAGTGATTAACACACATGGGTAAGTTTATATACATGATTCTCAACAATACTTATTAAGTTAAACTCCATAAAAAAATGTTAAAAATGCATATTTCAGGACAATAATGTCAAAGTGCAATAACGACAATACAAAAATCTTTTCATATAAAGTGACACGTGCAATAAAGTCACTCCTGTGTCATATATAATGCTCAAAAACACTCAATTAAGACTGATTATACAGTGCATAAATATTTTTAAATTTGGACTCCCTTCACACCCAGCCAGGTTTCCTTATTAGCACATGGAGGACGCCAGAAAACGCCATATTCAGCGTCTCTAAACACTAACTGCGCATGTGAGAGCGCATAGTTGCTTCAGCATATGCTGCTGGCCAATCAACAGACTGATGAAGGGGGAGCTGTCATAGTCATGGACAGAGTAAAGTACTTTACGGAAGTGTATAGAGAATTGAATGATGTTGACGTGTACTCTGAGTTTGAGGGTGATCCAAAATTTGAAATTAAAAAAGAAATTAAAAAATGCTTAAGTCCGGCTTTGGAAATGCAGGTGATTGATGAGGATTTGTGGGACTAATTATGGGTAGAATACCCCAGGACCCCTGTTTTATATATTATTCCAAAGGTACGCAAGTGCCTTGAAAATACACCAGGACATCCCACAGTGTCAGGAGTAGATTCCATCTTTTGCAACCTGGGCACATTTTTAGATAAGATTTTGAATCCATTAACCAAGCACTTAAGTTGCATATTCAGGACACCACTGATTTTTTTGTACAAAGTACATGCAATACAGTTGAAAGGTGAAGTCACATTGGCATCATTCGATGTAGTATCATTATACACATCTATACAGCATGACAGTGGTATTAAAGCACACACCCATACACCACAGTCACACTTGCTGTGTTTACTCTGTAGACTTTTCTCTGGCCCTACACACAGTATATAGAATTAGACAAACTCCCTGCACAATAAGATAACTTGCAAATACTGGGATTTCATCAGCTCACCCAACCAGACGTATTTGAATCCAATTCTCAGTAGACATGTGCAGAGCACGATCACCACCAAGTTCCTGCCGGTCGACTCCCAGGTGAAAATGCAAATCATTCACTTGTCCGGCTCATGCAAATATTGAATGGAGGAGATGAAAATAGAATACAAATCTTGTCCTTTATTAGTGCATAATAAAAACAGGCTGACGCGTTTCAGGCAGTACTGCCCTTAGTCATAGCATAATAAAGACACATTCAGGGCCGGACTGGGACTAAAATTCAGCCTTGGCATTTGAAGTTATACAGGCCCACTTGTCGCATGGTGACTGTATAATATCTTTGTACACTTGTAGGTGACAAGAAGTGAGGGGAGTGTAACATGACTATATAACATATAATCATAGCTGTATCCAGCATTACAGCTCAGTCCTATTTATTGCTTTTAGCTGCGGTACCAAGAAAAGCCGCTACTTTACCTACATAACTGGATCTCGTAGATAATAAAGGGATTGAGATGACCAAAGGCTATGGAACCTCATTCTAATGCTCCATAAACTTTGCCTACAGCCACTTGTGGTTCCGCTGCGCAGCACGAGACCCGGTGACTCTGAAGAGCGGTGACATCAGTAACGTCTCCGCTCTTCAGATATTCCGGGTTTTGCACTGAGCTCGGCGACTTAGAAGAGCGGTATTGTTACTTCCGTCACCGCTCTTCAGAGTCGCTGGGTCTCGCCAGGTCTGGGCTAATAGTGGGGGTGTCTGATAGACACCTCTCAATTACTTACACCAGGGATTGATAGCAGCTGACATTACGCAGCTGACATCAACCCTAAAAATCATTACACATACCAGAATTAAATGCTCTGGCGGCTGGGAAAAGCAGTAGAGTTAGCGCTATTCCCAGGCGTCGGGTGCTAACTACAACTGTCATCATCCTTGCCTGGTCTCCCTGCGAAGCATTTCTGTTGTATTTACATGCGCTGATCTCAGGCCACTAAACGAGTGTGATCGACAATACTGAAGTCATTCGCTTGTTTCCCGGCCTCTTTACACCAACTGAGAAAGAATGAAGGGAACAGAACAATCACAATTAGATCAATCTGTCCCCATACAGTATCATGTTATCAGCAGCACATCTACAGTTTACACCGGCGATGTGTGTTATGGACCTGGTGGTTAGGAGCACCCGGAATGACCTGATGATCAAACTAGAAATCGGGACAAGCTCTGAGGAAGTGGGAACTCTGCTGACCGCAAACCCTAATCCTATCACACACACTAGAAATAGCCGTGGAGCGTACCTAACTCTCCCTAGACGCCTCTTCACAGCCTAAGAGCTAACTACCCCTAAAGATAGGAAATAAAGCCTTACCTTGCCTCAGAGAAATTCCCCAAAGGAAAAGGCAGCCCCCCACAAATATTGACTGTGAGTTAAGAGGAAAGTCACAAACATAGGAATGAAACAGGTTTTAGCAAAGGAGGCCAGTCTTCACTAAATAGTCAGAGGATAGAAAAGGGAACTATGCGGTCAGCACAAAAAACTACAAAAACCAGCAGAGTGTGCAAAAAGACCTCCACACCGACTCACGGTGTGGAGGTGCCACTCTGCACCCCCAGAGCTTCCAGCTAGCAAGGAAATATCATGATAGCAAGCTGGACTGAACTTAGCAAGTACTAAGAAATATATTCAGTACACAATGAACAACAAATGAACTAGCAGGGACTTAGCTTCTGCTGGAGTAGACAGGTCATCAGAGAAGTCCAAGAGAGATCTGAACCAGTACTGAGACATTGACAGCTGGCATGAAGTAACAATCTGAGTGGAGTTAAATAGAGAAGCCAGCATAGCAATAAACGAAGGCAGCTGGGAAAGCCAACCTCAAGGACCAGCAGTTCCACTCAAAGCCACCAGAGGGAGTCCAAGGACAGAACTCACCGAAGTACCATTCATGACCACAGGAGGGAGTCCGAGAACGGAATTCACAACAGTACCCCCCCCCTTGAGGAGGGGTCACCGAACCCTCACCAGAGCCCCCAGGCCGATCAGGACGAGCCAAATAAAAGGCACGAACTAAATCGACAGCATGGACATCGGAGGCAACAACCCAGGAATTATCCTCCTGACCATAGCCCTTCCATTTAACCAGGTACTGAAGCTTCCGTCTCGAAATACGAGAATCCAAAATCTTCTCTACCACATACTCCAACTCCCCCTCGACCAACACCGGAGCAGGAGGATCAACGGAGGGAACCATAGGCGCCACATATCTCCGCAACAACGACCTATGGAACACATTATGGATGGCAAAAGAATCTGGAAGGACCAAACGAAATGAGACAGGATTGAGAATTTCAGAAATCTTATAAGGACCAATGAAACGAGGCTTAAACTTAGGAGAAGAAACCTTCATAGGAACATAACGAGAAGACAACCAAACCAAATCCCCAACACGAAGTCAGGGACCAACACAGCGACGGCGGTTAGCGACGTTGAGCCTTCTCCTGGGACAACGTCAAATTGTCCACTACGTGAGTCCAAATTTGCTGCGACCTGTCCACCACAGAATCCACACCAGGACAGTCAGAAGGCTCAACCTGCCCTGAAGAAAAACGAGGGTGAAAACCTGAATTACAAAAAAAAGGCGAAACCAAAGTAGCCGAACTAGCCCGATTATTAAGGGCGAACTCCGCCAATGGCAAGAAGGTCACCCAATCATCTTGATCAGCAGAAACAAAGCATCTCAGATAGGTTTCCAAAGTCTGATTGGTTCGTTCGGTTTGGCCATTTGTCTGAGGATGGAAAGCCGAAGAAAAAGACAAATCAATGCCCATCCTAGCACAAAAGGACCGCCAAAACCTAGAAACAAACTGGGAACCTCTGTCCGACACAATGTTCTCCGGAATGCCATGCAAACGAACCACATGCTGGAAAAATAATGGAACCAAATCAGAGGAGGAAGGTAATTTAGGCAAGGGTACCAAATGGACCATCTTAGAGAAGCGATCACAAACCACCCAGATGACAAACATCCTTTGAGAGACAGGAAGATCTGAAATAAAATCCATGGAAACATGCGTCCAGGGCCTTTTCGGGACCGGCAAGGGCAAAAGTAACCCACTGGCACGAGAACAGCAGGGCTTGGCCCGAGCACAAGACCCACAGGACTGCACAAAAGAACGCACATCCCGTGACAAGGAAGGCCACCAAAAGGACCTAGCCACCAAATCTCTGGTACCAAAAATCCCAGGATGACCAGCCAACACCGAACAATGAACCTCAGAGATAACTCTACTAGTCCATCTATCAGGGACAAACAATTTCTCCACTGGACAACGGTCAGGTCTATCAGCATGAAACTCCTGCAGCACCCGCCGCAAGTCAGGGGAGATGGCAGAAAGAATCACCCCCTCTTTGAGAATACCAGCCGGCTCAGGGACTCCCGGAGAATCAGGCACCAAACTCCTTGAAAGGGCATCAGCCTTCACATTCTTAGAACTCGGAAGGTATGAAACCACAAAATCGAAACGGGAGAAAAACAGCGACCATCGAGCCTGTCTAGGATTCAACCGCTTGGCAGACTCGAGATAAGTCAGATTCTTGTGATCCGTCAAGACCACCACGCGATGCTTGGCTCCCTCAAGCCAATGTCGCCACTCCTTGAATGCACACTTCATAGCCAACAACTCCCGATTGCCAACATCATAATTACGCTCAGCAGGTGAAAACTTTCTAGAAAAGAAAGCACATGGCTTCATCACAGAGCCATCAGAACTTCTTTGAGACAAAACAGCCCCTGCTCCAATCTCAGAAGCATCAACCTCGACCTGAAAAGGGAGCGAAACATCTGGCTGACACAACACAGGGGCCGAAGAAAAACGACGTTTCAACTCCTGAAAAGCCTCAATGGCCGCAGAGGACCAATTCACCACATCAGCACCTTTCTTGGTCAAATCAGTCAACGGTTTAACCACACTAGAAAAATTAGCGATGAAGCGACGGTAAAAATTAGCAAAGCCCAGGAATTTCTGAAGGCTCTTCACAGATGTAGGCTGAGTCCAATCATAAATGGCCTGAACTTTAACAGGATCCATCTCGATAGTAGAAGGGGAAAAAATGAAGCCCAAAAAGGAAACCTTCTGAACTCCGAAGAGACATTTAGACCCCTTCACAAACAAGGAATTAGCACGAAGGACCTGGAATACCATTTTGACCTGCTTCACATGAGACTCCCAATCATCCGAAAAGACCAAAATATCATCCAAATATACAATCATGAATCTATCCAGATACTTTCGGAAGATGTCATGCATAAAGGACTGAAACACAGATGGAGCATTAGAAAGCCCGAATGGCATCACCAGGTACTCAAAATGGCCCTCGGGCGTATTAAATGCTGTTTTCCATTCATCGCCCTGTTTAATACGCACAAGATTATACGCCCCTCGAAGATCTATCTTGGTGAACCAACTAGCCCCCTTAATCCGAGCAAACAAATCAGACAGTAGAGGCAAAGGGTACTGAAATTTGACCGTGATTTTATTGAGAAGGCGGTAATCTATACAGGGTCTCAGAGAACCATCCTTCTTGGCCACAAAAAAGAACCCTGCTCCCAACGGTGACGACGACGGGCGAATATGCCCTTTCTCCAAGGACTCCTTTGTATAACTCCGCATAGCGGCGTGTTCTGGCACAGATAAATTGAAAAGTCGGCCCTTAGGAAACTTACTACCAGGAATCAAATTAATAACCACAAAAACCTCTCTGACATATCTGAGTCAGAAACAAAGGCTATAGTTAGCCCATACAAAGAAGAAAAAGGATATACCTACTCAAAATGACATACTGAAACTGGAGAAAAAAAGAGTCATACTAGGTATAAATAAAGTAGAACAAGGTTCAAATTTATTAAGGATACACATAACATAGACTGAACATTATATATAGATAACAAGTGGTACTTGTGCAAAGATAACAAACTGGGGTAACCATAAACCTCCCACAACCTTAGTCCCTTAGCGCCTATCAATAAATATATAAAAAGTGCATGCGCATAATGCTGAGGCACAGCGGGATAAGTACGTTGCCAAAATGAGAGACCTGTCTAATACCGCAGTGGGAAGACAGACACTAGGTAAAAAGTTGGCAGCCACTTACCACTAGCGAAGGTTGGAGGGTCCTGGGATGGTTTGTAGAAAAAGAAGCCCCCGACGCGCGTTTCGCGTCACTAATCGACCGCTTTATCAAGGGAGTATGAGTTCACTTACTAGAAGGACCTTTTAAGGTCAAAGGTTGTGTCACATGTCCTGATTTGGACCAATAGGAGTGGTTATAAAGCAGCGCATGCGCACCGCGAACAGCAGGTCCTAGAGATGCACCGGAGCGTCGCGCGCTACTGCGCACGCGCGGGGAGCCACAATGGAGTCCCCAAGCGTGCGAGCAGGGCAAGAAGACGCGCCGATGCATAGCAGGAGCCCCGGACACGGCGCGCATGCGCACAACCACCGCATCACTGATGGAAAGAATTGAAACCGATGTGCCAGACCAAAATTACTACAGGTACAAATATAAAATACAACAACCCGGTCAAAACATAGGAGGAATATTCAGAGGTATAATGTTACAACAGAGATATTAAAAATAATAATCCAGAACGTAGTTTTCCAATCAATCCAGGAATAGTTCGATCTCTGATGATCCCAATATGGGACCTCTGCAAATTTCTCCAAAACCGGATAGTGGATGGTAAGAATAATATGACGATATTGCATGTCCAGCCCAATATAAGTCCTCTGTAATATGCTCCCAAACACAATAATGGATGGTGAAGGTAGTATAAATATATTGCAGATCCAGCTCAAATCTAAGGGATGACGTCCCGAGAAATTCTTTAAAAAGGTCCCTCTGCAAGGTCACAAATATAAATGTTAGACATACAAGGACAAATACCAAGATAAAAATAAAAATAAAAAAAACAAAAAAAACAAAACCACCCCAGGCATAGAAAAATGGGTGACCGGTAGGAAAATGATGGAGGTAAAAATAGGGCAAACAAGATATATTCACTTATATCATCCTCAGGACCCCAAGAACGAAGAAAAGGACACGGATTCGTTTAGACCCCTAGGGGTCAAGGTATCTAATATAGTGATCCATTTGGCTTCAACCTGCGCCAATATTTTCTTGTAGTCCCCCCCTCTTATACCGAGATGGATTAAATCTATCCCCCTCACCTTAAATGATGATGGATCACTATTGTGATACTGTTTGTAGTGACGGGGGATGGTTTTGAGGGAGGGTCACATCAGTCGCCGTCTTGGCTGCGCAAATGTCCCGCACATGCTCCCGTACCCTAATTCTGAGCTCCCTTGACGTAAGTCCTACATAAATTTTGGAGCACCCGCATGTAGCATAATAGATCACATTTGTGCTACTGCAGGAGATCCGGTGTCTTATATCAAAGGTTCTCTTACCGTCGGAGCTACAGAAGGTGGAGCAGCGCAGGACATTTGCGCAGGCAAGACAGCGGCCGCAGAATATGGATCCAGGTATCGGGCCTCTAGAGCCAAAGGGGTGTTTGATGGTAGGCACATAATGACTACTGACAAGAAGGTCTTTCAAGTTCTTAGACCTTCTTGCGGTCATAAGTGGGTAATTACCCAGGGATGTTCCCAGGGAGGGCTCGGTACTCAAAATGGACCAATGTTTAGAAAGGATCTGCCGCATGTCCTCCCATTCATGGTTGAATGTTGATATGAACCGAATAGGTCCATTACGAGTGGCATCTGTCCGGGCTCTGGTACTCTTTAGGAGTTCGCCGCGTGGAGTAGCCCGTGCCCTGCGATATCCATGTTTGATGCACCGGTTTGAATAACCACGTGCTACAAATCTGGATTTAAGATTAGAAGCCTGTGCTTCAAATTTTGCATCCGACGAACAGATCCGCCTCATCCTGAGGAACTGTCCAACCGGGACAGCCCTAATGGTAGAAGGAATGTGGGCAGAAGACGCATGAATCAGGGAATTCGCGGATGTTGGTTTACGATATACGTCTGTCTGAATAGACCTATTTACATCCACTTCGAAACTGACATCCAAAAAGTTCACCTTTTTGACATCATAATTATAGGTCAAAAATATATTAAGAGAATTCCGATTCAGCGTCTCCATAAATTCCCCGAGCTCCTGCACCGTCCCATCCCAAAGAAAGAAGACATCATCTATATACCTATGCCAGCACAGCACATGGGAGGCGGCCCGCGGGCCCTTGTCGCCAAAAATAAATCTCTCCCAAGAGCCCAGGAAGAGATTTGCGTACGAGGGCGCACAGGCCGCGCCCATGGCTGTGCCGCGCTTCTGTAGGTAGTATTGATCCTTATAGACGAAAAAGTTATGGGTAAGGACATAGTGCAGAAGCTCGAGGATCAAATCACATAAAGGGCTGTCGCGGCCGGAGGCCCCCAGGAAGAGGCGGACCGCGTCGATGCCATGTTGATGGTCAATGCAGGTATATAGGCTCTCCACGTCGGCGGTCACCAACAGAGTGTCATGATCCACAAGAATGCCATCGACCCTCGCCAGGGCGTCCGTTGTGTCACGCACATAAGGTGGTAATGTTTCGACTAAAGGTTTGAGATAAAAGTCAATAAATTGGCATATGGGGTTACAAAGACCCCCAATGCCAGACACAATGGGACGCCCCGGAGGGTCAAGGGCACTCTTGTGGATCTTAGGAAGTAGATATCCAAAAGTCCCGACCTTCTATCTACTTCCTAAGATCCACAAGAGTGCCCTTGACCCTCCGGGGCGTCCCATTGTGTCTGGCATTGGGGGTCTTTGTAACCCCATATGCCAATTTATTGACTTTTATCTCAAACCTTTAGTCGAAACATTACCATCTTATGTGCGTGACACAACGGACGCCCTGGCGAGGGTCGATGGCATTCTTGTGGATCATGACACTCTGTTGGTGACCGCCGACGTGGAGAGCCTATATACCTGCATTGACCATCAACATGGCATCGACGCGGTCCGCCTCTTCCTGGGGGCCTCCGGCCGCAACAGCCCTTTATGTGATTTGATCCTCGAGCTTCTGCACTATGTCCTTACCCATAACTTTTTCGTCTATAAGGATCAATACTACCTACAGAAGCGCGGCACAGCCATGGGCACGGCCTGTGCGCCCTCGTACGCAAATCTCTTCCTGGGCTCTTGGGAGAGATTTATTTTTGGCGATGAGGGCCCGCGGGCCGCCTCCCATGTGCTGTGCTGGCATAGGTATATAGATGATGTCTTCTTTCTTTGGGATGGGACGGTGCAGGAGCTCGGGGAATTTATGGAGACGCTGAATCGGAATTCTCTTAATATATTTTTGACCTATAATTATGATGTCAAAAAGGTGAACTTTTTGGATGTCAGTTTCGAAGTGGATGTAAATAGGTCTATTCAGACAGACGTATATCGTAAACCGACATCCGTGAATTCCCTGATTCATGCGTCTTCTGCCCACATTCCTTCTACCATTAGGGCTGTCCCGGTTGGACAGTTCCTCAGGATGAGGCGGATCTGTTCGTCGGATGCAAAATTTGAAGCACAGGCTTCTAATCTTAAATCCAGATTTGTAGCACGTGGTTATTCAAACCGGTGCATCAAACATGGATATCGCAGGGCACGGGCTACTCCACGCGGCGAACTCCTAAAGAGTACCAGAGCCCGGACAGATGCCACTCGTAATGGACCTATTCGGTTCATATCAACATTCAACCATGAATGGGAGGACATGCGGCAGATCCTTTCTAAACATTGGTCCATTTTGAGTACCGAGCCCTCCCTGGGAACATCCCTGGGTAATTACCCACTTATGACCGCAAGAAGGTCTAAGAACTTGAAAGACCTTCTTGTCAGTAGTCATTATGTGCCTACCATCAAACACCCCTTTGGCTCTAGAGGCCCGATACCTGGATCCATATCCTGCGGCCGCTGTCTTGCCTGCGCAAATGTCCTGCGCTGCTCCACCTTCTGTAGCTCCGACGGTAAGAGAACCTTTGATATAAGACACCGGATCTCCTGCAGTAGCACAAATGTGATCTATTATGCTACATGCGGGTGCTCCAAAATTTATGTAGGACTTACGTCAAGGGAGCTCAGAATTAGGGTACGGGAGCATGTGCGGGACATTTGCGCAGCCAAGACGGCGACTGATGTGACCCTCCTCAAAACCATCCCCCGTCACTACAAACAGTATCACAATAGTGATCCATCATCATTTAAGGTGAGGGGGATAGATTTAATCCATCTCGGTATAAGAGGGGGGGACTACAAGAAAATATTGGCGCAGGTTGAAGCCAAATGGATCACTATATTAGATACCTTGACCCCTAGGGGTCTAAACGAATCCGTGTCCTTTTCTTCGTTCTTGGGGTCCTGAGGATGATATAAGTGAATATATCTTGTTTGCCCTATTTTTACCTCCATCATTTTCCTACCGGTCACCCATTTTTCTATGCCTGGGGTGGTTTTGGTTTTTTTTATTTTTATTTTTATCTTGGTATTTGTCCTTGTATGTCTAACATTTATATTTGTGACCTTGCAGAGGGACCTTTTTAAAGAATTTCTCGGGACGTCATCCCTTAGATTTGAGCTGGATCTGCAATATATTTATACTACCTTCACCATCCATTATTGTGTTTGGGAGCATATTACAGAGGACTTATATTGGGCTGGACATGCAATATTGTCATATTATTCTTACCATCCACTATCCGGTTTTGGAGAAATTTGCAGAGGTCCCATATTGGGATCATCAGAGATCGAACTATTCCTGGATTGATTGGAAAACTACGTTCTGGATTATTATTTTTAATACCTCTGTTGTAACATTATACCTCTGAATATTCCTCCTATGTTTTGACCGGGTTGTTGTATTTTATATTTGTACCTGTAGTAATTTTGGTCTGGCACATCGGTTTCAATTCTTTCCATCAGTGATGCGGTGGTTGTGCGCATGCGCGCCGTGTCTGGGGCTCCTGCTATGCATCGGCGCGTCTTCTTGCCCTGCTCGCACGCTTGGGGACTCCATTGTGGCTCCCCGCGCGTGCGCAGTAGCGCGCGACGCTCCGGTGCATCTCTAGGACCTGCTGTTCGCGGTGCGCATGCGCCGCTTTATAACCATTCCTATTGGTCCAAATCAGGACATGTGACACAACCTTTGACCTTAAAAGGTCCTTCTAGTAAGTGAACTCATACTCCCTTGATAAAGCGGTCGATTAGTGACACGAAACGCGCGTCGGGGGGCTTCTTTTTCTACAAACCATCCCAGGACCCTCCAACCTTCGCTAGTGGTAAGTGGCTGCCAACTTTTTACCTAGTGTCTGTCTTCCCACTGCGGTATTAGACAGGTCTCTCATTTTGGCAACGTACTTATCCCGCTGTGCCTCAGCATTATGCACATGCACTTTTTATATATTTATTGATAGGCGCTAAGGGACTAAGGTTGTGGGAGGTTTATGGTTACCTCAGTTTGTTATCTTTGCACAAGTACCACTTTTTATCTATATATAATGTTCAGTCTATGTTATGTGTATCCTTAATAAATTTGAACCTTGTTCTACTTTATTTATACCTAGTATGACTCTTTTTTTCTCCAGTTTCAGCAGGAATCAAATTAATAGCACAATCACAATCCCTATGAGGAGGTAGGGCACTGGATTTGGGCTCATCAAATACATCCCGGTAATCCGACAAAAACTCAGGGACTTCAGAAGGAGTGGAAGAAGAAATTGACATCAACGGAACATCACCATGTACCCCTTGACAACCCCAACTAGACACAGACATTGATTTCCAATCCAATACTGGATTATGAACCTGTAACCATGGCAAACCCAACACGACCACATCATGCAAATTATGCAACACCAAAAAGCGAATATCCTCTTGATGTGCAGGAGCCATGCACATGGTCAACTGAGTCCAGTACTGAGGTTTATTCTTGGCCAAAGGCGTAGCATCAATTCCCCTTAATGGAATAGGATACTGCAAAGGCTCCAAGAAAAAACCACAGCGCCTGGCAAACTCCAAGTCCATCAAATTCAGGGCAGCGCCCGAATCCACAAATGCCATAACTGAGTAGGACGACAAATAGCAAATCAGGGTAACGGACAAAAGAAATTTAGGCTGTACAGTACCAATGGTGACAGACCTAGCGAACCGCCTAGTGCGCTTATGACAATCAGAGATAGCATGAGTGGAGTCACCACAGTAAAAACACAGCCCATTCTGACGTCTGTGTTCCTGCCTTTCAGCTCTGGTCAACGTCCTATCACATTGCATAGGCTCAGGCCTCTGCTCAGAGGACACCGCCAAATGGTGCACAACTTTGCGCTTGCGCAAACGCCGATCGATCTGAATGGCCAAGGACATTGATTCATTCAGACCAGCAGGCGTGGGGAACCCCACCATAACATCCTTAAGGGCTTCAGAAAGACCCTTTCTGAAAATTGCTGCCAGGGCACACTCATTCCATTGAGTAAGCACAGACCACTTTCTAAACTTCTGGCAATATATCTCCGCTTCATCCTGACCCTGACACAAAGTCAGCAAGATTTTCTCTGCCTGATCCACAGAATTCGGTTCATCATAAAGCAATCCAAGCACCAGAAAAAACGCATCTACATTAAGCAATGCAGGATCTCCTGGTGCAAGGGAGAATGCCCAGTCTTGAGGGTCGCCACGTAACAAAGAAATAATGATTTTTACTTGCTGAATGGGGTCACCAGAGGAGCGGGGTTTCAAAGCAAGAAACAGTCTACAATTATTTTTGAAATTCAGAAACTTAGATCTATCCCCAGAAAACAAATCAGGAATTGGAATTCTAGGCTCTAACATCGGATTCTGAACTACATAATCTTGAATGCTTTGTACCCTTGCAGTGAGTTGATCCACACAAGAGAACAGACCTTGAATATCCATATCTACACCTGAGTCCTGAACCACCCAGAGGTTAAGGGGAAAAGAAAGACAAAACATACTGCAAAGAAAAAAAATGGGCTCAGAACTTCTCTTATCCCTCTTTTGAGTTGCATTAACACTTTGTTGGCCAGCTGTACTGTTATGGACCTGGTGGTTAGGAGCACCCGGAATGACCTGATGATCAAACTAGAAATCGGGACAAGCTCTGGGGAAGTGGGAACTCTTCTGACCGCAAACCCTAATCCTATCACACACACTAGAAATAGCCGTGGAGCGTACCTAACTCTCCCTAGACGCCTCTTCACAGCCTAAGAGCTAACTACCCCTAAAGATAGGAAATAAAGCCTTACCTTGCCTCAGAGAAATTCCCCAAAGGAAAAGGCAGCCCCCCACAAATATTGACTGTGAGTTAAGAGGAAAGTCACAAACATAGGAATGAAACAGGTTTTAGCAAAGGAGGCCAGTCTTCACTAAATAGTCAGAGGATAGAAAAGGGAACTATGCGGTCAGCACAAAAAACTACAAAAACCACGCAGAGTGTGCAAAAAGACGCCCACACCGACTCACGGTGTGGAGGTGCCACTCTGCACCCCCAGAGCTTCCAGCTAGCAAGGAAATATCATGATAGCAAGCTGGACTGAACTTAGCAAGTACTAAGAAATATATTCAGTACACAATGAACAATGTTGTGAAATTGGATTCTGGGCTCCCCCGGTGGCCACTTGTGGAATTGAACTTGTGTGCATCATCCCCTCTGTTCACCTGCTCCTATCAGGATGTGGGAGTCGCTATATAACCTTGCTCCTCTGTCAGTTTCTTGCTGGTCAACAATGTAATCAGAAGCCTTCTGTGCTTGTTCCTGCTACTAGACAACTCCCAGCTAAGTTGGACTTTTGTCCTTGTGTGTTTTTGCATTTTGTTCCTGTTCACAGCTGCTGTTTCGTTACTGTGTCTGGAAAGCTCTTGTGATCGGAAATTGCCACTCTGGTGTTATGAGTTAATGCTAGAGTCTTAAAGGAATTTCTGGATGGTGTTTTGATAGGGTTTTCTGCTGACCATGAAAGTGTCCTTTCTGTCTTCCTGCTATCTAGTAAGCGGACCTCGATTTTGCTAAACCTATTTTCATACTACGTTTGTCATTTCATCTAAAATCACCGCCAATATATGTGGGGGCCTCTGTCTGCCTTTTGGGAAAATTTCTCTAGAGGTGAGCCAGGACTGTCTTTTCCTCTGCTAGGATTAGGTAGTTCTCCGGCTGGCGCTGGGCATCTAGGGTTAAAAAACGTAGGCATGCTACCCGGCCACTTCTAGTTGTGCGGCAGGTTTAGTTCATGGTCAGTATAGTTTCCATCTTCCAAGAGCTAGTTCTCATATATGCTGGGCTATGTTCTCTCGCCATTGAGAATCATGACAGTTTGACCGGCCCAAAAAAGGGTTAAATTACTGGCTGAGAAAGGAGAGAAAAAAGAAGTCTGCTACAATTTTTTTTTTTTTCCCTCTAGTTCTGAGTGTGCTCTTAATTGAATCACTTGCTAGTCTGCCTATACTGCAGCCTTCCTCTCTTTCTCTCCTTCTAATCATTGAATGGCTCTGTGTTCACCTGTTTCAAATGGATCTTCAGAGTGTAGCTACAGGTTTGAATAATCTCGCCACAAAGGTACAAAATTTGCAAGATTTTGTTGTTCATGCACCTATGTCTGAGCCTAGAATTCCTTTGCCTGAATTCTTCTCGGGGAATAGATCTCACTTTCAAAATTTTAAAAATAATTGCAAATTGTTTTTGTTCCTGAAGTCTCGCTCTGCCGGAGACCCTGCACAGCAGGTCAGGATTGTAATTTCCTTGCTCCGGGGCGACCCTCAAGACTGGGCTTTTGCATTGGCACCAGGGGATCCTGCGTTGCTCAATGTGGATGCGTTTTTTCTGGCCTTGGGGTTGCTTTATGAGGAACCTCATTTAGAGCTTCAGGCGGAAAAGGCCTTGATGTCCTTGTCTCAGGGGCAAGATGAAGCTGAAATATACTGCCAAAAATTCCGCAAATGGTCTGTGCTTACTCAGTGGAATGAGTGCGCCCTGGCGGCGATTTTCAGAGAAGGTCTCTCTGATGCCATTAAGGATGTTATGGTGGGGTTCCCTGTGCCTGCGAGTCTGAATGAGTCCATGACGATGGCTATTCAGATCGATAGGCGTCTGCGGGAGCGCAAACCTGTGCACCATTTGGCGGTGTCTACTGAGAAAACGCCAGAAAATATGCAATGTGATAGAATTCTGTCCAGAAGCGAGCGGCAGAATTTTAGATGAAAAAATGGGTTGTGCTTCTATTGTGGTGATTCAACTCATGTTATATCAGCATGCTTTAAGCGTACTAAGAAGCCTGACAAGTCTGTTTCAATTAGCACTTTACAGTCTAAGTTTATTCTATCTGTGACCCTGATTTGTTCTTTGTCATCTATTACCGCGGACGCCTATGTCGACTCTGGCGCTGCTTTGAGTCTTATGGATTGGTCCTTTGCCAAACGCTGTGGGTATGATTTGGAGCCATTGGAGGCTCCGATACCTCTGAAAGGGATTGACTCCACCCCATTGGCTAGTAATAAACCACAATACTGGACACAAGTGACTATGCGTGTTAATCCGGATCACCAGGAGGTTATTCGCTTTCTGGTGCTGTATAATCTACATGATGTTTTGGTGCTGGGATTGCCATGGCTGCAATCTCATAACCCAGTCCTCGACTGGAGAGCTATGTCTGTGTTAAGCTGGGGATGTAAAGGAACTCATGGGGACGTACCTTTGGTTTCCATTTCATCATCTATTCCCTCTGAGATTCCTGAATTCTTGTCTGACTTTCGTGACGTTTTTGAAGAACCCAAGGTTGGTTCACTACCTCCGCACCGGGAGTGCGATTGTGCCATAGACTTGATTCCGGGTAGTAAATACCCTAAGGGTCGTTTATTTAATCTGTCTGTGCCTGAACACGCTGCTATGCGAGAATATATAAAGGAGTCCTTGGAAAAGGGACATATTCGTCCTTCGTCATCTCCCTTAGGAGCCGGTTTTTTCTTTGTGTCTAAGAAAGACGGCTCTTTGAGGCCGTGTATTGATTATCGACTTTTGAATAAAATCACGGTTAAATATCAATATCCGTTACCACTGCTTACTGATTTGTTTGCTCGTATAAAGGGGGCCAAGTGGTTCTCTAAGATTGATCTCCGTGGGGCGTATAATTTGGTGCGAATCAAGCAGGGGGATGAGTGGAAAACCGCATTTAATACGCCCGAGGGCCATTTTGAGTAGTTGGTGATGCCTTTTGGTCTTTCAAATGCCCCTTCAGTCTTCCAGTCCTTTATGCATGACATTTTCCGCGATTATTTGGATAAATTTATGATTGTGTATCTGGATGATATTCTGATTTTTTCGGATGACTGGGACTCTCATGTCCAGCAGGTCAGGAGGGTTTTTCAGGTTTTGCGGTCTAATTCCTTGTGTGTGAAGGGTTCTAAGTGTGTTTTTGGGGTTCAAAAGATTTCTTTCTTGGGATACATTTTTTCCCCCTCTTCCATCGAGATGGATCCTGTCAAGGTTCAGGCTATTGGTGATTGGACGCAACCCTCTTCTCTTAAGAGTCTTCAGAAATTTTTGGGCTTTGCTAACTTTTATCGTCGATTTATTGCTGGTTTTTCTGATGTTGTAAAACCATTGACTGATTTGACTAAGAAGGGTGCTGATGTTGCTGATTGGTCCCCTGATGCTGTGGAGGCCTTTCGGGAGCTCAAGCGCCGCTTTTCTTCCGCCCCAGTGTTGCGTCAGCCTGATGTTGCTCTTCCTTTTCAGGTTGAGGTCGACGCTTCTGAAATCGGAGCTGGGGCGGTGTTGTCGCAGAGAAGTTCCGACTGCTCCGTGATGAGACCTTGTGCTTTTTTTTCCCGTAAATTGTCGCCCGCCGAGCGGAATTATGATATTGGGAATCGGGAGCTTTTGGCCATGAAGTGGGCTTTTGAGGAGTGGCGTCACTGGCTTGAGGGGGCCAGACATCAGGTGGTGGTATTGACTGACCACAAAAATTTAATTTACCTTGAGTCTGCCAGGCGCCTGAATCCTAGACAGGCGCGCTGGTCGTTGTTTTTCTCTCGGTTTAATTTTGTGGTGTCGTACCTACCGGGTTCTAAGAATGTTAAGGCGGATGCCCTTTCTAGGAGTTTTGAGCCTGACTCCCCTGGTAATTCTGAGCCCACAGGTATCCTTAAAGATGGAGTGATATTGTCTGCCGTTTCTCCAGACCTGCAGCGGGCCTTGCAGGAGTTTCAGGCGGATAGACCTGATCGTTGCCCACCTGGTAGACTGTTTGTTCCTGATGATTGGACCAGTAGAGTCATCTCTGAGGTTCATTCTTCTGCGTTGGCAGGTCATCCTGGAATCTTTGGTACCAGGGATTTGGTGGCAAGGTCCTTCTGGTGGCCTTCCCTGTCACGAGATGTGCGAGGCTTTGTGCAGTCTTGTGACGTTTGTGCTCGGGCCAAGCCTTGTTGTTCTCGGGCTAGTGGATTGTTGTTGCCCTTGCCTATCCCGAAGAGGCCTTGGACGCACATCTCGATGGATTTTATTTCGGATCTGCCTGTTTCTCAGAAGATGTCTGTCATCTGGGTGGTGTGTGACCGTTTCTCTAAGATAGTCCATCTGGTTCCCTTGCCTAAGTTGCCTTCTTCTTCCGAGTTGGTTCCTCTGTTTTTTCAAAATGTTGTTCGTTTGCATGGTATTCCTGAGAATATCGTTTCTGACAGAGGGACCCAATTCGTGTCTAGATTTTGGCGGGCATTCTGTGCTAGGATGGGCATAGATTTGTCTTTTTCGTCTGCTTTCCATCCTCAGACTAATGGCCAGACCGAGCGGACTAATCAGACCTTGTAGACATATTTGAGGTGTTTTGTGTCTGCGGATCAGGATGATTGGGTTGCTTTTTTGCCTTTGGCGGAGTTCGCCCTCAATAATCGGGCCAGCTCTGCCACCTTGGTGTCCCCGTTTTTCTGTAATTTGGGGTTTCATCCTCGATTTTCCTCCGGTCAAGTGGAATCTTCGGATTGTCCTGGAGTGGATGCTGTGGTGGAGAGGTTGCATCAGATTTGGGGGCAGGTGGTGGACAATTTGAAGTTGTCCCAGGAGAAGACTCAGCTTTTTGCCAACCGCCGTCGTCGTGTTGGTCCTCGGCTTTGTGTTGGGGACTTGGTGTGGTTGTCTTCTCGTTTTGTCCCTATGAGGGTTTCTTCTCCTAAGTTTAAGCCTCGGTTCATCGGCCCGTACAAGATATTGGAGATTCTTAACCCTGTGTCCTTCCGTTTGGACCTCCCTGCATCCTTTTCGATTCATAATGTTTTTCATCGGTCATTGTTGCGCAGGTATGAGGTACCGGTTGTGCCTTCCGTTGAGCCTCCTGCTCCGGTGTTGGTTGAGGGTGAGTTGGAGTACGTTGTGGAAAAGATCTTAGACTCTCGTGTTTCCAGACGGAGACTCCAGTATCTGGTCAAATGGAAGGGATACGGTCAGGAGGATAATTCTTGGGTCACTGCCTCTGATGTTCATGCCTCCGATCTTGTCCGTGCCTTTCATAGGGCTCATCCTGATCGCCCTGGTGGTTCTGGTGAGGGTTCGGTGCCCCCTCCTTGAGGGGGGGGTACTGTTGTGAAATTGGATTCTGGGCTCCCCCGGTGGCCACTTGTGGAATTGAACTTGTGTGCATCATCCCCTCTGTTCACCTGCTCCTATCAGGATGTGGGAGTCGCTATATAACCTTGCTCCTCTGTCAGTTTCTTGCCGGTCAACAATGTAATCAGAAGCCTTCTGTGCTTGTTCCTGCCACTAGACAACTCCCAGCTAAGTTGGACTTTTGTCCTTGTGTGTTTTTGCATTTTGTTCCTGTTCACAGCTGCTGTTTCGTTACTGTGTCTGGAAAGCTCTTGTGATCGGAAATTGCCACTCTGGTGTTATGAGTTAATGCTAGAGTCTTAAAGGAATTTCTGGATGGTGTTTTGATAGGGTTTTCTGCTGACCATGAAAGTGTCCTTTCTGTCTTCCTGCTATCTAGTAAGCGGACCTCGATTTTGCTAAACCTATTTTCATACTACGTTTGTCATTTCATCTAAAATCACCGCCAATATATGTGGGGGCCTCTGTCTGCCTTTTGGGAAAATTTCTCTAGAGGTGAGCCAGGACTGTCTTTTCCTCTGCTAGGATTAGGTAGTTCTCCGGCTGGCGCTGGGCATCTAGGGTTAAAAAACGTAGGCATGCTACCCGGCCACTTCTAGTTGTGCGGCAGGTTTAGTTCATGGTCAGTATAGTTTCCATCTTCCAAGAGCTAGTTCTCATATATGCTGGGCTATGTTCTCTCGCCATTGAGAATCATGACAGAACAACAAATGAACTAGCAGGGACTTAGCTTCTGCTGAAGTAGACAGGTCATCAGAGAAGTCCAAGAGAGATCTGAACCAGTACTGAGACATTGACAGCTGGCATGAAGTAACGATCTGAGTGGAGTTAAATAGAGAAGCCAGCATAGCAATAAACGAAGGCAGCTGGGAAAGCCAACCTCAAGGACCAGCAGTTCCACTCAAAGCCACCAGAGGGAGTCCAAGGACAGAACTCACCGAAGTACCATTCATGACCACAGGAGGGAGTCCGAGAACGGAATTCACAACAGATGTGCTGCTGAGAACAAGGGTTTCTGTTCCCACATAAGCAATCCAATCACTCGATGAATAGGCAGAATTTTGTTTGTTTAGTATAATACACACCAAAATCCTCCATATATTATAATGTGCACCTCAGTCCTCCATATAGTATAATACACTCCTCAGTCCTCCATATAGTATAATACACTCCTCAGTTCTCCATATAGTATAGTACACACTCCTCAGTCCTCCATATAGTATAATACACTCCATATAGTATAATACACTCCTCAGTCCTCCATAAAGTATTATACACTCCACATAGTCCTCCATACAGTATAATACACTCCTCATAGACCTCCATATATTAAAATACACTGCAATTCCTCCATATAGTATAATACGCTCCTCAGTCCTCCATATAGTATAATACATTCCTCAGTCCTCCAAATAGTATAATACATTCCTCATAGTGCTCTATATAGTATAATGCCCCGCGCTATTGTCATCCATGTAGTACAATTCACTTCCCATAGTATAATGCACCCCATAGTTCTTCATATAGTATAATGTATTCCCCATAGTCCTCGATACAGTATAATGCAGCCCACATATAGTATAATGATGCCACCCCAGAGTATAATGCAGCCACCCCACAGAATATATTGTAGCCCAGAGTATAATGTAACCCCCAGAGAATATAATGCAGCCCCCTCATATAGTATAATGCAGCCCCTGCATATATAATATATGGTAGCCCCCTCATAGAGCATAATGCAGCCCCCCATAGAATATAATGTAGCCCCTGCATAGAATATAATACAGCCCTCCCCCATAGAATGTAATACAGCACAGCCCCCATAGAATTTAATGCAGCGCAGCCCCCATATAATGTAATTCAGCACAGCCCCCATAGACTATAATGCAGCACAGCCCCCATAGAATGTAATGCAGAACAGCCCCCATAGAATGTAATGCAGAACAGCCCCCATAGAATGTAATGCAGCACAGCCCCTACAGAATGTAATGCAGCACAGCCCCCATAGAATGTAATGCAGCAAAGCCCCCATAGAATGTAATACAGCACAGCCCCCATAGAATGTAATGCAGCACAGCCCCCACAGAATGTAATGCAGCACAGCCCCATAGAATGTAATGCAGCACAGCCCCCCCAAAAGCCCCACAATCCAGTTATCACTCAGTGATATATTTAACAAAAACCCACAATCCTCACATCTCCGCGTGCCTGCGCTACTCCCGGCTCCTGTTTCAGCAGCTGCAGTCTGCCCGGTCACACAGCAGGTGCGCGATGATATGACGTCATTGCGCATCCCCTGTGTCAGCGCCAGGCAGAGCGGGGAATGATGGGAGAGGGAGCGTCAGCGGACGCTCTCTCCTCCATCATTGCATTCAACTGTACTGGCATCATAGACGCCGGTATAGTTGAATGCGGCCGCGCTGGCGGGGGGTGAGTCTGCGGCAGCGGGGGAGGGTGAGTCGGGGGGGTTGGCGCTGGCAGGGGGTGAGTCGGCAGCGGCGGGGGGTGAGTTGGGGGGGAGTCGGCGCTGGCGAGCGGCCCACGACTGCCACTGGCCATTCTGGCATTTGCCTGAACTGCCCGATGGTCAGTCCGGCCCTGGACACATTACAACACAATATATATATAAAAGGCACATAATATAAGGCTACAACCAATCACAATACATGTCAATTAACCATATATCAAATACCGGAGTACCCATTGGACAAAGTCAATACCCTGCCCAACCTGAGTGTTATATAAATGTTATAGCCACTAAGTCTATACACAATATTGCAAATACAAATTGTAAAAATGCAACAATACTCTTCACCAATATATATAAATACATGTAAACACATATAAATACCATGTATTTATATATTGGTGAAGAGTATTGTTGTATTTTTACAATTTGTATTTGCAATATTGTGTATAGACTTAGTGTCTATAACATTTGTATAACACTCAGGTTGGGCAGGGTGTTGACTTTGTCCAATGGGTACTCAGGTGTTTGGTATATGGTTCATTGACCTGTATTGTGATTGTAGCCTTATATTATGTGCCTTTTATATATTGTGTTGTAATGTGTCGTTATTATGCTATGACTGAGGGCAGTACTGCCTGAAACGCGTCAGCTTGTTTTATGATGGACTAATAAAGGACAAGATTTTTATTCTATTTTCATCTCCTCCATTCAATGTTTGCATGAGCCGGACAAGTGAGTGATTTACAATAAGATATGTAAATAGTCAGAGCAACAGAAATATATGAAGACCACAATAAACCCCCCACTAAGACTATTAAAGCAAAAAAGGGAAATCAAAGAGTATATTGGACTAAAAAATATACATTTTATTTAAAAATAAACCTTAGGATAAAATAACAACAGAGTATCACCGCTACTGCAGGGAAACACAGGGAAGCAAAGAGAAAGTATCACAAGAGCACATTAATAATAAAGTATAACTATATAGAAAGCACCATTTGAACAAATTAATGACAGCTGTATGGCAAAAGAAGGGTTAACATCACTATTCTATTTTGCCTAGTATAAGGGAATTAGTGAGAGAATAGAAGACAAGCATGCTCAGCTACAGATGGCTAGTGCTATATACAGTGCGTATGGTGCATAAGTAAACACATCAATAAAGTGCAAATGTTGAGTAACTACTTACATTTTTTGTACAGTGACAAGATCTCCTGACCTGCCACCCCTATGCGCGTTATGCCCGAGCTTTATCAGGAGGCGTGCTTCGTCAGGAGGCGTGCTTCGTCAGGAGGCATGGCTTAAGTTAGCCCCGGGGTTCGTATAAATAGAGACCGGTGTCCAATTAGAAGCACCGTGTAATAGGTGATGTCAGGTCTCTCGGCGCATGCGCGGATGTGAAACCACTATGTAACAGGACACTTCCTCCTGCGCTCATGGAACGCAAGCGAGCCATCAGGAAGCTCCAAATGGAGACAGATCCGGGCATGCACATTAGACCTGATAAACCCTGTGAGGAATTCACGCACCAGGACGATCCGGATTAAAGGCACCCACGCACAAAACCAGATAAAGTCATTGGGGGATTTTGTGCATCAAGCTGTTCTGGAAGGTAACAATCCGGGCCTCAACCCCAAATCTAATAAATTGTGTGGAATGTGCCTAATCAAAGCCTATATATTTATCATGACAGGGAGTGGATATAGCCTATTGCATTCATATGAACACTATTATTGGTAACTAGATGGTGGCCCGATGCTAATGCATCGGGTGTTCTAGAATATGTATGTCGTTTATTTATGAAGATTTAGGAATAATGCAATGAATACACAGGAATTTCCGGGTAAAATATATACATTATCAGTGAAGCGGTGTTTAAATCCCACGCCAATATCGCTGATTGGTCGCGCCCGGCCGGCCACGACCAATCAGCGAAGCGTGGTTCAAATCCCGCGCCAATTCGCGGCCGGACTGCACCTGTCGCTGATTGGTAGCGGGCAGCTGGCGAGACCAACCAGCAACACGGGATTTCCGTTACATACAAACAAACAGAATTAGATGACTATATAGTAGATACCCGATGCGTTAGAATCGGGCCACCATCTAGTATTCATATAAACATTGGTGCTTACATTTATGTTTTAACCCATTGGACACACTGCCACTGCCATTTATTTTAAGAGTCAAAACTTTATTAGTCATCTATCGCTGTATGACAGCTTGTTTTCTACAGGATGACTTATAGTTTTCAAAGACACCATTTATTTTACCATATGATAAACTTAAAAACGGGAAAAATGTTTATTCTCTCGCTCACAGACTGTCCTCCATGTTATTCTCTCCCTTACACACTGTCGTCCATGTTGTTCTCTCCCTCACAGACTGTCCTCCATGTTATTCTCTCCCTAAAACACTGTCCTAGATGTTATTCTCTCCCTCACAGACTGTCCTCCATGTTGTTCTCTCCCTCACAGACTGTCCTTCATGTTATTCTCTCCCTCACAAACTGTCTTAGATGTTATTCTCTCCCTCACAGACTGTCCTCCATGTTATTCTCTCCATCACAGACTGTCCTCCATGTTATTCTCTCCCTAACACACTGTCCTAGATGTTATTCTCTCCCTCACAGACTGTCCTCCATGTTATTCTCTCCCTCACAGAGTGTCCTCCATGTTATTCTCTCCCTCACAGACTGTCCTTCATGTTATTCTCATTCTAGTATATGTATGTAGTTTATTTATAAACGCTGATTGGTCGAGGCCGGCCAGGCGCGACCAATCAGCGACACGGGATTTCGGTTACAGACAAACAAACCCTTAGACAACTATATATATATAGATAATAATGGATAAAAGATTAGTCTAGATGAATGGCCCTCATTCCGTGGGTTTGTTAACAAATGAATAATGCAAAAATTAGTAACCCACACTAATTATGTGAAAATGATATAAAAATGTGAAAAATTGATAAGGGCAACAATCATGACTGAGGTGAAGAAGGTTGCTATGTATGAGTGCTAAAGTGATTTAGAATATTACATTAGAACCATGATAATAAGTGATACAACCTAACAATTATAATATTATAATTAGTATATGACCACAAACGTTGTGAAAGTGTTACAACTGTGACAAATGTACAAACAATAAAAAAATAACAATAAAATGTGAAATAGATTTTTACAAAATAAATGAAAAAAGTATATAAAATTTGATATGTATAATCTATATCAACAAATATCCCATAATTGATTCTGTGGTGTTTCATCCTAAAACGAAAACCTTCTATGTGAAGACAGTCCACTCTTTGTCTTGGCTGATCCGGATTAAAGAGGATCTTGACCAAAATAGAAAATAATTTTTTAGAAGTTCCAGAGAAGCCATAGCAAAGGAACGCCAAACTGTGCATAACAGCAGTAAGGATGTTATGGCATTTCTACAAAGTAAATAAAGAGAATCAAAATCTCTCAAAAACAAACCTCCTGACGAAGCAGCAGCATATACGCGCGTAGGGGTGGAACGCCAGGGGATCTTGTTACTGTACAAAAAATGTAAGTAGTTACTCAACATTTGCACTTTATTGATGTGTTTACTTATGCACCATACGCACTGTATGTAGCACTAGCCATCTGTACCTTAGCATGCTTGTCCTCTATTCTCTCACTAGAGACTAATTCCCTTATACTAGGCAAAATTGAATAGTGATGTTAACCCTTCTTGTGCCGTACAGATGTAATTGATTTGTACAGATGTCATTGATTTGTTCAAATGGTGCTTTCTATATAATTATACTTTATTATTAATGTGCTCTTGTGATACTGTTTCTTTACTTCCCTGTGTTTCCCTGCATTAGCGGTGATACTCTTATTTTATCCTAATGTTTGTTTTGTTAATACAATTTATATTTTTTAGTCCAATATACTCTTTGATTTCCCTTTTTGCTCTAATAGTCTTAGTGGGGGTTTATAGTGGTCTACACAGTATAGCTAGAAGCCCCGTTATATACACTTTTTGCGTTTCTATAACGGTACAGTTTGGGAAATGAGCTGTTAGGGTTGTTAAACAGCTGCGGACCCGAGGTGCTGTCTAGCAACCAGCCTGGAATCTGGGGCATGTCTCATTAGAACACAGCACGCTGAGCTGCCAATCCCAAGATGGCGATTCCCATAAACGGATTATCTCATAACATAATTCACGTAATAAGTCATTATTCTTCCAAAAGTAATTTATCTCATGTTTCTACAGTCTCCTTACTCTAATATACCACAGTATGTGTAAAGGCGATAGGTCATTTTTCTCCACTGGGATTGTTCAAACAACATGCAGAGATTGTCCTTCATATTGCAGAGCACCAATGGGTCATCAACAACCCAAAGATAGTAGAATACTAGGACTGCAATACCAGGACAGATACAATAGCTAATCAGCAGCCAGGCAACAAATGGCAGCCATTGAACATTAACCCCTTCTTGACCCAGGGTATTTTTGCATTTTCGTTTTCCGCTCCCCTCCTTCCCAGAGTCATAACTTTTTTTATTTTTCAGTCAATATGGCCATGTGAGGGGTTATTTTTTGCGGGGTGAGTTGTACTTTTGAACAACACCATTGGTTTTAGCATGACATGTACTAGATAACTGAAAAAATCTCCAAGTGCGGTGAAATTGCAAAAAAAGGGGAAATCCCACACTGGTTTTTTGTTTGGCTTTTTTGCTAGGTTCACTAAATGCTAAAACTGACCTGCCATTAGGATTCTTCAGGTCATTATGAGTTCATAGACACCAAACACGTCTAGGTTATTTTTTATCTAATACAAAAACAACAGAAGAAAAACAGCCATGAAGATCCTATAACAATAATTTTATTAAATAACCATTTTAAAAGACCAGACATGAACAGGTAAAAAACATGAGGGAGAGAGGCACCCATGAACACCACGTCCAGGCCACAACATGGCACCAGGTGACCACTCACAGCCAAGTCACTAGCAGAAGTGCAGTATTGCACCAGGTTATAAAGTGCAGATGCCCATGTAAATTACAAGACAATGCTTATACATAAATATTTATACCATGGGCAAATGCGATATACAATACCGGAACCAATCACCATGCCAACATAGCTACATACCTAGACTGCAGTGCCGGTGTGAGAGTGGAACAGCTGGGCCGAACCCCAACGCGCGTTTCGGAGCCAAAAAGGACGCTCCTTCCTCAGGGGGTGAACCAATCATCAGCAAGGTGTGCTTTATATATCGCCATAACAAGGCAGTGAATGTCAAACCTTGTCGCACCTGCGTATCGGCGGCACAGGCAACATCCAACATGGCCGCCAGCAGCAGGAACACGCAGGGCCCCACGTGACCACATGCTGGACGGTAAGCAGGAGCGCTCACACCGCAGAGCAGCAGGCGCATGCGCATAAGCACAATACATGCAAGGATGCCATATTGGAAAGGGGCAAACAAAAGGAAAAATGCAAAAGTGTAAACAATAAGAAAATACAAAAGAAACGAAAACAGGGGTATAATAGAGAATACAACAACAATCATCAATGCATAACTATAGCCATACACCGAAAAATCCATTTATACAGATAGAAAATCCTACAGGTATAGCGGTATGCACCAACGGACTATATAGAATGTATATATGAAATACAAAAAAAAAAAAAAAACACAAAAAATTGCAGAAAATACAAAAAGTTATTATACATCCTACAATATATGTATCCCTATAATAAAACGCCCCAAAAACAAAATTGTGCATCATATATGAAGAAAAATGTCCAATACACATGGTAACAGCAGCCAACAGGGAGTGTTGACACGTAGCCACAAGATAGCTCTTGATGGACGAGTCCATAAGTGTTCACGTGTTCAGAGTATTCAAACTGTTCCAGTACTAGACAAAGCAATCATGAGATGAATTCAAGAAAAACGCACACACTGTATAAAAACAAACCAATGGAATAAAAACAATTAAAACATAATGGCCAGGACATGGCACAAGATACCAAATGATACACAGCAGAGCAGCGGATCACAGAAAAGGGGCAAAGGAGATGTTCTCATTCAGACCATCAGGATGGATGGTCCGTAGAGTCCACATCCATCTGGTTTCTAGTTGGGCAAGTCGTTTAGAGAGGGCACCCCCCCTGATGTTAATGTTGAGGAGGTCAATACCTCTAACCCTCAGCAGCCCTGCGTCGCATGAGTGGAAGTCCCTGAAATGCCTGGGCAGTGTTTTAAGAGTAGTAATATCATCACATTCGGCCGCCGCCAGTATACCAAGAACGTGCTCTCTCACTCTGACTTTTAACTGTCTTGTGGTTAGGCCAATGTAAATCAGGCCACATGGGCACGTGGCATAATATATCACGTACCTAGAGGTACATGATATATATTGCTTGATGGTATAGATCTTAGTGCCATCCGAGCTAGAGAAAGAGGAGCATCGTTCGATATTGGGGCAGGCAACGCATTTACCACAGGGGGAACATCCACTCCGCGAGGCAGTACTGCTGAGGAAGGTAGTCAACGGCTGCCCAACATAGTGACTGCGAATGAGCTGATCTTTAAGATTTCTAGCCCTCCGAAACGTGAGTGACGGGCGGGCTGGAAGAAACTTGTTCAGAATTTGATCAGCCTGTAGGATTGGCCATGCTCTCTTTATTGCTGCCCGCATACGGTTATGTTGGGGGTGGAAGGACGTAATAAATCTAATCTGATTGTCTCTCATGGGTTTAGTCTTAGTCCTCCCATAGAGAAGGTCATCTCTGTCCGAGTATTTAGCTCTATGATACGCTTTTTTCAAGCTGCGTCCACTGTACCCTCTAGAAAGGAAACGCAGTCTTAGCTCTTTTGCACGGACCTCGAAATCCTGTTCATTAGAGCAAATACGTTTTAAGCGTAAAAATTGACCGACGGGGATAGACCTAATCATATGGGAGGGATGACAGGATGAGGCATGCAGGAGGGAATTGGTGGATGTAGGCTTCCTGTAAATATCAGTTTGAAGCATCCCCTCCGCATCTTTACAGATGGTAACATCCAGGAAATCAATCTTCCTCATATCCCACACCGGGGTGAGACGTATATTTAGGTCATTGTTGTTTAGACCGGAGATGAATTGCGCAAGATCGATGGAGGTGCCCTGCCAGACAAAAAAGATGTCGTCGATATAACGTGCCCATAACAGGACACGCTCAATCGACCCCTGTTTGTCCGACAGGAAGAGGTCCCTCTCCCACAGACCCAGGAACAGGTTGGCATAGGAGGGCGCAAAGGCCGCCCCCATGGCTGTCCCCTGGATCTGTAGGTAGAAGGAACCCTTGAAGACAAAAAAGTTGTGCGTAAGAGTGAACTCCAATAGCTCCAGGATGAGATCCCTCAATGGTAAAGCGAGAGTGGAAGATTCCAAATAAAAGCGGACTGCTTTTATACCATCTTGGTGTCTGATGTTAGTATAGAGGGATTCAACATCAACAGAAGCTAGAAGAGTGTCACTCTCAAAACACAGTCCATCGATCCTGCGCAAAAAATCCCCAGTGTCCTTCAAAAAGGAAGGTAAGGAGGACACAAGTGGCTGTAAATAGTAATCGATCCATGCGTTGACATGCTCGAGAAAATTTCCCCTCCCAGACACGATAGGTCGACCGGGTGGTACCAATGAGTTTTTATGTATTTTAGGTAGGAGGTACAGGGTAGGGATAGTGGGTTCCCTCACTGTCAGTGCTGAAGCCAAGTCCTTCGTGACAACCTCGTTGTCTAATGCCTTTTTGATAATAGAATCTAATTTGGCCATGAATGCAGAGAGGGGGTTATAGGTTAACTTCCTATAACAGGCAGTATTGTTAAGCTGCTTAAATGCCTCCCTCTCATACATTTGTTTAGGCCAGACAACGATGTTGCCACCCTTATCTGCCGGCTTCAGCACTACATCTGGCAATTCTTGAAGGAACCTCAACCGAATCCTCTCCTCCTTTGTCAGATTATCCATTCGAGAAAACTTAGGGATATCTGAAAACTCATTGGATACCACCCGGACAAATAAATCAATGCTGGGACAAGAAGAAAATGGGGGAAACCTAGTCGACCGCGGACGGATGGATGAGGGGATCTTACCTCCTGAATTGGCATGCTCCTCCGATAACTCCTCCAAAATTCTCACAGCCTCTTGTTCCTCCTCTGTTGGAAACAATTTATTAAAGTCATCATTATAATAGTGTCTTTTAAACAACAATGACCTAGCAAAGATATGTAAATCTTTGATGGCTCCAAAAGTATCAAACCCCGGCGTGGGAGAGAAGGAAAGACCCCTACCCAGGAGAGACAAATCAGATACAGTAAGGTTATGATCGCTAAGATTTATTACCTTATTATCACGTCTATTTGTATTAGGTCCAGTGGGTGGTCCTCTTTTATATAGGTGGTATGCATGATCCCGTAGTCGATGGGAATCCCCGTATGATGCCATTGAAACAGAAGAGGTGTCTGATTGTCCACTAGTTGACACAATGGAACTATTAGATGGAACCCTATGAAGTTCCAAGTTGGTTCTCTTTCTCCAGAGATACACTCTCTTCTGCTGATAATCTTTAAGATCTCTGTTAAATTTAGACGTGTGATTCTCCTGGATCTTTTTGACACACTGATCCATAGTTTTATCTAGTTCAGTCTCAAATTGTGTCATCTTCTCCACTGGACAACCCCTCTTCATCTCTATTTGGGCAATATCAATAGTTTTGTCTAATTCTAAGATTTCATCAGAGTTTGAATCTATTAAAAGTTGTAAAAAGGTCCTAGAGCATGTATTGCAGGCCTCTTCCCACTTGGCAATAAACTGTTCATTATCGACAACAAATGCCGGTATAGTTCTCACTCGCAGACCACGTGGAATCATACTGGAGGCCAGATATTTCTCCAGTAGTGAACGATTCCACCAGAGACGTGACCTTTTCAATAAATATGTTTTCATCTGTGTGCACTGTTGATCCCAACTGTGATCACCACTCTGCTGTGTATCAATATCCCCCACACCAAAAACCTGATCAAGCTGGTTGAGCCAGACTTTCTCTCTCGCTCTGTAATCCATAGTAGCCACAACCAACGGACCTGTGCATAACACAGAAACAATATAGCACAAAAAAGTTGAGGCAAGCATATTATAAATAGTACTAGTCAATAACATATCTCCTATATGGGACCAAATACAATATGCGTAAAGGACAAATGAGGATCAGCTGCAGCAATGCAATACAAAAACAACAGAAGAAAAACAGCCATGAAGATCCTATAACAATAATTTTATTAAATAACCATTTTAAAAGACCAGACATGAACAGGTAAAAAACATGAGGGAGAGAGGCACCCATGAACACCACGTCCAGGCCACAACATGGCACCAGGTGACCACTCACAGCCAAGTCACTAGCAGAAGTGCAGTATTGCACCAGGTTATAAAGTGCAGATGCCCATGTAAATTACAAGACAATGCTTATACATAAATATTTATACCATGGGCAAATGCGATATACAATACCGGAACCAATCACCATGCCAACATAGCTACATACCTAGACTGCAGTGCCGGTGTGAGAGTGGAACAGCTGGGCCGAACCCCAACGCGCGTTTCGGAGCCAAAAAGGACGCTCCTTCCTCAGGGGGTGAACCAATCATCAGCAAGGTGTGCTTTATATATCGCCATAACAAGGCAGTGAATGTCAAACCTTGTCGCACCTGCGTATCGGCGGCACAGGCAACATCCAACATGGCCGCCAGCAGCAGGAACACGCAGGGCCCCACGTGACCACATGCTGGACGGTAAGCAGGAGCGCTCACACCGCAGAGCAGCAGGCGCATGCGCATAAGCACAATACATGCAAGGATGCCATATTGGAAAGGGGCAAACAAAAGGAAAAATGCAAAAGTGTAAACAATAAGAAAATACAAAAGAAACGAAAACAGGGGTATAATAGAGAATACAACAACAATCATCAATGCATAACTATAGCCATACACCGAAAAATCCATTTATACAGATAGAAAATCCTACAGGTATAGCGGTATGCACCAACGGACTATATAGAATGTATATATGAAATACAAAAAAAACAAAAGAACACAAAAAAAAAAAAAAAAATTGCAGAAAATACAAAAAGTTATTATACATCCTACAATATATGTATCCCTATAATAAAACGCCCCAAAAACAAAATTGTGCATCATATATGAAGAAAAATGTCCAATACACATGGTAACAGCAGCCAACAGGGAGTGTTGACACGTAGCCACAAGATAGCTCTTGATGGACGAGTCCATAAGTGTTCACGTGTTCAGAGTATTCAAACTGTTCCAGTACTAGACAAAGCAATCATGAGATGAATTCAAGAAAAACGCACACACTGTATAAAAACAAACCAATGGAATAAAAACAATTAAAACATAATGGCCAGGACAGTGCACACAGATGAAAACATATTTATTGAAAAGGTCACGTCTCTGGTGGAATCGTTCACTACTGGAGAAATATCTGGCCTCCAGTATGATTCCACGTGGTCTGCGAGTGAGAACTATACCGGCATTTGTTGTCGATAATGAACAGTTTATTGCCAAGTGGGAAGAGGCCTGCAATACATGCTCTAGGACCTTTTTACAACTTTTAATAGATTCAAACTCTGATGAAATCTTAGAATTAGACAAAACTATTGATATTGCCCAAATAGAGATGAAGAGGGGTTGTCCAGTGGAGAAGATGACACAATTTGAGACTGAACTAGATAAAACTATGGATCAGTGTGTCAAAAAGATCCAGGAGAATCACACGTCTAAATTTAACAGAGATCTTAAAGATTATCAGCAGAAGAGAGTGTATCTCTGGAGAAAGAGAACCAACTTGGAACTTCATAGGGTTCCATCTAATAGTTCCATTGTGTCAACTAGTGGACAATCAGACACCTCTTCCGTTTCAATGGCATCATACGGGGATTCCCATCGACTACGGGATCATGCATACCACCCATATAAAAGAGGACCACCCACTGGACCTAATACAAATAGACGTGATAATAAGGTAATAAATCTTAGCGATCATAACCTTACTGTATCTGATTTGTCTCTCCTGGGTAGGGGTCTTTCCTTCTCTCCCACGCCGGGGTTTGATACTTTTGGAGCCATCAAAGATTTACATATCTTTGCTAGGTCATTGTTGTTTAAAAGACACTATTATAATGATGACTTTAATAAATTGTTTCCAACAGAGGAGGAACAAGAGGCTGTGAGAATTTTGGAGGAGTTATCGGAGGAGCATGCCAATTCAGGAGGTAAGATCCCCTCATCCATCCGTCCGCGGTCGACTAGGTTTCCCCCATTTTCTTCTTGTCCCAGCATTGATTTATTTGTCCGGGTGGTATCCAATGAGTTTTCAGATATCCCTAAGTTTTCTCGAATGGATAATCTGACAAAGGAGGAGAGGATTCGGTTGAGGTTCCTTCAAGAATTGCCAGATGTAGTGCTGAAGCCGGCAGATAAGGGTGGCAACATCGTTGTCTGGCCTAAACAAATGTATGAGAGGGAGGCATTTAAGCAGCTTAACAATACTGCCTGTTATAGGAAGTTAACCTATAACCCCCTCTCTGCATTCATGGCCAAATTAGATTCTATTATCAAAAAGGCATTAGACAACGAGGTTGTCACGAAGGACTTGGCTTCAGCACTGACAGTGAGGGAACCCACTATCCCTACCCTGTACCTCCTACCTAAAATACATAAAAACTCATTGGTACCACCCGGTCGACCTATTGTGTCTGGGAGGGGAAATTTTCTCGAGCATGTCAACGCATGGATCGATTACTATTTACAGCCACTTGTGTCCTCCTTACCTTCCTATTTGAAGGACACTGGGGATTGTTTGCGCAGGATCGATGGACTGTGTTTTGAGAGTGACACTCTTCTAGCTTCTGTTGATGTTGAATCCCTCTATACTAACATCAGACACCAAGATGGTATAAAAGCAGTCCGCTTTTATTTGGAATCTTCCACTCTCGCTTTACCATTGAGGGATCTCATCCTGGAGCTATTGGAGTTCACTCTTACGCACAACTTTTTTGTCTTCAAGGGTTCCTTCTACCTACAGATCCAGGGGACAGCCATGGGGGCGGCCTTTGCGCCCTCCTATGCCAACCTGTTCCTGGGTCTGTGGGAGAGGGACCTCTTCCTGTCGGACAAACAGGGGTCGATTGAGCGTGTCCTGTTATGGGCACGTTATATCGACGACATCTTTTTTGTCTGGCAGGGCACCTCCATCGATCTTGCGCAATTCATCTCCGGTCTAAACAACAATGACCTAAATATACGTCTCACCCCGGTGTGGGATATGAGGAAGATTGATTTCCTGGATGTTACCATCTGTAAAGATGCGGAGGGGATGCTTCAAACTGATATTTACAGGAAGCCTACATCCACCAATTCCCTCCTGCATGCCTCATCCTGTCATCCCTCCCATATGATTAGGTCTATCCCCGTCGGTCAATTTTTACGCTTAAAACGTATTTGCTCTAATGAACAGGATTTCGAGGTCCGTGCAAAAGAGCTAAGACTGCGTTTCCTTTCTAGAGGGTACAGTGGACGCAGCTTGAAAAAAGCGTATCATAGAGCTAAATACTCGGACAGAGATGACCTTCTCTATGGGAGGACTAAGACTAAACCCATGAGAGACAATCAGATTAGATTTATTACGTCCTTCCACCCCCAACATAACCGTATGCGGGCAGCAATAAAGAGAGCATGGCCAATCCTACAGGCTGATCAAATTCTGAACAAGTTTCTTCCAGCCCGCCCGTCACTCATGTTTCGGAGGGCTAGAAATCTTAAAGATCAGCTCATTCGCAGTCACTATGTTGGGCAGCCGTTGACTACCTTCCTCAGCAGTACTGCCTCGCGGAGTGGATGTTCCCCCTGTGGTAAATGCGTTGCCTGCCCCAATATCGAACGATGCTCCTCTTTCTCTAGCTCGGATGGCACTAAGATCTATACCATCAAGCAATATATATCATGTACCTCTAGGTACGTGATATATTATGCCACGTGCCCATGTGGCCTGATTTACATTGGCCTAACCACAAGACAGTTAAAAGTCAGAGTGAGAGAGCACGTTCTTGGTATACTGGCGGCGGCCGAATGTGATGATATTACTACTCTTAAAACACTGCCCAGGCATTTCAGGGACTTCCACTCATGCGACGCAGGGCTGCTGAGGGTTAGAGGTATTGACCTCCTCAACATTAACATCAGGGGGGGTGCCCTCTCTAAACGACTTGCCCAACTAGAAACCAGATGGATGTGGACTCTACGGACCATCCATCCTGATGGTCTGAATGAGAACATCTCCTTTGCCCCTTTTCTGTGATCCGCTGCTCTGCTGTGTATCATTTGGTATCTTGTGCCATGTCCTGGCCATTATGTTTTAATTGTTTTTATTCCATTGGTTTGTTTTTATACAGTGTGTGCGTTTTTCTTGAATTCATCTCATGATTGCTTTGTCTAGTACTGGAACAGTTTGAATACTCTGAACACGTGAACACTTATGGACTCGTCCATCAAGAGCTATCTTGTGGCTACGTGTCAACACTCCCTGTTGGCTGCTGTTACCATGTGTATTGGACATTTTTCTTCATATATGATGCACAATTTTGTTTTTGGGGCGTTTTATTATAGGGATACATATATTGTAGGATGTATAATAACTTTTTGTATTTTCTGCAATTTTTTGTGTTTTTTTTTTTTTTTGTGTTCTTTTGTTTTTTTTGTATTTCATATATACATTCTATATAGTCCGTTGGTGCATACCGCTATACCTGTAGGATTTTCTATCTGTATAAATGGATTTTTCGGTGTATGGCTATAGTTATGCATTGATGATTGTTGTTGTATTCTCTATTATACCCCTGTTTTCGTTTCTTTTGTATTTTCTTATTGTTTACACTTTTGCATTTTTCCTTTTGTTTGCCCCTTTCCAATATGGCATCCTTGCATGTATTGTGCTTATGCGCATGCGCCTGCTGCTCTGCGGTGTGAGCGCTCCTGCTTACCGTCCAGCATGTGGTCACGTGGGGCCCTGCGTGTTCCTGCTGCTGGCGGCCATGTTGGATGTTGCCTGTGCCGCCGATACGCAGGTGCGACAAGGTTTGACATTCACTGCCTTGTTATGGCGATATATAAAGCACACCTTGCTGATGATTGGTTCACCCCCTGAGGAAGGAGCGTCCTTTTTGGCTCCGAAACGCGCGTTGGGGTTCGGCCCAGCTGTTCCACTCTCACACCGGCACTGCAGTCTAGGTATGTAGCTATGTTGGCATGGTGATTGGTTCCGGTATTGTATATCGCATTTGCCCATGGTATAAATATTTATGTATAAGCATTGTCTTGTAATTTACATGGGCATCTGCACTTTATAACCTGGTGCAATACTGCACTTCTGCTAGTGACTTGGCTGTGAGTGGTCACCTGGTGCCATGTTGTGGCCTGGACGTGGTGTTCATGGGTGCCTCTCTCCCTCATGTTTTTTACCTGTTCATGTCTGGTCTTTTAAAATGGTTATTTAATAAAATTATTGTTATAGGATCTTCATGGCTGTTTTTCTTCTGTTGTTTTTGTATTGCATTGCTGCAGCTGATCCTCATTTGTCCTTTACGCATATTGTATTTGGTCCCATATAGGAGATATGTTATTGACTAGTACTATTTATAATATGCTTGCCTCAACTTTTTTGTGCTATTTTTTATCTAAGTGGTGAAAAGAAATCCCAAACTTTGCTAAAAAAAAAAAAAAATTGTGCCATTTTCCGTTAACCGTTGTGTCTCCATTTTTCATGAACTGGGGTTGGGGGAGGGCTTAATTTTTGCGTGCCGAGCTGATGTTTTTAATTATACCATTTTGGTGTAGATGTGTTCTTTTGATCGTGCAATGTCGCGGCGACCAAAAAACTGTAATTCTGGCTTTTCAAATCTTTTTCTCGCTACGCCGTTTAGCGATCAGGTTAAGCTTTTTTTATTGATAGATCAGGTGATTCTGAACGCGGCGATACCAAATATGTGTATATTTGATTTTTTTATTGTTTTATTTTGAATGGGGCAAAAGGGGAGTGATTTAAACTTTTATATTTTTTTCATATTTTTGAAAACTTTTTTTCTACTTTTGCCATGGAAGGCTAGAAGCTGGCACAACTCGAACGGCTCAGATCGCTCCTATGTAGCTGAATTCCTACATTGCTATGAGCGCCAAACACAGGGTGGCGCCCACAGCAATCCAGCATCAACAACCATAGAGGTCTCAAGGAGACCTCTGGTTGTTATGCCGACAGATCGCTGATCCCCGATCACGTGACGGGGTCAGCGATGCGCTCATTTCCAGCCAGATGGCCAGAAGCGGTATTTAAATGCCGCTGTCAGCGTTTGACAGTGGCATTTAACTAGTTAATAGCGGCGGGTTAATTGCGGCACACGGACGTGACCATCCGGCGGCTATGGAATGAGGTGGCCAAAGCGATGTGGGATGGCTGGGACAACGCCCTGACTCGGGTCCGAAATGCATTTTGTAAGTATTGCAATGCAGTGTGATGCAGCAGTGAGCTTGGCCGTGATCACACAACAGTGTGTGATGAGAGAAACTCTCAGGAGTTTCTCTCATCACACACAGTTGTGTGATCCCGGCCAAAAGTCCATTGTCTAACCATTCTTTTTTGTTTTTTCAACAGACATCAAAACACGTTGGCGTTCGATGAAGGATCGCTTCAACAAGGACCTTCGTCAAGAGAGCTGGGTTCCTAGTGGTTCTGGAGCAAGGATCCGAAAATATAAATACCACCGCATCCTGGCATTTTTGAGACCGGTCCTTGCCCAGAAAACGTAAGTATTTTTTTTGTGTATTAGGTTGTGTTGTGTTGCCTTAATATCTATGTTTCTATTCCACAGGAGTTGGCGCTTAACTTTTGTAAATGTTTGGTATTCATTTTTTTTTTCTTCTGTTTTCACAGCACATGGAGCAGCACTCTTGACCTTGGTTCTGGAGCGGTCCTTCATCAGACAGCCACGGACCCGTCCCAGCCATCCAGCAGCGCTGCAGCAAGTGGGCCTGCCACACAGACTGGAGACCAGGAAACTGGTCCATCAGGTGTTCCCCTGTCCCAGTCCTTTGCTCCTTTTTGGGCTCTTCCCGGCAGCGGGCCTCGGACAGGTCACTCATGCCCGAGTTTTTGCACTTGAGCTCAGTTTTTCATGATGAACTCAAGGCGATGGGTGACCGTCTGGATACTGCCATTAGTCATATGAATACACGTATCCAGGAGGTTACCAAAAGCCTTGATTAAGTAAAACCGACCTCCAGAGGCCAGCACATCATTTTTTCAATCAAATTGAACAGGGCATGTCGAAACACCTTACTCCTGATCTCCAGCTTAGTGTCATGCAGGCCTGCAATGCTGCTTACGTGCAGGCTATGCATCAGAGTTGGTATTTTCAGCAGACAGTGGCGGCATATCCACCTGTGCCCACACTGTTATGCTTGACGTTAATGCCGAGCTCTGCTGCATACCACGCACTGCCGGACACCACTACAGCACCACCACCATGCCGAGTGCTGTTGGACAGCCCACCACCACCACCATGACAACTGCTGCTCCTTCTTGGACATCCTCCACTGCCACCAGCATGCAGCAGCAGCAACAGCAGCACCCGGACCCTGGAATGGCTTTCCACGCCACCACCATGCAGGAGCAGATGGACCCTGGCATGGCCTTCCCCACCACCACCATGCAGCAGCAGCGGCACACGGATCCTAACAGGTCAGCCACCATGACCAGGCTGCAAGAAATAAGCCCACCGAGGTTCCCCAGGCTGCAGCGTCGGTCCCAAAAAGGGAAAAAAAATAAAAAGCAGCGGACTATCTTGATTCCTCCCCCATCATCTCCCAATGTGTCTGTAATGTCAGGTTTGTCTCACCCTTCCAGTGTCTCTGGCCTCTCATGCGTCAAGCACCATCCCTGAACTGCCAGACCCCAGTACTTTAATTGCCCCTTCTCCTGCCACCCCTGCGTCGTCCACAGTTAGCCAGGCCTCACAGCTACACACCCTACCTTTCCGTCACTCTACCCCAAGCAGGCACAGATAAATAAATTTGTTTGTTGTTCAAAAATAAATAATAATGTTTTTTGCCCCCAATATTGTTTGGCTAATTGTGTATTTCGCCGCCGGCAACACACACCGTGTGCCTAATAAAACAATACGCCGCACACTATTTTTTTGCCAACTCATAACTTCAGTAGTTATTAAGTAGAACACCGCACCTTTGTGTGCTTAGTATAGAGCTATGAGGTGGCAAAAAAATCCAAAATTACTTGTATTTTCTCCATAATCTCTTTGGTATGATTAATCTGTGTCGTACACTGAAGAGAAAATGGCAGTAATACAAAGCAGAACTATACTGAACAGGTCATGTTTAAAAAAAAAAAAATGTTTGACACCTGACCTGGTGAGTAGGGTTGAGCGACTTTTATTTTTATAGGATCGGGTCGGGTTTCACGAAACCCGACTTTCTCAAAAGTCGGGTCGAGTGAAATCGGCCGATCCTATAAAAAAGTCAGGGTCGGGGTCGGCCGAAACACGAAACCCAATGCAGTGCAATGGGATACTATGGTTCCCAGGGTCTGAAGGAGAGGAAACTCTCCTTCAGGCCCTGGGATCCATATTTAAGTGTAAAATAAAGAATTAAAATAAAAAATATTGATATACTCACCCTCTGACGCGCCCTGGTAGTAATCGGCATCTTCTGTTCCTAAGAATGGCGCTTGAAAGACCTTTCAATGACGTCACGGCTTGTGATTGGTCACGGCCGCCCACGTGACCGCTCAGCGACCAATCACAAGCCGTGACATAATTCTCAGGTCCTAAATTCCTCATTCTAGGAATTTAGGACTTGAGAATTACGTCACGGCTTGTGATTGGTCGCTGAGCGGTCACGTGGGCGGCCGCGACCAATCACAAGCCGTGACGTCATCTAAGGCCCTTCACGCGCTCATTCTTAAGAAGGAAGGCTGCCGGAAAGAAGCCGAGGGTGAATATATTCCAATTAGGTATATACTCACCCTCGGACGCGCCCTGCTTCTTTCCGGCAGCCTTCCTTCTTAAGAATGAGCGCGTGAAGGGCCTTAGATGACATCACGGCTTGTGATTGGTCGCGGCCGCCCACGTTTCCTCTGTCTATCTCTGTCAGTACGTTGGCATAAATGCATCACATTGTGTAGTTGGCAGATAGGAGTAATAGTGGATAGTCGACGTTGAGCGGGGGCGCCTATCTCGAATATATGTTTAGGGTGCCAACCTCCGCTGCAAGGTAGGGCAATTCAGGATACATAGTGCAAGGGGCAGTTTAGTCTGGCACGGTTGCTTGTATGTTGATTGTTGATGTTTTAGGTTTTTAGAGATTTAAATAAAAATTGGTTTTATCCAGTATCTAAACATACAAGGTTTCTTTTGATTCTGCGTAATTCTCATGTCCTAAATTCCTAGAATGAGGAATTTAGGACCTGAGAATTACGTCACGGCTTGTGATTGGTCGCTGAGCGGTCACGTGGGCGGCCGTGACCAATCACAAGCCGTGACGTCATCGAAAGGTCTTTCAAGCGCCATTCTTAGGAATGGAAGATGCCGATTACTACCAGGGCTCGTCCGAGGGTGAGTATATCAATATTTTTTATTTTAATTCTTTATTTTACACTTAAATATGGATTCCGATACCGATTTCCGATATCGCAAACATATCGGAACTCGGTATCGGAATTCCGATACCAGATTCAGAAGATCGCCGACCTCATGGCCGACCCCACACAGAGGTCAGGTCAGGTTTCATGAAACCCGACTTTGCCAAAAGTCGGCAACTTCTGAAAATGGCCGACCCGTTTCGCTCAACCCTACTGGTGAGTATAGAACTGCCTTCTATAACCTCCATTTTCTCTTCTGTGTGCGTAATCTATTTCACACAAAGTGAAGGGACGATGGAGGTCATACAAGGCATATCTATACTCACCTGGACATGTGTCAGAAATAGTGAATTCATGAGGCTGTTATTTGTGCATCATGAATTCATTATTTCTGACACCTGACTTGATGAGTATAGATCTGTTTTATATTAAACCCCCATCGTCTCTTCAGTCTGCGTCCAATAGATACTGCAGAACAGAATCAGGACGCAATGACGTCAACTACCTTATCACTAGCAACCTAAGTGTTTTTTTAGGGGAAATACATAGGAGACACGGTCAAGATATCAAAACATGTAGTTTATTAACAACAAATATTAGTAACATTTAAAACATAACTGGTACAGACCCAAACCCAACATGAAATTTAACACAATATTGTCTTGCCATGCCACACGTCCAATATCAGAATCAGAAAAGGCAGCAAATTGATTCCGAATGTGGCCAACTTCAACAGTAGACCGCAGCAGGTGATGCTGGCAATCTGGCAATGGGTTTGCAACTGGTTCATCCAGTTCAATGTTGGGTCACTCCTTAGCCATTATGTAATTGTGGAGAACCACACAGGCTTTGACCACCTCATCGACTGTCTCCATTTTTAGACTAATGGCTGTTGCAAGAAGGCGCCATTTTGAGACTAGAATCCCAAAGGTACACTCTACTGTTTTTCTGGCCCTGGTCAGTCTGTAGTTATAGATCCTTTTAGTGTGGTTCAAGTCCTGACTGGAACATGGCTTCAGTAGGTTTTCACACATCTGAAAGGCCTCATCCCCAACCATAACAAATGGCATCGGTGGGCCTTGAGTGTTGGCGAGAGGTCGTGGCAGTGGAAAATTAAAATTTTTTCCATACACATGTCGGCCCATATCAGACTTCTTGAAAGTCTGGGAGTCGTTGCCACGGCCAAAAGCTCCAATGTCCACGGCGATGAAGCGACAGTCCGCATCTGCTATTGCAATGAGCACAACAGAAAAATATTTCTTGTAGTTAAAGTACTCTGATCCCGTTCTGGCGGGTTTGATCATGCGTAAGTGCTTTCCATCCACCGCACCCAATCAGCTGGGGAAATCACACAGACTCCAGAATTTCTCTGCAATTTCCATTCACATTTCCTCAGTGGGTATGAGTATAAATTCATCCCGGAGAACGTTCCACAAAGCCCGGCAGGTGTCCGCAACTATTCCAGACAGGGTGGAAATTCCAAGCCGGTACTGAAAGTGGTGGGATGATAAGCTCTCTCCGGTTGCCAGAAATCTGAAATAAAATAAAAAAATAAAATTACAATCAATTCCATTTATGGTGGTGTTCTGCTAAAGACAAAGGAAAATACAAATACCGTATTTTCCGGCGTATAAGACGACTTTTTAACCCCTGAAAATCTTCTTAAAAGTCGGGGGTCGTCTTATACGCCGGGTATCGCCTTGTACGCCAGTGTATATGGTGGGGGGGGGGGGGGGGGGAGTGGTCCTGATGACGACGAGGGGGCGTCTCACAGGAAAGTGCGTGGACTATCCCCCATTACCTGATCGTAGCGCTGCAGCATGGGGTCTCTGTGCTCGGAGCGGCGCGGCTGTGCTGTGGCGCGGCGGCGGCTCCTCTTCTGCAGTGTGGGGCCTCTGTGCTGTGGGGCGGCGGCGTATCTTCATGCAGTCGGGGCTCCTCCGGCATCTCCTTAAAGCCTGGAGGCCGCGCCGGCAGCTCAATCGGTGCAATGCGGTGCGGTGGCCTCCGGGAAAATGGCCGCTGCTCAGATTCAGATCTCGTGTCCCGAGATCTCGGGACGAGATCTGAGTCTGAGCATGCGCCGCCCCCAGCGGCCATTTTCCCGGAGGCCACCGCATAACACCTATTGAGCTGCCTCCGGGAAAATAGCCGCTGCTCAGATTCAGATCTCGGGACGAGATCTGAATCTGAGCAGCGGCCATTTTCCCGGAGGCCACCGCACCGATTGAGCTGCCGGCAGGGCCTCCAGGCTTTAAGGAGATGCCGGAGGAGCCCCGACTGCATGAAGATACGCCGCCGCCCCACAGCACAGAGGCCCCACACTGCAGAAGAGGAGCCGCCGCCCCACAGCACCCACGCGGCACAAAGCGGAGAAGAAGCCGCCGCTCCCAGCACAGAGACCCCACGCTGCAGCGCTACGATCAGGTAATGGGGGATACTCACTTTCATGTGAGACGCCCCCTCGTTGTCATCAGGACCACTCCCCCCCTTCCCAAAAGGCACATTAGTCACGGCCCTATAAGACGACATACGGTGTATAAGAAGACCCCCGACTTTTAAGAAGATTTTATATTTTAACTGGAAAAGTTGGGGGGTCGTCTTATACGCCCAGTCGTCTTATACGCCGGAAAATACGGTAATACATGGCAGACCAACAATAATTATAACTGGCATCTGTTTAGATTTATTACATACCTTAGTGTGACCAGGACACAATCCTCTGCAGGAATCACTCTTTGGAGCTGGGTGTCCTGTCTCCGGACGGCTCCTTGGACACGACCAAGCAAATCCCGAAAAGAGTCTTGAGACATCTGAGTATATTCCGGGAATTTGTCCGGGTTGACATTAAGCTCGCCATATAGTGTGATAGGCTCCACGGCTCTCCCGGAGTTCAATAATGGGGTGTCTCCAAAAACACTGATGCCGTGTCCTTCTCTGTCTTTCTCGGTTTCTTTGTTGCTCCCAAGCAAACGCACAGGCAAGAAACAGCTTGATGCTCAAATCCAGGTTGAAATAAAAGCTCTCCATGCGAAGATCCATCATGACACAGGATACAGTAGCAAACTGTTAAGATTTCTGCAGTCCAAGGGTCTATATATAGATATCCCATAATACACGCCCACTGTAGTCCCATTGGCGTTGTCTGGTTATGTAGATTTTTCTCCTGTTAAATTTTCCACCATGCGCACAGAAAATGCAAACGCATGGAAAAGCATGAAAATGCCGCTTTTTTAACCGTATGCATCTAAAAACGCTGCGTTTGTACGCGTTTCCATGCAGTTTTTCCTGCATTTGCAGTTGCGGATTAAACGCTGCGGATTCTAACGCAAATGTGAAACTAGCCTTAGTCAAGAACTACAGGAAACCTCCTTAATTAAAAAGAAAGGTTTCTGACCCAAATATTAAGATCTGTTTTTCGATTTTATCAAATACTTATTTCATGCAATAAAATGAAATTGAATTATGGTACTTACAAATGTGGTTTTCTGATTTTTAGATTCTGTCTCTCCCAGGTGAAGTGTACCTACGACAAAAATTACAGACTCCTCCATTCATTGCCCTAAAAACTCATTTGTTCAGATTGGCCTACCGCCTCAAAGCATTAACCTAACGATCCCTGTGTGGCCTATCAAAAAAACAACAAAAAACCATAATCAGGTTCCTCGTATCATGATCTCATATACTTTAGGCCGGTTTCACCCGTCAGTGGCTCCAGTACGTGAGGTGTCAGTTTTCTCACGTACCGGAGACACTGACACACGTAGACACATTAAAATCAATGCGTCTCTGCAGATGTCATTGATTTTTTGCGGACCGTGTGTCTGTGTGCAAAACACGGAGACATGTCAGTGTTCGTGGGAGCGCACAGATCACACGGACCCATTAAAGTCAATGGGTCCGTGTAAAACACGTACCGCACACGGATGCTGTCCGTGTGCCGTGCAGGAGACAGCGCTACAGTAAGCGCTGTCCCCCCAGCTTGTGGTGCTGAAGCCGCCATTCATTTCTTCTCTCCAGCAGCGTTCGCTGGAGAGAAGAAATTAAAAATCTTTCTTTTTTTTTTGTTGTTGTTAAAATAATGTTGTATGAGCGGTCACGTGGTACCGCTCATTACAGTGATGAATGTGCGGCTCCACCTCCCATAGGGGTGGAGCCGCATATTCATCTCTGTAATGAGCGGCACTACGTGACCGCTCATACAGGACGAGCTGCGACGCTGAGAGGACGCATCGAGGGAGCTGGGTGAGTATTTTCTTTCTAGCGGGCGGGCGCACAGGGGGTGGGAGGGGGTTGGTTACCGGGAACATTATTTTAACAACAAAAAAAAGATTTTTCATTTCTTCTCTCCAGCGAACGCTGCTGGAGAGAAGAAATGAATGGCGGCTTCAGCACCCAAAGCAGAGGACAGCGCTAAACTCTAGTGCTGTCTCCTGCACGGTCCGTGTGGTACCCAGTCGGCACACGGGAGGCACACGGCTGCCGCATGTGTGCCACACTGATGTGCCACGTGAGCACACAGACACGGATAACTCCGGTACCGATTTTTCCGGTACCGGAATTATTTGGACGTGTGGGACAGGCCTAAGCTTGCGAGCAGGGCCCTCATTCCTCCTGGTATCTATTTTGAACTGTGATTTCTGTTATGCTGTAATGTCTATTGTCTGTACAAGTCCCCTCTATAATTTGTAAAGCGCCGCGGAATATGTTGGCGCTATATAAATAAAATTATTATTATTATTATTCATTGTAGGTGGGAAAAGTAGCAAAATCATCAGTGGATCAAATACTTATTTTCTCCATTGTACGTTGGAGATGTGGTGACACCAGACTGGGTTTGCTGCATAAATGGTGGAACTGGAATAACATCAGACGTCTATGGGAAGCCAACAACCATTTATTATCTCAAATCTGTGGTATTCCAATAATCAGTACAAAAGAACAATCACTACTTGCCATTGACTTGGATATACTCCGCTATGAAATACATAGTGATTGTACATATTATCATTGCATCAAGAGTTACAATAGCGAGCTATTGGAAGATCCTTAAATGCCGTCCATTGGTGGAAATCACCGCATTGATTAATAAAAATTGCTGACCAGAAAAAAATAACCTTATCTAACAATATATTGCAATTTATAAAAAAAAAATAGAATATTTGGCTGTCTCTTCGTTTGAACATTTATGATATAACTTTGAAATATTAAATACAGAATATAACTTTTAATACAGATATATTATTATCACCCGTTTCACCACCTAATCCTCAATAATCTGTTGTAAAATGGTTCGTGTCGCTGTAAACTGAATGACCAAAGAATTATACTGAACACAATGTAATTTCGAATTTCAATGATTTTATTGTTATTATGTTGTAATAGTTGAAATTTTATTTCTAAATAAAAATTTATAATTTAAAAAAAACTTCCCTGATGATTCACCTGAAGGGGTGAATATTACACATTTTAATGTACTACGGTAGAATATGGAAGTAATAAATCTATTGCTAGTGTTTCTCTGCATCATATGTTTTATTCACATACAACTTCACTGCACGTACATTAATGTACACTTGCCTGATGAAGGAGCCATTTAGGGCCCCTAAACGAGCAGCAAAATAAAGTTTGCTTTCTATTCACCTAATCTCATCTTTGGAATCCTTCCTGTAATACCTGGCAGCGCAGGTTCTCACACTGATAATTGCTTCTCATCACATTTACATACACACAGCTCTGCTACATATGCAAATTTACATACACACAGCTCTGCTACTAAAGCACATTTACATGCGCACACAGCTCCACTACTAAAGCACATTTACAAACACAGAGATGTGATACAGACACACATTTACATATGCTGCATATGACCAGTTACATACACACATTTGCATACACATACACATTACCCAATTTGTAGTTCCTTCCAGTTCATGTGATTGATTACATGATCTGAAAGGTCCTTGAGCTTGTTGGGTGGAAGGTCCATCAGCTGCTCACTCAGGAAGTGCAGCCTCTGTGCAGGTGTCAGTACCTCTCCTGCTCTGCACCCATCAGCTAGATAAGTGTGGAGCTGGAGGAGGGAGAGCAGATATATATATATATATATATATATATATATATATATATATATATATATAAATTGGCTAAGGGGTATTTCCGTCTGTGCACAGTCCGGCCACGAACTGGCCCCTCCCTACTTCCGTCCAGTCAGTGCACCCTCCATACTACCCTCCAGTCAGCGCCCACATAGCGTTTTAGGACTGCGTTACACTGCAGCATAGCGCGGTGTAACGCAGTCTGTTAATGCCTGTCATTAACCGTGTAAGTGTGCCCAACTTTTTACTATTGATGCTGCCTATGCAGCATCAATAGTAAAAACAAATATTGTTAAAAATAATTTAAAAAAACATTATATTCTCACCTTCCGTCATCTGCGCCAGCCTTTCCCGATCCTCGCGACGCTCCGGTCCCAAGAATGCATTGCGGCAATGACCGGACATGAAGTAGCGGTCTTGCGAGACCGATACATCATCACGTGTTATTGCCGCAAGGCATTACTGGGAACGGAGCGTCGTGACGAGCATCGCTAAAGGCATGGCCTGGATCCGGGGGCCGCCAGAAAGTGAGTATATAACTATATTTTAATTCTTTTTTTCTTTTTTTTTAACAGAGATATGGTGCCCACATTGCTATATACTACGTGGGCTGTGTTATATACTGCATGGGCTGTGTTATATACTACGTCGCTGTGCTATATGCTACGTGGGCTGTGCTATATACTACATGGCTGTGCAATATACTACGTGGGCTGAGTTATACAATGCTCGGTCTGTGTTATATGGTACGTCTCTGTGCTATTTACTATGTGGCTGTGTTATACATACATATTCTAGAATACCCGAGGTTTTCAAAGTAGCCACCTTTTGCTTTGATGACTGCTTTGCACACTCTTTGCATTCTCTTGATCAGCTTCAAGAGGTAAATGAGAAGATGTGTCCAAACTTTTGGTCTGTACTGTATATATACACTATTTGCATACAAAATGATTTCAAAAACTTTAAACATCCCAAGGAGCACTGTGCAAGTGATCATATTGAAATGGAAAGAGTATCATATCACTGCAAATCTACCAAGACCGGGCCGTCCCTCTAAACTTTCATCTCAAACAAGGAGAAGACTTATCAGAGATGCAGCCAAGAGGCCCATGATCAGTCTGGATGAACTGCAGAGATCTACAGCTGAGGTGGGACAGTCTGTCCATAGGACAACAATCAGTCGTACACTGCACAAATGTGGCCTTTATGGAAGAGTGGCAAGAAGAAAGCCATTTCTCAAAGATATTCATAAAAAGTGTTGTTTAAAGTTTACAACAAGCCAAATGGGAGACACACCAAACATGTGGAAGAAGGTGATCTGGTCAGATGAAACCAAAATCAAACTTTTTGGCAACAATGCCAAACGATATGTTTGGCGTAAAGGCAACAGCTCATCACCCTGAACACACGATTCCCACTGTCAAACATGGTGGTGGCAGCATCATGGTTTGGGCCTGCTTTTCTTCAGCAGGGACAGGGAAGATGGTTATAATTGATGGGAAGATGGATGGAGCCAAATACAGAACCATTCTTGAAGAAAACCTGTTGGAGTCTGCAAAAGACCTGAGACTGAGATTTGTCTTCCAACAAGACAATGATCCCAAACAAAGCAAAATCTACAATGGAATGGTTCACAAATAAACATATTCAGGTGTTAGAATGGCCAAGCCAAAGTCCAGACCTCTATCCAATCAAGAGTCTGTGGAAAGAGCTGAAAACAGCTGTTCACAAACGACCTCCATCAAACCTCACTGAGCTTGAGATCAAGGAAGAATGGGCAAGAATTTCAGTCTCTCGATGTGCAAAACTGATAGAGACACCAAGCGACTTGCAACTGTAATAACAGCAAAAGGTGGCGCAACAAAGTTTTAAGTTAAAGGGGCCCAATAATATTGCACGCTTGCTGTTGTGAATTCCGTTCTCGGACTCCCTCCTGTGGTCATGAATGGTACTTTGGTGAGTTCTGTCCTTGGACTCCCTCTGGTGGCTTTGAGTGGAACTGCTGGTCCTTGAGGTTGGCTTTCTCAGCTGCCCTCGTTTATTGCTATGCTGGCTTCCCTATTTAACTCCACTCAGATCGTTACTTCATGCCAGCTGTCAATGTCTCAGTACTGGTTCAGATCTCTCTTGGATTTCTCTGATGACCTGTCTACTCCAGCAGAAGCTAAGTCCCTGCTAGTTCATTTGTTGTTCATTGCTTTCTGAACATATTTCTTAGTACATGCTAAGTTCTAGTCCAGCTTGCTATCATGATATTTCCTTGCTAGCTGGAAGCTCTAGGGGTGCAGAGTTGCACCTCCACACCGTGAGTCGGTGTGGGGGTCTTTTTGCACACTCTACGTGGTTTTTGTACTGACCGCATAGTTCCCTTTTCTATCCTCTGACTATTTAGTGAAGACTGGCCTCCTTTGCTAAAACCTGTTTCATTCCTGTGTTTGTGACTTTTCTCTTAACTCACAGTCAATATTTGTGGGGGGCTGCCATTTCCTTTGGGGAATTTCTCTGAGGCAAGGTAAGGCTTATTTTCTATCTTTACGGGTAGTTAGCTCTGGCTGTGAAGAGGCGTCTAAGGAGAGTTAGGTACGCTCCACGGCTATTTCTAGTGTGTATGATAGGATTAGGGTTTGCGGTCAGCAGAGTTCCCACTTCCCCAGAGCTTGTCCCGATTTCTAGTTTAACCATCAGGTCATTCCGGGTGCACCTAACCACCAGGTCCATAACAGCTTGCACAGTGCTCCTTGGGATGTTTAAAGTTTTGGAAATCTTTTTGTATCCAAATCCGGCTTTAAGCTTCTCCACAACAGTATCACGTACCTGCCTGTTGTGTTCCTTGGTCTTCATGATGATCTCTATTCTTCAAACAGAATCCTGAGACTATCACAGAGCAGGTGCATTTATACGGAGACTTGATTACACACAGGTGGATTATATTTATCATCATTAGGCATTTAGGACAACATTGGATCATTCAGAGATCCACAATGAACTTCTGGAGTGAGACAGCTGCACTGAAAGTAAAGGGGCCCGAATAATATTGCACGCCCCACTTTTCAGTTTTTGAATTTCCACAAAAATGTAAAATAACCAATAAATTTTGTTCAACTTCACAATTGTGTTCCACTTGTTGTTGATTCTTCACCAAAAATTTGCATTTGACATCTTCATGTCTGAAGCATGATATGTGGGAAAAGGTTGAAAAGTTCCAGGGGGGCCAAATACTTTCACAGGGAACCTATAAATATATACCCTTCTCATTCCTCAGGTTTCATCCTGTTAAAATAATAACAATTATACAAAACTCCCATACAGATGCCCTTCCAGAGGTGTCGGCACGTGGTGAACATGAGGTTGTTATGCAATGTGAGCCCGGCACCCAATCAGCGATGGTATCACTGTCACCACCTTTGACCAAGTCGAATATTAAAATGAAATTAGAGAGCAGCCAAACCCTTGGATTCCTGTTGATGTTCAACACATCTGAAAGAGGAACAGTGAAGCTGGCCTTGATTGGGTGCAGGGCTCGTGTGATGTAACAACCTCACATAAGCCCTGGGAACGCGAGTTCTGACACCGCTGGGAACAGCACTGGCAAGGATGGGGAGTAGGGTTGAGCGAAACGGATCGGTCAATTTCATAAGTCGTTGACTTTTGGCAAAGTCGGGTTTCGTGATCGCTGGGATCGGCCATGCGGTCGGCGATCTTCGCGCCAAAGTCGTGTTTCGTATGACGCTGTTACCGCCATTTTTTCAGCCAATGAAGGAGTGTGGGCAGCGTGATGACATAGGTCTTGTCTTGCTTTCTGCAGCGTTACAGGGGTATGAACGCCATCTTACCGTTTTGGATGTAGCGATCTACACAGTCCGAGGAATGTATTGATGAGAGAGAGAGAGAGAGAGAGAGAGAGAAAAATAATCCCCATTGACTTGCATTGGGTTTCGTGTTTCGGTCGGCCCCCCGACTTTTCACAATAATCAACCGATTTCACACGATCCGACTTTCGAGACAGTCGGGTTTCACGAAACCCGACTCGATCCTAAAAAAGCAAAAGTTGCTCAACCCTAATGGTGAGAATGACTGATTTTATTTTAATGAGGTCAAACAAGGAATGACAAGAGGTTAACTGGTAGTTGACAACTCCTTTGAGAAGGTGCATTTTTTTCAGCTACAACATTGACATTCTGAACATGACAAAGGCTTCTACCTTGTGTGACTGCTCAGGTGCCTAAGAAGTGATGATTTCATCACAAAACATTTCCCACATTCTGAACAAGAAAAAGTCTTCTACGCTGTGTGGGTTCTCTGGTGTCTACCAAGATGCGTTTTACGGTTAAAACATTTCCCACATTCTAAACATGAAAAAGGCTTCACCCCTGTGTGAGTTCTCTGATGTCTGATAAGACTTGACGAATCTGTAAAACATTTTCCACATTCTGAACAGAAAAAAGGCTTCTCCCCCGTGTGAGTTCTCTGGTGTATAGCCAAATTTGTTTTCCGGTTAAACCATTTCCCACATTCTAAACATGTAAAAGGCTTCTCCCCTGTGTGAATTCTCTGGTGCATAACAAAATGTGATTTCTGGTTAAAACATTTCCCACATTCTGAACATGAAAAAGGCTTCTCACCTGTGTGAGTTCTCTGGTGGTTAATCAAAATTGATTTCTGGTTAAAACATTTCCCACATTCTGAACAGGAAAAAGGCTTCTCCCCTGTGTGAGTTCTACGGTGCTTTACAAAGTTTGGTTTCTGTGTAAAACATTTCCCACATTCTGAACATGAAAATGGCTTCTCCCCTGTGTGAGTTCTTTGGTGCTTAACCAAGGTTGATTTCTGGTTAAAACATTTCCCACATTCTGAACAGGAAAATCTATTCCTTGCTGTGTGAATCTTAAGAAAAGAATTTTCGAGGGGAAAACCATTTCCATATTCTGAAGGTGAAAATGGCTTATTTGCTTTCAGAGCAGTTTGTTTTTTAAGGTTTACATTGTGACTTTGATTTTCCTTAGTAGTTGGTAATGAATCAGTAGACAGGACCTGTTTCAAAGGATCAGATGACAGATCTTTGCTGTGAAGAGATGATGGCATATCTGGAGTAATGGCAGTCACTTCAATTGTATCCTGTGGGATCTCAAGATCATCAGATTTAAAAATTGATGATGTCAGCTGTCCCTCTGATCTCCTCGTACAGTCATCTGTTAAGAATGAAACCTATTTTTCAATAAAATATTCTTGATTTTTCATTTTTTAACATTTCTACTTAAACTGTTTGTAAAAATGGTAAGTTATGTAAAATATTGAATCATTCACCGAGACAATGACAGTTCACAGTCTAATAGAAAACATCATAGGATGAACCAGTAGAGCGTGGTGTTCAATTGTTTGTTCATTCTTTCTCCCAAATATGGAATAAAAAGCCACCAAACAATGTTATGTAGGTAAAAATAATACCAATAAAAACTTCTACTCATCTAACAAAAAACAAGTCTCTACTCCGGTCCATCATCTGTCAATGGAAAAAATAGAATTAGATTTACCAGTAATTTGATTTCTAGGAACCTTCCACGACGGCATACAGAGGTTGCCTCTTTGCCCTGATGGGGGACAGGAAACACAGAGAGATTAAAAGACCCTCCCACCTCCCAGTGACTTATAACTGAAAACCATAGCAGTGGTTTACCTTCTGAATCCCAGATTTTTATCCATGAAGATAGGGAGGAAATTAGCGCTGTCGAGGAAGGTTCCTAGAAACCGAATTACCGGTAAGTCTAATTCTATTTTCTCTAGTCACCTTCCACGACGCCATACGGAGGAATACCAACTAATTTGGCGCTAAGGTGGGACAACGGCCTGGAGTACTTTCCGGCCAAAGAATAGATCTTGACCAGACAGTTGGACAAACAGATCTGCAAGATTCTGCAAGAGCTGGTTTGCTCTAAGTAATGTAGAACAATACATCAGACTTCGAGGTGTGGAATTTTTCCTCCTTCAAGTTTACTGGATTTTGGCAAAAAGATGGTAGGACGATTTCCTTGGAATGCTGAAATTCAGAGACTACCTTTGGAAGAAAAGAAGGGTCAAGATGAAGGACTATGGAATCGTCTCTAATTGACAAATAGGGCTCCCTTATCGATAGGGTTTGTAGTTCCCCTACCCTACTAGCCGTGATTATAGCCACCAGGAAAACCGTTTTGTAAGTAAGATTTTGAGGAGAACAGGAAGACAAAGGTTCAAATGGTGGACCTGTAAGCCCTTGTAGCACCAAGTTAAGATCCCATGAGGGAACCACCAGCTGTCTCTTAGGGTTCATTCTGAGGGCCAATGTTGAGACCTGGACCTTTAGGGTGCTAGGCCTAAGGCTGATCTCTAAGCCCTTTTGTAGAAAATCTAGAATTTGTGACACATTTAGGCTAAGGGGATCTAGTAGGTTAGGGAGGAAGAAGGATTAAATTTTTTTCCAGACCTTATTGTAGATAGCGTTTGTTACTGGCTTTCTGGACTTTTGTAGAGTAGCTGTTATTGGGTCCGACAGCCCTTTGGCTCTCATTACCTGGGCCTCAGTAACCAAGCCGCTAGGTTCCACTTCTGAGGATCCAAGTGATAAATGGGCCCCTGTGAGAGGAGGTCGTTTTCTACTGGAAACTGGACCGGGCCATCCACCTGTAGATCAATTATCAGGTTGAACCAACTTCTTCTTGACCATAATGGGGCTATCAAGATAGTTGCGGTCCGTTCTTCTCGGATTTTCCGTAGAACCTTCGCCAGAATTGGAACTGGTGGGAAAGCATAGGCCAAGTGAAAGTCCCAATTCTGGGTCAAAGCATCTACTCCCCAGGAATGGTCTCTGGGGTTTAGGGAGAAGAAGTCTTCGACCTGCGTGTTTTGGCGAGATGCAAAAAGATCTATTTCTGGTAGGCCCCACCTGTCTACCAGTATTTTGAAGCTCCGACTTTTAGAGCTCCATTCCCCCGGCTGGATGTCTTGGCGACTCAAAGTCTGCCTGGGTGTTGGAAGAGCCTTTCAAATGAACTGCTGTCAGCGACAGTGGGTGTTTTTCACCCCTGCAGAATATTCGATCGGAAATACTTTTTAAGTTGTTGAACATTGTACTGCCTTGATGCTTGATATGAGCAACTTCAGTCATGTTGTCCGAATATATTCGGATGTGTTGTCCAGCGATCTGGCGACCTGCTGCCAGAAGGGCTTCCTCTACAGTTTTTAACTCTCTGAAATTGGACGACTTCCCGCTTGTTGTCTGGTCCCAGAGTCCTTGGAAGGGGATATTGTTTATCATGGCTCCCCAGCCCCTCCTGCTGGCATCTGATGTAATTGTAGTTAGCGGGACCTGAGTCCAGCTCACACCTCTGTGGAGGTTTCTGGAATTTATCCACCATGCCAGAGGCTCTTACTCGAACCCGGCGTGTGTAGCTTTCTGTTTAGAGAACTGGGATGTTCCAGTTCCCTAAAATATGAGCTTGAAGGACTCTGGAGTGGGCCTAAGCCCAGGTTACCGATTGGATGCAGGCTTTCATGGAGCCAGCCCAAGAGCGACATGCCTTCTCGGAGTGTAGGGGACCTCATGTCTCTGAACCTCTTGACCTTGGTTTTTAAGCTCAGATGGTGGTCTTCTGGAAGGAAAGACATCTGTTTTGTAGATTTCAGGAGCAGGGCTGTGGAGTCGGTAAGCCACAGTTGCGACTCCGACTCCTGGATTTTATCAGGTTCCGGCTCCGGCTCTGACTCCTTCATAAATGGCCAATTCGTAACAATAAATTTACTGTTGTAAAATATTAACATCGTGCTTTTTCAGTTTCTCACCATCATATAAGTAATCAGACCACTTAGAGCAAAAACTATATTTATTAGAATACAATTAGAATATAGCAAATAACTTTTATAAACTTTTCTAAACTCTTGTAAGTAAATATGTAATAAACACTTATACAGTTAATAAGAAGAAATCTATAAATTTGTCCTCAGAAAAAGTATTACCTCTGTCAGATCCTCCTTCATGGATGCCCTCAAATCTGATCTAATTATTTTGAGAGCAGAGAACAACCTCTACACTAACTTGGGTTGGTGGCAAAGCAGTAACCACTCGGGCAACATCTGACAATGTCAGGATACAGAGGAATCGCTTGTTGCACTGTTATTTTTGATGAACGGTGACATTTCTCAATTTCTTTTAGTGCACATGAAAAATTCTGCTGAAATGTACTGGCTGTGTTCTTTGATGGGGACGACTCTTCTTCTATGTGGGAACGCTTTGCACGGTCCTTGTGATCCAAATATTTTTCGAAATTAAATTCTTCATCAGTTGATGAGGGTGGAGATGTGGCAGGATGATCAAATTCTTCTTGTTCCTCCTGACTGTTCTGCAACCCTTTCATCCTTACTGCTATTTCAAACAGAGCTTCTTTTCCTATAGTTAGCTGTTGATCATCTAGAAGAATCCGATGCATTGGGTCTACATAAACAGCTGCCAAAAGAATGTTATTTTGTAATAGTAGCTCCTCTCTCCATTTCATTGATGTAGCAATGCCACTTGCAATTAACCCTCCTCTTTGGGACAGGCGAAACATCAGGTTCTTCCACTCCTTTAAGAAAATACCTGGAGTTAAGTCCTCTGCTTGTAATTTTTTAGTCACTGTAAATGGGTGCTCTAGCAATTTTTCCAGCTCAGTCATCTGATTCCACTGACTTTCATTTAGCGTCAGTTGAGGGTTAGCCATGTCTACAAGAAAGGTTTTCAGTTCAACCAAGCACTGAATCATTAAGTAAGTACTGCCCCATCATGTGGCTTAATCAATAATTGCCCCTTTTCAGCACGTCTCTTCAAAATTGAGTCAACTGTTGTGAAATTGGATTTTGGGCTCCCCCGGTGGCCACTGGTGGAATTGAACTGGTGTGCATCATCCTCTCTGTTCACCTGTTTCCATCAGGATGTGGGAGTCGCTATTTAGCCTTGCTCCTCTGTCACTTCCATGCCGGTCAACATTGTAATCAGAAGCCTTTCTGTGCATGTTCCTGCTGCTAGACAACTCTCAGCTAAGTTGGACTTTTGTCCTTGTTTGTTTTTGCATTTTGTTCCAGTTCACAGCTGTAGTTTCGTTTCTGTGTCTGGAAAGCTCTTGTGATCTGAAATTGCCACTCTGATGTTATGAGTTAATACTAGAGTCTTAAAGTAATTTCAGGATGGTATTTTGATAGGGTTTTCAGCTGACCATGAAAGTGCCCTTTCTGTCTTCCTGCTATCTAGTAAGCGGACCTCAATTTTGCTAAACCTATTTTCATACTACGTTTGTCATTTCATCTAAAATCACCGCCAATATTTGTGGGGGCCTCTGTCTGCCTTTCGGGGAAATTTCTCTAGAGGTGAGCCAGGACTATATTTTCCTCTGCCAGGATTAGTTAGTCCTCCGGCCGGCGCTGGGCGTCTAGGGATAAAACGCAGGCTACACTACCCGGCTACTGTTAGTTGTGCGGCAGGTTTAGTTCATGGTCAGTTTAGTTTCCATCCTTCCAAGAGCTAGTTCTCATGTTTGCTGGGCTATGTTCTCTTGCCATTGAGAACCATAACAGTTTGACCGGCCATAAAGGGTTAAATTAATTGACAGAGAAAGGAGAGAAAAGAGAAGTCTGCTGAAGATTTTTTTTTTCCTTCAGTTCTGAGTGTGCTTGTAATTGAATCTCTTGCAAGTCTGCCTATATTGCAGCCTTTCTCTCTCTCTCTCCTTCTAATCCTGGAATGGCTCTGTGTTCACCTGTTTAAAATGGATATTCAGAGTTTAGCTGCAGGTTTGAATAATCTCACCACAAAAGTTCAAAATTTACAAGATTTTGTTGTTCATGTTCCTATATCTGAACCTAGAATTCCTTTGCCTGAATTTTTCTCGGGGAATAGATCTTGCTTTCAAAATTTCAAAAATAATTGCAAGTTGTTTTTGTCCCTGAAATCTCGCTCTGCTGGAGATCCTGCTCAGCAGGTCAGGATTGTGATTTCCTTGCTCCGGGGCGACCCTCAGGATTGGGCTTTTGCATTGGCTCCAGGGGATCCTGCGTTGCTCAATGTGGATGCGTTTTTTCTGGCCTTGGGGTTGCTTTATGAGGAACCTCAGTTAGAACTTCAGGCGGAAAAGGCCTTGATGTCCCTATCTCAGGGGCAAGACGAAGCTGAAATATACTGCCAGAAATTCCGTAAATGGGCTGTGCTTACTCAGTGGAATGAGTGCGCCCTGGCGGCGAATTTCAGAGAGGGTCTCTCTGATGCCATTAAGGATGTTATGGTGGGGTTCCCTGTGCCTGCGGGTCTGAATGAGTCCATGACAATGGCTATCCAGATCGATAGGCGTCTGCGGGAGCGCAAACCTGTGCACCATTTGGCGGTGTCTACTGAGAAGACGCCAGAGAATATGCAATGTGATAGAATTCTGTCCAGAAGTGAACGGCAGAATTTTAGACGAAAAAATGGGTTGTGCTTCTATTGCGGTGATTCAACTCATGTTATATCAGCATGCTCTAAGCGTACTAAGAAGCTTGATAAGTCTGTTTCAATTGGCACTTTACAGTCTAAGTTTATTCTATCTGTGACCCTGATTTGTTCTTTATCATCTATTACCGCGGATGCCTATGTCGACTCTGGCGCCGCTTTGAGTCTTATGGATTGGTCCTTTGCCAAACGCTGTGGGTATGATTTGGAGCCTCTTGAAACTCCTATACCCCTGAAGGGGATTGACTCCACCCCATTGGCTAGCAATAAACCACAATACTGGACACAAGTAACTATGCGGATTAATCCGGATCACCAGGAGATTATTCGCTTTCTTGTGCTGTATAACCTACATGATGTGTTGGTGCTTGGATTGCCATGGCTGCAATCTCATAACCCAGTCCTTGACTGGAAAGCTATGTCTGTGTTAAGCTGGGGATGTAAGGGGACGCATGGGGACGTACCTGTGGTTTCCATTTCATCATCTATTCCCTCTGAGATTCCTGAATTCTTGACTGAATATCGTGACGTTTTTGAAGAACCTAAGCTTGGTTCATTACCTCCGCACCGGGAGTGCGATTGTGCCATAGATTTGATTCCGGGTAGTAAATACCCTAAGGGTCGTTTATTTAATCTGTCTGTGCCTGAACATGCTGCTATGCGAGAATATATAAAGGAGTCCTTGGAAAAGGGACATATTCGTCCTTCGTCATCTCCCTTAGGAGCCGTTTTTTTCTTTGTGGCTAAGAAAGATGGCTCTTTGAGGCCGTGCATTGATTATCGGCTTTTGAATAAAATCACGGTTAAATATCAATATCCGTTGCCACTGCTGACTGATTTGTTTGCTCGCATAAAGGGGGCCAAGTGGTTCTCTAAGATAGATCTCCGTGGGGCGTATAATTTGGTGCGAATTAAGCAGGGGGATGAGTGGAAAACCGCATTTAATACGCCCGAGGGCCACTTTGAGTATTTGGTGATGCCTTTTGGTCTTTCAAATGCCCCTTCAGTCTTTCAGTCCTTTATGCATGACATTTTCCGTGATTATTTGGATAAATTTATGATTGTGTATCTGGATGATATTTTGATTTTTTCGGATGACTGGGACTCTCATGTCCAGCAGGTCAGGAGGGTTTTTCAGGTTTTGCGGTCTAATTCCTTGTGTGTGAAGGGTTCTAAGTGCGTTTTTGGGGTTCAAAAGATTTCCTTTTTGGGATATATTTTTTCCCCCTCTTCTATCGAGATGGATCCTGTCAAGGTTCAGGCTATTTGTGATTGGACGCAACCCTCTTCTCTTAAGAGTCTTCAGAAATTTTTGGGCTTTGCTAACTTTTATCGTCGATTTATTGCTGGTTTTTCTGATGTTGTTAAACCATTGACTGATTTGACTAAGAAGGGTGCTGATGTTGCTGATTGGTCCCCTGCTGCTGTGGAGGCCTTTCGGGAGCTTAAGCGCCGCTTTTCTTCCGCCCCTGTGTTGCGTCAGCCTGATGTTGCTCTTCCTTTTCAGGTTGAGGTCGACGCTTCTGAAATCGGAGCTGGGGCGGTTTTGTCGCAGAGAAGTTCCGATTGCTCCGTGATGAGACCTTGTGCTTTTTTCTCGCGTAAATTTTCGCCCGCCGAGCGGAATTATGATGTTGGGAATCGGGAGCTTTTGGCCATGAAGTGGGCTTTTGAGGAGTGGCGTCATTGGCTTGAGGGGGCTAGACATCAGGTGGTGGTATTGACTGACCACAAAAATCTAATTTATCTTGAGTCCGCCAGACGCCTGAATCCTAGACAGGCGCGCTGGTCGTTGTTTTTCTCTCGGTTTAATTTTGTGGTGTCCTACCTGCCGGGTTCTAAGAATGTTAAGGCGGATGCCCTTTCTAGGAGTTTTGAGCCTGACTCCCCTGGTAATTCTGAACCTACAGGTATCCTTAAGGACGGAGTGATATTGTCTGCCGTTTCTCCAGACCTGCGGCGGGCCTTGCAGGAGTTTCAGGCGGATAGACCTGATCGTTGCCCACCTGGTAGACTGTTTGTTCCTGATGATTGGACCAGTAAAGTCATTTCTGAGGTTCATTCTTCTGCGTTGGCAGGTCATCCTGGAATCTTTGGTACCAGGGATTTGGTGGCAAGGTCCTTCTGGTGGCCTTCCCTGTCTCGAGATGTGCGAGGCTTCGTGCAGTCTTGTGACGTTTGTGCTCGGGCCAAGCCTTGTTGTTCTCGGGCTAGTGGATTGTTGTTGCCCTTGCCTATCCCGAAGAGGCCCTGGACGCACATCTCGATGGATTTTATTTCGGATCTTCCTGTTTCTCAGAAGATGTCTGTCATCTGGGTGGTGTGTGATCGTTTCTCTAAGATGGTCCATTTGGTTCCCCTGCCTAAGTTGCCTTCTTCTTCCGAGTTGGTTCCTCTGTTTTTTCAAAATGTGGTCCGTTTGCATGGTATTCCGGAGAATATCGTTTCTGACAGAGGTACCCAATTCGTGTCTAGATTTTGGCGAGCATTCTGTGCTAGGATGGGCATAGATTTGTCTTTCTCGTCTGCTTTCCATCCTCAGACTAATGGCCAGACCGAGCGGACGAATCAGACCTTGGAGACATATTTGAGGTGTTTTGTGTCTGCAGATCAGGATGATTGGGTTGCTTTTTTGCCTTTAGCGGAGTTTGCCCTCAATAATCGGGCCAGCTCTGCCACCTTGGTGTCTCCCTTTTTCTGTAATTCGGGGTTTCATCCTCGATTTTCTTCTGGTCAGGTGGAATCTTCGGATTGTCCTGGAGTGGATGCTGTGGTGGAGAGGTTGCAACAGATTTGGGGGCAGGTAGTGGACAATTTGAAGTTGTCCCAGGAGAAGACTCAGCTTTTTGTCAACCGCCGGCGTCGGGTTGGTCCTCGGCTTTGTGTTGGGGACTTGGTGTGGTTGTCTTCTCGTTTTGTCCCTATGAGGGTTTCTTCTCCCAAGTTTAAGCCTCGGTTCATCGGCCCGTACAAGATATTGGAGATTCTTAACCCTGTGTCCTTCCGTTTGGACCTCCCTGCATCTTTTTCTATTCATAATGTTTTTCATCGGTCATTATTGCGCAGGTATGAGGTACCGGTTGTGCCTTCCGTTGAGCCTCCTGCTCCGGTGTTGGTTGAGGGCGAGTTGGAGTACGTTGTGGAAAAAATCTTGGACTCCCGTGTTTCCAGACGGAAACTCCAGTATCTGGTCAAATGGAAGGGATACGGTCAGGAGGATAATTCTTGGGTGACTGCCTCTGATGTTCGTGCCTCCGATTTGGTCCGTGCCTTCATAGGGCTCATCCTGATCGCCCTGGTGGTTCTGGTGAGGGTTCGGTGCCCCCTCCTTGAGGGGGGGGTACTGTTGTGAAATTGGATTTTGGGCTCCCCCGGTGGCCACTGGTGGAATTGAACTGGTGTGCATCATCCTCTCTGTTCACCTGTTTCCATCAGGATGTGGGAGTCGCTATTTAGCCTTGCTCCTCTGTCACTTCCATGCCGGTCAACATTGTAATCAGAAGCCTTTCTGTGCATGTTCCTGCTGCTAGACAACTCTCAGCTAAGTTGGACTTTTGTCCTTGTTTGTTTTTGCATTTTGTTCCAGTTCACAGCTGTAGTTTCGTTTCTGTGTCTGGAAAGCTCTTGTGATCTGAAATTGCCACTCTGATGTTATGAGTTAATACTAGAGTCTTAAAGTAATTTCAGGATGGTATTTTGATAGGGTTTTCAGCTGACCATGAAAGTGCCCTTTCTGTCTTCCTGCTATCTAGTAAGCGGACCTCAATTTTGCTAAACCTATTTTCATACTACGTTTGTCATTTCATCTAAAATCACCGCCAATATTTGTGGGGGCCTCTGTCTGCCTTTCGGGGAAATTTCTCTAGAGGTGAGCCAGGACTATATTTTCCTCTGCCAGGATTAGTTAGTCCTCCGGCCGGCGCTGGGCGTCTAGGGATAAAACGCAGGCTACGCTACCCGGCTACTGTTAGTTGTGCGGCAGGTTTAGTTCATGGTCAGTTTAGTTTCCATCCTTCCAAGAGCTAGTTCTCATGTTTGCTGGGCTATGTTCTCTTGCCATTGAGAACCATAACAGTCAACTTTAGGGGTTATGGCAACAGTAGCCAATTTTCTCACCTTGCCAATCAGTGCAGCAGCATGTCCTTCTTGCAGACTGTCTCTTATAGCCAAATGTAGCGTATGCACAACACAGCGCATGTGATGAATGAAAGAACGTATTGACACAGTTTCAACAAGATCATCTAAACTATCATGTTGCTGTTCATCTGAAGCAACTTCAGTTTGCTCCTCAGTTACAATACGGTGTTCCTCTATTTCAAACATTTCTGTGTCTGTGGACCCAGAATGTTCTTCTAGCTGCTGGTCACCATCATTACTCTCATTCATTAGCTTAATAGTACTTATCATATTTGAAGCATTGTCAGTTACGACAGAAAGAACTTGCTCTTTTTTAAGTTCATAGTCTTGCAGAACCTTTTCCACCAAGACATGGAGAAACTCACTGGTGTTATGAGCTTTGGTGTCTTTTACAGCCAATGTCTTGGTAATTATTTCATTTTTGTCACAAACAAATCGGACATTGATGGCAAAATAGTTCACTCTGTGACGTGTGCAGGCATCCATTTTAAGAAACAGAAAGCGTCCTTTGAGAGTTTTTTAAGTTTTTCCTTTTGTTTAAAAGCTTCTTCGATTACTAATTTTCTAATATTCTCTCTCTCCAGACAAACACCAAGCTTGCGACCATTTCCCCATTCAGACACATAAAAGCTGGTCATGAAAATAATGAAATAGGCACACTATCCTTTACAAGCTCTATGATCTGTTTTTTAAATGTATCTACTGTCATTGTCACAGTAACTTTGTCACTGACAAAATATCTTGCAACTGATGGCTGCAAAGTTCTCTGCTCCTTTGTTTGGCTGGAAGAGCTGGGCACTGGTTCATTGGTTTGGATGCAGTCTTTCTCATCCACTGCTTTCAGTACTTCTGGATGAAAGCGCTGTAAATGTCTCTTTAGATTAGAAGTCTGGTAGGAGCATTTTTATCTTTGCCTGAATATGCACCATCTTGGCTTCACAGCATTTGTTTTCGTCTGGATCATTTGTCATACACTGACAGACATAATGTTTTCTATCTTGAGTGATGGTAAAATGTTCAAATACAGCGGATTTAATGTGACGCTTCTTTGACATTCTCAGGTTTTTAATTCTGCATTCACAATCCAAATGACAATTGTTTTTCCTAAAAACAATTGTACCAAATTATTGCCAGGTCGTACAACTGATATAGTGGTCAGTAATACTGTTATTCCTCATGTACTCACAGTTAACTGATGCAAAGTTTGTTGAAAGGATAATACTTCTTACAGTCTTCCTCTTCTGAGTAGCAGCTGTGAGATGCTTGGAAGACGCACACCTAGTAAACATCTAGTCTAGAGGAGGAGCTTTACTACTAAGAATTTGCAACACATTTTCACTTTCAGTTTCATACATTGTAAGTAGGGGGGTTGGGGCAGCATGAGGTTATCCAAGTATAAGATTAGATAAGGGCAGTGGAGAACAGACACACAAGAAGTAAGAAATGTCTCTATCTCCAGCAGAACTGCTTATCACTGTTGTTCATAGTTTGATAGAACATATATTTGAGTAACATTTATAAAATTCATATGAAAGTTCAATTATGAAATATTAATAATTTTTTTTTAAAGCTGGAGTCAGAGTCGGTACATTTCTATCGACTCCGACGCCAACCAAAACTAACTCCGACTCCACAGCACTGTTCAGGAGTACTCCTAGGAATTTCCTAGTTTTGGAGGGCAGTAGCTGAAACTTTTTCAGGTTCAGGATCCACCCCAGAGATGTTAAAATATAGAGGGTCTTTGATACATGAGATTCCAGGGCTGTCTTGGTGGAGGCTACCATCAGCAAGTCGTCCAAGTAAGGCAATATACAGATGCCTCGATTCCAGATAAAGGACACTACTTCTGCCATTACCTTGGAGAAGATTCTTGGCGCTGAGGAGATGCCAAACAGAAGGACATTGAACTGATAGTGTTCCACCTGCCGACCTTCCTGTACCGCAAACCTGAGATATTTTCTGTGTCTCGGGTGGATTGGAATATGGAAGTAGGCATCTTTCAAGTCGATGGTCGACAAAGAAGCGAGGCCCAATCAACAGAATGGCTGACCTTACAGATTCCATCTTGAATCTGCGGTATCTTATATGTTGGTTCAGTCCCTTAAGATTTATAATGATACAGGCCTCGCCTGAGGGTTTGGCTACCAGAAACAGTTGAGAGTAGTGGCCCAGACCCCATTCCGACTCTGGAACCTGGGAGATCACGTTTGATCTTACAAGGTCTCTCAGACCTACAGTACTAGCAGCGCTGTTTGATCTTGTGGGGTTGGAAGGGAAGTGACTTTCAGACCCCGTGCAGGGGAGGAGATGAACTCTATTAATAGGCCCTCCTTGATAAGATTGAGGACCCAGTGACAACTGGTGATGTTCTGCCACTGATGTACATATCTTGAGAGTCCCCCCCACACCGGGGTGAAGTCATCGTTTCTCTTCTTGGCTTGTTGGGACTGCTGTTGCTGGGGGATGAGAATATTCTTCCTCCCACCTTCTGCATAGCTCCATCTCCCGGACTTGCCCTTCTCCCTCTGGGAGGTTTGAGGCTGTGCGGCATGAAAAAAAAAGGTTTTTTTAGGGTTTTTTGTTCCGGGAGGGCTTTTCTTATCGGTGGCCTTTTCTAGGATCTCGTCTAGGGAAGGCCCAAAGACATATTCTCCTTTAAAGGGTATGGCCGTAACTTTGCTTTGAAGGTGATGTCACCAGGCCACATTTTGAGCCAGAGAGCTCTCCTAGCCGAGTTGGATTGCACAAGTGACATGGCGGCAACTCTGATGGATTCCATGGAAGCATCCCCTAAAAACCTAGTAGCCCTTAGGAGGCTAGGCAGTGAGTCTAACAGTTCACCCCTGGAGGTACCCTGGTATATATGAGTTTCTAGTTCCTCTAACCAGCCGGAGAGGGCTCTAGCTACCCAGGTGGAAGCAGTGTTAGCCTTTAAAGCAACCGTAGATGTCTCCCAGGACTTCTTCAAGAGACTCACTATTTTTCTGTCCATTGGATCCTTCAATGGATCCTGCAATTGCAAAGAATCTTCAAATGGGAGTGCGGTTCTTTTTGTAACTCTTGACCCCTGTACGTCGACTTTGGGAATATCCCATCTAACAGAATCACCTTCTAGGGGGAATCTGTGTTTCATCTCTGAGGGGGTGCTGAGGCTTTTTCCGGCAGTTCCCACTCCTGAGAAATCATGTCAAGTATATTAGCATGCACCTTGAACCCTACACGTTTTCCCATTTTTAGCCCACAAAACATCTGGTCCTGAATGGACTGAGGCTCGGATTCCTCTTCCAGTCCCATAGTGCTGTGTACTGCAGATACCAGCTCCTCAATCCACTCCGAGGAAAAGAGATATTTTCTGGCTTCAGAGGCCTTAAGTGACACGGGTTCAACCCGTCTACCAGAGGACGATGAGTAGGATAGGTCTGATTCAGACTCCTCAACCTGTATTTTCCTTTTCTTCCCTGGAGAAGGGGGTGGTGGGGGTGGAGGGGTAAAAGCCACCAGGGAAAACTGCACCTCCTCCTTGACCAGACAGCGAATCTCTTCCAAAAGGGAGGGTTGCTCTGCTCTGACTACTTTGTCGATGCATGACTGGCAGAGCTTTTTATCCCATAGCGAGGGTAGCTTTATATTACAAATGGAGTACTTTTTCCTAATAGTGGCTTTGGGGGTAGACTTGTTTCCCTGGATCGAGAGGGAGAGAGGTGTCAGACAAGAAGGACCCCCTAAATTATCTACCTGAGGACCCCATCCCTTCATACACTTACTGTGGCAGGGGCAGAGCTGGGCTCTGCAGATGCAGGACATGAATTGCCTTCCATGCTGAAGGATAGTCTTACCTCTGTGGTGACTTCGGGCAGGTTTTATGGCGGTCGATAGCCGGCCCCCCAGAGTGGGTTGTTTCCCCCTCCCCCTCCTGGGTCCATGTGCAGGTGGTGCGGCGTCTACGAACACCAAGCACTGTTCCTGGATGGAAGTTCAGATGTGCTCCACTGGAACACAAAGTCCCGGAAGTGACGCGTGCTGACACCACTTCCGGTACACCGAGCCACACATATGGAGTGGGAGAAGACCGGGGAGCTCAGGGAGGCCCCCGGTCAGGATCTCTGGCCTGCTTTGCCCTTTTGGGGGTGCGGGAAGGCCAGGAGGGGGTCCCGAGGTCACCCAACAGGGGACGATGGGAGCAGCCTGGAGGAGGTGAGGAGTGACCACTTGCTGCACGGAAACACAGGCTCTGCCTGTCAAACAAGGTACTGCAGTCGCCGGCCACCACAGCACACGGAGACCTCTCCCTGCCCCATGGGGACAGGAAAGACACTGGCAAGTGGGAGGTGAGAGGGCCTTTTAACCTCTCTGTGTTTCCTGTCCCCCATCAGGGCAAAGAGGCAACCTCTGTATGCCGTCGTGGAAGGTGACTAGACAAATAAAGGTTTCCACATTATTAGTGGCTCAAAGGCTCTTAAAAACCAACATGGCTCCCTTAAACCAATCCAGCAATAACTCTTCTCTCAAAGTCAAATCTCCCCCTCGATTCTGAACCTTGCAGTGTGTGTCTCCCGAAGCACAATCTGGGCACTATGGGTAATAAAATGGTATATTTGCAATATTCAATTCAACATCCACTGTGTGCTAATTTCCAGAAAGTGCCTGTGGAATCAAAATAGTCACTACTCCTATAGATTAATTCCCCGAGGGTTATAATTTCCCAAATTTAGTCACTTTATGAAGATTTCTACTGCTCTAGTTTTCTGCCCTTTTGTCATACTAGGGCTTCTGCAAATGGTGTGTCCCATCTCCTTTGGGATCTGCTCCTGCGACATCTTCTTCTGTCACCAAGTGCAGCCTTAGGCTACTTTCACACTAGCGTTGTGTGACGGACGTCGCAATGCATCGTTATGTAGAAAAAACGCATTCTGCAAAGTTGCTCTCAGGATGCGTTTTTTTCTCCATAGACTTACATTAGCGATGCATTGCGACGGATTGCCACACAGCTCATCCGTCGTGGGACGAATGCATCGTGTCGGCACAAAAAAAGTTCCATGTAACGTTTTTTTGTGCGTCGAGTCCGCCATTTTTGACCGCGCATGTGCGGCCGAAACTCCGCCCCCTCCTCCCCGAAACTCACACTGGGCAGCGGATGCATTGTAAAACTGCATCCACTGCCCATGTTGTGCTACAATAACACACTGTCCGTCGGTACGTCGGGCCGACTGTTTGCGATGGCCCGTACCGACGGACTAGTGTGAAAGTAGCCTTATTCATTTTGCAGGTGTTGCTGATAATGGAGGAGACATCGGAACCCGCAGCTCTGGGAGGCACAGGCTCTGTCCAGCCACTAAGATTATGGTGCTTGGGAAAAGTAATACCATTCAGTCTACGTTTATGGATTAGCGTGCTGTTCAGCTGGTGTAATCTGCTACCTACTTCAGCCAATAGGAAAGCACCACACTCTACTAAAGCTTGAAGCAAATTTCTGGAACCTGCCACAAACAGCCTTGTTCTCCTCTGTTTCAGTCCTCTGTGCCAAGCTCCAGGTTTGTTTATTTGTTTCGTTTCCTGTTGTGACCCCCTGCTCGTTTACGGAGTATTCTTGAGTCTTCTGATTTTGTATTTTCTCTGCCTTCCTGGTTGTGACCCTACTACATGACTATTCTTCTTGTCATCTCACTCCACAGTACAACAGGTAACAATGAGTGCCAAGCATAGGGGTCTCTGTGTAAATCCAGATCAATGTAAAGCGGTTAAAGGGTGGGGAGCAAGACAATCCCTGGCATCAGGAAAATGGAGTAGATAGCACCAAGACTGTTCATACTGGCCATCTTTTGAGCTGCCAGGTGATCACGAACAGCGCTTCCAATACATTGTGTCTGCAAATTATTTCTGCAAGATCTGCAATCAAACAGCTAAAAGGCGTTCCTTCCTTTCTTAACCCCTTCATGACCCAGCCGATTTTGGCCTTAATGACCTTGCCGTTTTTTGCAATTCTGACCAGTGTCCCTTTATGAGGTAATAACTCAGGAACGTTTCAACGGATCCTAGCGATTCTGAGATTGTTTTTTCGTGACATATTGGGCTTCATGTTAGTGGTAAATTTAGGTCGATCATTTCTGTGTTTATTTGTGAAAGAAACGGAAATTTGGCGAAAATTTTGAAAATTTTGCAATTTTCACATTTTGAATTTTTATTCTGTTTAACCAGAGAGTTATATGACACAAAATAGTTAATAAATAACATTTCCCACATGTCTACTTTATATCAGCACAATTTTGGAAACAAAATTTTTTTTTGCTAGGAAGTTATAAGGGTTAAAATTTGACCAGTGATTTCTCATTTTTACAACAAAATTTACAAAACCATTTTTTTTTACGGACCATCTCACATTTGAAGTCAGTTTGAGGGTTCTATATGGCTGAAAATACCCAAAAGTGACACCATTCTAAAAACTGCACCCCTCAAGGTGCTCAAAACCACATTCAATAAGTTTATTAACCCTTCAGGTGTTTCACAGCAGCAGAAGCAACATGGAAGGAAAAAATTAACATTTAACTTTTTAGTCACAAAAATTATCTTTTAGCAACAATTTTTTTATTTTCCCAAGGGTAAAAGGAGAAACTGGACCACGAAAGTTGTTGTCCAATTTGTTCTGAGTACGCTGATACCTCATATGTGGGGGTAAACCACTATTTGGGCACACGGCAGAACTCGGAAGGGAAGGAGCGCCATTTGACTTTTTGAATGAAAAAATTGGCTCCAATCTTTAGCAGACACCATGTCGCGTTTGGAGAGCCCCCGTGTGCCTAAACATTGGAGCTTCCCCACAAGTGACCCCATTTTGGAAAGGAGACCCCCCAAGGAACTTATCTAGATGCATAGTGAGCACTTTAAAACCTCAGGTGCTTCACAAATTGATCCGTAAAAATGAAAAAGTACTTTGTTTTCACAAAAAAATTCTTTTAGCCTCAATTTTTTAATTTTTACATGGGTGACAGGATAAAATGGATCCTAAAATTTGTTGGGCAATTTCTCTTGAGTACGCCGATACCTCATATGTGGGGGTAAACCACTGTTTGGGCGCATGGCAAGGCTCGGAAGGGAAGGCGCGCCATTTGACTTTTTGAATGGAAAATTAGCTCCAATCGTTAGCGGACACCATGTCGCGTTTGGAGAGCCCCTGATGTGCCTAAACAGTAGAAACCCCCCACAAGTGACCCCATTTTGGAAACTAGACCCCCAAAGGAACTTATCTAGATGTGTGGTGAGCACTTTTAACCCACAAGTGCTTCACAGAAGTTTATAACGCAGAGCCATGAAGATAAAAAATAATTTTTCTTTTCTCAAAAATGATTTTTTAGCTCGCAATTTTTTATTTTCCCAAGGGTAACAGGAGAAATTTGACCCCAAAAGTTGTTGTCCAGTTTCTCCTGAGTACGCTGATACCCCATATGTGGGGGTAAACCACTGTTTGGGTGCACGGCAGGGCTTGGAAGGGAAGGCACGCCATTTGGCTTTTTGAATGGAAAATTAGCTCCAATCATTAGCGGACACCATGTCGCGTTTGGAGAGCCCCTGTGTGCCTAAACATTGGAGCTTCCCCATAAGTGACCCCATTTTGGAAACTAGACCTCCCAAGGAACTAATCTAGATGTGTGGTGAGCACTTTGAACCCCCAAGTGCTTCACAGAAGTTTATAACGCAGAGCCGTGAAAATAATAAATACGTTTTCTTTCCTGAAAAAATTTTTTTTAGCCCTGAATTTTTTATTTTCCCAAGGGTAACAGGAGAAATTTGACCCCAAGAGTTGTTGTCCAGTTTCTCCTGAGTACGGTGATACCCCATATGTGGGGGTAAACCACTGTTTGGGCACATGCCGGGGCTCGGAAGTGAAGTAGTGATGTTTTGAAATGCAGACTTTGATGGAATGCTCTGCGGGCGTCACGTTGCGTTTGCAGAGCCCCTGATGTGCCTAAACAGTAGAAACCCCCCACAAGTGACCCCATTTTGGAAACTAGACCCCCAAAGGAACTTATCTAGATGTGTGGTGAGCACTTTGAACGCCCAAGTGCTTCACAGAAGTTTATAACGCAGAGCCGTGAAAATAAAAAATCATTTTTCTTTCCTCAAAAATAATATTTTAGCCCGCAATTTTTTATTTTCACAAGGGTTACAGGAGAAATTGGACCCCAAAAGTTGTTGATCAGTTTCTCCTGAGTACGCTGGTATCCCATATGTGGGGGTAAACCACTGTTTGGGCACATGTCGGGGCTCGGAAGGGAGAGAGCACCATTTGGCTTTTTCAACGCAAGATTGGCTGGAATCAATGGTGGCGCCGTGTCGCGTTTGGAGACCCCCTGATGTGCCTAAAAAGTGGAAACCCCTCAATTCTAACTCCAACACTAACCCCAACACACCCCTAACCCTAATCCCAACCCTAACCACAACCCTAACCCCAACACACCCCTAACCCTAGTCTTAACCCAAATTCTAACCCTAACCCCAAGGCTATGTGCTCACGTTGCGGATTTGTGTGTGGATTTTTCCGCACAGTTTTTGAAAAATCTGCAGGTAAATCGCACTGCGCTTTACCTGCGGATTTACCGCGGATTTCCAGTGTTTTTTGTGTGGATTTCACTTGCGGATTCCTATTATCGAGCAGGTGTAAAACGCTGCGGAATCCGCACAAAGAATTGACATGCTGCGGAAAATACAACGCAGCGTTTCCGCGCTCTATTTTCCGCACCATGGGCACAGCGGATTTGGTTTTCCATAGGTTTACGTGGTACTGTAAACGTGATGGAAAACTGCTACGCATCCGCAACGACCAATCCGCTGCGGATCCACAGCCAAATCCGCACCATGTGCACATATTCTAATTCTAACCCCAATTCCAACCCTAGCCCTAATTCTAACCCTAACCCTAATTCTAACCCTAATTCTAACCCTATCCCTAAGTGCAACCCTAAGTGCAACACTAACCCTAAGTGCAACACTAACCCTAAGTGCAACCCTATCCCAAAGCGCAACCCTATCCCAAAGCGCAACCCTATCCCAAAGCGCAACCCTATCCCAAAGTGCAACCCTATCCCTAAGTGCAACCCTAAGTGCAACCCTATCCCTAAGTGCAACCCTAAGTGCAGCCCTAAGTGCAACCCTATCCCTAAGTGCAACCCTAAGTGCAACCCTATCCCTAAGTGCAACCCTAAGTGCAACCCTAAGTGCAACCCTATCCCTAAGTGCAACCCTATCCCTAAGTGCAACCCTATCCCTAAGTGCAACCCTATCCCTAAGTGCAACCCTAAGTGCAACCCTATTTCTAAGTGCAACCCTAAGTGCAACCCTAAGTGCAACCCTATCCCTAAGTGCAACCCTAAGTGCAACCCTATCCCTAAGTGCAACCCTAAGTGCAACCCTATCCCTAAGTGCAACCCTATCCCTAAGTGCAACCCTATCCCTAAGTGCAACCCTAAGTGCACCCCTACCCCTACTCCTAACAGAAAAACAAAAATAAATATATTTTATTATTGTTCCTACCTATGGGGGTGATAAAGGGGGGGGGTTATTTACTATTTTTTTTCTTTTGATCGCTGTGATAGAACCTATTACAGCGATCAAAATGTGCAAGGAACGAATCTGCCGGCTGGCAGATTCGGCCGGCACACTGCGCATGCGCCCGCCATTTTCCAAGATGGCGGCACCCATGGAGAAGACCGAGGACACCGGGAGGGACATCGGAGCTAGGTAAGTATGGGGGGGTGGCATCGGAACACGGGGGGGGGGGGATCAGAGGACCGGGGGAGCCGACAGGAGGGAGGAGGGGAGCGGACAGGAGATCGGGGCAGAAAGGACGACTGGGGAGGCGATCGGTGGCGGTGGGGGGGGGGGCAGATCGGGATCTCCAGCCATGGCAGATGCTATTGCAGCATCGGCCATGGATGGATTGTAATATTTCACCATTTTCATAGGTGAAATATTACAAATCGCTCTGATTGGCTGTTGAAAGTGAAACAGCCAATCAGAGCGATCGTAGCCACAGGGGGGGGGGGTGAAGCCACCCCCCCCTGGGCTGTAGTACCACTCCCCCTGTCCCTGCAGATCGGGTGAAATGGGAGTTAACCCTTTCACCCGATCTGCAGGGACGCGATCATTCTGTGACACAGCATATGCGTCACAGGTCGGATTGGCACCGACTTTCATGACGCATACGCTGTGTCACAGGTCGGGAAGGGGTTAACCCTGCCATGCGTCCAGAGAGTAGTGTATAACTGTATATAAGGTATTGTCAGATACAAGGGAAGTTGGAAAATAATTTGTAAGATTCATCTTTTTGCTATTACAATTTGTGAAAATTAAAAAATTGGAGCTTATATTTCGTGAAGAATTCCAAAGTTATCATCACATAAAGTGACACAGATTTGAAAAATGGGGCCTGATTAGGAACACAAAACTGGCTGCAGGAAGTGGTTACCGTAAATCAGAATATTTTGGGCACCAACTACTGTAGTCAAAATCTGTGACCATATTCAATAACACATCTACTGGAATGATCAAACTCAACCATCTTCATCAGTAAAAAAATGAGTAACTAGTGGTGAAACCTCTTTGGGGTTCGTTGGCTCTTGGCAATCTAAACTATCGTAAGGGTCAATATTTTCTATCAAATGAAGAAATATTAGATAGTCGAACATAACGTTTTATAATAATGCAGAGCCGAAGTGTCTTGAATTTAGATTTCGGGCATTTGGAAGAGGTAATGGAGACATTTTGCTAAAGACTATCAGGGAGTTACAGAGCTAAAAAGAGTTCTGACCAGAAGAGAAGAGAAAGTATTAGTGCTCCCCATTTCATGAGAGATTGTGCAGTAATCTGAATTCCTTAGGATCGAAAACAAAGGAATTTATGATGTGGAGTGAATCCATGAAACCAGGGCTCCAGCCATGCCAACACATCTCCTGCAGGCGTGAATAAATGTATATTACAGCCATCAGCTACGCACAGCTTAGAGATATATCATGGCACAAGTGCAATGTGTTATGATCCGGTGACCTTGGAGCAACATGTAACTTTCTCTGGAGAAGGTGGAAACTATACTGACCGCAATACCTGAACTTATAACACCGCAACGAGAAGTAGCCGTGGGGTGTGCCTACCAGCCCTAGACACCTCGACACAGCCGGAGGACTAAATACCCCTAAAGATGGAAATAGAAATACTATCTAGCCTCAGAGCAGAACCCCAAAGGATAGGCAGCCCCCCACAAATATTGACTGAGTAGGAAAGGAATGACACACGCAGGCAGAAACAAGATTTAGCAAAAGAGGCCACTCTAGCTAGATAGAAAAGGATAGGACAGAATGCTGAGCGGTCAGTAAAAAACCCTTTCAAAAATATCCACAGCAGATAATACAAAAATTCCACATCTAACTAAAGACGAGGAAAGTATATCTGCAACTCCAGAGAATCCAACAAGACTGAAAATATACTGACAATCTAAGCTGGACAAGAAGAAACAAATGAATAGCAATACATTATTAAGCACACAGCATGCGTGCAACAAAACAAAACCAGAAACTTATCTTTGCTGATATGGTAGCAAGGCAGGAGGAACCAGACAGAGGTAAAGAACCTCTGAACAACCATGGACAACTGGCAAGGACTAATGAATCCTGCAAACCTAAATACCCCAGTCAGAGCTGCAATCAGCAGATACACCTGACCAGGGCTGGGACCCGGAGAAAACTGCATTACCATCTACAACCACCGGAGGGAGCCCAGAAGTAGAATTCACAACAGTACCCCCCCCCCCTTGAGGAGGGGTCACCGAACCCTCACCAGAGCCCCCAGGTCGATCAGGACGAGTCAGATGAAAGGCACAAACCAAATCAGCAGCATGGACATCAGAGGCAAAAACCCAGGAATTATCCTCCTGGCCATAACCCTTCCACTTGACAAGATACTGAAGCTTCCGCCTCGAAAAACGAGAATCCAAAATCTTCTCAACCACATACTCCAATTCCCCATCAAACAACACAGGGGCCAGAGGATCCACAGAGGGAACAACGGGTACCACATATTTCCGCAATAAAGATCTATGGAAGACATTATGGATAGCAAAAGAGGCAGGAAGCGCCAATCGAAAGGACACCAGATTAATAATCTCAGAAATCCTATAAGGACCAATAAACCGAGGCTTAAATTTAGGAGAAGAAACCTTCATAGGAACATGACGGGAAGACAACCAGACCAGATCCCCAACCCGAAGCCGGGAACCAACACACCGACGACGGTTAGCAAAACGTTGAGCCGCCTCCTGAGACAACGCCAAATTGTCCACCACACGAGCCCAAATCTGCTGCAACCTGTCAACCACAGAATCCACACCAGGACAGTCAGAAGGCTCAACCTGCCCAGAAGAAAAACGAGGATGAAAACCAAAATTACAAAAAAAAAGGCGAAACCAAAGTGGCCAAACTAGCCCGATTATTAAGGGCAAATTCGGCCAGTGGCAAAAAAGCTACCCAATCATCCTGATCAGCAGACACAAAGCATCTCAAATAAGTCTCCAAAGTCTGATTAGTTCGCTCGGTCTGGCCATTTGTCTGCGGATGAAATGCAGAAGAAAAAGACAAATCAATGCCCAGCCTAGCACAAAAGGCTCGCCAAAACCTAGAAACAAACTGGGAACCTCTGTCGGACACAATATTCTCCGGAATACCATGCAAACGAACCACATGCTGGAAAAACAATGGAACCAAATCTGAAGAGGAGGGCAATTTAGGCAAAGGCACCAAATGAACCATCTTAGAGAAGCGGTCACAAACCACCCAGATAACCGACATCCTCTGGGAAACCGGGAGTTCAGAAATAAAATCCATAGAAATATGCGTCCAGGGTCTCTCAGGGACCGGCAATGGCAAGAGCAACCCACTAGCCCGGGAACAACAAGGCTTGGCCCGCGCACAAGTCCCACAGGACTGCACAAAGGAACGCACATCACGTGACAGAGAAGGCCACCAAAAGGACCTACCAACCAAGTACCAAAAATACCAGGATGACCAGCCAACACGGAACAGTGAACCTCAGAAATCACTCTATTAGTCCATCTGTCAGGAACAAAGTCTCCCCACTGGACAGCGGTCAGGTCTGTCAGCCTGAAATTTCTGAAGAACCCGTCGTAAATCAGGGAAAATAGCAGAAAGGACCACCCCTTCTTTCAGAATACTGACCGGTTCAAGGACCTCAGGAGAATCAGGCAAAAAACTCCTAGAAAGGGCATCAGACTTAATATTCTTAGAACCCGGAAGGTACGAGACCACAAAATCAAAACGGGAAAAAAACAAGGACCATCGAGCCTGTCTAGGATTCAGCCGTCTGGCAGACTCTAGGTAAATCAGATTCTTATGATCGGTCAAGACCACAATACGGTGCTTAGCTCCCTCAAGCCAGTGTCGCAACTCCTCAAACGCCCACTTCATAGCCAACAACTCCCGATTACTGACATCATAATTGCGTTCAGCAGGCAAAAACTTACGAGAAAAGAAGGCACACGGTTTCATCACAGAACCAACAGGATCCCTCTGAGACGAAATGGCACCTGCCCCAATCTCAGAAGCATGAACCTCAACCTGAAACGGAATAGAAACATCCAGCTGGCGCAACACAGTAGCAGAAGTAAATCGGCAAAGACAGCCTCTGAGGACCAATTCGCCACATCAGCGCCTTTCTTCGTCAAATCGGTCAAGGGTTTAACCACACTACAAAAGTTGGCAATGAAACGGCGATAAAAATTTGCAAAACCCAAACATTTCTGCAGGCTCTTCACGGATGTAGGTTGAATCCAATCATGAATGGCCTGAACCTTAACCGGATCCATCTCCATAGATGAGGGAGAAAAAATGAAGCCCAAAAAAGAAACCTTCTGCACTCCAAAAAGACACTTAGACCCCTTCACAAACAAAGCATTGTCACGAAGGATCTGAAATACCATCCTGACCTGTTTCACATGAGACTCCCAATCATCGGAAAAAATCAAAATATCGTCCAAATATACAATCATGAATTTATCAATATAATTCCGAAAGATATCATGCATAAAGGACTGAAAAACAGATGGAGCATTAGTGAGCCCCAATGGCATCACAAGGTATTCAAAATGGCCTTCGGGCGTATTAAACGCAGTTTTCCATTCATCACCCTGCTTAATACGAACAAGATTATATGCCCCCCGAAGGTCAATCTTAGTAAACCAACTAGCCCCCTTAATCCTAGCAAACAAATCGGTAAACATCGGTAAAGGGTATTGAAACTTGACCGTGATCTTATTCAAGAGGCGATAATCAATACAGGGTCTCAAGGAACCATCTTTTTTAGCAACAAAAAAAAATCCCGCTCCCAACGGTGAAGAAGATGGCCGAATATGTCCTTTCTCCAAAGACTCCTTAATATAACTCCGCATGGCGGTATGTTCAGGCACAGACAGATTGAAAAGTCGGCCCTTAGGGAACTTACAACCTGGAATCAAGTCAATAGCACAATCACAGTCCCTATGCGGTGGAAGGGAACTGGACCTGGGCTCATTGAATACATCCTGAAAATCAGTCAAAAATTCTGGAATTTCAGAAGAGGAAGAAGAGGAGATTGACATCAAAGGAACATCATTATGAATCCCCTGACAACCCCAACTAGTCACAGACATGGACTTCCAATCCAACACAGGATTATGTACCTGCAACAACGGAAAACCCAGCACGATAGCAACATGCAAATTATGCAACACCAGAAATCGACAATCTTCCTGATGGGCTGGCTCCATGCGCATGGTCACCTGTGTCCAAAACTGGGGCTTATTTTAAGCCAAAGGTGTAGCATCAATGCCTCTTAAAGGAATAGGGTTCTGCAAACGTTGCAAAGAAAAACCACAACGCCTGGCAAATTCAAGGTCCATTAAGTTCAAAGCGGCGCCTGAATCCACAAACGCCATGACAGAAAATGATGACAATGAACAGATCAAGGACACAGATAACAGAAATTTAGGCTGTACAGTACTGATGGTGACTGAACTAGCAATCCTCTCTGTCCGCTTAGGGCAGAGAGAAATGACATGAGAAGCGTCACCACAATAATAACACAACCCATTCTAACGTCTGAATCCCTGTCGTTCCGTTCAAGACAGGATCCTATCACACCACATTAGCTCAGTACTCTGCTCTGAGGACAAGGCCACCGCGCGCCCCGTTCTGCGCTCCCGCAAGCGCCGATCAATCTGGATGGCCAGAGACATAGAATCACTCAGACCGACAGGCGTGGGAAACCCCACCATAACATCTTAACAGATTCAGAGAGACCCTTTCTGAAAATTGCCGCCAAAACATCATTCCATTTAGTCAGCACAGACCATTTTCTAAATTTCTGACAGTACAATTCTGCCGTCTCTTGACCCTGAGACAGGGCCAACAAGGTCTTCTCCGCTTGATCCACAGAATTAGGTTCATCATACAATAATCCTAAAGCCTGAAAAAAGGAGTCTACATTAAACAAAGCCGGATTCCCAGCTTCCAAGGAAAATGCCAAATCTTGTGGATCGACACGCAGCAGGGAGATGACGATTTTAACCTGCTGAATGGAATCAGCTGAGGACTGAGGTCTCAGAGCAAAAAACAGTTTACAGTTGTTTTTAAAACTCAAAAATTTAAATCTGTCACCAAAAAACAAATCAGGAGTAGGAATCTTCGGCTCTAAAACAGGAGTCTGAACAATATAATCAGAAATACTCTGTACCCTAGCAGCAAGCTGGTCTACACGAGAAGTTAATTCCTGAACCTTCATGCTACCACAAGACTCCTCAGCCACCCAGAGAAAAAAAAAGGAGGGAAGAGAAGACAAAACAGGTTGCAGAAAAAAAATGACTCAACACCTTTCTTCCTTTCTTCTGAGATGCATTTAACTCATTGTGGGCCAGTTGTACTGTTATGATCCGGTGACCTTGGAGCAACATGTAACTTTCTCTGGAGAAGGTGGAAACTATACTGACCGCAATACCTGAACTTAACACCGCAACTAGAAGTAGCCGTGGGGTGTGCCTACCAGCCCTAGACACCTCGACACAGCCGGAGGACTAAATACCCCTAAAGATGGAAATAGAAATACTATCTAGCCTCAGAGCAGAACCCCAAAGGATAGGCAGCCCCCCACAAATATTGACTGTGAATAGGAGAGGAATGACACACACAGGCAGAAACAAGATTTAGCAAAAGAGGCCACTCTAGCTAGATAGAAAAGGATAGGACAGAATACTGAGCGGTCAGTAAAAAACCCTTTCAAAAATATCCACAGCAGATAATACAAAAATTCCACATCTAACTAAAGACGAGGAAAGTATATCTGCAACTCCAGAGAATCCAACAAGACTGAAAATATACTGACAATCTAAGCTGGACAAGAAGAAACAAATGAATAGCAATACATTATTAAGCACACAGCATGTGTGCAACAAAACAAAACCAGAAACTTATCTTTGCTGATATGGTAGCAAGGCAGGAGGAACCAGACAGAGGTAAAGAACCTCTGAACAACCATGGACAACTGGCAAGGACTAATGAATCCTGCAAACCTAAATACCCCAGTCAGAGCTGCAATCAGCAGATACACCTGACCAGGGCTGGGACCCGGAGACAACTGCATTACCATCTACAACCACCGGAGGGAGCCCAGAAGTAGAATTCACAACAGTAATGGTTTTTGAATAGTTGATCGAAATTCTGTTTAGTCGGTTTTAAAATAATATGAAAAGTCAGTATAAAGGGAAACTCTGCTGTTATTGTAGAGAAATTCACACTTGGCCTCACTGCACATTTAATGTTGTTGATCATAAAAGTGACGTTTGGCCAGAAAGACTGGACCTGGTCTTTTAGGGACCATATGAGCACATTCAGCAGCACAGAAGGGAGAGAAGGGAGATTCATCCAATAAGATATCAGGGTTCTAGGAAGCCAACAGCATCATTGCCCTCCGCTTTCTCTTATAGGCCCATTATAATACTTTCTTCAAGTGATTTTCTAACTTGTCAGCATATTCTACGTACGCTGTCATTTGACTTTGTAGTTTACAGATCTGGGCAGGAAACGGTCAGGAGCTTTCATAATTTCACAAAGTAATTTCAACATTTTCAGATGGAGAATGTTGTGGTCTTAAGGCAAAATGGTGATCACATGATTGTGATACGGCCGGACTACACCACCGATGAAGCAGCCACAGCCGGTGACGGAGAAGAATCTGTGACTTCTCTGCATTTAGTGGTTACTACTCACCTGGGTAGTCATATGTAGGAATCTCCTCTTTACACCGCTCATCACCCCTCAGATATGTCTCTGTAGTAATAATATGGGTCAGATCTTCACCCTGAAACAAATATTGTAAAAGTCACAGAGACAGAGAAGTCAGATCTATGATCAGCTCTAATCCTGCCATCTCCATCGTTCTCATTACACAAGTATAAAACATATAATACTGGTGGATAAAACAAGACTGAGCACAAGACCTTCACAGCCGTCTACACATCATAGGGGAGATGTCACTCATGACACCTTCTCTCCATCTACCTGATGATCCTGAGGAACACTGGGATCTTCTTGTTTACAGTCCTGTGGAAGAAGAGGATGGGGACATCTCTCTGGTGTTGTCCTCCTAATGGATAGATCTGGATGAAACATATACAGGGACTGAATTCATTCTTTACATACAGATAATTATAGGCCGTGTGTATTTAGTCCTGTCTATTACCTGGTGATGTAAGGGGCTGATGAACATCCATCATGAAGTCCTTGTACAGACCTTTGTGTCCTTCGAAATACTCCCACTCCTCCATGGAGAAATAGATGGAGACATCCTGACACCTTATAAGAACCTGACACATACAATGATACCGTCATCCCCCCGATCCCTTCATAGCGTTACTATATAATGTCCCAGCATTCCCTGCAGTGTCACCTCTCCAGTCAGCAGCTCAATCATCTTGTAGGTGAGTTCTAGGATCTTCTGGTCATTGATGTCCTCATGTATCAGGGGGTGAGGTGGAGGCCCTGTGATTGGGCTCAGGGGTCTTCCCCATCCCTCAGACACAGGGTCCTGACAGCGCTCACTAGAGGTCTTCTTCACTACTATGTAATCCTGGTTATGGAGAGACACATTAATAAATCTCTCTACAGACATTTCCAGAGTCCTCACCTCTCCTGTTCTGTCCATCTGTTATTCCCATAGAGAAGAATGATGTAATGTGACGTCATCAGAATCTCTCACCTCTCCAGTAAGCCGGAAGAGGATCTCTATGGTGAGGTGTATTATCCTCTTCGCCATCTTGTCTCTGTCCATATCCATCCTTGATGGGTAAATCAGGAAAATTCTCTTATATAGAAGATCTTCACTGAGAGGATCCGATATTGTAGAGACCTGAATGAGAAGATGAGCCGATGTAACATCATAAAAATCCTGTGTAATAATACAATTACTGGAGATAATAAGGGAAACATATGAGGAGATTTATTATTTTATTCAGTTTTCTTGTTTACATCTCCTAATAAAACCTATATATTTAGGCCACAGACAACAAGCAGTTTCTTCCTCGGAGTCGGCAGCTGAATACGTTCCTCATAGACTCATCTTCCATAACGCTAATTCTCGTCTCATTTACCGACACTGGAATCGGCATTAGCAATACTGCAGGAGATATTCATTACACGTGACAGGAGAAATAACTACTTCATGATGAGGACGACATCTTCATCTTCTACTGCGGCTCTAGAAACATATTTGTCCAGAGTCCGTCACTGACTCCATCCCCACCGGCCGTCTATATGAAGGTTTCCCGACAATACTGTGTGGGCAGGGGCATAACTACAACAGGTGCAAGGGTTGCAATCGCACCCGGGCCCTGGAGCCTAGGGGGCCCTCAAAGTCCCTTTGGCCTATAGAAAAAGACTATTGCTATTAAAGATTTAAAATATTTGGGGACCCCATTGAAGCTTTTGCACCGGGGCCCATGAGTTTCAAGTTATGCCACTGTGTGGGGGCCCCGTACTATGAGTGTAATACATGTTTCCTTGGTTCCAGTCTTTTATAGTTGGGTCATTTGTATCTATCAGCGGAAAAGGAACAAAACCATTGTGATTCTTATAAGGAGACAACACAACCCCCCTAAATATAATATTTTATAACAACCCCACAATCTGTGACTCTTCAGGGTTAATCGCTCTCTCACCATTGGATTAGAGCTGATACTATGAAGCTAAAGGGACTAAACAGACTTTCTGTCACCTCCATAAAGGGGCACTTTTCCGTGTTTGTCAGAACTGTCCGAGGATTATTAGAGGGGATAGTTTCCCCCAATTAGAAGGGACACCTGTGGATATTGGGGTCTTTACCTGCTACAGTTCTGGTGTGGACCCTCCACCCACAGAGCCGCACTCCACATACAGCTGTTCTGTGCGCACAGGACCTGTGATGAGGTCACAGGAGGGGAGGGGTCAGGGGTCACATGATCAGGGGCCTCAGTGTATGCAGGACTCTGCTGTGCTGGTTGTCATGGTGCTGGATGAGGGGAAGTTTATGTGTGGGGTCAGGAGGGGTTTACAGTGTGGATGTAGCGGAGCCGTGTGTGTATGAGGTGTACGGAGCGGAGCCATATATATAACAGAAGTACTGGGTGTACGCTGCGCACAGAGCGGAGCCGTGTGTACGAGGTGTACGGAGCTGACTGTATATGCAGCGCCCCAGAGTCCTGGTCGTTGCAGTATCATGGCTCAGCCACTAAGGGGGGCCATGGTGCGTTCGATGGCACTGAAGAAGTTCTCTGAGCAGGTATCACAGTCACCAATACATTTCACAGCTGGGCCTCCGGGGGGAGCTAAGGGTGCTATTCATTAGGCCACTCCCCACCATAGTGGGTAAACTGGGGGTCAGGCAGGAAGTTAGAGAGAACGCTGACGGGATTGAACGGAGCAACACCCCGTGGCAGGGGGTGTTGTGAAGGGAGAGACTGTAGGGTCTCTGCCAGGGGTGGGATCCTGGCAGAGGCTTGGCATTGAAAGAACGTAACGGGTCCGCGCAGGCTCCTGGAAGCGGCGGGACTCAAGAAAGGACTAAGAAGCGAGATAGATTGTGCTGAGTGAGAAACGAAATCAAGCAAAAGGAGATACCAGTGAGGGTTGTGCTGAAAGAGGCAGCACCTTACTGAGGCGCACTACCGGTGGCCGGAACGCCGAGGAGGTAAAGAGTTTCAAGCCATACCTCAGACCTACGGCAGGGCAGTTAGCTTTAGGCGGACTGTCTCACGCATCACCCAGGAAGGCAAAGGGGGGTACCAACAGGAGAGGGGCGCAGATAGAGTCCCGGAAGATCTCCGAGCCTCCCCGTCATACGGGTGCGTTCCTACCATAGTATCTGGAGGGACGAGGAAGATCATTGCGAATTAAGTTGTTGTGAGGGAACACGAGAAACAGACACAACAGTTGTGGGGTACTTTCCGTAAGCACAGCAGGGAAGGACTGCAACACATAGCGCTAGAAGGAAGGCACCGATTTCCACCTGCAAGGAGAGCTCTGGAAGTGCCATTGGACCGGCCGGACTTGCGCAGCCTGGTGAGCCGTATTCTGGACTGAGGACCCAGAGAGCTTCAGTAAAGAGGTAAAGAGACTGCAACCTGGTGTCCTCGTTATTTACCGCGACCTGCACCCCACAACTGCACCGCTACACCGTTACTACACCACTTATTGCACCGGACGTCCCCCACTGACAGACAGGGCCACGGACCGGGTCTAGCCACCGTGACAACCCCAGGACTGAGACCTAGAGGCCCGGCTCCGGGTACCCCTCAGCCCTGCGGCGGTGTGGGGGCGCTCCAAACTTGGCGTCACGAACAGGATCTACTTAAGCCTGAAGAATCGGGTCATGTGTGCCTAGAGACTGTGATTTGTTGTGCTTGGACTGTACTTTATTGAGAGAACTGTGTGCTACTGCTTGCCGTTGAGAGTTCGCGCCAAAATCCGCCGCCATTGCAGCGCTGAGAAGAGCGCAGGAAGAGAAGAGGGGCGTGGAGTGGGCGTAGACGAGCTGCAGAGCGCGAACAACAATGGCCGCCCAGTCTAAGTATTTCTGTGCAGTGAGGACGTGTCCGTCAGCAGCAGAGATCCGCCTCCTAATCCTTAATGGGGGGCGGAGGCAGAGAAAACGAAACTGCTCACGCAGGAGAGAGCGGGAAAAAGACCAGGAAGCGACCCACGTGGAGGACGCTATGGCCAGCAGCTCCGAACCCGATAGCGGGGTTGAAGTGGAAGTCTCCCCTGACTACCCGGATGAGCCCAGCAGCCTGTCCTCCGTGGATAACACCAAATTCCTGAGAGCCGAGATGGAGGATTTATATAACCAGCTCCTCCAACTGCATGTGAGAGTCCAGGCCCCGCATCAGGTGGTACCGGTAGCAGATTCCCGGACATCGGAAGAACCAGCGGGACCTGTTGCGGAAAGTGGAATCGTACCAGTGGGTGAGTCCGCCGATCCTGCCCCACCAGCAGAGGGTGTGTTAGTGGGACCCGTAGCAGCACCACCTCTCCCGGGGACCCATAGACTTCAGCGCCTGTTACCATGGGAGGAAGCCACGGGCATGGAACACCGTATGCGAGCCCCTATCACCCCTACTCCCTTACCGTGCGAGGTCAGTGCGGAGCGCACGGTGTGCCGCTGGGTGAACCCTGGATCCAATCTCATGGGGTTCCCCGGGGTGGAGACCCAGAAGGGAGAAATGGTACAGGCCCTAAGCTGGGAAGAATATCAGATCCAGCTAGAACAGCGGTGGCGGGAGGAAGAGAAAGCACATCAGGCTAAACGGGAGGCCTACCATCAAAAAGATTTGGCGGTCAAGGACCGGGCCCGTAAGGACCCCACCACTCACCAGGCCCCGCGCAGGCAGGGCATCGTCACCGTCTTTAAACTCCAAGGAGGCTGGGGCTTCATTAAAGAACCGGGGCTATACGCGGAGGTCTTTGTTAACCGACGGGATGTCGAGTCACACCTTAGAGAGGGTCACCCCGATCGAGACCTCTATCCGGGAGACAGTGTTACCTACACCCGGCATCTTGGGGAAAAAGGGTGGTTTGCTCTGAATGTCTACAAGAAAGAGAAACCAGCCCCTGTAGCCAAAGTGCCGCCGTGTGACCGATCTGTAACCACCCTGGTCGGCCCCACCTGCCTGACCGCAGAACTTGCGATCTGCCACCCGGTCGCCGCCACCACCGTCGTGCCTAAGGAGGTGCCCCTTCGAGTGACCGATGTTCCTGATGTACCAGCACAGAGAGAAGTGGGGACACAGACCTTGATCGCCGCGCACGACCTGGTCGTACAACAGACCCGAACCCACGGGGTGTATCTGGCAGCGGGAGTGGACCTGACACCTGAATCGCAGGGGTCCGCTCGCCAGGTGGCACCTCATGGAAACTTCTGAAAGAAGAATAAGATTTCACTGCTTGTGAAAATGTACATAGTTACTGTTCATTCCTTTAACTGTTCCTGTTTGCTGCTAAACCCGTCTAGGGTTAAAGGTGATCCCTCTGTTAACCCGGGATCCTCTTTGTTTGTTTTCCTTGTCTGAAGATGTTGCACAAAAGTTTAAAGAACTGCAGAAATCATGGACTGCGCATGATTCAAACTCTCCCTTGTAAAAAGTTTGCACCTTCTTAAGGGTGCTCCCTACTGGTTTTAGCCAAAGACACTTTGCGAAGATATTTGCCCTACTGGTTTGAGCCAAAAGACACTTTGCGAAGATTCCTTCTCTACTGGTTTTAGTTAAAGACACTTTGCGAAGAAACCTTTCCTACTAGTCCTAGTTAAAGACACTTTGTGAAGATCCCGGGCTGGAACTTTGCATAAGACTGGTAGGCTGAGAAGACGAGCTACCTCAGAAAGACTTGGTCCCCTCTTAAAGGGGATGTGACGAAGTAAATTTGAAAGAGATACTGTTACCGAACAGTAATGTGATAATGATGCCTTGAAAAAGAAAATGTAACTGTTTTACATGCCGAGTTATATGTGTTGAAGTTGTTGAAATGTGAAATCTGAATAATGTTTTGTAGAAAGGAAAGATGCAGAGAGCCCGTAGGGGTAGATGTAGAAGCCTGCATAGTTGAAAGTAAAAGAAGTAGTAATGAAGGTGAGGATAGAAGGTAAACCCCGCGTCCCCATTGAAAAGTTACTTTGTTACTAAGGACAGAGAGTGAACCCGTAGGGGTTAGAGAGTGAGTCCTTAAAGGAGCCGAGTAGAGCGGGCTCAGAGTTCTTTAAATGAAAGGAATGTTATGTCTATACTGTGTATAGTAGCGAAAGGCAGTAGGCCCTGGCTGAACAGGGCGGTCCTGTAAAAGAAAGGAGAGGCAGTAGGTCTGGTGCCGTAGGGACAGGCGGTCCTGCAGGTTCACAAGAAGGAGAATGTAAAGTTGAAATGCCTTATAATGTGATTATAGGAAGGCCTTTGATAGACTAAGAGTGTGAGTTTCTTAAAGGCAATGTTAAGTTATTGTTCCAAAAATTGCACTAAGTAGAATACCCGGTTGGGTAACAGAAGTTATTTATGCTCTGTAATTTATAATGTTGATTATGTTTGTAACGTTAAAAGTGTCCTCACCTCCCATAAAGGGAAGCCTACTTAAGTATACTTACTGTTATTTGCACTCAACAAAATTGTATGTCTTTTTGCTAACCTGTATTGTTGTTTTTCTTCCCAGTCCCGGAGTACTGTGTTTAACCAGGGGGGAGTGCAGCGCCCCAGAGTCCTGGTCGTTGCAGTATCATGGCTCAGCCACTAAGGGGGGCCATGGTGCGTTCGATGGCACTGAAGAAGTTCTCTGAGCAGGTATCACAGTCACCAATACATTTCACAGCTGGGCCTCCGGGGGGAGCTAAGGGTGCTATTCATTAGGCCACTCCCCACCATAGTGGGTAAACTGGGGGTCAGGCAGGAAGTTAGAGAGAACGCTGACGGGATTGAACGGAGCAACACCCCGTGGCAGGGGGTGTTGTGAAGGGAGAGACTGTAGGGTCTCTGCCAGGGGTGGGATCCTGGCAGAGGCTTGGCATTGAAAGAACGTAACGGGTCCGCGCAGGCTCCTGGAAGCGGCGGGACTCAAGAAAGGACTAAGAAGCGAGATAGATTGTGCTGAGTGAGAAACGAAATCAAGCGAAAGGAGATACCAGTGAGGGTTGTGCTGAAAGAGGCAGCACCTTACTGAGGCGCACTACCGGTGGCCGGAACGCCGAGGAGGTAAAGAGTTTCAAGCCATACCTCAGACCTACGGCAGGGCAGTTAGCTTTAGGCGGACTGTCTCACGCATCACCCAGGAAGGCAAAGGGGGGTACCAACAGGAGAGGGGCGCAGATAGAGTCCCGGAAGATCTCCGAGCCTCCCCGTCATACGGGTGCGTTCCTACCATAGTATCTGGAGGGACGAGGAAGATCATTGCGAATTAAGTTGTTGTGAGGGAACACGAGAAACAGACACAACAGTTGTGGGGTACTTTCCGTAAGCACAGCAGGGAAGGACTGCAACACATAGCGCTAGAAGGAAGGCACCGATTTCCACCTGCAAGGAGAGCTCTGGAAGTGCCATTGGACCGGCCGGACTTGCGCAGCCTGGTGAGCCGTATTCTGGACTGAGGACCCAGAGAGCTTCAGTAAAGAGGTAAAGAGACTGCAACCTGGTGTCCTCGTTATTTACCGCGACCTGCACCCCACAACTGCACCGCTACACCGTTACTACACCACTTATTGCACCGGACGTCCCCCACTGACAGACAGGGCCACGGACCGGGTCTAGCCACCGTGACAACCCCAGGACTGAGACCTAGAGGCCCGGCTCCGGGTACCCCTCGGCCCTGCGGCGGTGTGGGGGCGCTCCAAATATAATAGAAGTACATGGTGTACGCTGCGCACAGAGCGGAGCCGTGTGCGATGCTTCGGGTATATAGGCCGCAGTGCAGACACTTGCTGAGTGTGAGGAGCGAGTGGAGTGGGATCCCAGTGAGAAGAGAATCTCCGCTGCTCCCACCATTGATGCCGTACACAGAACAGCATACAACCCCCTAAAGTGACCCCATTTCGGACCCTGTACCCACCAGGGAAGTCATCTCAGGGTGTAATGGGCATTTTTATCCCACAGCTGTCACTGGTTTCTTTATCACTCGGTTGTGAAGATAATATTACATTTGTTCTGAGGCGCAGTGAGGGGCTCAGCTCAGGGGGGAAACATCTGAGTGGGCCCCTAACCAGGTGTCACGGTGGTACCTCACCTGCCCTCTCAGCGCCTCCCTACTCACTATGGTCACCGCACGGCTTCTCAGCATGTTGCTTCCATTTGGCCTTATGGCAGGATTGGCCGGTCTCTACAGTAATATAACCCTGCTGTGTCCTTCAGAGATTAGGTCCCCAGCCTATCCTGTGCCGGCAGGTCCTATATTAGGCAGCTCCACCCACCGCCCTGCTGAATGTTGGTTCCTAGGCAGTTTATTCTGTACATGTCCAGTTTGTGTTGCCTGTTGTACCTCACACTTGTGTCTCTGACCCCCGATCAGCTGCTCCAGTCCTGGTGACTACCCTGGAGTAGTACCTGTGTCTATCAGCTGTCCAGCCTGTCCTCTCCATCAGTAACTCTAGTGAAGACCTGGTGGACACCTAGTTACACCCCTCCAGGGTGAGCCCGACCCGTTGTGCAGTGGGTCCACATCCACTAGTGTTACACCAAGTAATTGTGCACATGTCCCAAATTTTGAAGCACAGATCATGCAGTGCACATAGCAGCAAATTTTGTCCACCCCCCAATCCACACCCATTTACCATTTCTTTCTCTCCCAGCAGGAGGAGTTGTCAGAGGGACGCTGGTTGTGAGGAAAATTCAGCAGACGCCTGAGACTGCAGGAAGTAGACCCAAATTCCGGACTGTCCGCTGTATCCGGGACAGATGGGACTAGAGAGGAGCAGGTGGGTTCAGGGGTCTCTGGTCCAGCGTGTGTGGGACCTGGGGATTATTGTTTGTTCCTTCATTCACAGTCGGAGCCTCCAGAACTTCCTCATCGTTATGTAGCGTCACTATACGACATCCAGCTTTGTTGTGTCTGTACGGCCGTGTTCACACGTTCCAGAAACACTGTGTTTTTTGGTTTCTGCAGGATGAAACTCCACAATAACAATCTTCTCCCCCTTATTTGATGCGTTTTTGGTGCAGATGTGAAGCCACATTTTTCATTCACTTTTTATAGCACAGAAAAGCTTTGATTCTACAATTAATAAAGTTTCTGCAATTTTTACCTGCGTTTTTATTAGGCTCCACATAGAAGACGAGAAAAAAAGCAACAAAACCGCACAGATTAGCCACATCCTTGGGGCACAGCAGGCGTCTTCTATGTTATAGTAGTTTTTATTAAGGATTTAAGGACACAGACAAGAACCAAATAACAGGAAAAAAGAGAAATATAAAGGGATGAAAGATAGAGGCAAAATACAGGGTGGAAAGGGTTAAGGATGAGAAGGGGGAGGGAAATATGGTTTATTGGGGAAAAGGGAAAAATAAAAGGGATAGAAGGACAATGAAAAATATTGGTCTGTACAGGATAGGCAGGGGAAGGGGTTACTGTACATATATAATACCTTATATATAAAACATTTAAAAGGCCGGAGGAGAAGAAAAGGAACAGGAAAGGCAAGGAAAGAAAAGGGGAAGGAAGAACAGCGGTAACAGGCGGAGGGACGACATATAGAGAAATACTGACTGTTACATAATGTGAGATACTGATTGCTGGATCCTAATAGCGGCGCAGATCTCATGGAATCTCATCCACTTTGCTTGGACAGTTAAACAGCAGAATTTATATGAAAAAAAGGCAGCAGAAAATCCTCAGCATTTACTCTACATGTGAACATGATCTACATTTCACAGCAGAGTGGACGTGATTCCATGAAATCTCCGCTCTCTGTGGCCTGAAGACGCTGCTGAACTCTGGGGTTTGATGCATTTTTTCTCTATAGGCTTCTTCTGAAAAAACGTAAGAAGAAAAAAAATGTATGAAGAGAAAAAAACGCAGTTACATTTTTAAGCGCAGAAACAAAGCTTTTCTGTACTATTAATAAATTGTTAAACGCGGCTTCATATCTGCCTCAAAAACGCATAAAAAATGGGGGGGGGAAATCTGGTGTGGACACATGCAGAAAAAAAGCAGAAGAAAGAACTCGGCATTTACGCTATGTGTGAACACGGTCTCAGCGTTACAGTTTTATTACAGTATTTTATGGGTTTAATAGAGAAAAATATCAATTACGCCTTTTTTTTCCCCCATAATTTACCAATTCCTGTAAATAATCTGATCGCTGTGTTGTGCGGGTCGTTACGATTATATTGACACAAATATGTCTGGGTCATTTACGGATTTGTGATGACATTATTTTTTCATTATCAAGTGTTTTTCATTATTATTTTTTAGTAATTTTATAGGATGAAAAAATCTCTTGTTCTCCTCTAGGACACAGAAACATCCATTGTACACAGCAGTGTATTTCTATCAGTATAATCTGCCTGTAGTCAGAGCCTGGAATATGGATCAAGTACACAGAATTCTGCCAGAGCCTTCAGCAGAGATTGTGGCTCAGCAGCTGAAAGTACCTGTCAGTAATGCTGAGGCCACGGGTTCAAGATCTGGGAGCCTAATGGAAAAAAAGCATTTTTGTAATTGCTTATTATTTTTAATACTTTTATAGGAGCAAAAAATATATTTTTCTTCACCTCAGTATACAGGCACCATAAAAATACATTGTTATACAGTTGTGCTCACAAGTTTACATACCCTGGCAGAACTTTTGGCTTCTTGGCCTTTTTTTCAGAGAATATGAATGATAACACCAAAACATTTTCTCCACTCATGGTTAGTGGTTGGGTGAAGCCATTTATTGTCAAACTATTGTGTTTTCTCTTTTTAAATCATAATGACAACCCAAAGCATCCAAATGACCCTGATCAAAAGTTCACATACCCTGGGGATTTTGGCCTGATAACATGCACAGAAGTTGACACAAATGGGCTTGAATGGCTACTAATGGTAACATCCTCACCTATGACCTGTGACAAATGTCTGGAAAATTGTTCAGGATGCAAAGAAATACCCATAAGAATTGGCAGACACAAGTGATGCTATCTGCATGATAAAGGTATATATTACTATAATAAGAGTATGGATGCATTTACTGCACATAATAGATTAATAAATAAAAAATAAAATGAATTAGGGTAGTGGATAACTTCTTTAATATTTGGTACAGAAATCTTTGTTTGAAATTAAAGAGGTCAGACATTTCCTGTAGTCCTTGACCAAGTTTGCACACAATGCAGCAGGGATTTTGACCCATTCCTCCATACAGATTTGCTCCAAATCGTTCAGGTTTCGGGGCTGTCGGTGTGTAACATTGATATTCAGCTCTCTCCAAAGATTTTCTATTGATTTCAGGACTGGAGACTGGCCAGGCCACTGCAGGACCTTGAAATGCTTCTTACAGAGCCACTCCTTAGTTGCTCTTGCTGTGTGTTTTGGGTCATCGCCATGCTGGAAGACTCAGCCACGACCAATCTTCAATGCTCCTATGAAAAGAAGGAGGTTGTTGGCCAAAATTTTGCAATCCATGACCCATCCATCCTCCCTTCAATACAGTGAAGTTGTCCTGTCTGCTTTGCAGAAAAGCACCCTCAAAGAATGAGGTTTCCCCCACCATGCTTCATGGTTCGAACAGTGTTCTTCTTCCTCCAATATGGTCATGTAATTGATAGCAAAAAGTTCTATTTTTGTCTCATCTTACTACATGACCTTCTCCATTGCCTCCTCTGGATCATCCAGATGGCAATTGGTGAAATTCTAACGGGCCTTGACATGCGCTGGCGTGAGCAACAGAACCTTGCGTGCCCTGAAAGATTTTAATCCATGATGGCAGAATGTGTTTTTAGCACTACTACCAGCACCGCTGCATGGTGTCACCTTCCCCCTCCATGCTGGGACACTTACTCACTGCCCCGGATCCTTGGAGCAAATCATCTGCATACTCCTGCTTCCTGGTTGTGTGAGCGCTGCAACACCCAGCGGCACACCTAGTACGCACGTGCCACACTCCCCCATTTTTAATGGGGCAGAGCAAGCATATGCTAAATGCGCTCAGCGCTCAGAGCTATTCAGTATAATTACTACACCTGTAAAATGGCCTCCAGCCAATTTCTGGGAGTCATCCTGTGTGCATTCTCTGTAGTCAGCCGTGTGCATGTATATGTGATGATTGCTCCAGCGGCACTGAAAACATGCTCTGACATCACACTAGCAGCAGGGCAGGCCAGCACCTCCGAGGCATATAAGGAGAGGTCTGGCCAACTGTGCAGCTTGGATACCCAGAAATTAAATGGAACTGAAGCATCAGGAAGGACACAGGTATTGTCACTTAGATACACATTGATCATGTTGTTCAACTTCTGCCTGCTTTACATTGTTACCAGTCCACATAGCCCTTGCTGATGAGCCGGTTTATTGAAGATGGCCCAGTTTGTGAACATTTTCCCCCCACCTCTTTTGTACCAGCTGGGCGTGTCTCTCCCCATTAATGCATGCTGTTGCAAAGAGCTGGTACCTCTGCTACCAGCGGTGTCTGAGTCTGATGCTGTCATCAAATGATCGACAACATCAAATGATCGACAACAGCCCTCTTGATGGATTCAGGTGGCCAACCAGTATAAGTTGCTGTTGAAAATGGGGTTCACGCGAGGGTCTTTGGACAGACAATTAGACATGAACTGTGCCATGTGTGCCAAGCTGCACTGAGGCAAATGTTCTGTGGCCCCAGAAGGAGGAACAATACCCACCCTCTCCTCCTCCTCCTCTCCAGCCCACCCATGCTGGACAGACCTGAAGCTGGGGTTGGGAGTCCCCTCTGTACCACATAAAAATAAGTCCTCTCCCTCCTCCTCTTTATCACCCAATCTTGCTTCATCATGATATTTTACGTTATAATAGATGAATGTGGTTATAATCTGCGCTGCTGTAACAAATAATGAATCCAGATATAGTTGTAAGGTGTTCGGGTGGTTTATTCAACGCGTTTCGAAGCTCATGGCTTCTTCTTCAGGAAGTTTCCACACAAAGATATATCTAAAGGTATATCTTTGTGTGGAAACTTCCTGAAGAAGAAGCCATGAGCTTCGAAACGCGTTGAATAAACCACCCGAACACCTTACAACTATATCTGGATTCATTATTTGTTACAGCAGCGCAGATTATAACCACATTCATCTATTATAACGTCTCTAAGAGGTCGCAGCGCCGACCTGTGGATCTGCAGCAGCTGACAAATTACACGCCTTTACTTTGCACCACCAGGTGAGCAGTTCTCTTATAATTCTGTAAGAGCAGTCCTGAGGATAAGACCCTATTTGCGCTTTTTTGTCTCCTATTTCTTCTATACTCATCATGATATTGGCTGGGCTGGGTAGGATCACCCAGTGTGAAATCTTGCTCCATACAGACTGATTTTTAGATTATGCAGCGATTCTTTCAACATACATAGCATTGGGATGATAACACTAAAAATAGCCTCATCACCACTCACAAGTTATCAAGCACCTCACAAATGTCAGCAATCCACACCCACTCGACAGTTATGTGTTTTGGCTGAGTCGCAGTCTGACAGGCATGTTTAAGCTGGTATTCAGAAAGTGCCCTCTGCTGCTCACTAATCCTTGCCAACATATGATATGTTCAGTTCCACCGTGTGGCCAGGTCGCAAATGAGTCAGTGATTTTGCAAATTAAATTGCTTTTGAAGCACTGCAAGATCGGCAACAGCGGTAGAGGAATGGCAGAAATGGGCACAAATATGGCGCACCTTCTCAAGTAGGTATGGCAAGTCAGGGTATGTTTTGATAAATTTCTTAACCACTAGGTTCAGCACGTGAGCCATGCATGGCACGTGTACAAGCTTTCTGAGCTTTAATGCCGCCACCAGGTTACGCCCATTATCGCAGACAACCTGACCGGGTTCGAGTTGCAGTGGGGAGAGCCACTGATCGGTCTGTTTTATTCCTTTCCACAGCTCTGCTGCAGTGTGTGATGTTGGAACTGAACAGATCAGCTTCAGCAGATCGTATTCCCGCTTTGCCGATGCGCTGCTGCACAGTTCCCAACTTGTGAGTGATGTGGAGGGTAATTCAGCATAGGATGAGGAGGTGGAAGAGTAGGAGGAAGAGGGGAGGCTTGATGTATATGATGCAGAAACCATGACTAAGTTTGTGCCCGCTATATGTGGCTTGGGTAGGATAACTGATGTTCCAGTTTGCGACTTTGTCCCACCCTCCACCAGGTTCAGCCAGTGTGCCATGACAGAAATGTATCATCTCTGTCCACAACTACTTGTCCACGTGTCTGTTGTTAGGTGGACTTTCCTGGTTACGGCATTGGTGAGTGCACGCTTTAGATTGTTTAACACGTGCTGGTGTAATGCAGGGATGGCACACCAGGAAAAATAGTGCCGGCTGGGAACAGAGTAACGTGGGGCAGCCACAGCTAAGAAATCATGGAAATACGGTCCCCACAAGCCTAAGTGGCAACATCTCCACGGCTAGCAACTTGGCAATGTGCGCATTTAGTGTTTGTGCTTGTGGGTGCGTGGGTTGGTATTTACGCTTCCTTTCATAGATCTGGGGAACGGACAACTGGACTCTTGGCTGGGACAAACAAGTGGATGGGATTGTTGTGTCCTGTATCTCTGCAACTGCAGATTGTGAGCAGGAGGTATGGGCATCTAATTCCTGGCCAGCAGATTGGTAAGGATGGATCACAAGAGAGATGGCAGTGGTTTGACTCACAGACACTGATTTGGTACTCTGTTGTTCCGCCGACTAGGGTGCTTGGCTGCCATGTGTTTACACATACTGGTTGTGCTCTGGTTGCCTTTGCCCTGGCCTCTGCTCAGCTTCGTATGGAAGATGCTACAGATGGCAAGGTTTGGTTCAGAAGGACCATCCAAAAAAAATTCTAGACAGAGGATGAATGCCACCTTGCCTTGACTTGGGACACAGAGGGATTGCTCTTGGCAACCATTGACACACTCCGCACTCTGCTCAAACCAGTAGCCCTCGGTTAATTGTTGGTGCTACATATCCACCTTCTTTCGCTGTGCTGCTGTGTTGGCTATGCGTACCAACGGTCCAGGTAGGATCAGTGGACTCATCATCGACCACCTGGTCGTACAAGTCATCCTTCTTCCGTGTTGACATTGTCGGCTGGCCAGATGGCAACTGTGTCTCATCATCATCAGCCTCCACGTGGCTGAAAGTGGCTTTCTTCTGTGTGTGGGTTTTCATATATTTGGCCATGAACAGACGATACCTCCTCACGTTCCTCTTCAATGTTGCACATTGAGAGGCCAGACGCAACCAAAGGATAATATGTACCAAACATCATCGGAGTGGCCAAGCATGGGGTCAAATGTTTCCTGTGACTGCTGAGGGGGGGCGGAAGTAGGAACAGGTTGAGGATTGGATGACCCAGCATTCTGTGTATCGACAGTAGACTGTGTGGTTGTGGAGGATTGGGTGCTACTAGAAAATTTCATTGAGGCCTTATCTGCCATCCAAGACAGTATCTGCTCTTGCTCTTCTGGCTTCCAGACACGTTTACATTCCAGACCTGGAATTTTCAACAGGAACATAGATGCATCAACCTTCTTCTGTCTCACTGACTCAGCGCCTTGTCAGGCACCACTGACAACCCCACGTTCACTTCCCTTCACAACAGGCTTTTTGGGAATTTGTTTTTTTTTTGTGAGAGATATAGAAGTTCAGATGCAGATATTGGGGAACAAGGAACAGTTCGTGCTCTGTGGAAGGTAGCCCTACAGCCTAGTACTGCTTTGTGTTTTACAAACAGCACTGCAAAAAAATTGAACTGAGTTTAACACCGAATATTTTGCTCTACAGTCACCACAGAAGACAACAAAGCTGGCTCCGTGTCAGTTGTGCAGTAACATGCCTGCTATTCGGTGTGCAAACAGCACTGTAAAGGAAAAAAAATTGAAATGAGTTTAACGCTGAATATTTTGCTCACCAGTCACCACAGAAGACAATGCACCTGGCTGAGTGTCAGTTGTTCTGTAACGTGTGTGTTATTCGGTGTGCAAACAGCACCGTAAAGGCAAAAAATTGATCTGAGTTTAACGCCGAATATTTTGCTCGACAGTCACCACAGAAGACAACGGAGCTGGCTGCGTGTCAGTTGTGCAGTAACATGCGTACTATTCGGTGTGCAAACAGTACCACAAGAGCAAATAAATTGGCCTGCAGGGGTAAATGTGACCCCAAGAATAGCTGGTAAAACTGTCACTACTCCCTGACCTTATACAGTACTTTCTGCAAGAGCAGAGATATTGAGGTTCTATGTACGTACTGTAACTCTCCTGCCTGTCTCCCTGTACTACTACAGTCACCTACTACTAGAATAGCTCTCACAAGAGCTTTTGCGTTTTTTTAGATGATTTCTGGATGATTTCCAAATGCACAACTCTCCCTAGCAGCTGCTCACACTCTCCCTATGCTAGCACTAGCTGTGTTCCGGATGCAATGTGCAGAAAATGGTGCCGACAGGGCATTTCTTGAGCTTATGAGTCACAGCCTACTATGATGACTCATCTATGACGCTGTGCAGCCAGCCAATCACAGTAATTCCGCCCACAACCAAGAAGGCTGTGGCATTACTGTGATTGGCTAATCTTGGGCGGGAGATACGAATATTGCGAGGCGAGTAGTGAAATACTCACTAGGATTCGAGTACCGCATTACTAGCCGAGTACCGAATCCTAGCAAATATGCTCGCTCATCCCTAATAAGGAATCCCACCTTGACCCAATCAGAGGGGAAACTGGAAGCATTTAATTCGATGTACAGCAAGCACCGCTCCAGGAACCCTTGGCACTCCTTAGGATCTCCATAGTACTTTGGCAGATCCAAAGCGGTGTGCTTGTTGATTTCGTAAGCCAGAAGTTTACAACAGAAATTACCATTGGGGAAACAAATTCATTTGGTTGCTCATACTGGCAAAAAAAAAATTATCTTGCTCCGAGAGCGTAGGACCTTTGGACTCAGCGGGGGCCATGGCCTGAGCAAACTGTAACGCTTGTGCCTGACTGGTTGGCGTGAGCATGGGGGGTGTGGCCCCACTGTGCCACAAACCAGACAACCCTGGAAGAGTCATGACTAAGCAGCTACCTTGGTGATCGCTGGAGCCTATGATTGTGAGGTCAGGTTTGTGCGGCAGGTAGCTGCCAGGTACCACTCCAGGGTGGTGTCTGGCTGTGGCTGCTGATCCCTCTGGGGAACGGAACACTCAGGTGCAGGCGAGGGTCGATGGGCAGGACTGGCAGGTAGGATAGGCGGGCACAGCTGGTACTCTGGCAGGACAGGCGGGCACATTTGGCACACTGGAAGGACAGGCGTGCACGGTTGAGATACTGGAGGCGGGCACAGCTAGCGGTACTGGAACCTGTTAGGGTAGGATAGGAACATAGACAGGTATGCGTGGTATATGGGAACAGGTAGGGACTAGTGATGGGCGAGTATGCTCGTTGCTCAGGTGGTCTCCGAGTGTTTGTTAGTGCTCTGAGATTTAGTTTTAGTTACCGCAGCTGCATGATTTACGACTGCAGGACAGCCTGAGTACATGTGAAGTAGAAAACCCGAGCAACAAGTATACTCGCTCATCACTAGTAAGGACCTGTTCACACTGGAGGTTAAGGATCTGATACAAGAGGGACTGGAATACAGACAGATAAGAGTGGGATACAGGAAGGGGTGGAGCTGGGACTGACTTGGAAAGGACAGAGACATGGACTGGAATGAGTGACTTATGGGAACAGGTAGAAACCTGTTCAGATTGGAGAAGTGAGGTCCTGCAGAGTGCGGAACAGGAGCGGAGCAGAACCACAAGGTAGCAGAGTGGAGAGTAGAATAGAGCCGCTGGTTGCAGAGCAACGAGCAGAGCCGCAAGGAGCGGAGCAAGGCAGAACCGCAAGGAGCGGAGCAAGGCAGAACCGCAAGGAGAGGAACTGAGAGCAGAGCAAAGCCGCAGTTTGTGGCAAACACAGCAGAAGTAAACACAGAGAGCGGAGCACAAGGATACACCCAGCAGGGTAGGAAAGGCTACAGACAAGGTTACAAGTACACACAGGAATAGGGCAGTTCAGACTAGGTCAGGTACAGGAACAGATTTAGGATACAGGGTACGGGCCAGGGTATGCAGCCCCCTGGAGGCGGAAATGAGAGTCACAGGTACAGGACTGAGTTCAGACTAGGTCAGGTACAGGAACAGATTCAGGATAGAGGGTATGGGCCAGGGTATGCGGCCCCCTGGAGGCGGAAACGAGAGTCATAGGTACAGGACTGAGTTCAGACTAGGTCAGGTACAGATTCAGTATAGAGGGTATGAGCTAGGGTATGCAGCCCCCTGGAGGCGGAAATGTGAGACACAGCTACAGGCCATTGTATGAAGCCCCTCTGGTTGGCTAAAACAAGAGACACAGGAATACAGGACCTGGCAACTCATCAGCAAGACACTAACTGAGAAAGAGTGTTGCTCAGGCATTCCCCTAGGGGTGGGAATGCCTTATGTACCTGAGGCCTCTTGGCAATTGGCTGGGGACACCTTAGGAAAGTGCACACTGTATAAGAACCAGGAAGTGCCAACACCACCCCCCTATGCACATAGCCAGGAAGTATGCAAAGAGCAGGCAGGAGACATGCTGCACACAGCATGGAGCCAGCAGAAGACAGAACTCACAGCATGGCCCGGTGTAGTGAGTAAGTAGATGTGTAAGGCAGGTAGGGGATGGGAGGCCATGCAGTGATGCCAGCATGATTGTTACACTGACTACTGTAATCATGGTATCCAGGTCCAGAAAGGATGCACATGCAATGATTCCTTGTTGGTAGGTTAAATTTACCAATTGCATTATGTGTATTGGCTATGTGATGACATGAAAATTAGGCCCAGACTGTACACCCCTTGGAAAGGATGATGTGCTTTGATAAAAGCCCTTATGCCCTTCCATATATTTGATCTACCCAGATGGGATCAAGTACTCTGAGATGACTACCTACCCAAGAAGGTAAAAAGGGAACTACATACTCCCTGAATGACCCCATATCTACATAGGCACCATTGGGGTCTCGCAGGGAATACCTAACGAGTTCAAAGCCAGAAATAAGGTAACAGGTGGATTTGAATCAATCATCCCTATGATTGGGATAAACAAGAATGTAAAATGGATAAACTAGCTATACTATAATCAGTAAAGGTTTGTTAATTTCACTAGTATGCTATAAGGGGACTCATTGAGCAACTAGGCCCCACATCCATCATGGCCTTCCAGACCAGGATGGGCCTAGACATGATCCTGGTAGAAAAAAGTGGAGTCTGCTAAATGATGGATACTAGCTGCTGCACTTACATACCTAACAACACAGCTTCAGATGGGAGCATATCCAGAGCCCTTACTGACCTATCAGAAGAACTAGCAGAAGCTCAGGGGCAAAGGATCAATGGGACACCTGGTTTGGGTGGTGGGATGGGTGGCAAAGAGCACTCACAAAATTTAGAATAGCTATTCTATGTATTTTGATTGCATTAGCCTTAATTCTATCATGCATAGCTCCATGCCTTAAGAAAATTATGATGAAAACCAAGGAAACCACGGTGATGACCATGCACACCAACTTCGATGATCTTCTATATGAAAGATGCTGCTGTGAAACTGTAAGGAGAAGAATCCAGCTAGGCGTGCTTTCTTTGTGACGGGTCCGGAACTGTTGGGGCTGTCAACTATGCTGCAGAGGGGAAAGCTTAAGGCCCATTCCCGGCAGTTGAGAAAAGGGGGCGTGGTCAACCCCTTCACCCCCAAGGGTGGTTTGCACGTTAATGACCAGGCCAATTTTTACAATTCTGACCCCTGTCCCTTTATGAGGCTATACCTCTGTAACGCTTTGACGGATCTTGGCGATTCTGACATTGTTTTCTCGTGACATATTGTACTTCATGATAGTGGTAAAATTTATTCGATATAACTTGCGTTTATTTGTGAAAAAAAATTGAAATTTGGCAAAACTTTTGAAAAATTCGCAATTTTTATGTCCTTAAATCACAGACATATGTCATGCAAAATACTTAATAAGTAACATTTCCCACATGTCTACTTTACATCAGCACAATTTTGGAACCAAAATTTTTTTTTGTTAGGGAGTTATAAGGGTTAAAAGTTGACCAGAAATTTCTCATTTTTACAACACCATTTTTTTTTAGGGACCACATCTCATTTGAAGTCATTTTGAGGGGTCTATATGATAGAAAATACCCAAGTGTGACACCATTCTAAAAACTGCACCCCTCAAGGTGCTCAAAACCACATTCAAGAAGTTCATTAACCCTTCAGGTGTTTCACAGGAATTTTTGGAATGTTTAAATAAAAATGAACATTTAACTTTTTTTCACACAAAATTTATTTCAGCTCCAATTTGTTTTATTTTACCAAGGGTAACAGGAGAAAATGGACCCCCAAAGTTGTTGTACAATTTGTCCTGAGTACGCTGATACCCCATATGTGGGTGTAAACCATTGTTTGGGCGCATGGCAGAGCTTGGAAGGGAAGGAGCGCCATTTGACTTTTCAATGCAAAATTGACTGGAATTGAGATGGGACGCCATGTTGCATTTGGAGAGCCCCTGATGTGCCTAAACATTGAAACCTCCTACAAGTGACACCATTTTGGAAAGTAGACCCCCTAAGGAACTTATCTAGATGTGTGGTGAGCACTTTGACCCACCAAGTGCTTCACAGAAGTTTATAATGCAGAGCCGTAAAAATAAAAAATCATATTTTTTCACAAAAATGATCTTTTCGCCCCCAATTTTTTATTTTCCCAAGGGTAAGAGAATTTGGACCTAAAAAATGTTGTGCAATTTGTCCTGAGTACGCTGATACCCCATATGTCGGTGTAAACCATTATTTGGGCGCATGGCAGAGCTTGGAAGGGAAGGAGCGCCATTTGACTTTTCAATGCAAAATTGACTGGAATTGAGATGGGACGCCATGTTGCTTTTGGAGAGCCCCTGATGTTCCTGAACAGTGGAAACTCCCCAATTCTACCTGAAACCCTAACCCAAACACACCCCTAACCCTAATCCCAACGGTAACCCTAACCATACCCCTAGCCCTGACACACCCATAATTCTAATCCCAATCCTAATCCCAACCGTAAATGTAATCCAAACCCTAACCCTAACTTTAGCCCCAACCCTAACCCTAACTTTAGCCCCAACCCTAACCCTAACTTTACCTCCAACCCTAGCTCTAACCCTAGCCCTAACCCTAACTTTAGCCCCAACCCTAACCCTAGCCCTAACCTTAGCCCTAACCCTAACCCTAATGGAAAAATGGAAATAAATACATTTTTTTTATTTTTTTATTTTTCCCTAACTAAGGGGGTGATGAAGGGGGGTTTGATTTACTTTTATAGCGGGTTATTTTTTATGATTGGCAGCCGTCACACACTGAAAGACGCTTTTTATTGCAAAAAATATTTTTTGCGTTACCACATTTTAAGAGCTATAATTTTTCCATATTTGAGTCCACAGAGTCATGTGAGGTCTTGTTTTTTGCGGGACGAGTTGATGTTTTTATTGGTAACATGTTTGGGCACGGGAGAATTTTTGATCGCTTTTTATTCCGATTTTTGTGAGGCAGAATGATCAAAAACCAGCTATTCATGAATTTCTTTTGGGGGAGGCGTTTATACCGTTCCGCGTTTGGTAAAATTGATAAAGAAGTTTTATTCTTCGGGTCAGTACGATTACAGCGATACCTCATTTATATCATTTTTTTATGTTTTGGCACTTTTATACGATAAAAGCTATTTTATAGAAAAAATAATTATTTTGGTATCGCTTTATTCTCAGGACTATAACTTTTTTATTTTTTTGCTGATGATACTGTATGGCGGCTCGTTTTTTGCGGGACAAGATGACCTTTTCAGCGGTACCATGGTTATTTATATCTGTCTTTTTCATCGCGTGTTATTCCACTTTTTGTTCAGCGGTATGGCAATAAAGCGTTGTTTTTTGCCTGTTTTTTTTTTTTTTTTCCTTACGGTGTTTCCTGAAGGGGTTAACTAGTGGGGCAGTTTTATAGGTTGGGTCGTTACGGACGCGGCGATACTAAATATGTGTACTTTTATTGTTTTTATTTTAATTAAAGTAATGTATTTATGGGAATAATATATATATATTTTTTCTTTATTTAGGAATTTATTTTTTATTTATTTTTTTACACATGTGGAAACATTTTTGTTTTACTTTGTCCCAGGGAGGGACATTACAGATCGGTGATCTGACAGTGTGCACAGCACTCTGTCAGATCACCGATCTCACTGACAGGGCTGCAGGCTTACCAGCGCCTGCTCTGAGCAGGCACTCGGTAAGCCACCTCCCTCCCTGCAGGACCCGGATGCCGCGGCCATCTTGGATCCGGGACATGCGGCGAGGAGGGGGGTAGGAGACCCTCGGAGCAACGCGATCACATCGCGTTGCTGCGGGGGTCTCAGGGAAGCCCGCAGGGAGCCCCCTCCCTGCGCGATGCTTCCCTATACCGCCGGTACACCGCGTTCATGTATGATCGCGGTGTGCCGGGGGTTAATGTGCCGGGGGCGGTCCGTGACCGCTCCTGGCACATAGTGCCGAATGTCAGCTGCGATATGCAGCTGACACCCGGCCGCGATCGGCCGCGCTCCCCCCGTGAGCGCGGCCGATCGCGTATGATGTACTATCCCGTCGGTGGTCATACGGGCCCACCCCACCTCGACGGGATGGTACGTCAGATGTCAGAAAGGGGTTAAGCTGAGGGAACTGCAGCGTGCGAGTAATCTGACAGTTACGGCGGGTATGTGCAGCGTGCAAGAGGTCAGAGTAGAGGCTCCTAATGCGGAGTATCCTGAGAGAGCAGGCCTAAGACTTGAAGGCCAGAGGGCGATAAACGGAGACTGTTGTCAGAGCCTTGTACCGATATAGCTGACACTGCTGACTCTGAGACAAAGGGCCCGTGTACGGGACATAGCCTCGCGCCCACGCAGACTGGAGAGTCATATCACCCATTGTGAATTTTTTCCTGATAACCTTCTAAACAGACCCCACATAGGGGAAACCGCCGTGCAGGACAGAGACATTGCCTTGTGCATTCCTTCTCCTTCCAGACCCAAAGCCAGCATCGGGACCACAAGGAAACATTGCCCACAACAGGATCACATTTATGGGATTCAAAAGGTCCAACAAAACGCAAAGGGGGACAACTTCCTGAAACAGATGTCCAAAATTGAGTCGGAATGGATATTCAGGTTGGATTGCCTCACCCCTAAAGGCCTTAATCATGAGCTTGAACTTCATGCCTTTTAGGCGGTGCACGCGGTGGTTCATGTTCAACTTTTATTTTTTTAACTTTTTGTGTCTCAGTATATTCATATTTTTAGTATATCTGTAAACGTCAGGTTTGGTGTGGTGTCTGCATGACACCTTTGGGTACAACCTTGATGTTTTTAGTGGCACACAGCCTCACATATATTTATACATATATATTTATATCTATATTTTAAAAGGTGCATTATTTCTGTGTATAGAGGTTTGTGCCTTTTAATGGACGTTTTATGACATCACATTTGTGGTTTTTAGTGATTTTTAGTATTTATCTAGAAATAAAGTTTATTATTTATTTTTTACACATGTATGTCTTTCGAATGGGTGTCATATACACATATATACATTATTTAGGTTTTCGGAATATTATTTGGCATAAGTCACGTTCCTTGCAATAATCCTGATATCATTATAGGGTTCGGCACTGCGTGACGGCATTTGGATGCTAATATAGGCTTATATAGGTAAAGACACCTGGGGCGGGATTTGGAGGTTTTTGGGGGCAGGCACACACTCTCAGCGAAGGCACATATTAAGGGAAGCTCTAACACAGGGCTTCAACCCTGACGAAGATGGGCGCATCCCTTTGAAACGCGTTGGTAGTCTTTTTGTCCCTTTCGCTGCTCCGTAGATCTGTGACGTCACATCTGAGCTGGCGCAGATGCTGGCGGCCATTTTTTTCCAGCCGTAACCAGGGACGCCACCAGCCGGGGCTCCTCTGGTAAGGTTCAGCATAGTTTCCCCAATATAAATACTTCCAGGGCACCTCGTACATTGTATCATGTACACCACGTTGGAGGATGTACAAGAAAAGGAACCCATGACCTTATAGTCCTGATTTGTGTTTGATACACGGACTATGCTTGTTGGTAATATGTGGGTACACGTTTTGCATTTTTTATTGTTACAGGGGAATGTGCCAGTCACTGATGGTGATGAGAGGACACTTCTGACAAGCAGATTCCTTAAGTTAGGGGGCTGTTTATAGAAGAGAAGTGGTAGTTCTGGGAATATGTCTTTCAATTTGTGATCTCTATGGAATATGGGTTGGAGATCAGCACCAATTTTCCTTAGGGTACTTTCACACTAGTGTTTTTTGCAATCTGTTGCAATGCGTAGTTTTGCAGAAAAAACGCATCCTGCAAAAGTGCTTGCAGGATGCGTTTTTTCCCCATAGACTAACATTAACCGATGCATTGCGACGGATTGACACACGTCGCAAACGTCGTGCGACGGTTGCGTCATGTTGTGGCGGACCGTCGGCCGCAAAAAACGTTGCTTGCAACGTTTTTTGCAGCGTCGTGTCCGCAATTTTCGACCGCGCATGCGTGGCCGGACCTCCGCCCCCACCTCCCCGCACCTCACAATGGGGCAGCGGATGCGTGGAAAAACAGCATCCGCTGCCCTCGTTGCACCGGCACTTGCACAGTATGCGTCGGTACGTCAGGCCGACGCAGCGTGACGGCCCCGTACCGACGCTAGTGTGAAAGTAGCCTAAGGATGCTCATGTGGGGGTTGTATGTGACCACAAGAGGTACCCTGTTGTTATCCTCTCTGTTTGTAATCCAGGAAGCTGTTTCTTGGGATCCTTGTAGCCCTGTGGATCTGCTCATCTATTACCAGTGGATGGTATCCTTGTTGTAGGAATTTGATTAACTTGGCTTATCTATGGACTCATGACACTTCCCACCCCCTAACAAATGTCCTCCTGTAGTATTCTTTAAATGTGCTTGTTCTTATTAATCTATTTGTAATCTTGCCTGAAGAAGGAGCCACTGTGCTCTGAAAGCTTGCAAACATATTATTTTCTGGTTAGCCAATAAAGGTATCACTCCTAGAATACTTCTGTCATCATTGGGCAGAAAAGTATTCACATTGATAATCTATAAAAGGATGTGCCTTCCGATCAATAAACGGATTTGCTGCTAGTGACTGTGTTGTCAATCACGAGTGGTTTTTCTCCATGCACGTAAAATATCTCTCAGAGATACAATTTGGCCAAAGACAATTAAGATCACACCCTAGCGTGACCCCTTCAACAGTCCTGATGAAGAAGACTGCAGCACTTTGAAATGTGTTGACTGAATAAAGGAAAAACAGCAAATACTTTCGGTCTGGACTTGGATCTATTATATGTGATATCAGCAGTGCAGATTATCAGCAAATTCTCATTATCTGTGATTTCTTGGTCTGATGGTCTGTTGGACCTGCAGCTGCTGGATTTATAAGCCATAGAAATGTTGTTTATACACAACTAAATCAGGTTAGCATAACCTTATTTATCATCTTCATCTCCTTCCGATTATTATTATTTATTTATATAGCACCATTGATTCCATGGTGCTGTACATGAGAAGGGGTTACATACAAGTTACAGATATCACTTACAGTAAACAAACTAACAATGACAGACTGGTACAGAGGGGCGAGGACCCTGCCCTTGCGGGCTTACATTCTGCAGGATTATGGGGAAGGAGACAGTAGGTTGGGGGATTAAACTCTATTGTACTATTTTTCTCCTTCTAGTTTTATCTACGTCCCATTTGGGAACTGCTTCTGCGATGTCTTGTGGTATGATCAATACAGGTCAAATGATATAAATAGGGGCAGTACACAAGCAAACTAATTATGATAACGGAAAGGCAGATATTCTATTGTATACACATTATAAAAAAATAATATGAATACAGATTTCTCTGGAGTGTTATCGGAGGGGGAGTGTATTAGATTGAATGAAAAAAATCAAATCCTTGGAAGATGACAACTTTATTGTATCTTATGTGTAACAATAATGTTCACTGTTCAAAAAATAAACTGAACACTTAAACAACAGAATATAACTCCAAGTAAATCAAACTTCTGTGAAATCAAACAGTCCACTTAGGAAGCAACACTGATTGACAATCAATTTCATATGCTGTTGTGCAAATGGAATAGACAACAGATGGAAATTATTGGCAATTATCAAGACACACTCAATAAAGGAGTGGTTCTGCAGGTGGGGACCACAGACCACATCTCAGTACCAATGCTTTCTGGCTGATGTGTTGGTCAATTTTGAATGTTGGTTGTGCTGTCACACTCGTAGTAGCATTATTGATGGACTCTACAACCCACATGAGTGGCTCAGGTAGTGCAGCTCATCCAGGATGGTACGAAGGTTTGCTGTGTCTGTCAGCATAGTGTCCAGAGGCTGGAGACAGGTCAGTACACCAGGAGACGTGGAGGGGGCCATAGGAGGGCAACAACCCAGCAGCAGGGCCACTACCTCAGCCTTTGTGCAAGGAGGAACAGGAGGAGCACTGCCAGAGCCATGCAAAATGACCTCCACAGGCCACATTGTGCATGTGTCTGCACAAACGATTAGAAACCGACTTCATGAGGATAGTCTGAGTGCCCAACGTCCACAGATGGGGTTGTGCTCACAGCCCAACACCATGCATGATGCTTGGCATTTGCCACAGAACACCAGGATTAGCAAATTTGCCACTGACACTCTGCTCTGTGCTTTTCACAGATGAAAGCAGGTTTACACTGAGCACATGTGACAGACGTAACAGAGTCTGGAGATGCCGTGGAGAGCGATTTGCTGCCTGCAACATACTTCAGCATGACCGGCTTGGCAGTGGGTCAGTAGTGGTGTGGGGTGGCATTTCTTTGGAGGGCTGCTCAGCCCTCCATGTGCTCGCCAGAGGTAGCCTGATTGCCATTAGGTACGGAGATGAGATCCACAGACCCCTTGTGAGACCATATGCTGGTGCGGTTGGCCCTGGGTTCCTCCTAATGCAGGACAATGACAGACCTCATGTGGCTGGAGTCAGCAGTTCCTGCAAGATTAAGCCATTGAAGCTATGGCCTGGCCCGCCATTCCCCAGACCTGAATCCGATTGAGCACATCTGGGACATCATATCTCACTCCATCCACCAACTTCATGTTGCACCAGAGACTGTCCAGGAGTTGGCGGATGCTTTAGTCCAGGTCTGGGAGGAGATCCCTCAGGGGACCATTTGCTGCCTCATCAGGAGCATGCTCAGGCATTGTGGGGAGATCATATAGGCACGTGGAGGCCACACACACTACTGAGCATCATTTTGAGTTGTCAAGAGGCATTTCCACTGAAGTTGGATCAGCCTGTAATTTGATTTTCCACTTTGATTTTCAGTATCATTCCAAATCCAGACCTCCATGGGAGATTCATTTTGATTTACATTGATAATTGTTATGTTTTATTGTTCTGAACAAATTCCACTATGCAATCAATAAAAATTTGCAACTGTAATATTTCATTCAGAGGTACCTAGGATGCGGTATTTTAGTGTTCTCTTTATTATTTTTGAGCAGTGTATAATGATACCATGTAAAACTGAAAATATCAAAATATGTTCTACTGATGTCTCTTTGTAAAAGCCTTGTGTAATTTTAATAAAAATGAACTATTTAAAAAAAAAAAGGAATTTGACCTACTGGTAATTCTGTTTCCAGAAATCCCTCAGGACAGCACCATGTAGGTAATCCTTCCTTGACCTATAGCGTGACATGATTACAGAGGTTGAAAGGCCCCTCCCTCCTCCACCCTCCAGTGTTTTTTCAAAGTACCACAGAAGGATGGATGAAAATAGTCTAAACGTGCCCTTACAAACATCTATGTAAGAAAACCCTTTAACTGCTCCATCTTAATATTGAGCCGATTGGACTTGATGGATGAACAAGTTGAGATAGAGAGGGACGGCACTCATACAATAAAAAGGGATCGAAGGTGCTCAAGTAGGGTATACAGCCCAAAATATCCAAAAATAGAAAAAAACTTGGTACTGATATAGCAATAAAGCGAGAAATTTTTTTTTATTGTGCATCCATAAAGCGAATAGTTGAACGTTTTCAGTCCACATTCAGACCTTCATCAGAACTGGTTCAGTAGACAGAATAAAAACCTTGTCGTGTGTTGTCGTATCAACATTAATTTCAAGTTGCCAGGATAGGTCCTGTGTATTTCAGCGCACAGACTTGTGCGACCGAAGTCACGGAGGATATCTTCAGTGACTTAGGTCCCACAAGTCTGCGCTGAGTGCTGACATAAACAGGACCTATCCCGGGATCCAGGCAACTTGAAATTACTGTTGATACAACAACACACGAGGTTTTCATTCTGTCTACTGAACCAGTTCTGATGAAGGTCCAGATTTGGACTCGAAAACTGTCAACTATTCACTTTATGGATGCACAACAAAAGAAACTTTTTTTCACGCTTTATTGCTATATGAGTGCCAAGTTTTTTTCTATTTTTTGATGGATGAACAATCTGCCAGAAAATCGATCTTGTGTAAGCCTAAAGACAAACATAAGAGAGGGAAATAAGGGTGCTGTCCTGAAAGACTTCTGGAAACAGAATTATCGGTAGGTATAATTCCCTTTTTCCATTACGTCCCTCCAGACAGCACCATGGAGAATACCAAAGAAAAGTTCCCAGGGTGGATACAGAAGCCCAAGGACCAAAGTTCAAGGCAAGAACCAGGCTAGATATAGAAATGATCTGAAAGATCAAAAGAAATATTGATATCTAAAGAAATCCAAAAAGATAAATCACCGAAGTGAGTGTCTGATATACAGCTCTGGCAAAAATTAAGAGACCACTGCACAGTTTTCTAAAAATCACCATCTCTACATGTCTGACAGCCATTCTATTCCATTTTCAGTTGAATTCCAACCAAAGTACACCTCATTCTACTTAATGTGCTTCTGAGTAGGTGATCACTTGAACCAAATCTTATTTAACGAAGGAAAGTATAAAAAACCCTGCTGTGGTGTTCACAATCTCCTTACAATAGGACAAGGGGATGGCACTATCCCAAAAGTAATAGGAATGAAAAAATAACTTATAACCATGTGAAAGTAGTTGAAAAGAAAAGTCTTGAGTGAAGAAAAGAAAGCCTCAAATCTGGCTTTACTATCAGAGGGCTACAGTGAGCGCCATGTTACCTCCATTCTTAAAATTTGTAAAATGGCAGTCCATTATAAGGTCAAGCAGCAGACATTGAGGACAACAAAGATACAGATCGGCAGAGGGCAAAAGCAACTCTCCAGTGACTGGGCTGACCGTTATCTTATTTGAAGGTCACTCAGCAACCACAGGATGACATCAAGTGACCTACCAAAGGAATGGCAAATGGCAGCTGGGGTGAAGTGCATGGAAAGAACAGTTCTTAACAGGCTCCTAGAGGCAGGCCTCAAGTCATGTAAAGCTAGCAAAAAGCCTTTCATCAATGAGAAGCAAAGGAGAGCCAGGCTGAAGTTTTCCAAAGACCACAAGGATTGGACCATAGAGGACTGGAGTAAGATAATCTTCTCTGAGGAGTCTAATTTTCTGCTTTGCCCAACACCTGGTCATCTAATGGTTAGACAGAGACCTGGAGAGGTGTACAAGCCACAGTGTCTTGCACCCACTGTGAAAATTGGTGGTGGATCGGTGATGTTCTGGGGATGCTTTAGCAAGGCTGGAATTGGGCAGGTTAATCTTTGCTAAGGACGTATGAATCAAGCCGCATACAAGGTTATCCTTGAATAACACTTGCTTCCTTCTGCTCAGGCAATATTCCCCAACTCTGAGGATTTGTTTTTCCAGCAGGACAATGCCCCATGCCACACAGCTAGGTCAATCTGTGTGGATGAAGGAGCACCACATCAAGGCCCTGTCATGGCCAGCCCAATCTCCAAACCTGAACCCCATTGAAAATCTCTGGAATGTAATCAAGAGGAAGATGGATAGTCACAAGCCATCAAACAAATAAGAACTGCTTACATTTTTGTGCCTGGAGCAGCATAAGGTCACCCAAAGGCAATGTGAAGACTGGTGGAAAGCATGCCAAGACGCATGAAAGCTGTGATTAAAAATCATGGTTATGCATCCAAATATTGATTTCTGAACTCTTCCCGAGTTAAAACATTAGTATTGTTGCTTCTATATGAATAAGAACTTGTTTTCTTTGTAATATTTGAGGTCTGAAAGCATGGTTTCTTTATTATTTTGTCAATTTCCCACTTGCTGCAAATAAATACAAACTTTTTAGCTTTAACCCCTTAGTGACAGAGGCGATTTGGTACTTAATGACCGAGCCAATTTTTACAATTCTGACCACTGTCACTTCATGAGGTTATAACTCTGGAACGTTTTAACTGATCACGCTGATTCTGAGAGTGTTTCTTCACGACATATTGCATTTCATGTTAGTGGTAACATTTCTTCGATATTACTTGCGATTATTTATGAAAAAAGCAGAAATATGGCAAAACATTTTTTTAAATTTTGCAATTTTCAAACCTTGAATTTTTATGCCCTTAAATCAGAGAGATATGTCACACAAAATAGTTAATAAATAACATTTCCCACATGCCTACTTTACATCAGCACAATTTTGGAAACAAAATTTTTTTTTGTTAGGAAATTATAAGGGTTAAAAGTTGATCAGCGATTTCTCATTTTTACAATAAAATTTACAAAACCATTTTTTTAGGGACCATCTCACATTTAAAGTCACTGAGGGGTGTACATGACAGAAAATACCAAAACTTGACACTATTCTAAAAACCATATCCCTCAAGGTGCTCAAAATAGCATTCAAGAAGTTTATTAACCCTTTACGTGCTTCACAGGAACTGAAACAATATGGAAGGAAAAATGAACATTTAACTGTTTTTTTGCAAACATTTTACTTCAGAACCAATTTTTGTAATTTTCACAAGTGTATAAAGAGAAAATGAACCACAAAATTTATTGTTCAATTTCTCCTGAATACACCGATACCCTACATGTGGGGGTAAACCATTGTTTGGGCGCACGGCAGGGCTTGGAAGAGAAGGAGCACCATTTCACTTTTTAAATGCAGAATTGGCTGGAACTGAGATCGGACGCCATGTCGCGTTTGGAGAGCCCCTGATGTTCCTAAACAGTGGAAACCCCCCACAAGTGACCCCATTTTGGAAACTAGACCCCTTAAAGAACTTATCTAGATATGTGGTGAGCACTTTGAACCCCGAAATGCTGATCTATCTGCTGTAGCCAGATCATGAGAGCACGTGCAGTACATGTCCCAGCTATTGCTGGTTTTAATCCCCCTGCTGTCACTTCCCAGATGTGTCTTAAAAAGCCATCTGCCTTTTTATCAAGCGCTTCCTTTAGTACGCCCGAGTCCTCGAATGGTAGGGATAATTTTTTTGAAGACCTAGCCAATTTTAGGGATTTTTTTCCCAAGCTTCGGAGTCTTTCTCCTCAAATGGGTACCTCCTCTTTGATGAAGAAGGTAAAGTACCCCACCTCTCTGGCTTTTTCCATTCCTTATCAATTAATGTCTTTATTTTCGCATTGACAGGGAACGTGCATTTCCTTTTTTCCTCCAAACCTCAGAACATAACATCCTCTAATGACCTAGGTGTTTTTTCCTCCTTAAGGCCCATTGTAGACCTGACTGCTTTGACAAGTCTCTCTCCATCCTCAGTTGGGAAACATGGTCGGCCCGCTATATCACTGTCCGAGGAGGATTCTGAGGACTGGGGAGAGGAGGAGGAGGAGGCAGAGGGAGACAGGATCTTTTCCAATCTTCCTGCCCTAGAGAGGCCTCTGAATCAGTAGGCACCTTGTGGCTTCTTTTTCCAGCTTTTTTAAGGGCTGCCTTTAAGGAGCCTTTTACTTCACCTGTATTATAGCCCTAAGGCTAGTGGTGAAATCAGGGGTCTATTCCCATATGGTTTTATTGATACAGTCAGCAGAGATCTTTCTGCCACTGAACTGCCAGTGGGTTTTTGCAAAGGGCACGTTCTCTGTTCTTTGCTAGACTTCATCAACCCCTAGTAATCAAGCAGAAAAATGGACCCTGTTACCATAAGGGTGACCATTCACATAGATCACTCACCACTGCTGTCAGTCTAGGGTACCAGTTTCGGAAGCTGATCAGATACAATGTCCCTTCTGGACGTCGAGGAGTCTTGCCGGCCAGGATGACTGCCGCTCCGACCACTCAAGCTGCTACTCCTCCTGGTATGCTGGTGGCTCGGCAAGGCATCTGGTGAGAGCTCCTTCTGCTGATGCTCTTGCTGCCCCACTTCCATGATGCGTGCATCTTCTGTGGTCATTCCTTTATGAGGGATCCACTGCGCTCCCCACCTCCTCCAATGCCCATTGATTGTCCCTCCCCCACCACACCGCCAGGAAAGTTTTAGCCAGATGGTGTTTTCTCCATGGGCGCCGCCATCTTGGATCCGATGCCCGCCTGATGTCACGTAGACACACCCATTCCCAGCGTGCCTTGCACGTGACGTTAGATGTGTGTGACCTGGAAGCGGCCGCCCCTCCTGGAGCTCGTGGACACCAGCAGAGGGGGAGAGTGGCGCAGCAGCCACGGAAGAGCCCTGGACTCCTGACCGTCCTGCTCCCACTTCCGCTCAGACACTGAGGCCACGATACCGGTGGACAGCGCCTCCATCACCTGAAGACCAGCGCACAGGCCCTGCCTGTTCTTCCATACTGGGACGGGAGTGGGTAAGTAGACTTGTGACCGCCGTCTTCAGCACGAGGGTCCATGTCAGGACAGGAAACCCAACTGAAGCGAGGGAGAGGTACCGCCCTTTTATTTTCAGTAGGGTTCCTGTCCTGACAGGGTGGATCCCTTCTCAGGTGTGCTGTCTTGGGGAAGTGAAAATATGATGTGAAGCATTAGTGAGCTGTACCCCGAGACAAGCCAGACATTGAAAGTTCAGAGTAAGGCTATCTAACAACATATTTTACAAACTTTATACTTATGTGTCCTATTGATTTATGCAAAGATTGTTTTATTTATATCCTAAACTATACAGTGCATGATTACCTATTCTTGCTAGAATTTCAATATATCTCATTTTTTTACAGGACAAAATTATTTTTAGAACAAATTTACATCATTACAAAATGTCTAAGAAGCATCTTATGAAGTCCGCTGTATTTGAGCATTTCACAGTGACTGTAGTTAAAAAAAAATTTTTTGTGTCACTGTATAAGTGACCCAGATGAAAACATACTGTGATGCCAAAATCACTGCATACTCAGGCAGTGATAAAAATATTCCTTTAAAAGCATCCAATCTAAAAAGACAATTACAACGCTGCGACCCAGAAGTTTACAAAGCTGTGATTGAAAAAGATCACAGCAGCACCAAGAAACCAGCACTTCCTGCCAGGCAAAGGAGGAGGAAAGAGCATCTTAAACATCAGTTATAAGATATTTTGTAAGTGACAATGTTACTGTAACAATGACAGCAGATGTGTTTAAAAGACAGCTCATCGAGCTTTTTGTGAAGGACAGTGTACCATTATGATTATTTGCACGAACAGCTTTTACAGCTTTTAATGGAGAAATGGCCCGTGTAAGAGAATGGTCAGCCATAATATACTGAGCATCCATGTTGGCTCTAGCAGCCATCTTGGACAAACTCTAGTCAACTAACTTTGCTAAAATAGCTGAGCCTCTTCCCAGAATAAAGGTATAAAATGACTTCAGTGCCATTAGTAAGTATGGAGTCCAGGGAGACTAAGTGGAACAGCTGCAGGGCACTGTGATAGGAAATAAGTGGTTATATATTGAGTTAAGATAGAAACCAGAATCAAGAGCTGTCAGTGTATGAAGAGTTATAGCTACACGCTAAAAGCATGATGGGAATAATAAGGTTAGCTAAGAGTGACATGGAAATTTAGGATTTTTAATGTTGTTTGGGGAAACGTTAATTAATGTCATATTGTGTCATTGTATTCTTTGTTCTAAACCATGTTTCTCTCTGCAATACAAGGTTATCATGTATACGCCCTTTGCTACAAGGTGCAGCTTCCTTTGTCTAAACCATGTATAAAAAGCCCCTGCTGTTCAGGGCCATTACATTGCCATTCTGCCACACCCTGGCCAGGCTAGGGCCAGACATCCCAGCATTACTTTGTCTAACTGGACTTCTGTTCGTGCCTGCATGCTTCATCTTTCTAACTTCTATGAACTGTTCTGCTGTGAATCTCTGAATAAACTTCAGTCTCTGCTTGAAAAGAGGATTGTCTACATATTTTTCCTGCCTCTTCCAGCTCAGTAAGGACTTTGTTACAGCCCGCAAACTTGGTGTTTCTCTGTTCCTCTTCCAGAGAAGCATTGCAGGGCGAATAAGTCTCCTTACCTAGACAAGACAGAGCTGATATGTCACTCTGCACAAGGAGGAACTTTACCCCTTAGACCTCACTCCAGAGCCTCTCACCTAGCCAAATCAGTTCTCATGCTTCACACTGACAAGGGCCAACAGCCCAAAACACCATGTCTGTGAATTGAGATACAGATTTGGCTTATATCCTAAGTCATATTGCAAGACTCGTTAAAGGTTTGATTGTGACTTTAGGATCGCTATTTCCAACAGGTGGCGCTACAGAGTTCAAGTCCTCTTTTTCGCTAAAGAGGCAATTTGCAAATCTCTGGAAAGAGAAAGTATTAGAAAATTAGTGATTGAAGAAGCCCTTAAAGGGCCACTGTCACCCCTCTCCAGCCGTTATAAACTAAAAGAGCCACATTGTGCAGCAGTAATGCTGCATTCTAACAAGGTGGCTCTTTTAGTTTTAGGTTCAAGTATACCCCAAATAAAGCATTTTTATACTTAGCCACAATTCCTGTCTCTAGCCACGTAGGCGGGTCCTCACTCCCCAGCTTGACCAGCTCCTCTGCCGTCACTCCAATCTTCCTGCGCTTTCGGCGCCGCCCCCTCAGCGCTGTTATCGTTTAAAAACCGGCGCCTGCGCTGTGTACTGGTGTCCTGCGCAGACGCAGTAAGCTCTGGCCGTCTGACGTCCCAGCCAGGCTTGCACAATGCGCCTGCGCGGGCATTGCGGCCAGCCACCTTTGGAATCCCCGCCCCGCACTGTGTTATGCATTATGCATGAGCGATTGCTTGAGCTGAAACCCTTCCTTGTAGATATGACCAAACCTCAGGTAACACTACAGAAGGTCAATGGCCACAGGTGGCTGAATTGAAGGAATTGCTTCAGCACCCATTTAGTGTGACTAAAAAGTTACAAGCTGATGATTTAACTCCTGGCATTTTATAAGGGAGTGGAAGAACTTGTTTTGCCTGTCCCAAAGAGGTTTAATCGCAGATGGCAATGCCGTTTCAATAAAATGGAGAGACACTATTAGAAAATAAAATTCATCTGGCATCTGTTTATGTGGACCAGAGTCATCGCATATTGCAGGATGATCAACAGCTTATGAAAGGAAAAGTAGCTCTTATTGAGGTAGAAGTTAGGATGAGTGGGCTACAGGACGACGAAGAGCAAGAGGACTCGGATCCTGCCAGTGCTGCTGTTCCTTCATCCTCATCAGATGAGGAGTTTGATTTCGACAAGTATGTGGATGACATGGAGCAGGGAAATAGGTTCCACTCCCATAGAAAACAGATTGACCATATTTCAGCCAGCTTTTTCATTTGCTCTCAAAAAAGTAAAAAAGTTCAATCATTCATCAAAACTGACGGTGCACGAGGCAATTCCTTTATACCCTGAAATTGTTAGAGATGTTGCCCATGTGAATACTGCTTTGCCACCAACCCAAGTTAGTTTAGAGAGCTTGTTCTCTAGCCTTAAATTAATTAAGTCAGATTTGAAGTCATCTATGAAGGAGGATCTGATGGAGGCGATGCTATTTCAAAGAACAAATTCAGACTGCACAAATGTTAGTCAGTATGTTTTTGTTGAAAACTGTTTTTTCCCCACTTACTTCATAGTGTATTATATATTGAAAATATGTAAAAGTTTTTGTGTTCTAAAGTTGTATTCCTATAAATATATTTTCTATCTAAATGGCTTGATTATTGTATTATAATGATTAAAAACATGATAACCATTTTACTACAGTAAATTTATCACTTAAACATGAGCCATGTATGAGCGAGTCGAAGTCGTGGAGTCTGAGTCATGGAACCTGAGGAGTCAGAATTGGAGGTTTGGCTTACCGAATCCACAGCCCTGGTTGTACGGACTATCTTCACTCTAGGAGCAACCTCTCATACCACCATCCCATCTAAGGACAGGAAAAAATCCTGGAGGGTGGAGGGAGGGAGCAACCTGTCATACAATCATCCCCTGTAAGAACAGGAAAAAAAAAACTTGGAGGGTGGAGAAGGGAGGGGCCTTTTAAACTCTCTGCAATCCTGTCCCGCTACAGGTCAAGGAAGGACTACCTGTATGGTGCTGTCTGAAGGGACGTAATGGAAAAGTGTGTCTTATAGTCCAAGAAATCTGATTTAAAGTTCTAAAGTAATTTCAATTTCTCATTCAATAATACGTCTGGCTGTTCTATGTCTTTGTGCAATTTGTCAATAACGTATATTGCTACTCTGAGCTATTTTTGATGGTCAACAACATATTTTCCAGTAATTCACACTCTAGGTATGATAATGTCTTCTTCGCTGTGTGGGATTTTGACTTCTAATTCCTCATGTTTAGTCCTGTAAAAATAAAAACAAAACACAGTTCCTTTCTCCCAGTTCCTTTCTTTAGGGGATTTATTTATATCCCACTTCTGGTTTGGAACTTGCAGCTCTCTGGCGTCCCCTTTACCCTCAGGTCAGACAGGGAACTGCACCTAGGATAATTAGTCACCGGTGAGGCTGCCTTGCCATGTACTGGCTCTTGGGCACACTGCAGCGAGGGCGATATAACTACTCCCACTCAAGCAGGAAAAATAATTATCAAAGCCATCCGTCGCTGCCAGCTTCCCCAAAAGCTCAGGACACTTCCACCAGCTCCTATTACTACGATTAATACCGCTTCAGGAGCCAACCTAATCAGTAGCACTGGCTTAGGTTGGAGGACTTAGAGTATGTTTTAGAGCAAGGAAAACAACACTAGTAAATATAACTTTTACTCCAAAAACAATTAGGCAGTGTTTACAAAAGTATATAAAAGATATTATAAAATAAGACAATTATCGTATGTACAGAAAATTACACAATAGGGATTAAAGATGAAAATAAATTTACATTTGTCTTATATCATGGCTGGCCATGTGGTGCGGGGGAGGGGAGATACATCACAATGCATCACAGAGCATCTCTTAGCTTGCTCCCTGGGCGAAGACTGAAGCAAAATGAGGTCGCACTGTCTTATACCCCTGGTCATGAAATCACTGAGTGGTTTAAGGAATGCACGTCTACTTTCCAAAGAGACTCAGAACATTATTAAAATACATCCCTCGTAGCTTAAGCTGAAAACCTTGTAGAGTGATGACGAAAGTATTACATGTCTTCTCACAAGGTTAGCTTCCATTTAGGTCTAAACTTGAAGTAGGTGTATGATCCGATTAAGTAGAAGTCTTTATCTCAGATTCTGTTGGCATGGGAAATTAAAAAACGCACTGGTGTGTAGGTCAATTGGTGAACATTCAGAATATGTAACTGTTATATCTCTATCACTAATTGGGGTCAAGTTATTCCCTACTATTAAATTTTTACATGAACAAAAGAGCACATTTCTACAACTGCCATCAACCAGCTGTATCCGGAGGGAGGGGGATGAGTGGTTTAAATTACACAGTGGTTGAATTACACAGAGCTGGCACACAGAGGAAAAGTGTACTCACCCACAGGCAGCTGGGGGGAAGAGAGGGGGGGGGCAGAAAGCCCACAGCGTGTCTGTAAAGCCATGGAACCTTCTAGAAGTATCTCAAAATATGGCATATTTATAGTATCGTGACAAAACCTCCCATGCTGGCGCAGATCCAGCGGTGTCAGCACTTGCATTTTAGGGGCTCAGGTTATTATGTCACGTGAGCCCTGCTTTCAATTAGCACTGGCTTCACTGTTCTCACCTTCAGGCAAAATCAAACAAGTGTAAGTCAAAGAGAAGTTGTAGCCCTGGCTTCCTGTTGATGTTCAATACGTCTGAGGGCAGGGACAGTGAAGCTGGGACTGATTGGGCACAGGCCTGATTTGATGTAACAACCTCATATGAGCCCCAGGAACGCGATTGCTGATATCGCTGGAACAGTACTGGCACGGAAGGTGAAGAAGATTTTTTTATTTTAATAAGGCCAAACATGAAAACAACCCATTTAAGAAAATACCATTTCAGTGTAAAAGATTTCCGACATTAAGAACATGAAAAAGGCTTCTCCCCTGTGTGAGTTCTCTGGTGGCTAGCCAGATGCATTTTACGGTTAAAACATTTCCCACATTCTGAACAGGAAAAAGGCTTCTCCCCTGTGTGAATTCTCTGGTGTATAACAAAACCTGATTTCTGGTTAAAACATTTCCCACATTCTGAACAGGAAAAAGGCTTCTCCCCTGTGTGAATTCTCTGGTGTATAACAAAACTTGATTTCTGGTTAAAACATTTCCCACATTCTAAACAGGAAAAAGGCTTCTCCCCTGTGTGATTTCTCTGGTGGCAATCAAGAACCGATTTTTGGTTAAAACATTTCCCACATTCTGAACAGGAAAAAGGCTTCTCCCCTGTGTGAATTCTCTGGTGTATAACAAAACCTGATTTCTGGTTAAAACATTTCCCACATTCTGAACAGGAAAAAGGCTTCTCCCCTGTGTGAATTCTCTGGTGTATAACAAAACTTGATTTCTGGTTAAAACATTTCCCACATTCTAAACAGGAAAAAGGCTTCTCCCCCGTGTGAATTCTCTGGTGCTTAAGCAAATCTGATTTATGGTTAAAACATTTCCCACATTCTGAACAGGAAAAAGGCTTCTCCCCTGTGTGAGTTCTCTGGTGGCTAGCCAGATGCGTTTTACGGTTAAAACATTTCCCACATTCTGAACAGGAAAAAGGCTTCTCCCCTGTGTGAGTTCTCTGGTGGCTAGCCAGATGCGTTTTACGGTTAAAACATTTCCCGCATTCTGAACAGGAAAAAGGCTTCTCCCCTGTGTGAGTTCTCTGGTGGCTAGCCAGATGCGTTTTACAGTTAAAAACATTTCCCACATTCTGAACAGGAAAAAGGCTTCTCCCCTGTGTGAATTCTCTGGTGCTTAAGCAAATCTGATTTATGGTTAAAACATTTCCCACATTCTAAACAGGAAAAAGGCTTCTCCCCTGTGTGATTTCTCTGGTGGCAATCAAGAACAGATTTTTGGTTAAAACATTTCCCACATTCTGAACAGGAAAAAGGCTTCTCCCCTGTGTGATTTCTCTGGTGGCAATCAAGAACAGATTTTTGGTTAAAACATTTCCCACATTCTGAACAGGAAAAAGGCTTCTCCCCTGTGTGAATTCTCTGGTGTATAACAAAACCTGATTTATGGTTAAAACATTTCCCACATTCTGAACAGGAAAAAGGCTTCTCCCCTGTGTGAATTCTCTGGTGTATAACAAAACCTGATTTATGGTTAAAACATTTCCCACATTCTGAACAGGAAAAAGGCTTCTCCCCCGTGTGAATTCTCTGGTGCTTAAGCAAATCTGATTTATGGTTAAAACATTTCCCACATTCTGAACAAGAAAAAGGCTTCTCCCCCGTGTGAATTCTCTGGTGCTTAAGCAAATCTGATTTATGGTTAAAACATTTCCCACATTCTGAACAGGAAAAAGGCTTCTCCCCTGTGTGAGTTCTCTGGTGGCTAGCCAGATTCGTTTTACGGTTAAAACATTTCCCACATTCTGAACAGGAAAAAGGCTTCTCCCCTGTGTGAGTTCTCTGGTGGCTAGCCAGATGCGTTTTACAGTTAAAACATTTCCCACATTCTGAACAGGAAAAAGGCTTCTCCCCTGTGTGAATTCTCTGGTGGCTAGCCAGATTCGTTTTACGGTTAAAACATTTCCCACATTCTGAACAGGAAAAAGGCTTCTCCCCTGTGTGAATTCTCTGGTGCTTAAGCAAATCTGATTTATGGCTAAAACATTTCCCACATTCTGAACAGGAAAAAGGCTTCGCCCCTGTGTGAATTCTCTGGTGTATAACAAAATCTGAATTCTGGTTAAAACATTTCCCACACTTGGAACAAGAAAATCTGTTGTCTGCTGTGTGAATTATTTGATGTTTCAGAAAAGACTTTTCAAGGGGAAAAATATTTCCATATTCTGAAGGTGAAATCAACTTCTTTGATTTAGGAGCAGTTCGTTTTTTAATGCTTATTTTACTAATTTTATTTTCCTTAGTAGTCGGTAATGAATCAGAAGACAGGACCTGTTTCAAAGGATCAGATGACAGATCTTTGCTGTGAAGGGATGATGGTATATCTGCAGTAATGGCATTCACTTCAATTGTATCCTGTGGGATTTCAAGATTATCAGATTTAAAAATTGAAGATGTCAGCTGTCCCTCTGATCTCCTAGTACAGTTATCTGCCAAAAATAAAACCAATTATTTTTCAATTAATAAATATCCTCAAACTTAATATTTTTGAACATTTCTATTTAAACTGTCAGTGAAAATGGAAAATTATATAAAACATTTGAATTATTCACCAAGAAAATGACAGTTCTCAGTCTAATAGAAAACATCATAGGATGAACCAGGAGAGCATGATATGTTCGACTGTTTCTTCATTCTGCCTCCCAAATATGGAATAAAAAGCCACCAAACAATGTTGTTATGTAGCAAAAAATACTACCAATAAAAAAATTCTACTTATCTTACAAAAAACACAAGTCCCCACTCAGGTCCATCATCTGTCAATGGAAAAAACAGGTTTCTACAATATTAGTGGCTCAATGGCTTTTTAGAAAGCAACATGGCTTCCATAAACCAATCCAGCAAAATCCAGAGGTAAGTTCCGGACTGGACCAAGGGAACCCAGTGGATGTAGTGTATATGGACTTTTCAAAAGCTTTTGATACGGTGCCACACAAAAGGTTGTTACATAAAATGAGAATAATGGGGATAGGGGAAAATATGTGTAAGTGGATTGAGAGCTGGCTCAGGGATAGGAAACAAAGGGTGGTTATTAATGGAGCACACTCGGACTGGGTCGCGGTTTGCAGTGGGGTACCACAGGGGTCAGTATTGGGCCCTCTTCTTTTTAACATTTTTATTAATGACCTTGTAGGGGACATTCAGAGTAGTATTTCAATATTTGCAGATGACACTAAACTCTGCAGAGTAATCAATACAGGGGAGGACAATTTTATATTACAGGATGATTTATGTAAACTAACTAGAAGCTTGGGCTGATAAATGGCAAATGAGATTTAATGGGGATAAATGTAAGGTCATGCACTTGGGTAGAAGTAATAAGATGTCTAACTATCTGCTTAATTCTAATACTCTGGGCAAAACCGTCAATGAAAAAGACCTGGGTATATGGGTGGATGACAAACTCATATTCAGTGGCCAGTGTCAGGCAGCTGCTACAAAAGGCAAATAAAATAATGGGATGTATTAAAAGAGGCATAGATGCTCATGAGGAGAACATAATTTTACCTCTATACAAGTCACTAGTGCGACCACACTTAGAATACTGTGCACAGTTCTGGTCTCCGGTGTATAAAAAAAAAAGACATAGCTGAACTGGAGCGGGTGCAGAGAAGAGCGACCAAGGTTATTAGAGGACTGGGGAGTGTGCAATACCAAGATAGGTTATTACACTTGGGGCTATTTAGTTTGGAAAAATGAAGACTAAGGGGTGATCTTATTTTAATGTATAAATATATGAGGGGACAGTACAAAGACCTTTCTGATGATCTTTTTAATCATAGACCTGAGACAGGGACAAGGGGGAATCCTCTACGTCTGGAGGAAAAAAGGTTTAAGCATAATAACAGACGCAGATTCTTTACTGTAAGAGCAGTGAGACTATGGAACTCTCTGCCGTATGATGTTGTAATGAGTGATTCGTTACTTAAATTTAAGAGGGGACTGGATGCTTTTCTTGAAAAGTATAATGTTACAGGGTATATACACTAGATTCCTTGATAGGGCGTTGATCCAGGGAACTAGTCTGATTGCCGTATGTGGAGTTGGGAAGGAATTTTTTTCCCCCAATGTGGAGCTAAAGGTACCTTCACACTCACCAACTTTGCATCGAGAACGACAACGATCCGTGATGTTGCAGCGTCCTGGATAGCGATCTCGTTGTGTTTGACACGCAGCAGCGATCTGGATCCTGCTGTGATGTCGCTGGTCGGAGCTAGAAGTCCAGAACTTTATTTCGTCGCTGATGACCCGCTGTCATCGCTGGATCGGCGTGTGTGACGCCGATCCAGTGATGTGTTCACTTGTAACCAGGGTAAACATCGGGTTACTAAGCGCAGGGCCGCGCTTAGTAACCCGATATTTACCCTGGTTACCATTGTAAAAGTAAAAAAAAAAAACAAAAAAACAAAAAACAAAACACACACTACATACTCACATTCTGATGTCTGTCACGTCCCCCAGCGTCCACGCGCTGCTGCCGAGAGCTTCCTGCACTGCGTCAGCGCTGGCCGTAAAGCAGAGCACAGCGGTGACGTCACCGCTGTTACTGCAGGCGCTGACACAGCTCTCGGCAGCGCGGCCCTGCACTGGACGCCGGCGGGGGACGTGACAGACATGTATGTACTGTTTTTTTTTTTTACTTTTACAATGGTAACCAGGGTAAATATCGGGTTACTAAGCGCGGCCCTGCACTTAGTAACCCGATGTTTACCCTGGTTACCTGGGTGCTGCAGGGGGACTTCGGCATCGTTGAAGACAGTTTCAACGATGCCGAAGTCTTTCACCTGATCGTTGGTTGCTGGAGAGAGCTGTCTGTGTGACAGCTCCCCAGCGACCACATAACGACTTACCAACGATCACGATCGCTGGTCGTGATCGTTGGTAAGTCGTTTAGTGTAACGGTACCTTTACTCTCTGCCACATGGGTTTTTTTTGCCTTCCTCGGGATCAACATGTTAGGGCATGTTAGGTTAGGCTATGGGTTGAACTAGATGGACTTAAAGTCTTCCTTCAACCTTAATAACTATGTAACTATGAATGGGTGCTTTGGAGTAAAAAGTAAATAGATCAAAATGGTAGAACTCCGGCACACGATAAAAATATATCTAACGTTTTGTTGTGCTAAAACAAGAAAATCGACAATTTCGGTAATAGACCAATATGAATACAGAGGTGTTTAAATCATCAATATTTTGGTGCGAATCTGCCTCTCTCAAGATACATCTGTTTTTACAAATCCAGGGTCCCGCAAGTGGTGGATTAAGGTCCATGTGCCATGTGGACAACAATTCACATGGACACCTTAGGCTGGTTTCACATTTGCGGTTGTGTCCGCAGCGTTTCTGACGTATACAGCCGCATGCGTCTTGATTTCATATCTTTAACATTTTAGACGCAGATACATGCTTTCGCCCGCATTTGGTTACGCATGCATATTTTCGCAGTGTGCGGCTGGGCACGGCTGACACACCTTGTTAATATTTTGTGGCAGCAAATTTCCACCGCCATACGCATGCGGACGCTTGCGGAAGGAGTGCATCAAATAAACGCATAACAGTCTATGGGAACGCATGCGTATGCACGGACCTGCATACGATTTAGTTTACGTACGCATGCGTTTTTATGAGCAAACATGTCTAGGAACTTGTTTTAAGCCACCCCCTAAACAAAGCTTATAAAAGAAGGTGTGGGCAGTAGAAGTCCAGTACTCAAGATTATGGAAGCGATACAAGCCTGAAGATTCTGCACGGCTGTCTACCACCACCATCAGGCCGACATTGTGAACGACCTGCTGACCCCACCACTCCCAAGGAGACAAAAAAAAAAGCAAGCTGCCCCATAAATGTTGACAGAAAGGCTAAAGGACTCGTGGCAGCAGAAGTGTCGTGCTACCTCCACCTTCACATGTGTCTGTTGTCCAGTTTTTCCTGTCCCTTCCAATGCATTTCTCCCGTCCCATGCTTCTACTCCTAATGTGTCTACTTCCATCCTTGACCTCCCAGACCCCACAAGTTTAGTTACCCCTTCCCTTGGAACCCTTCATCATCCACCCGTTGCCAATCATCCCAGCTCCACACCCCCCAGGTCCATAACATTTCCCCCCTCGCCCGTTAGTAAAAGTACATTTTTTATTTTAAATACATTTGTGTTGCTTTTGCCCAATCACTGCTTCATTTTTGTCTCTTTCGTCGCCAGCAACACACACCGCGCGCCGACAACACACATGTCGCCGTGGTCATACACTGGGTTTTTTGCCACCTCACAGCTCCATGACACACAATCTATTGCCCCTCTTTATTTGCTTCACACTGCAGCGTTGGAAAAATATTTTGATATTTTTTTGAACAGATGTATCTTTAGAAAGACAGATTCGTACCGAAATGTTGATGATTTAAACCTATCTGTAATCATATGGGCCTATTATCCGAAATTGTGGATTTTCTTGTTTCAGCACAAGAAAACGTTAATTTATCTATCATGAGCCGGAGTTCTACCATTTTAATGTATTTGGCAATACTATAGCGAGAAGAACCTACTTAATTTATGGTGAGTGTGTTTCTGGAGCCAATTGGAAATCATCGCACCCTACTAAAGCTCGAAACATATTGCTGGAAGCTGCGAGATAAATGCTTGTTCTACTCTGGTTCTGTCCTCTGTATTTAGCTCCCAGCTTGTGCATTTGTTTCCTGTTGTGACCCTGGCTGACTACTCTTGAGTCTTCGGACTTTGTATTTTTTCTCTGCCCTCCCAGTTGTGGCCCGACTACCTGACTATTCTTCTTGCCATTTCATACTACAGAAAAGCAAGTTTCAACGTGGCCCAAGCCTAGGGGTCTGTGTGTAAGTCCAGATGTAGAGGGGTTAAAGAAGTTAAAGGATGATAGGCAAAACTGTGACTATAGACAATAACACATCTACTGAAATAATCAAGCTGAACAGTCTTTTTTAAAATATAAAAAAAAGTGTAACTAATGGTAAAACCTCTTAGGGGTTATTAGAGTGTGGGTGTCAGTGGCTCTTGGCAATACACTGTGTGCAGAATTAGGCAAGTTTTATTTTAATCACATGATACTTTTTATACATGTTGTCCTACTCCAATCTGTTCAGGCTTTAGAGCCAACTACCAATTAAGTAAATCAGGTGAAGTGCATCTCTGTAATGAGGAGGGATGTTGTCTAATGACATCAAAACCCTATATAAGTTGTACTTAAATATTAAGCAACTTTCTTTCCTTTGGCAAAATGGGTCAGAAGAGAGATTTGACGGGCTCTGAAAAGTCCAAAATTGTGAGATGTCTTGCAGAGGGATGCAGCAGTCTTGAAATTGCTAAACTTTTGAAGCGTGATCACCGACCAATCAAGCGTTTCATGGCAAATAGCCAACAGGGTCGCAAGAAGTGTGCTGGGCAAAAAAGGCACAAAATTGAGGAAAATCAAGCATGAAGCTGCCAAGACACCATTTGCCACCAGTTTTGCAATATTTCAGAGCTGCAACGTTACTGGAGTAACAAAAAGCACAAGGTGTGCGATACTCAGGGACATGGCCAAGGTAAGGAAGGCTGAAAAACGACCACCTTTGAACAAGAAACATAAGATAAAAAGTCAAGACTGGGCCAAGAAATATCTTAAGACTGACTTTTCAAAGGTTTTATGGACTGATGAAATGAGAGTGACTCTTGATGGGCCAGATGGATGGTCAGAGGCTGGATCAGTAAAGGTATATATACAATCCCTAGCAAACAGAGCCACATAGTTCACAGTGGATCCCAGTAAACAATTAAAGGGTCCCCTGTGCATGCAATAAGGACTGACCGCCCCTATCATAAATATAAATACATAAAGATCCGCACAACAGAATGACTACAGGGTCAAAATAATGTATCAAAATTTATAGTTTATTGGTTAAAACGACCAACATATTAAATCCAACAATAAATCAAATGACAACGTATAAGAGAGAGTATGCAAAGAGTAGAATAATGCATTATGGAATGCCGCACATGTCAGAACAGATCCGGACATTGGAGGGTTAAATGAAGAAAAAACGAAAACGAGCTATAGCCTCACATATGGGCAGAAACACAGTTTCATCATGTAAGACCCAGGAAAAACCTAGGGTTAACAGCTATTAATGCCCTACCATGTCTATGCTCAATGCCAGAGTGAATCACCATGGCACCATGCTGGAATCCGGTAACCGCCGCACTATCACATCAAAACCATAATTACCTGTAGATAGGCGATACCAGGCACCAATCCCCCAATGACCCAGTCCGTCCGCCACGACGCGCGTTTCGGACCTTCCTTCTTCCTAAGGGGGCCTGCTATCCTATGTAATGTCCCACCTTATATACCTACACCGCAAGATGCCGGCCCAAACAGCGTGGTTGTAAACCGGAAGTCGCGGACCCGACCTGGAAGTGACTCGCGCATCTCCCCGGCAACAATGACGCCGGCCGGCTTCGGCGTCACATGACGGCAAGTCCTGTAAGGACACCAACCGCCATGACAAGACGCCGAAGGCCGGCCGGGGGCACAGCGCCAGAGAGAAAGGCGCGTACAGGTACGAGTGCGCCACCTGGCACAGCAGTGCAGACATAGATGTAATCAATCGGTGCAGTCTCTTATTAAACTAAAAATACCATAACCAAATAAACAATGTCACAAATACACAATTAAAAGACTTAAATTAAAACAGGACAAAACAAACCAAATATTGCACCAAAACAAACATCTAACAATATTAAACTAAATCACAGATAACTTAATACAGTGGGGCAAAAAAGTATTTAGTCATTCAGCAATAGTGCAAGTTCCACCACTTAAAAAGATGAGAGGCGTCTGTAATTTACATCATAGGTAGACCTCAACTATGGGAGACAAACTGAGAAATAAAAATCCAGAAAATCACATTGTCTGTTTTTTTATCATTTTATTTGCATATTATGGTGGAAAATAAGTATTTGGTCAGAAACAAACAATCAAGATTTCTGGCTCTCACAGACCTGTAACTTCTTCTTTAAGAGTCTCCTCTTTCCTCCACTCATTACCTGTAGTAATGGCACCTGTTTAAACTTGTTATCAGTATAAAAAGACACCTGTGCACACCCTCAAACAGTCTGACTCCAAACTCCACTATGGTGAAGACCAAAGAGCTGTCAAAGGACACCAGAAACAAAATTGCAGCCCTGCACCAGGCTGGGAAGACTGAATCTGCAATAGCCAACCAGCTTGGAGTGAAGAAATCAACAGTGGGAGCAATAATTAGAAAATGGAAGACATTCAAGACCACTGATAATCTCCCTCGATCTGGGGCTCCACGCAAAATCCCACCCTGTGGGGTCAGAATGATCACAAGAACGGAGAGCAAAAATCCCAGAATCACGCAGGGGGACCTAGTGAATGAACTGCAGAGAGCTGGGACCAATGTAACAAGGCCTACCATAAGTAACACACTACGCCACCATGGACTCAGGTCCTGCAGTGCCAGACGTGTCCCACTGCTTAAGCCAGTACATGTCCGGGCCCGTCTGAAGTTTGCTAGAGAGCATTTGGATGATCCAGAGGAGTTTTGGGAGAATGTCCTATGGTCTGATGAAACCAAACTGGAACTGTTTGGTAGAAACACAACTTGTCGTGTTTGGAGGAAAAAGAATACTGAGTTGCATCCATCAAACACCATACCTACTGTAAAGCATGGTGGTGGAAACATCATGTGCTTTGGGGCTGTTTCTCTGCAAAGGGGCCAGGACGACTGATCCGGGTACATGAAAGAATGAATGGGGCCATGTATCGTGAGATTTTGAGTGCAAACCTCCTTCCATCAGCAAGGGCATTGAAGATGAAACGTGGCTGGGTCTTTCAACATGACAATGATCCAAAGCACACCGCCAGGGCAACGAAGGAGTGGCTTCGTAAGAAGCATTTCAAGGTCCTGGAGTGGCCTAGCCAGTTTCCAGATCTCAACCCTATAGAAAACCTTTGGAGGGAGTTGAAAGTCCGTGTTGCCAAGCGAAAAGCCAAAAACATCACTGCTCTAGAGGAGATCTGCATGGAGGAATGGGCCAACATACCAACAACAGTGTGTGGCAACCTTGTGAAGACTTACAGAAAACGTTTGACCTCTGTCATTGACAACAAAGGATATATTACAAAGTATTGAGATGAAATTTTGTTTCTGACCAAATACTTATTTTCCACCATAATATGCAAATAAAATGATAAAAAAACAGACAATGTGATTTTCTGGATTTTTTTTTCTCAGTTTGCCTCCCATAGTTGAGGTCTGCCTATGATGTAAATTACAGACGCCTCTCATCTTTTTAAGTGGTGGAACTTGCACTATTGCTGAATGACTAAATACTTTTTTGCCCCACTGTATATGTCAAGACAATAGGACATTATACCATAGGACGATATCCGTTCATTCTCATAATGTCTTTAATAGGATTAACTCCGTCATTTGTCCATTAGCATCTTTTCACCAGAACTTCAGTAGGATAGGAATATAAAGGAGACATACAGGAACTATAATAAAAATATAAAAAATTTTAAAAACAAAACGCAGGGTAACAATAACAGCATCCACAGCGCCAAATATCCAGATAGTCACTAATCAAATGGGTAATACACAGAGGATGAAAATTCATAGGAATGGGGCAAAGCTCACATTTTTGTTAAGCCCAGATGGATGGACCGTATTCAAGATCCAAATCCATCTGGACTCCAATTGGGCGAAACACTTTGAGATCCCACCACCGCGGATACCGGCATCTATTTTATCAATCCCCCGAAATCTGAGGAGGGCACCGTCACAGTTATGATACTCTTTGAAATGGCGGGGAAGAGTTTTTAGCATGGATGTGTCTGATTCAGTAGCTGCTGCCATAATACCACGTACGTGCTCCCTGACCCGTATTTTAAACTGCCGTGTCGTCATACCTACATAGATTTTACCGCACGGGCATACGGCATAATATACTATATTTCTATCAATACACGTAATCCATTTTTTTATATTAAACTGACGTGATCCCTCAGCATTCTTAAATGTGTTACATCTATCAATATTGGAACACGCAACGCAATGGCCACAGAGAGCACACCCATATTTCCCTGCCATATCATCCAAAAAGGTTGTAGTTCTCTCACTTACATAGTGACTATGTACCAAATGGTCATGCAGATTTTTGGATCGCCTTGCTGTGACTGATGCCCTCTCAAGGAGAAATCTAGAAATTACCGGATCCACTTTTAAAATGTGCCAAGATCTCTCCAGCGCCCTTCTCAAATGAGGAAAGTGAGAGTGAAATTTAGTAACGAATCGGACAACTTCCTCATTTCTTTTACCTCTCCTAGTGTCAGAGCAGTGTATGCCGAGTGGATGGAAAATCTTGCTCTATTATAAGCCTTCTTTATCTTACGTTTGCTATAACCGCGCTCAATTAGTCGGCCCTTAAGATCCTCTGCTTGTCTATAAAAATCTGCATCTGTTGAACTCAACCTCCGAAGACGTAAAAATTGTCTGGTGGGAACGGATTGGACCATATGGGCAGGATGGGAGGATGTAGCATGTTAGTGGCTGTTGGTTTTCGGAAGATATCAGTCTGTATCTCACCATGTGTATCCCGTCTGAGCATGACATCCAGGAACTCCACGGCGTTAGTATCATATTTAAAGGTAACATATATATTCAATGTGTTATTATTAAGTGACGCCATGAAGTCCCAGAGGTCCACTTCGGACCCCTGCCAGATCAGAAATATATCGTCGAAGAAGCACCCCTTAAAGACGAAAAAATTGTGCGTCAAAGTAAAACCCAACAGCTGGATCACCAATTCTATAATGTCTTTCGGCAGGTCAGATGTACCCAAATAAAATGTAACCGCCCTTAGTCCATCTTCGTGTCTGATGCTGGTATAAAGGGACTCAATATCCCCCGTAACCAGCATCATATCCTCATCCAAACATATACCGGCCACCTGTCTTAGTAACTCGCCAGTGTCCTTTAAAAACGATGGCAAACCCTCGACTAAAGGCTGTAATTTAGAGTCGATCCATTTATTGATGTTTTCCAAGAAGCCACCCCTCCCTGACACTATGGGACGACCAGGGGGCGTCTGCGCGTCCTTATGGATTTTAGGTAACAGATAGAAGGTGGGGACAGTGCTCTGTCACCAGCAGTGCCGCTGCCAACTCCTTAGTAATTGTCCCCACCTCCCTTGCCTTGTTGATAATAGATGATAACTGTGCAGAGTAGGCGGACAAGGGGTTAAATGTAAGCTTTTTATAACATGTGGTATTGTGTAATTGGCGAAAGGCCTCCTTTTCATAGAGGGTCTTAGGCCATACCACAATATTACCCCCCTTGTCCGCCGGTTTAAACTCTACATAAGGTAACTTCTGAAGGACGCGCAGACGCTCCCTCTCCCTCTTAGACAGATTATCACAATGGATATACCGTGGAATTTCTCTAAATTCCTTGGTTACAATCTGAACAAAGAGGTCCACATTTGGACACGATGTCAGGGGAGGAAACTTCTTAGATTTACTCTCACTTTCCTCATATGAGAAGGGCGCTGGAGAGATCTTGGCACATTTTAAAAGCGGATCAGGTAATTTCTAGATCTCTCTCTGAGAGGGCATCCGTCACAGCAAGGCGATCCAAAAATCTGTGTGACCATTTGGTACAGTCACTATGTAAGTGAGAGAATTACAACCTTTTTGGATGATATGGCGGGGAAATATGGGTGTGCTCCCTGTGGCCATTGCGTTGCGTGTTCCAATATTGATAGATGTAACACATTTAAGAATGCTGAGGGATCACGTCAGTTTAATATCAAAAAATGGATTACGTGTATTGATAGAAATATAATATATTATGCCGTATGCCCGTGCGGTAAAATCTATGTAAGTATGACGACACGGCAGTTTAAAATACGGGTCAGGGAGCACGTACGTGGTATTATGGCAGCAGCTACTGAATCTGACACATCCATGTTAAAAACTCTTCCCCGCCATTTCAAAGAGTATCATAACTGACGGTGCCTGTTATGATCTGGTGGCCTAGGAGCAGCATGAGGCGTCCTCTGGAGAAGGTGGTACCTGTACTGACCGCAGACCCTGAACTTAACACCGCAACTAGAAGTAGCCGTGGAATGTACCTACCACTGCCTAGACATCTCGTCACAGCCGGAGGACTAAATACCCCTTAAATATAGAAACGGGAAAACTATCTTGCCTCAGCGAAATTCCCCAAAGGATAGACAGCCCCCCACAAATATTGACTGTGAGAGGAGAGGGAAATTACATACGCAGACTGAAAACAAGATTTAGCAAAGGAGGCTGTTGTGAATTTGTTCTTGAGCTCCCTCTGGTGGCCTTTAGCCATATGGCGGGTCTTGGCTGGGTTCAGCTGTTTCAATTTCCTGCTATGCGGGGCCTATTTAATCCAGCTGGACTTTTTGGATAGGGTTTTGTACTGACCGCATAGACTCTTTGCTGTCCTCTGTCTATCTAGTGATTAGCGGGCCTCCTTTGCTGAATCTGTTTTCATAACTGCGTTTGTGCTTTCTCCTTTACTCACCTTTATTATTTGTGGGGGGCTGTTCTATACTTTGGGGTTATTTCTCTGAGGCAAGTGAGGCTTTATTTCCCTCTAGGGGTAGTTAGTTTCTCAGGCTGTGAAGAGACGTCTAGGATTTCTAGGTACGTTCCACGGCTGCCTATAGTGTGTGCGGTTAGGATCAGGATTGCGGTCAGTCCAGTTACCACATCCCCAGAGCTCGTCCTATGTTCTTACTTAGCTGGTCAGATTTGTGATCCTAAGCCACTAAGGATCATAACAGGAGGCCAATTCTAGCTAAATAGAAAGGACAGGACAGAGTACTGTGCAGTCAGTTTTAAAACACTAGAAAATATCCACCGCAGAAAATACCAAAGTCTCCACATCTACTAAAGATATGGAGGGGTAAATCTGCATCTCCAGAGATACCAGTTTGGCTGTATAAATCCTTACACAGACCAAGCTGGACAAGACAAAACATAGAAATGCACTGAACTATTAAGCCCACAGCATGTGGACTGCAAAAGCAAAGCCAGAACTTATCTTGGTTGATTTGGACAGCATAGCAGGAGAAACCAGGCAGAGATGTGAATCCTCCAGGAACAATTGACAACTGGCACTAACTAAAAAATCTAGCAAGACTAAATAGCCCAGTCAGAATTGCACTAAGTGGACACACCTGATAAATGCTGCGATCCAAAGCCAGCAGCAGTACCACTTATAGCCTTGGGAGCCCAAGAACAGAATTCACAACAGGTGCCCTCCTCAGATTTCGGGGGATTGATAAAATAGATGCCGGTATCCGCGGTGGTGGGATCTCAAAGCGTTTGGCCCAATTGGAGTCCAGATGGATTTGGACCTTGAATACGGTCCATCCATCTGGGCTTAACGAAAATGTGAGCTTTGCCCCATTCCTATGAATTTTTATCCTCTGTGTATTACCCATTTGATTAGTGACTATCTGGATATTTGGCGCTATGGATGCTGTTATTGTTACCCTGCGTTTTGTTTTTAACATTTTTTATATTTTAATTATAGTTCCTGTATGTCTCCTTTATATTCCTATCCTACTGAAGTTCTAGTGTCAAGATGCTAATGGACAAATGACGGAGTTAATCCTATTAAAGACATTATGAGAATGAACGGATATCGTCCTATGCTATAATGTCCTATTGTCTTGACATATATTAAGTTATCTGTGATTTAGTTTAATATTGTTAGATGTTTGTTTTGGTGCAATATTTGTTTTGTTCTGTTTTAATTTAAGTCTTTTAATTGTGTATTTGTGACATTGTTTATTTGGTTATGGTATTTTGGGTTTAATAAGAGACTGCACCGACTGATTACATCTATGTCTGCACTGCTGTGCCAGGTGGCGCACCCATACCTCTACGCGCCTTTCTCTCTGGCGCTGTGCCCCCGGCCGGCCTTCGGCGTTTTGTCATGGCGGTTGGTGTCCTTACAGGACCTGCCGTCATGTGACGCTGACGTCGGCTGGCGTCATGGTTTCCGGGGAGATGCGCGCGTCACTTCCGGGTCGGGTCCGCGACTTCCGGTTTACAACCACGCTGTTTTGGCCGGCATCTTGCGGTGTAGGTATATAAGGTGGGACATTACATAGGATAGCAGGCCCCCTTAGGAAGAAGGAAGGTCCGAAACGCGCGTCGGGGCGGACGGACCGGGTCATTGGGGGATTGGTGCCTGGTATCGCCTATCTACAGGTAATTATGGTATTGATGTGATCGTGCGGCGGTTACCGGATTCCAGCATGGTGCCATGGTGATTCACTCTGGCAGTGAGCACAGATATGGTAGGGCATTAATAGCTGTTAACCCTAGGTTTCTCCTGGGTCTTACATGATGAAACGGTTTCTGCCCATATGTGAGGCTATAGCTCGTTTTTTCTTCATTTAACCCTCCAGTGTCTGGATCTGTTCTGACATGTGCGGCATTCCCTAAGGCATTATTCTACTCTTTGCATACTCTCTATTATACGTTGTCATTTGATTTATTGTTGGATTTAATATGTTTAATTATAAATTTTGATACGTTATTTTGACCCTGTAGTCATTCTGTTGTGTGGATCTTTATGGATCAGTAAAGGGCAGAGAGCTCCACTCCAACTCAGACGCCAGCAAGGTGGAGGTGGGGTACTGGTATGGGCTGGTATCAAAGATGAACTTGTGGGAGCTTTTCGGGTTGAGGATGGAGTGAAGCTCAACTCCCAGACCTACTGCCAGTTTCTGGAAGACTCCTTCAAGCAGTGGTACAAGAAGAAGTCGATATCGTTCAAGAAAAACATGATTTTCATGCAGGACAATGCCCATCACATGCCTCCAACTACTCCACAGCATGGCTGGCGAGTAAAGGTCTCAAAGAAGAAAAAATAATGACATGGTCCTCTTGCTCACCTGATCTGAACCCCATAGAGAACCTGTGGTCCCTCATAAAATGTGAGATCTACAGGGAAGGAAAACAGTACACCACTCGGAATAGTGTCTGGGAGGCTGTGGTGGCTGCTGCACGCAATGTTGATCGTAAACAGATCAAACAACTGACAGAATCTATGGATGGAAGGCTGTTGAGTGTCATCATAAAGAAAGGTGGCTATATTGGTCACTAATTTTTTGGGGTTTTGTTGTTGCATGTCAGAAATGTTTATTTCAAAATTTTGTGCAGTTATATTGGTTTACCTGGTGAAAATAAACAAGTGAGATGGGAATATATTTGGTTTTTATTAAGTTGCCTAATTCTGCACAGTAATACTTACCTGCACAAACAGATATCCTCCTAAGATAGCCAAATCTAAAAAAAAAAACCACTCCATTTCTCATTTTTACTACACAATTTTTTTTAGGGACCACATCACATTTGAAGTCTCTTTGAGGAGTCTATATGATAGAAAATATAAAAAAGTGACACCAGTCTAAAAACTGCACCCCTCAAGGTGCTCAAAACCACATTTAAGAAGTTTATTAACCCTGCAGGTGCTTCACAGGAATTTTTGGAATGTTTTAAAAAAAGTGAACTTTTTTTTTTTTTTTTTAACAAAAAAATTAATTCAGATCCAATTTGTTTTATTTTCCCAAGAGTAACAGGAGAAATTGGACAGCAAAAGTTGTCCAATTTGTCCTGACTATGCCGATACCCCATATGTGGGGGTAAACCACTGTTTGGGTGCACGGCACAGCTCGGAAGGGAAGAGCACCATTTTACTATTTCAACGCAGAATTGGCTAGAATTGAGATCAGACGCCATGTCGCGTTTGGAGAGCCCCTGATGGGCCTAAACAGTGGAAACCCCCCACAAGTGACCCCATTTTGGAAACTAAACCACCTAAGGAACTTATCTAGATGTGTTGTGAGAACTTTGAACCCCCAATTGTTTCACTACAGTTTATAAACGCAGAGCAGTGAAAATAAAATAATTTTTTTCCCACAAAAATGATTTTTTTAGCCCCCAGTTTTGTATTTTCCCAAGGGTAACAGGAGAAATTGGCCCCAAAAGTTGTTGTCCAATTTTTTCTGAGTACACGGATACCCCATATGTGGGAGAAAACTACTGTTTGGGCACTCGTCGGGGCTCGGAAGGGAAGTGGCGTTTTGGAATGCAGGCTTTGATGGAATGGTCTGCGGGCGTCACGTTACGTTTGCAGAGCCTCTGATATGCCTAAACAGTGGAAACCCCTCAATTGTAACTCCAACCCTAACCCAACACACCCCTAACCCTAATGATAACCCTAACCACACCCCTAACCCGAACATACCCTTAACCCTAATCCCAACACACCCCTAACCCCAATACACCCCTAACCCTAACACACCCCTAACCCAACCGTAAATGTAATCCAAACCCTAACCCCAACCCTAACCCCAACGGAAAAATGGATTTAAAACCATTTTTTTATTTTATTATTTTTCCCTTAACTAAGGGGGTGATAAAGGGGAGTTTGATTTACTATTTATAGTGGGTTTTTATGTTTGGCTGCTGTCACATACTTAACCCCTTCACCCCGAAGCCTGTTTTCACCTAAGTGACAGGGCCAATTTTTAGAATTCTGACCACTGTCACTTTATGAGGTCATAACTCTAAAACGCTTCAACGGATCCTGGTGATTCTGACATTGTTTTCTCGTGACAAATTGTACTTCAAGATAGTGGTAAAAACTTCTTCGATATGACTTGCAGTTATTTGTGAAAAAAACAAAAATTTGTCGAAAATTATGAAAATTTAGCAATTTTCAAACTTTTAGTTTTTATGCCCTTAAAGTAGAGAGTTATATCTCATAATATAGTTAATAAACAACATTTCCCACATGTCTGCTTTACATCAGCACAATTTTGAAAACATATTTTTTTTGTTAGGGAGTTATAAGGGTTCAAAGTTGACCAGCGATTTCTCATTTTTGCAACAAAATTTGCAAAACCATTTTTTTTACGGACCACCTCACACTTGAAGTGACTTTGAGGGGTCTATATGACAGAAAATGCCCAAAGGTGACACCATTCTAAAAACTGCACCCCTCAAGGTACTCAAAACCACATTCAAAAAGTTTATTAACCCTTCAGGTGCTTCACAGGAATTTTTGGAATGTTTAAAAAAAATTGAACATTTAACTTTTTTCACAAAATTTTTACTTCAGATCCAATTTGTTTTATTTTACCAAGGGTAACAGGAGAAATTGGACCAAAAAAAAGTTGTTGTACAATTTGTCCCGAGTACGCCGATACCCCACATGTTGGGGTAAACCACTGTTTGGGCGCATGGCAGAGCTCGGAAGGGAAGGAGCGCCATTTGACTTTTCAATGCAAAATTGGCTGGAATTGAGATCGGAACCCATGTCGTGTTTGGATAGCCCCTGACGTGCCTAAACAGTGGAAACCCCCACAAGTGACACCATTTTGGAAAGTAGACCCTCTAAGGAACTAATCTAGATGTGTGGTGAGCACTTTGAACCTCCAAGTGCTTCACAGAAGTTTATAATGTAGAGCCGTAAAAAAAAAAAAAGGTATTAAGCTTACCGTTAATGATGTTTCCAGGAGTCCATCCTGACAGCACCCTGGAGGACGTCCTCCTCCCCTTGCTGGGACAGGAAACACACGAGTTTAAAAGGTCATGTCCCACCCCAATCCTCAGTGTTGTAACAAGAACCGCTACAAGGATATGCAGAGGAACAAGTTTAATGACAACAAAACATATTACATTGAATCCAAACATATTACATCATACGTTAGGAACATGTTACATACGTGCCAGGTTTAACAAAACATGATATAAATATTAGAGGGAGGGTACTACTAGTGCTGTCAGGATGGACTCCTGGAAACATCATTAACGGTAAGCTTAATACCTATTTTCCAGGACGTCATCCTGACAGCACCCTGGAGAGTACCAAAGCACCTCCTCAGGGTGGGATTACCGCTTGGAGAACCTTTCTCCCAAATGCAGTATGTTGACCAGACAAAACATCAAGTTTATAGTGTTTACAAAAGGTGTTGGCACTGGCTCATGTCGCAGCCTTACAAATTTGTTCTAGAGAAGCACCTGCCCTCTCTGCCCAAGAAGTAGCTATCCCCCGAGTAGAATGTACATGGAGACCCTCTGGAGGAGGGACCCCCTGTGACTGATAGGCCTCAGAGATCACAGACATGATCCAACGTGCGATAGAGGCCTTAGAGGCCCTCTTGCCCCTATTCTTTCCCCCATACAGAATGAATAAATTTGGTTCAATGCGCCAAGAGCTGGTGGCTGCCAGGTAGTCTAGGACCGCCTGCCTGACATCCAGTGAATGTAAGGCCTTTTCTTTAGCATTAGTGGGGTTATCGCAGAAGGATGGTAACACGATTTCCTGATTTCTATTTTTAATTGTTCCTACTTTTGGAATAGACAAGGGGTCCAGTTTAAGAATTATGCAATCGTCTCTAACTTGGAGGTACGGGTCCCTAGTACACAGGGCCTGAATTTCCCCCACCCTTTTAGCCATGGTAATTGCCACTAGAAATGCCGTTTTACGAGTAAGGACCGAAATGGGCATATCAGTAGAAGCATAGAGGTCTTTACAGAGGAACCTGAGGACCAGATTAAGGTCCCAGGAAGGCGATAAATGTCTAATAGTAGGGCGCAACCTCTGTGTGGCTCTAATAAATCTAACTATCCATGGGTGAGAAGCTAGGGGATAGTCAAGAAAGGAGCTAAGTGCCGAGATCTGCACCTTCAAGGTGCTAGGTTTGAGACCTTTGTCAAACCCAGCCTGAAAGAAATCCAGGATTCTGGGTAAGTCAGGAGTGCCTGCCGCAACCTCAGACCTGCCACCTTCCAGACAGAATCGCTTCCAGATCTTCAGGTAAATTGCTGATGTAACAGGCTTCCTACTGGACTTGATAGTAGTCATCACTCGGCTCGACAGACCCTTTGCCTTCAAGATGAGCCCTTCAGGATCCATGCTGAGAGACAGAGCTTCTCTGGGTTTGGGTGAAGTACCGGACCCTGGTGGATAACATCCGGTCTGAGGGGAAGCTCTACTGGATTCGCAATCGCCAGCTCTAGTAGAAGGGAGAATCAGCTCCTTCTTGGCCAGTATGGAACAATCAATATGACACGAGCTTGATCCGGTTTGATCTTCCTGAGAACAGCCGGGACTAATGCCAGAGGAGGGAATGCATATGATAGAGGTTCTGTCCAGACCTGGCTCAGAGCGTCTATCCCTCCTGGAAGATCCCGAGGGTTCAGTGAGAAGAATCTTGAGACCTTCGAATTTCTCCTGCTTGCGAATAGGTCTATACAAGGAGTTCCCCAGCGCAGACATAATTCCTGGAAGATGTCCTGGTTGAGTTCCCATTCTGTTGGAAACACTCTTTTCCTGCTGAGGTAGTCTGCTATGACATTCTGGGAGCCTTCCAGGTGAATCGCTGAAATGGATAGGACTGATCTTTCTGCCCACCGAAATATCCTCTCCGCCAATTCCTGAAGCGGATGGTGTCTTGCGCCTCCCTGATGCTTCAGGAAAGAGACTGTTGTCACATTGTCGGACATTATTCTGACATGGCGATTCCTTAGGATATGGCGGTTCCTTCTCAACGCTTCCCAAACAGCGTACAGCTCTTTGAAGTTGGAGGAGCTGTTCATGACCTCCTCCGGCCATCTCCCCTGAAGGAACCTGTCTTCTAAGTGAGCTCCCCAGCCCCAGGCGCTGGCATCTGTAGTAACTACTACATGGGGTTCGGCAGACCATAATACTCCTTTCCTTAGGTTTTCCGGTTCTGTCCACCAAAGGAGAGACCTTCTTACCAGAGGAGATAGCCTTAAAGCACTGTCCAGAGAAGACAGGCGTCTGTCCCATTTGGAAAGGATTAGTTTCTGCAGTGGTCTTGAATGGAACGGAGCCCATCTTACACACGGAATGCAGGCCGTCATTAGGCCGAGGACTTTCATGGCCGCTCTTATTGACCCCCTGTGTCTTAAAAGGAGCCGAATTTGGGACTGTATTGCTTCCAGCTTGGTCTCGGGTAGAAGGGATATTCTGTTTGTCGAGTCCAGATACACTCCCAGAAAGGTTTTCCTGTGTTCTGGAGTCAGGTCGGATTTCCACCAATTTATGACCCATCCTAACTCTTCCATCACCGAAATGGTTCGGTTCCTGTGGTCTGATAGAATCTCTGGCGTTCTTGCTACCAGGAGGAAGTCGTCGAGATATGGGACTATTATGATCCCCTGATTTCTTAGGAAAGCGACAATCTCTGATACCAGCTTTGTAAAGATAAGAGGTGCTGAGGCAAGGCCGAACGGAAGGCACTGGACTGGTAGTGACAGATCCCGGACGGCAGAACTACCGCAAACCTCAGAAGTTTCTGAGATGAGGGGTGGACTGGGACCTGATAGTAGGCACTCTTCAGGTCGAGAGTGCACATCACGGCATTCTGATCTATGAGAAGAATAGCCGATCGAATAGACTCCAGACGGAACCTCTTGTACCTTACCCAGGCATTCAAAGGCTTCAGATTTACTATGGTGCGAGATTCGCCGGATGGTTTTGCTATGGAGAAAAGGGAGGAGTAATGACCCTGGCTTACTTCCAGAGGTGGTACTGGCACTATGACCTCTGAGGAGAGCATATCCTCTAGGTCTATCATCATTGGGGAGTCTCGCATTATAACCGTAGGCGCGATAAATCTGTCTGGTGGAGGGGAGTAAAGCTCGATACGGTAGCCTTCTGACACTGTCCGAAGGACCCACTTGTTTTGAGTGATTCGGGCCCATTTGTGCGCGAAGTGGCGGAGCCTTCCCCCTATAAGTGTGGCGTCATTGCGGCTTAGATTTTGAGGAGGGACTGAAAAAGAAACTTCTGTTTCTATTGCCCTGGTTACGGGAGCCCCTATAGGATCCTCTATGGGATCTACCTCCTCTAGAGTCAGACTGTCTTCGGAAAGGTAATCCCCTCCGAAAGGACTGAGGTTTCCTAGTTTTCTCCTCCGGAAACCCTTTCTTTTTATCGGAAGCTGACTCTAGGATAGTATCTAGAGGGGGCCCAAATACCCGTGCTCCGGAGAAGGGAATTGAACATAGCTTTGATTTAGAAGCACTATCCCCAGACCAGGATCTTAGCCAGACCGCCCTCCTAGCCACGTTGGATAGAGAACCACTTCTAGCCAAGAATCTGACTGACTCAGCAGTCATATCGGACAGAAAGGCCGTGGCGGACCTCATAATAGGAATGGACTTTAGGATCTCAGATCTCGGAGTCTTATTGGACAGGTGCTCTTCTAATTGACCCATCCAAAGGTACATAGACCGAGCTACCGAAGTAGCTGCTATGTTGGTTTTTATTAGAGCTGCGGAAGATTCCCAGGCTCTTTTCAAAAGTATGTCAGTCTTTCTATCCATGGGATCGCGCAGGCTTGAAGAGTCCTCGAATGGTATGGCTGTCTTTTTAGCCACCGGAACATCAACCTTAGGAATTTCTTCCCAAAGTTTTACGTCCTCAGGTTCAAACGGCAGACGAGCTTTGAAGTCTTTGGATAACACCAGCCGGCGTTCCGCTTCTTTCCACTCCTCCAGTATCATGGGCTTAATATGTTCACTAACCGGGAACACAGTCTGCTGACGTGACATAAGTCCCCTGAACATCAGGTCCTTCCTGGATTGTGGTTTAGGTGTCTCTTCTATTTGCATGGTGCATCGTACTGCCTGCACGAGATCATTCGTCTCTTCTGCCTGGAATACATATTTCCTTTGGTGGTCCTGGCTTCCTGACGGAAGCTCGCCCTCTTCTTCTGAGACGAAGTCTTCTGAGTCAGACTTGTCTTCAGAAGTAAATTCTGGTTCTCTTAAGTCTCGTTCCCGTCTGGCCCTCTTGTGGCTGGGAATAGGGCTGGACTTCTGCACCATACTAGACAAAGAAGCCTGCACTTCTTCACGTATAAGGGATCTCATCTCGGATAGTAATGCAGGTTGTTCGTCCCTCACAACCCTAGACGTACAAACTGCACATAAGGTCTTTCCATGGGAATCCGGGAGCTTCGTATTACAGATAGGGCATCTAGCAGATTTCCCCGAGGCCTTGCCAGATCTCTTAACTTGACCAGAGGTACCAGAGGGGCCAGCAGGGGTTCCCTTATCCTTAAATGACATAAGATAGGGATAAGCACTGGGGTAAGCCTGCTCTTGCGTGCGGATAGGGGTCTGCGCTATGCGCACTTACCACCTCCTCGACCTGCATACTTGCATCCATGATGAGGGTAGCAGGTCCCCGCAGCTCGTAGCGCCGGATCAGGAGCGCTTCAGCCGTTATGCGGTCTACACTGGAACGCACGCTTTCCCCTTCACATGCAGCGTTACCGGAAGTGACGGTAACGGATGCCGCAAACCGGAAGTGACGCGTCCTTGAACTTCCGTCTGGAGACGCCGTGCTGGACACCACGCTGCTCGCTGGGAGCCGCACACAGCATGGATGGCATCCGCAGCCGAGAGCCTCCCACCGGGAGGAGCGGCTGTCACCAGGAGCCTCGTCCACTCCTGGTCTTTGGAGCAGAGGGACCTCCCACCGGAGGGTGTCTGCCCCGAGCCTCTTGACAGGGGGAAGGGTATTGGCAAGCCGCACGATCCCCCTGAGCTCTGGTAAGCTTGCAGCTTTCACTCGTGCGTCCCTTCCTTGCAGGGACAGGAAAAACACTGAGGATTGGGGAGGGACATGACCTTTTAAACTCGTGTGTTTCCTGTCCCAGCAAGGGGAGGAGGACGTCCTCCAGGGTGCTGCCAGGATGACGTCCTGGAAAATTCATATTAATTTTCACAAAAAATGATCTTTTTGCCCCAAATTTTTTATTTTCCCAAGGGTAACAGGATAAATTGGACCCCAAAAGTTGTTGAGCAATTTGTCCTGAGTACGCTGATACTTCATATATGGGGATAAACCACTGTTTGGGCGCATGGCAGAGCTCGGAAGGGAAGAAGCGCCATTTGACTTTTCAATGCAAAATTGGCTGGAATTGAGATCGGAACCCATGTCGTGTTTGGAGAGCCCCTGACGTGCCTTAACAGTGAAAACCCCCACAAGTGACACCATTTTGGAAAGAAGACCCCCTAAGGAACTTATCTAGATGTGTGGTGAGCACTTTTAACCCCCAATTGTTTCACTAAAGTTTAGAATGTAGCGCTGTGAAAATTAAAAAAATCATTTTTTCTTTCCACAAAATGATGTTTGAGCCTGCAATTTTTTTTCCCAAGGGAAACAGGAGAAATTGGACCACAAAAGTTATTGTCCAATTTGTCCTGAGTACGCAGATACCCCATACAGTGGGGGAACCACTGTTTGGGCGCACGGCAAAGCTCGGAAGGGAAGGAGCGCCGTTTGAATTGCAGACTTAGATGGATTGGTCTGCAGATGTCATGTTGCATTTGCAGAGCCCCTGATGTACCTAAACAGTAGAAACCCCCCACAAGTGACCCCATATTGGAAACTAGACCCCCCACGGAACTTATCTAGATGTGTTGAGAACTTTGAACCAACAAGTGTTTCACTACAGTTTATAACACAGAGCCGTGAAAATAAAAATATATTTTTTTCCACGAAAATATTTTAGCCCCCACGTTTTTATTTTCCCAAGGGTAACAGGAGAAATTAGACAACAAAAGTTGTTGTCCAATTTGTCCTGAGTACGCTGATACCCCATATGTTGGGGGGAACCACTGTTTGGGCGCACAGGAGAACTCGGAAGGGAAGGAGCACTGTTTTAGTTTTTCAAAGCAGAATTGGCTGGAATTGAGATCGGACGCCATGTCGCGTTTGGAGAGCCCCTGATGTGCCTGAACAGTGGAAACTCCCCAATTCTAACTGAAACCCTAACCCCAGCCCTAACCCTAGCCCTAACCCCAACCCTAACCCTAGTCCTAACCCTAGCGCTACTTTCACACTAGCGTTTTTTTGCATACGTCGCAATGCGTCGTTTTGGCGAAAAAACGCATCCTGCAAAGTCGTCTGCAGGATGTGTTTTTTCCCCATAGACTAACATTAGCGACGCATTGCGACGTATTGACACACGTTGCAACCGTCGTGTGACGGTTGCGTCGTGTTGTGGCGGACCGCCGGCAGCAAAAAACTTTACATGTAACTTTTTTTGTGCCGACGGTCCACCATTTCCGACCGCGCATGCGCAGCTGGAACTCCGCCCCCACCTCCCCGCACCTCACAATGGGGAGGCGGACGCGTGGAAAAACAGCATCCGCTGCCCCCGTTGTGCGGCGCTTGCACAGTATGCGTCGGTACGTCGGGCAGACGCAGCGCGACGGCCCCGTACCGACGCTAGTGTGAAAGTAGCCTAACGGGAAAATGGAAATAAATATATTTTTTTAAATGTTATTATTTTTCCCTAACTGAGGGGGTGATGAAGGGGGATTTGATTTACTTTTATAGCGTTTTTTGGGCGGATTTTTATGGTTGGCAGCCATCACACACTAAAAGACGCTTTTTATTGCAAAAAATAGTTTTTGCATCACCACATTTTGAGAGCTATAATTTATCCATATTTTGGCCCACAGAGTCATGTGAGATCTTGTTTTTTGCGGGACGAGTTGACGTTTTTATTGGTACCATTTTCGGGCACATGACATTTTTTGATCGCTTTTTATTCCGATTTTTGGGAGGCGGAATGAACAAAAACCAGCAATTCCTGAAATTCTTTTAGGGGGGGCGTTTATACCATTCCACATGTGGTAAAATTGATAAAGCAGTTTTATTCTTCAGGTCAGTACGATTACAGCGATATCTCATTTCTGTAATTTTTTTGTGTTTTGGCGCTTTTACACAATAAACTATTTTACATAAAAAATAATTGTTTTTGCATCGCTTTATTCTGAGAGCTATAACTTTTTTATTTTTCTGCTGATGATGCTGTATGGCGGCTTTTTTTTGCGGGACAAGATGACGTCTTCAGCGGTACCATGGTTATTTATATCCGTCTTTTTGATCGCGTGTTATTCCACTTTTTGTTTGGCGGTATGAGAATAAAGCGTTGTTTTTTGCCTCGTTTTTTTTTTTTGTTTGTTTTTTTACGGTGTTCACTGAAGAGGTTAACTAGTGATATAGTTTTATAGGTGGGGTCGTTATGGACGCGGCGATACTAAATATGTGTACTTTTATTGTGTGATTTTTTTTATTTAGATAAAGAAATGTATTTATGGGAATATTTTTTTTTTTCTTTATTTAGGAATTTTTTTTTATTTTTTATTTTTTACACATGTGGACAATTTTTTTTTAAACTTTTTTACTTTATCCCAGGGGGGACATCACAGACCGGTGATCTGACAGTGTGCACAGCACTCTGTCAGATCACCGATCTGACAGGCAAGGGCAGAGGCTTGCCGGCACCTGCTATTAGGAACTCTCAGCAGGCGCCGGCAAGCTAGGTCATCTCATGACCCGGAAGGAGTCCCGCGGCCATCTTGGATCCGGGGACTCCTTCCAGGTCACCGGAGCAGCGCGATCTCATCGCGTTGCTCCGGTGGGAGAGCGCAGGGAGCCCCCGTCCCTGCGCGATCCCCCTCTATGCCGCTGTCACTATTGACAGCGGCATCAGAGAGGTTAAATGCCCGCGATCGGCGATAGCGCCGATCGTGGGCATTGCTGCGGGGTGTCAGCTGTCATACAGCTGACACCCACACCCGATCACTGTGGCGCTCAGCGCGAGACCGCGGTGATCGATGCGCCATACTAGTACTGCTGCTGGCACAAATGCAGTGCCGGCAGCGCAGTACTAGTACGGCGCATGTCGCGAAGGGGTTAAAGATGCTTTTTATTGCAAAAAATAGTTTTCCAGGCTGTCCCTTCTGACAGCACCACCAGGAGGGTGTCCTTCATATCCTTGATAGGGACAGGAACACAGAAGAGGTTAAATAGCCCCTCCCCACCACCACCCTTCAGTGTTTTTCCTGTCCCTGTCAGGGACAGACGCAGGAGAGTGTTCTCCAGAATATAATGGAATTTAGCTGATGTTGATGTCAGGTGTGGTGGAGCTGCTGCTCCCGAATGTGGCCATATCCTCCTGGAGGGGGCTCTGGGCCGCGGGAGTCCCCGTGGACGGGGACTCCATTATATTGCAGGAATCCGATGGAGGTCCCTCATGCGTTATAGGTCGAGCTGTGGGCTCCCGTCTGCTACCTCATCCCTTCAGATGGACTCTGGGCAGCGGCTTCTGCGAAGGTGTCTGCCTGCCATCTCCCTGGTATGAGCTGTCGCCGCATGAGGCGGCGCAGTCTCTCCGAAGTTCCGGCACCATCTCCGGTGAAAACTTCCGGGGGGTGTGGCCAAATTTCCGTGGTTTGCGGCGCTGGCGGTTTCTGGTGTCCCGGAGGGCCGGGGCATGTCGGTGAAGCAAGGGGAGAGCCTGGGGCATGATGGTGCCGAAAGCAGATGGTCCCAAGCTGGTCAGCGTGCGTTCCAGATGAAGCATGCGCACTACAGCTGGGGATCGGCAGATACCGAAAATTGGCAGCAGCTGAGCTCGGAAATAGGACGAATCAGATGTTTTGAAGTTGGGTAAGACTAATGAGGGATAGGTGACAACACACCTGACTTAGTAAGATGGAAGGTGCTAGCTGTCCAGATGTCCAGTCCCTAGAGCTACCCACGGACTATGTGAGTAAACGTGGTGGGGAAGTACCTAACAGGACTTTAGTTCCGATAGCTACAGGGCCTTCATTTTACATTTTAGGACAAATACATCCCTAAACGGTCTACTACAACCACTAAGAAGAAGGCTATCGGATGTCTGTTATGTACCGTCAAACTCCCAGATGGTTATAACAAGCAGCTATGCGAAGTGTGCATCGCTAAACTGCTCAAAGATGAACAGGCTTCTTTATTGACTAACAGACTATGATTAGAGATGAAGTCCAGGGTACTGTTTCAACATTGATGCCACCCCAATCCCCTCATCCTAAAAGGCCCAGCTGGGATGTGGACCTCCGCTCGGAAGAGGAAGAGGTATCCGTTTATTCTGACCCGGACTCGGGTGAAGGTGACAATTCCTCAGTAGTATTCCCGGAGGAACGCAAAAACATACCTTTTCTCATCTGAGAACACAGATGTGCTCATAAAAGCAGTTAGAAGTACCATGAAAGTAGAGGACTCCACTGAACCACTATCAGTTCAGGATGAGATGTTCGGCGGCCTGAGAACACGCAGAAACAGTATTTCTGGTTAACCATATGATACTGGAAGAATCGGAAGATATGGGACAAAAGCTAGTAGTCCCGAGGGACTTCAAGTACCGTCTTCCCTTCGATCCGGAAGAAACTAAGGTCTGGGAGTCCGTACCGAAGATCGACATTCCGGTAGCTAAAGTCTCAAGGAAGACATCTATTCCTTTCTAAGACTCATCTGGTTTAAAAGACTCAATGGATAAAAGGTCGGAAGATCTCCTTAAAAAAAAAACCTGGGAGTCATCAGCTGCCATTATGAAAACAAACATAGCGGCTACCTCTGTAGCGAAATCCATGAGACTCTGGGTAGACGAGCTGGAAGGTCACATTAATGACAGAACTCCCACAGAAGAAATTCTAAAATCACTGTCAATACTAAGAATGATGACTGATTTCATGGCAGATGCTTCAGCAGAGTCAGTGCGTTTTGCAGCTAGAAATAATGCGCTGTCAAATTCGGCAAGGCGGGCCTTGTGGCTGAGATCTTGGACATGAGATACTCAGTCGAAAAACAAGCTTTGTTCGATTCCGTTCTCAGGATCTCATGTATTTGGTCCCGTCTTAGACAAACTGCTTGAGAAAGCATCTGATAAAAAGAAGGGCTTTCCCGAAGAAAAGCCAAAAAAAATGCCATTCTTTCGGAAAACTCGTTCCCACCCTAGGCAGGACTATAAAGGGAAAGGGAAGTCTGGCAGATGGAGCTACCCTAAAGGCGGCAGAGGAAGAGGTCCCTTTCGAGACCAATCGTAGGGACCCAGCAGACAATGACGCCAACAATATAGGAGGGAGACTGCAGTACTTCCTAGAGGGCTGGCAGGATATCACTCAAAATCAGTGGATCCTTCAGACGGTCGCCTAAGGGTACAAGATAGCTTTCACTCAACTACCTCCCAGAAGGTGCTGCCTAACACGTACCGAGTCGCAAGCAGTCCATCAAAGATTGTTAACAGATATACAAGAGCTTTCAGAACTACAGGTCATAGTTCCGGTACCCCATCACCAGCAGTTTCATGGACATTACTCCAGTCTGTTCTACATAAAAAAAAACGAATGGAGAATACCGTACAATAATACATTTAAAGCCACTAAATCAGTGGGTAGCTTACAAACGCTTCAAGATGGAGTCCCTCTGATCAATTATACCTTTAATAAAAAAAAAAAAAAAAAAAAAAGAACTCAGTGATGTGCACGATAGATCTAAAACATGCGTATTGCCATGTACCCATCCATGCCTCACACCAGAAATTCCTCAGATTTGCAATAAAAGCCCACAAGAATATTCATCATTTCCAGTTGAGGTGCCCACCATTCGGTCTCGCTTCGGCTCCACGGATATTCACAAAACTCATGACAGAAGACATGGCTCACTTAAGAGAAAAGAACGTTCTCATTGTCTGTTGATAGCAATGCGCCACATCAGATGGAAGAATCTTTATCATTGACCACGTCGCTCCTGGAGAGACTGGGGTGGATAATAAATTCAAAAAAAAATTATATATATATATATATATTTCTAAAATATTCCTGGGAGTACTGCTAGACTCCGAACGGGAATACTCTTTCCTGCCAGATCAAAAACAACAAACAATCAAGCCGAAATTTCAGGCGCTAATAAAACGCAGACACATATCCATCAGGAAAGCCATGAGGATTCTAGGTCTAATGACCGCATGTATTCCCAGCATACAGTGGAGCCAGTTTCATTCAAGAACCCTTCAAAAGGGAGGTCCTTTCAGTATGGGATGGCAAAAAAGATTTGTTGGACAACAAGATGTTGTTATTCAGAGAGGTAAAACAATTCCTATCTTGGTGGGTCAACATAAAGAACCTCAAAGAAGGGAGACCCTGGAGAGTCTCCATGCATAAATGTAACCACAAATGCAAGCTTAAGCGGCTGGGGAGCTCACATAGAAGGACGTTACCTTCAGGGAACATGGCCTACATCTGTACGCAACAGTTCCTCCAATTACAGGGAACTCAGAGCGGTTTGTGAAGCACTGAAAAGTTGTCAAAAGGAGGTGCAGGTGTGTCATCTCAGAATCTTCTCTGACAACTCGACCACGGTATCTTTCCTTCTTCATCAAGGAGGTCTGCGGTACCGTCACCTACAGGGATTGGCCGAATCAATATTCTCTTGGGCAGAGCGCACTGTGAAGTCCATCACAGTGGTACATCTAAAAGGTTCAAAGAACCAGATAGACTTTCTCAGCAGGGAAAGGGTGCAACCCTCAGAATGGTCTCTAAACAAAAAAGTCTTTGTTCAGCTAACCCAGCGATGGGGCACTCCACATATAGACTAATTCACCTCAAGGTGAAATACAAAGACAAAAGAGTTTTTTTCATTAAATCCAAGAGACCATCCAACCGGGGTGGATGCCTTAGCACAAAACTGGAACATAGAACTTGCTTATGCATTCCCACCACTCGTCCCAAAACCGAGAATTTTGAGGAAAATACAGAATGTACAATAACAAATTGTATTGTGGTACCGTGTTAGCCAGAAAAATCGATATGAATACTTTTCTGCCCAATGATGACAGAAGTATTCTAGGAGTGATACCTTTATTGGCTAACCAGAAAATAATATGTTTGCAAGCTTTCAGAGCACAGTGGCTCATTCTTCAGGCAAGATTACTTGCCTGAAGGAGCCACTGTGCTCTGAAAAGGTATCACTCCTTGAAGACTTCTGTCATCATTGGGCAGAAAAGTATTCATATCGAGGAAAATACAGGAAAGTCCTACAGCAAAAATCTTAATAGTGCCATATTGGCCCAAGAGGAGCTGGTTCCCCCTTTTGAAGTGGATGGTGTTGGAAGATCCAGTTCTGCTACCATCAAGGTGGGACCTTCTGACGCAGGGACCGCTGGTCCATCAAAACCTAGAGATACTACCACTTTCAGCGTGGATCTTGAAAATAGATTCTGAGATCAAAAGGTCTATCAGATTCAGTCATCTCAACCATGCAAAAAAGCAGGAAGCCAGTGACATCAGCTATATATATATCTATAATATAACGCTGGGAGCGTCACTCTGTCCGAAGCCTCTATAGACTGCACAAGCGCAAGCGCCGGCGCAGTCTGGACCGCACAGAGCGACGCTCCCAGGAGATCGCGGTATGCGTAAGCGCTGAACGCACACCGCGATCTCCACCGGACAAGCAGGGACGAGCCAGGAGGCGGAGGGTGAGTATACTTACCTGACCCGTTCCACCGACGCGCTTCCGGGCTGTGACTGTCCCCCTGCTCCCGGAATCGGCGCCTGCGCAGTCCGCGCTTTCCGGCGCCATTTTCTTGAAGACACATTGCAGTGTCTTCAAGAAAATGGCGCCGGAAAGCGCGGACTGCGCAGGCGCCGACTCCGGGAGCAGGACCAAGAAAATGGCCGCACCCAGCACAGCCGCCGCGCCCAGCACAGCCCCGCACAGCCGCCCACAGCAACGCACAGCCGCCGCACCCAGCACAGCCGACCATAGCCGCCCACAGCCACGCACAGCCGCCGCACCCAGCACAGCTGCCCACAGCCACCCATAGCCACCCATAGCCACGCACAGCCGCCGCACCCAGCACAGCCGACCACAGCCACGCACAGCCGCCGCACCCAGCACAGCCGCCCACAGCCACGCACAGCCGCCCACAGCCGCCGCACCCAGCACAGCCACGCACAGCCGCCGCACCCAGCACAGCCGCCCACAGCCACGCACAACCGCTGCACCCAGCACAGCCACCCACAGCCGCCGCACCCAGCACAGCCGCCGCACCCAGCACATCCGCCCACAGCCACGCACAACCGCTGCACCCAGCACAGCCACCCACAGCCGCCGCACCCAGCACAGCCGCCGCACCCAGCACAGCCGCCGCACCCAGCACAGCCACGCACAGCCGCCACAGCCACGCACAGCCTCCGCACCCAGCACAGCCACGCACAGCCGCCCACAGCCACGCACAGCCGCCTACAGCCACCGCACCCAGCACAGCCACCGCACCCAGCACAGCCGCCGCACCCAGCACAGCCGCCCACAGCCACCCATAGCCACGCACAGCCGCCGCACCCAGCACAGCCGCCGCACCCAGCACATCCGCCCACAGCCACGCACAACCGCTGCACCCAGCACAGCCACCCACAGCCGCCGCACCCAGCACAGCCGCCGCACCCAGCACAGCCGCCGCACCCAGCACAGCCACGCACAGCCTCCGCACCCAGCACAGCCACGCACAGCCGCCCACAGCCACGCACAGCCACGGACAGCCGCCGCACCCAGCACAGCCACCGCACCCAGCACAGCCGCCCACAGCCACCCATAGCCACGCACAGCCGCCGCACCCAGCACATCCGCCCACAGCCACGCACAACCGCTGCACCCAGCACAGCCACCCACAGCCGCCGCACCCAGCACAGCCGCCGCACCCAGCACAGCCACGCACAGCCGCCACAGCCACGCACAGCCTCCGCACCCAGCACAGCCACGCACAGCCACGCACAGCCGCCTACAGCCACGGACAGCCGCCGCACCCAGCACAGCCACCGCACCCAGCACAGCCGCCGCACCCAGCACAGCCGCCCACAGCCACGCACAGCCGCCGCACCCAGCACAGCCGACCACAGCCACGAACAGCCGCCGCACCCAGCACAGCCGCCCACAGCTGCCCACAGCCACGCACAGCCGCCGCACCCAGCACAGCCGCCCACAGCCACGCACAGCCGCCGCACCCAGCACAGCCGACCACAGCCACGCAGCCGCCGCACCCAGCACAGCCGCCCACAGCCATGCACAGCCACCCATAGCCACGCACAGCCGCCGCACCCAGCACAGCCGACCACAGCCGCCGCACCCAGCACACAGCCACGCACAGCCGCCGCACCCAGCACAGCCACCCACATCCGCCGCACCCAGCACATCCGCCGCACCCAGCACAGCCACGCACAGCCGCCGCACCCAGCACAGCCTCCCACAGCCGCCCACAGCCACGCACAGCCGCCCACAGCCACGGACAGCCGCCGCACCCAGCACAGCCGCCGCACCCAGCACAGCCGCCCACAGCCACGCACAGCCGCCGCACCCAGCACAGCCACGCACAGCCGCCGCACCCAGCAGCCGCCCACAGCCACGCACAACCGCTGCACCCAGCACAGCCACCCACAGCCGCCGCACCCAGCACAGCTGCCGCACCCAGCACATCCGCCCACAGCCACGCACAACCGCTGCACCCAGCACAGCCACCCACAGCCGCCGCACCCAGCACAGCCGCCGCACCCAGCACAGCCGCCGCACCCAGCACAGCCACGCACAGCCGCCACAGCCACGCACAGCCTCCGCACCCAGCACAGCCACGCACAGCCGCCCACAGCCACGCACAGCCGCCTACAGCCACGGACAGCCGCCGCACCCAGCACAGCCACCGCACCCAGTACAGCCGCCGCACCCAGCACAGCCGCCCACAGCCACGCACAGCCGCCGCACCCAGCACAGCCACGCACAGCCTCCCACAGCCGCCTACAGCCACGCACAGCCGCTGCACCCAGCACAGCCGCTGCACCCAGCACAGCCACCGCACCCAGCACAGCCGTCCACAGCTGCCGCACCCAGCACAGCCGCCCGCACCCAGCACAGCCACGTCACATACAGCCGCCCGCACTCAGCACAGCCACATACAGCCGCCCGCACTCAGCACAGCCGCCCGCACTCAGCACAGCCGCCCGCACTCAGCACAGCCGCCCGCACTCAGCACAGCCGCCCGCACTCAGCACAGCCGCCCGCACTCAGCACAGCCGCCCGCACTGATGGGGGCGCAGGATGGAGCAGCACGTGATAGGATGGGGGCGCAGGATGGGAGCACATGACAGGATGGGGATGAGGATGGAGCAGCACATGACACGGTGGAGTGGCACATGACAGGATGGGGGCGCAGGATGGAGCAGCACATGACACGGTGGAGCAGCACATGACAGGATGGGGGCGCAGGATGGAGCAGCACATGACACGGTGGAGCAGCACATGACAGGATGGGGGCGCAGGATGGAGCAGCATATGACAGGATGGGAGCAGCACATACCAGGATGGAGACCATATTCCAATATAAATGCTCGCCACCCGGGCGTAGAACGGGTTCAATAGCTAGTATATATATATATATATATCTAAAAATCTGGAAAACATTTTGCACATACAGCAAAACTCCAATATCCACCTTTCAAGGACCAAATATTCCTCAGATCTTAAACCCGTGTCAAAGCCTGCTTGAAGGAAGTTTAAGACCTAGTACTTTAAAAGTACAAATTTCAGCTTTTGGAGCCTTTTATGACTATCCACTAGCCGACCATCCCTGGGTAGTAAGGTTCATTAAAGCTACGCAACGCATTAGGCCAACAATACGTAGCTCAGTACCCCCTGGAATCTCAGTTTGGTACTAAACAAATTACAGAAAGCTCCATACGAACCTCTAGATAAAGCAGACCTAAAGTCTGTACATTCAAAACTGTCTTTCTGGTTGCAATAACGTCAGCAAAACGAATAGGCGAGATCCAAACTCTCTCCATAATGGACCCATACTTAAAAATACAGGAAGATTGTATTATCTTGAAATTGGATCCTACGTTTCTCCCCAAAGTAGTGACTGACTTCCACAGAAATCAAGAAATTATATTACCTATGTTCTGCCAGAACTACAACAACGACAGAACGTTCACTCCATTCTTTGGATGTCAAAAGGACAGTTCTACAATATTTAAAACTTACAGAAGGCTGGAGAATTGACTCAAACCTCTTTATCCAGATGACCAGGAAGAACAGAGGAAAAGGCTTAGTTACTCACCGGTTAACGGTGTTTTTCGGAGTCCATGACAGCACCACAGAGAGAGGGGATGCGCCCTTCAGGAACAGGAAACCTACAGATACATAAGGGCGGCACCTCTCCCACACATCAGTTGGTTTACAGAGCACAAGAGGACCACCAAGGTTAATAAAATTTTACACACAACGATACTACTACTAATTATCTACCACGAGTGGAATATAATGAGGAGGTGTACACCCAGAACTTAAGAAGATGGGAGGGTATGTACGGGTGCTGTCATGGACTCAGTTACTCACTGGTTAACGGTGTTTTTCTAAGACTATCGGTCGTCCATGACAGCACCACAGAGAGAATTACAGAGTAAACGGTTTAGGGAGGGACTATGGCTTGCAGCATCCTTACACCAAGAGAGGTCCGAGGAGGAACCCAGGTTTAATCTATAATGGTTATAGAATGTGTTTGGAGAAGACCAAGTAGCAGCCTTACATATTTGGTCGATCGACACCTCCAACCTCTCCACCCACGAGGCAGCCATAGCTCTAGTGGAATGCGCCCTTAGTTTTTCAGGTGCCGGCTTGCCCTTTGAGACATATGCCAGTGAAATAGCCTCCCTGATCCACCTAGCTAGCATAGATTTTGATGCTCTATGACCTTTCCTACTACCCTGATAGGACACGAATAGGGAGTTATCGAACTTCCAAGGATCAGTAACTGCTAGATACATCTTCTTACGTCTAGAGTGTGTAGTTTCCTTTCTTTATCATTAGTAGGATTAGGGAGGAAGGATGAAAGAACTATTTCCTGTGTTCTATGAAATCTGGACACTACTTTAGGAAGATATGCTGTATCAGGGGAAAATATCCCTAAGGTGCATGTAAGGGGGAAGCCTGGATAATGCCTGGATGTCCCCTTTCCTACGAGCTGACGTTAGGGTTACCAGGAAGGCTACTTTAAGAGACAAGATCTTAATAGAGGCTGAAGAAAGTGGCTCAAATGGGGTTTCTGTCATGGCCATGAGGACTAAGTTTAAGTCTCTCTGGTTGACCCCACTTTTCCACAATGAGGCTGAAGAAGGAGTCGTTTAGGGACCATTCTCCCTGCCTCAAGGTGTTGCGGCTTAAGTAATCCGCCATAGTACTTTCTATCCCTCTTATATAAAGAGCAGTTAACGAGAGAAAGTGTTGCTCTGCTAGTTGGAACAGGCGATCCGCCACGTTCATCAGCGATTTGGAACGGGTTCCTTGATGATTGATATATGCCACAGTGACCCGATTGTCGGAGAATATCCGCACATAGTGGCCCTGAAGATAGACAAGGAGTCTTTAAACTGCCTGTTCCACTGCCGTTAACTCCTTCAGGTTAGAGGACATTTCTGTCTGAAGATGGTCCCAAAGTCCCTGGATTATAATTTCACCGATGTGAGCCCCCCAACCAGAAGGGCTAGCGTCTGTGTTGATTATATGGGATACATTATATTCCCAGGGGACCCCTGTGGACAGGTTATTATGGTCTAGCCACCATTCGAGGGATACATTAGTATTTTGGGACAAAGTCAGTTGGCTCAAGGCTACCCCAAGATTTTTTGGCATAATACTTCGCCCTGAAGTTTTCTTGTATGATACTGGGCCCATCGTACAGCGGGAATGCAGGACGAGAGAGAGCCTAAAAGACATTGCTTTTCTAAGGGACATGGTGGGGATATTGGAGGCATTTAGGACTTGAAGGTGCAGGCGAACTATTTTATCGGGAGGTAGACGACATTCCTGATCTTGGGAATCCAAGGTCAGGCCTAAGAATTGCTGCCCAAGGAGAAAAGGTATCGTGCCTGCACTGCTGCCTTATGCGATCATCTTATGGTGTGCCTTGTAAAGCTGCTCCAGTATAACTATCCACTCATCCATGCAAGGGCACTCCGGGTGCACAGCCAGAAAAAGTGCATAACAATCCATTGGAAAAAGAAAAGAAAAACGGCTTGCACTCACCAGGCCCGATGAACAGTAATAGTCTTTATTAGAACATATGCAGTAAAATCAGGGAGAACGTGTCCATGTAGGGATGACAGCTGTTTCGCGTGCACCCGTGCTTCCACTGATTCTTTATCCTAAGAATTGCTGCACTCATGGACTGTAATTGGGACTTTTTGATATTTGGTAAGCATCCTAGTCGCTCCAGGGCAGACATTACCTTTTGTAACTGCTCTAAGCAGTGATCCGCTGTTTTACCTATGATAAGGAAATCGTCGAGGTAGGGGATTACCAGGATGTCAGACTCATGTAGGTGGGTCATGACCTCAGCTATGACTTTAGTAAATACGCAGGGGGGCGACCGATATGCCAAAAGGGAGGGCCCTATATTGGAAATGTCTGATCACGACATCTAACTGGACTGCTACCCTAAGGAATTGTTGGTGGCCTGCATAAATGGAGATATGGTAATAGGCGTCCTATAAATCTAACACCACCATAAAGCAGTTTTTAAACAGTAATTTTATTGCAGTATTAACGGTCTCCATCTTAAACGATTGTACGGTCAGAAAATTGTTAAGTGCTCTAAGGTTGATAATAGTTCTGAAGGAGCCATCCGGTTTTCGTATTAGGAACAGAGGAGAGTAGAATCCTCTACCCCATTCTCCCTCAGACACCTCTGATGGGACCTTTTTCCTGAGCAGGTCGTGAATTTCCGATTCCAGGGCCACCTGTTCTGCCAGAGAGGACCTGAGCGGGGTAATTTTGTAGAAATTTTGGGGAATAGAGGTGAACTCTTGGCGTAGACCCGTAGCTATTATCCCCAAAATCCAATTGCTTTTGGAAGTTTTGGACCAGCCTGGTTAGAAGGCAGACAGTCTACCTCCAACTGGGCGACTAGTCATTGGGGTGGCTTTTTAATCTCACGGGATGCTTCCTGATGCCCCCCACCTCCAAACATGAATCCGGTAACTTTTCTTTTTATCATCTCATCTGCCCTGATCCCTGGCCGGCCTTCTGTGAAAGAACCTTTTCCCCGTGAAAGGACATCTATAAGAGGTGGTTGGTAGACTGGGAAACTTTTTTCTCGTCTCCGGCTTTCTCCAGAAGTTCATCTGGAACCAGCCCTCACAGGTATTCTCCTTTGCACGGGATAGAACAAAGACAGGATCTGGCCTGAATGTCGCCGGGCCATCACTTCAGCCATAGGGCCCTGCGTGCCGCATTTGATAACCCTACAGCCCTAGCTGCCATCCTTGCAGAATCTGTGGATGCGTCGGCGAGAAAAGCAGCGGCATTCTGGATTGTCAGCAGGGATTTTAACATGGATTCCCTAAAGGCTTCATCTTCTAGCTTAGATTCTAGTTGGTCCAGCCAAACCATCATCAATCTGGCTGTGCATGTTGCAGCTACTGCCGGTCTTAGAGCACCAGCCGACTTCTCCCAAGTCCCTTTAAGAAACAAATCTGCCTTCTTATCAAGTAGATCTTTCAAAGAAGCCATGTCATCAAAGGGAATAGAGGATTTTTTAGAAGCCTTAGCCACCACTGCATCTAATTTTGGTTCCTTATCCCATGTGCTCACCAAGGGGTCTGTTATGATCTAATAACAGCTAAATCCAAAGGTCATTGCTCTCTGCTGATTCTCCTGGATCTATCTGCCGCATTCGACACTGTGGATCACCAGCTCCTTCTCACTATGCTCCGCTCCATAGGCCTCAAGGACACAGCCCTCTCCTGGTTCTCCTCATACCTATCCGACCGCTCATTCACTATATCTTTTGCCGGCTCCTATTCCTCTCCTCGTCCCCTTACTATCGGGGTTCCGCAGGGCTCAGTCCTAGGCCCCCTCCTCTTCTCTCTTTACACAGCCCCTATTGGACAAACAATCAGCAGATTTGGGTTCCAGTATCATCTCTATGCTGATGACACCCAATTATACACTTCTTCCCCTGTCATCACCCCTACCCTAATTCAAAATAACAAGGATTGTCTGTCTGCTGTCTCTAACATCATGTCCTCCCTCTACCTGAAACTAAATCTCTCCAAAACGGAACTTCTTGTGTTTCTCCCTTCTACTAACCTCACTCTACCCAACATCGAAATTACCCTGGAGGGTTCAACCATAACTCCCAAGCAGCATGCCCGCTGTCTTGGGGTCATATTTGACTCCGAACTTTCCTTTACTCCCTACATCCGATCACTCACTCGCTCTTGTCACCTGCATCTTAAAAACACCTCCAGAATCCGACCTTTTCTCACCGATGAAACTGCTAAGACTCTTACTGTCGCGCTTATTCATTCTCGTCTGGACTACTGCAATTCTCTTCTAATCGGTCTCCCTCTTACCAAACGTTCTCCTCTCCAATCCATCTTGAATGCTGCAGCCAGAGTCATATTTCTGTCCAGCCGCTTCACTGATGCCTCCATCTTGTGCCAGTCATTACAATGGCTGCCCATTCGCTACAGGGTCCAGTATAAACTCATCTCTCTCACCCACAAAGCTCTCCACAGTTCTGCACCGCCTTATATCTCCTCTCTCATCTCTGTCTATCGCCCTACACGTGCCCTCCGTTCTACAAAAGACCTAAGACTAGCATCCCCCATAATCCGAACCTCACACCTCCGTCTCCAAGACTTCTCTCGTGCTGCGCCAGCTCTCTGGAATGCACTTCCCCAGACGATCAGACTGATACCTAGCCCCGACCTATTTAAGCGAGCTTTAAAAACCCATCTATTCAAACAAGCCTACCACACCAACTACTCAGTAAACTAACTTTGCCCTGTTCCCTCCTTCCAAATATTACTCTGTATCTGCACCCTACTATTCATCTGTCTCCACACCCTCCATGCACACGATAACTGCACTTGATACTTGACTATTGCACATAAACACACGGGCTGATGACCGGATCATGCAGCTTTGTATGAAAATCCCTATGTATTATAATTGCCAGACCTGAAATAACAAGCACTTTTCACCTATTGTTTCCCCCCTTTCCCTTGTAGATTGTAAGCTTGCGAGCAGGGACCTCACTCCTAATGTCACTGTTTAAATTGTCTTAACCTGTATTGAATTTATTGTTTGTACATGTCCCCGCTTAATTGTAAAGTGCTGCGGAATATGTTGGCGCTATATAAATAAAATTATTATTATTATTATTATTATTTTTATGATCCGGTGACTTTGGAGCCTCATGAACTTTCTCTGGAGTAGGTGGAAACTGTACTGACCACAAACCCTGAACTAACACCGCAACTAGAAGTAGCCGTGGAGTGTGCCTAACAAACCCTAGACACCTCGACACAGCCGGAGGACTAAATACCCCTATAGATAGAAATAGGAATACTATCTTGCCTCTGAGCACCCCAAAGGATAGGCAGCCCCCCACGAATATTGACTGAGTAGGAGAAGAAAGACACACGCAGGCAGTAAACAGAGTTCAGCAAAAGAGGCCACTCTAGCTAAACAGGGAAAGATAGGACAGAATACTAAACGGACAGTATTAAAACCCTTCCAAAAATATCCACAGCAGATAATACAAAAAGTTCCACAATCTAACTAAAGACATGGAATGTATATCTGCAACTCCTGAGAATCCAACAAGACTGAGAAAATACTGACAATCTAAGCTGGACAAAAAAACAATGAATAGAACTGAATTATTAAGCACACAGCATGTGTGCCACAAAAACAAACCAGACACTTATCTTTGCAGATTTGGCAGCCAGGTAGAAGGAACCAAACACGGACCAAAACCTCCCAAAAACAATGGACAACTGGCAAGGACTAATGAATCCTGCACGCCTAAATACCCCAGTGAGAGCTGCAATTAGCAGATACAACTGACCTGTCCTGCAACCCAGGGACAACTGCATTACCACCTACAACCACTGGAGGGAGCCCAAAAGCAGAATTCACAACAGGGGTCGTCAAAGGCATATCTCCGTTTAAAGGCTGGTGGTAGGCAGCCCTTTTTTTCTGGCTTTTTCCACTCTCACTTGATTAGGTTCTGAACCTTGTCATTAAGTGGAAATTATCTACGCTTTCTCGGGTCTAGACCGCCAAACATCAGGTCTTGCGCCGAAAGTTCTGGTTTTTCGTCAGCTACCCCCATGATGGACCTGACTGATTTAACCAGCCTGTCTATCTGGTCCAGCGGAAAGCAAAACCGATTATAATCCTTTTCTGAAGAGGATGCAGAGGAGGACTGAGGCTTCCAAACCACATTCCCTTTTCCTCTTGGAAGGTTCTCCTTGGGACAAAGATTTTGGGAATCTTTTACTTCTCTCCTGATGATTTCCCTTAGGTTCGAAGTAAAATCGTGAGTTTCTTCCGCCACCTATGTAATTTATCTAGTACTACCGCTATATTATGTATGAATATATTTTCCTTTTTCTGCCTACCGTCTGTCTCACACACGACAGCAGTTGAATTCTAACAAATATAATATCAAACTTTCATATGTTATGAGTGGTTCTTCTGTTGACTTCTTGGACATTAAAATTCAAGTGGATCAGAATCTTTTTTTGCAAACTGATGTACACAGGAAATCAACTTCAACTAATTCACTCCTTCATGCAGAATCAAGTCATCCTTACAGCACAATCAGGGCCATCCCTGTTGGTTAATTTCTCAGGATGAGGCGGATCTGCTCTACAGAACCAAAATTTGTTCTACAAGCTAAAGATCTCCGTGAAAGATTTTGGGCAAGAGGGTATTCACATAGATGCATCAAGGCAGGGTACAATAGGGCTAAAAGATGTTCTCGGGATGATCTATTGTGTCCAAGGGCCAAAAAAAAACTTGGTGGAGGATAAAATCTGGTATATCTCCACATACAATGGTGAGTGGCCTTCAATGCGTGCGTGTTTACAGAAGCATTGGGATATATTAAAAACTTATCCAACCCTAGCCAAATGTATTACTGATGTTCCACTTATGACCTCAAGAGGAAGTAAAAACATAGGAGATATCTTGATGAGTAGTGATTATGTTCCTAAATTGATCAAAGAAAAAAAAACCTTTTGGAACCCATGGACCAGTTGAAGGATGTTTCCCTTGTGGGAACTGTATTGCATGTGTGAATATTGTTCGCTCTTCAACATTCGAATCTACTGATGGCAAAAAACAGTTTTGTATTAAACAATATATAACATGCAATACGACTCAAGTGATTTATTATGCCACTTGCACATGTCCCAAAACCTATATTGGGTTAACATCAAGGCGTCTTGGTACTTGAACATGAGAACATGTTTGGGACATTATGGCAGCTAAAACAGAAACGGATGTTTCTCAATTAAAAACACTGCCTAGACATTATCAATTTCACAACTGTGATCCCAAACAATTTTTTGTAAAAGGTATTGAGCATGTGCAATGTGGCATTCGTGGTGGTGAAATCCACCGCTTGTTAGCGCAAAAAGAGTGTAGGTGGATTTTTGTTTCAGATTCTATGGTGCCCAAAGGGCTTAAATGAGAGTATGGGCTACTCTTCCTTTTAGTAATTCTCGTGCCTTGGTATCTTTAAATGCATGGTGTGGGCCCCTTCTCCAGATATATTCTTACCACCTTTTGGTTGGTCTCTATTATATTTTAATATTTTATGTTTTTAACACGTTTGTCTTCTGACTTTTAGTTTTATATGTGATCCATGTTGGAATTGGACAACAAGGACGATCTGTGGATGCACTTTTTTCACTTGCAAGTCACTACACCGTCAAGTCTAGCACAATTAATCATAATGGACTTGGTAATATTTGCATCACTTTTTAAATATTTATATATTGTAACATTGTTGTGTAAATTATAAGTATTCACAATATATGCTTCAATTAATATGCATTTTGTAATGATCACAATGCTATTTGAATATTTATATATTATAAAATTGTTTTGTGTGTATATATATATATATATATTCAAAAAAAGGAAAAGCAGCACAAAATAATTGAAAAAAAGTGGACTTTAATGCCTGGACGGCGTGGAGACGTTTCGAATGTGTTATCCTTTGTCAAGCAATGAATACAAGAGTGAGACCACATTTTATACCCAACACATACATATCTCATTAGAAAATCATTAAATATAATAAAATCAATGATATTAAACAGTGTTATTGTGCATCATCAGTGTAACGGTGCAATTGTGCAAGTTACTCAGCCCATCAAACCACGACTATTTGACGGGTATTATGAATACCATACTGCGTGAAAATAAAAAGATAGCTTAATAGCCAATTTGTTATTAAAAACAAATCAGGTGTCCTTACTAACGATATTAAAATCCAAGTGCACTTACATATACAGCTTAGTAATGGCAGCCATGATCACGGCGTTCCAAAGTACCTACTGCACATGTCCGTGACATCACTGTCAGGGACCCACAATGCTCTGCCCTGCAGCTGCTCAGAACCTTCCGAAGACCAAGGCGCCATATTAGCTAGGGGCGGCTTTGCCCACACGGAGGATGGAACCGCATAAAAATTGCAATAGCAATATAAAAAATAAGACAAAAGCGATCCTAATAACCCCGAACTCTGCATTACTCAGAAATTACTATTCAGAGTATAAAGAAATATGTAAAGAATATATAATATATAAAAAAAAAAAATATATAAAAAATTATCATGTACAAAATTAAATTGCTCCATACACGGTCATATGTATAAGAATAGTCTTCTCTACACGGGAACATACTCGATGTGCCGCCGTATTTAAAGGGACCCAGACATAAGTCTGTAATACGTCACCAAGGTCCAGGAAGCCCCCCTTATTAAAGTGGGGCATCCTGACCCTGAGTAAGGAACCGGAGACCTTTGGGGGGGTACCCCCCGCGTATCTCCAAACCCCTACAGTATGACACACATGACCCAATCTTTGGCTACATCTTCAACATCCCTAGAGAGACATGAAAGACCAAATGACCAAAGCAGGGGAGTTTCCTATGTTTATAAATTCAAGCTTTTATTCTCTGTAATTATATATCCAAAAAAAAATAATAATCAAAATATCAGGAGAGATGCAGAGATCAAGGAAAAAAGGAAAGCAAAATAATTCACATTATAAAGTAATCAGTACGGATCCATCGTCCATTGTTCAAAGTCGTAGCCACCATATAGTATCTCGGTATGTAAGATAGGACACCTGAAAAAAGACAAATAACTCCATAATGTTCTTTTAGAACATAAAAAAATATATATAGAATATACACGTGAGAGAATATAACCACTACCCCATTTACATAATTGAATTAAGTTTGAAATCCACATTAAGACCATAAGGTTTTAACCCCTTCCCGACCTTTGACGCCACGTAGGCGTCATGAAAACCCGTGCCAATCTGACCCATGACGCCTATGTGGAGTCATGGAATGATCGCGTCCCTGCAGATCAGGTGAAAGAGTTAACTCCAATTTCACCCGATCTGCAGGGACAGGGGGAGTGGTACTTCAGCCCCCGTGGCTATGATCGCTCTGATTGGCTGTTGAAAGTCTAACAGCCAATCAGAGCGATTTGTAATATTTCACCTATAAAAATGGTTAAATATTACAATCCAGCCATGGCCGATGCTGCAATAGCATCTGCCATGGCTAGAGACCCCGATCTGCCCCCCCCCCCCCCCCCCCTGCCACCGATCGCCTCCCCAGTCGTTTTTCTGCCCCGTCCGCCTGTCCGCTCCCCTCCGTCCTCCTGTCCGCTCCCCCGTCCTCCTGCCCGCTCCCCCCGTGCTCCGATGCCACCCCCCCGTCCTCCAAACCACCCCCCATGCTCAGATCTCCCCCCCCTCATACTTACCGGGCCTCCCAGTGTCCGTCCGTCTTCTCCATGGGCGCCGCCATCTTCCAAAATGGCGGGCGCATGCGCAGTGCGCCCGCCGAATCTGCCGGCCGGCAGATTCGTTCCAGGTATAGTTTGATCACTGTGATATAACCTATCACAGTGATCAAAATAAAAAAAATAGTAAATGCCCCCCCCTTATCACCCCCATAGGTAGGGACAATAATAAAAAAAAGAAAATATATTTTTTTTCTTTTTCCACTAGGGTTAGGGTTAGAACTAGGGGTAGGGTTAGGGGTAGGGCATGTGCACACAGTGCGGATTTGGCCGCGGATCCGCAGCGGACTGGCCGCGGATCCGCAGCGGACTGGCCGCGGATCCGCAGCGGACTGGCCGCTGCGAATTCGTAGCAGTTTTCCATCAGGCTTACAGTACCATATAAACCTATGGAAAACCAAATCCGCTGTGCCCATGGTGCGGAAGATTCCGTGCGGAAACGCTGCATTGTATTTTCCGCAGCATGTCAATTCTTTGTGCAGATTACGCAGCGTTTTACACCTGTTCCTCAATAGGAATCCGCAGGTGAAATCCACACAAAAAAACACTGGAAATCCGCTGTAAATCCGCAGGTAAAACGCAGTGCCTTTTACCTGCAGATTTTTAAAAAATCGTGCAGAAAAATCTCACACTAATCCACAACGTGGGCACATGGTTGGAATTAGAGTTAGGGTTGGAATTAGGGCTAGGGTTGGAAATAGGGTTAAGATTAGGCTTGTGGTTAGGGTTACGGATAGGGTTAGGGGTGTGTTGGGGTTACAGTTGTGGTTAGGGTTGGGATTAGGGTTAAGGTTGGGATTAGGATTAGGGTTGGGATTAGGGTTACGGGTGTGTTGGGGTTAGGGTTGGGATTAGGGTTATGGCTACAGTTGGGATTAGGGTTAGGGGTGTGTTGGGGTTAGTGTTGAAGTTAGAATTGAGGGGTTTCCACTGTTTAGGCACATCAGGGGTCTCCAAACGCAACATGGCGCCACCATTGATTCCAGCCAATCTTGCGTTCAAAAAGTCAAATGGTGCTCCCTCCCTTCCAAGCCCCGACGTGCGCCCAAACAGTGGTTTACCCCCACATATGGGGTACCAGCGTACTCAGGACAAACTGGGCAACAACTGTTGGGGTCCAATTTCTCCTGTTACCCTTGCAAAAATAAAAAATTACTTGCTAAAACATAATTTTTGAGGAAACAACAATTTTTTATTTTCACGGCTCTGCGTTATAAACTTGTGTGAAGCACTTGGGGGTTGAAAGTGCTCACCACACATCTAGATATGTTCCTTGGGGGGTCTAGTTTCCAAAATAGGGTCACTTGTGGGGGGTTTCTACTGTTTAGGCACACCAGGGGCTCTGCAAATGCAACGTGATGCCCGCAGACCATTCCATCAAAGTCTGCATTTCAAATGTCACTACTTCCCTTCCGAGCCCTGACGTGCGCCCAAACAGTGGTTTACCCCCACATATGGGGTATCAGCATACTCAGGAGAAACTGGAAAACAACTTTTGGGGTCAAATTTCTCCTGTTACCTTTGGGAAAATTAAAAAAATTCTGGGCTAAAAAAAATATTTTTGAGGAAAGGAAACATTTATTATTTTCACGGCTCTGCGTTATAAACTTCTGTGAAGCACTTGGGGTTCCAAAGTGCTCACCACACATCTAGATAAGTTCCCTTGGGGGTCTAGTTTCCAAAATGGGGTCACTTGTGGGGAGTTCCTACTGTTTAGGCACATCAGGGGCTCTGCAAACGCAACCTGACGCCTGCAGAGCATTCCATCAAAGTCTGTATTTCAAAATGTCACTACTTCCCTTCCGAACCCCGACGTGTGCCAAAACAGTGGTTTACCCCCACATATGGGGTATCATCGTACTCAGGACAAACTGGACAACAACATTTGGTGTGCAATTTCTCCTATTACCCTTGGGAAAATAAAAAATTCCGGGCTAAAATCATTTTTGAGGAAAGAAAAATTATTTTTTATTTTCACGGCTCTGCGTTATAAACTTCTGTGAAGCACCTGGGGGTTTTAAGTGCTCACTATGCATCTAGATAAGTTCCTTGGGGGGTCTAGTTTCCAAAATGGGGTCACTTGTAGGGGAGCTCCAATGTTTAGGCACACAGGGGCTCTCCAAACGCGACATGGTGTCCGCTAACGATTGGAGCTAATTTTCCATTCAAAAAGTCAAATGGCGCGCCTCCCCCTTCCGAGCCTTGCCGTGCACCCAAACAGTGGTTTACCCCCACATATGAGGTATCGGCGTACTCAGGAGAAAATGCCCAACAAATTTTAGGATCCATTTTATCCTGTTGCCCATGTGAAAATGAAAAAATTGAGGCTAAAATAATTTTTGTGTGATAAAAAAAGTACTTTTTCATTTTTATGGATCAATTTGTGAAGCACCTGGGGGTTTGAAGTGCTCACTATTCTTCTAGATAAGTTCCTTGGGGGGTCTAGTTTCCAAAATGGGGTCACTTGTGGGGGAGCTCCAATGTTTAGGCACACGGGGGCTCTCCAAACGCGACATGGTGTCCACTAAAGATTGGAGCCAATTTTTCATTGAAAAAGTCAAATGGCGCTCCTTCCCTTCCAAGCCCTGCCGTGCGCCCAAACAGTGGTTTACCCCCACATATGAGGTATCAGCGTACTCAGGACAAATTGGACAACAACGTTCGTTGTCCAGTTTCTCCTTTTACCCTTGGGAAAATAAAAAAAATTGTTGATAAAAATCATTTTTGTGACTAAAAAGTTAAATGTTCATTTTTTACTTCCATGTTGCTTCTGCTGCTGTGAAACACCTGAAGGGTTAATCAACTTCTTGAATGTGGTTTTGAGCACCTTGAGGGGTGCAGTTTTTAGAATGGTGTCACTTTGGGGTATTTTCAGCCATATAGAACCCTCAAAATGACTTCAAATGTGAGGTGGTCCCTAAAAAAAATGGTTTTGTAAATTTTGTTGTAAAAATGAGAAATCACTGGTCAAATTTTAACCCTTATAACTTCCTAGCAAAAAAAAAAAAAAATTGTTTCCAAAATTGTGCTGATGTAAAGTAGACATGTGGGAAATGTTATTTATTAACTATTTTGTGTCACATAACTCTCTGGTTTAACAGAATAAAAATTCAAAATTGCGAAATTTTCAAAATTTTCGCCAAATTTCCGTTTTTTTCACAAATAAACGCAGAAATTATCGATCTAAATTTACCACTAACATGAAGCCCAATAGGTCACGAAAAAACAATCTCAGAATCGCTAGGATCCGTTGAAGCGTTCCTGAGTTATTACCTCATAAAGGGACACTGGTCAGAATTGCAAAAAACGGCCAGGTCATTAAGGCCAAAATAGGCTGGGTCATGAAGGGGTTAAAGTATTGAGTTTTTTTTATCCATTCCAACTCTTTCTTTTTAAGTAACCGTATACGGTCACCCCCCCCTTCTCTGAACCGGTACCATATCAATAATACGGAACCGCAATTGTTTTTCAGTATGACATTTTTACGTGAAATGTTTTGACACTGGTAGATCCAAACGTTTCTTCCTTATGGTATGTCGGTGTTGATTGATTCTGGTCTTGAAATCACATGTAGTTTCACCGACATACCATAAGGAACAAGGACACTGGAGTAAATATACAACAAACTGAGTCGCATGTCAAATAATGCTGTATCCTATATTCTTCATTCGTGATTGGATGAAAGAAATTAGTCCCCTTGGGCATCAAATTACAGTTAATACAGGACAAGCATGGAAAACAACCTTTCCTACTGTTACCAGTAAGTGTGGCCTGACCCTGTTTTTTGAATGACCCTATATCAGACTTCACCAGAGTAGACGCAATAGTTAGACTACGTTTATATGAGAAAATTGGTGGTTTAGAAAACTCCTTCACTTCCGGAGAACATTTATATAGCATACCCCAATGTTTGCATATAATGTCAGCAATTTTGCCACTCTCCTCACAATACGTCGTTACAAAAGGAATCCGATCAAATTCTTTCAGTTTAGGTTTTTTCTGTAATAATTCTTTTCTCGATAATATATCAACCTTATTCTTCTGTATTTGCAACAATTTTTTTGGATAACCTCTTTCAGAGAATTTCTTACATGTCCCTTCCATAGATTTTTTTTTTTTAAAGAATCTTCATTACTTTCAATTCTTTTAACCCGTAAAAGCTGACTGTATGGGATTGACGCTTTAGTTTTTCTAGGGTGTTGACTATTGAAAAGCAATAAATCATTTTTATCTGTGGCTTTAGTAAACAATTGAGAAGTCAATTTACCTTTCTCAATTTGAACATTAACATCCAAAAATTGAATGTTAGTACATGAGTGTACAAGGGTGAATTTAATTGTTTCATCAATTGTATTCAGGTAGTCATGAAATTTAAATAAGGACTCCGTTGTACCCGTCCATACGAGGAAGACATCGTCTATATATAAAAAAATATTTTAAATGCACTTTTTGTACATTTTCGGTCTTGATCCACAGACCTTCCGTTGCATTGCTTTGGGACTCCTTGCTTCTCTCCTCTCCTCTATCCCTTTGTCTGTTTTGCTTGGTGGTGTGGGGTTTGGCGCCGACCTTATCCCCCGGCTGCAGTATATGGGTTAGGCCGGGATCACACATACGCGAGATACGGCCGAGTCTCGCAGGTGAAAACTGAGCTCTGGCCCGGCACTCTGGACCGGAGCGTGCGACCACACAGCAATACATGGAGCTGCACGCCCCGCTCCCAAGTGCCGGCCCCAGAGGAGGGATTTCACCTGCGAGACTCGGCCGTATCTCGTGTATGTGTGATCCCGGCCTTAGGGAGCTTTCAAAGCAAGAGCCTGTGCATTGTAAAGACAGACATGTTATTGGCTGCATCCGACCATGTGATCGGATCAGCTGGCTACTTAAGATCAGTGAGTTGGCGATTTAGACCACGCCCCCTTGAGGAAGCGAGTCTTTATACTCGCGAAACGTACGTCGGGTTTGCGGTCACAGCGTGGACAAGAGGAGACACAATATGGGTAATTAACCCTTGATTTATTGATGCATATCTTATGCTACCTATGTCTGATACATTGTAATTGTTTTAGCAATGCATGCTAGCACTAAACATGGTGATAGTTATAGGTGGGACTGATTAGTCTTGGTACAAACAAGTGACTAACTGATTGTCCTACCTGTTTAAGTTACATTGCTTATGTGCAATGCTTTCTACATGTATATGTAATTATTTAGCATAATATCTTGTCGTGATCCACCCCGTGACTGTTACTACTCTTTTTGGGATCACACTATTTTATCATATCCTATTGTATGTATTTGTATTTAGTCTGTGGTAAATATCTACCCTTAATAAAAATATTTATATTTTGAGATACATTATGACTCAGGTTCTCCTCATTTAATTGATCTTTTTGAGTCTGTATTTTTTGATATCTTTGATTGTGTGTATATATACTGGTGACCTATATAATCAACGGCTGACAATCTTTTAGGGTAGGCGTGTGGCAAAGGGCAACCACATAGTGCACACTCATTCTTTACTTTACCAGCGCATTTTTTCCCCTGAGGAAAAAAAACATAGGAAAAGACTGCATCAGGGCACGTTCACGAAGGTCTCTTACCAAGGCAGCAGTGATAGGTACCGGATTACTAGGGGAGCGAACCAGATCCTTCAGTCTAGACAAGGTCCTGCGACTGGGCTGATCACTGCATCTGAAGGTCTTCGGGCTGGGGGTTTGCATGGGACCTCTCCGAGGCTCTATCCTGCTCCTGCTGACCGACGGGAGCTTCTGGTTCATCTATTGCTGCAGATGGGCTCACAAGAAGCCCTGCAGCATTCTGTGCACCTTAAATAGGCCCTCCCACGGATCCAGAGTATCAGCAGGGGTATGGCCAGGGGTTCTGCCCCCTCCCCGTGCAGGTCACCCGTAGCTTCCTTCTAGCCCCTAATCGCCCCCCCTCGCCACTGCACCTGCATGCCGCAGAACAGCAGAGTCTGTAACAGTAGCCGGCCGCACACAGCCATGCCAGGCGCCCCGGACAAGACAACAGGCGAGGCACAGGAGCCCAGAGGAATAGGAAGATTGGATGGACTCAGGAGGAGGGGGGGGGGGGGGGGGGAATACTTACCTCCGTCGCTGGCCTCAGGAGACGGACATCCCCAGACTCCGCTCACTGCCGTGGAGCCGTAACTGGACCCACCGTAACGCTTCCAGGGACCCGCACTGACCGAGGTAGGAGGCCCCCTCGCTACCTGGGTCGGTCAGCCGGCCTGGGTATCCAGATGAAATACAGATGATCTGTAGGGCATCCTGTCCTCCAGGAACAGGAAACCAACTGATGCATGGGAGAGGTGCCCCCTTATGTATCTGTAGGTTTCCTGTTCCTGAAGGGCGGATCCCCTCTCTCTGTGGTGCTGTCATGGACGACCGATAGAAAAAGCCTCAAAAGCTACTCTAGCCAGATGGATTAAATCTACCATTTGTGCCCCGTATATTTCAGCTGGTGAATCTCCTCCAGAGAATCTTAAAGCTCACTCACTGAGAGCAGTCTCTGCTTCGTGGGCAGAGTGCGGGTGCAGCATCCATGGACCAAATTTGCCGGGTATTTGGTAGGTCTCCTGCTGGTGCTGTCAGGAGGGACGTCCTGGAACATAGGAATTAGTCCTACCGGTAATAGTGTTTCCAGGAGTCCATCATGACAGCACCCCTTACTTACCCTCCCTTGAATTTCCTGTCTAATGTGCAATATGAACATGCAAAGAGAGGAAGTTCAATAAAATTGTGTTGCATCCATCCTGGTGTGGTACTTTGGAAAATCACTGAAGGGTGGAGGTGGGGAGGGGCTATTTAACCTCTTCTGTGTTCCTGTCCCTATAAAGGATATGAAGGACAACCTCCTGGTGGTGCTGTCATGATGGACTCCTGGAAACACTATTACAGGTAGGACTAATTCCTATTTTTGCGTCACCACATTTTCAGAGCTATAATTTTTCCATATTTTGGTCCACAGTCATGTGATGTCTTGTTTTTTGCGGAACGAGTTGACGTTTTTATCGGTACTGTTTTCGGGCACATGACATTTTTTGATAGCTTTTTATTCCGATTTTTGTTAGGTAGAATGACCAAAAACCAGCTATTCATGAATTTCTTTTGTGGGAGCGGTTATACCATTCCACCTTTGGTAAAACTGGTAAAGCAGTTTTATTATTCAGGACAGTACAATTAGGCTAGGTTCACATTTGCGTTGCAGCAGCTTGTTCAGCACATATGCTAACGGGCTGCTGCTAGAGCAAGTGCCGGCGTTTACACCCCCGCTAGTGCAGATAGAGCTCTGCTAGCTTTATCTGCGCTAGCAGTGACAGACCCGGAAACGCTGCAGCCCGCGTCTCCGGGTCCCTCACTCAATCACGGCACATCCCTAGCACACGCCCATTGTGGGCGTACGCTAGCGATGCATCCGACATTGCAGTCAATGGCGGCCGTAACGGACTACGTTATACCGCGTTTATGCTGCGGTGTAACGTAGTCCGTCTAACGGACGCCACTAACGCAATGTGAACCCCGCCTTACAGCGATACCTCATTTATATCAGTTTTTGTGTTTTGGCGCTTTTATACAATAAAAACTATTTTATATAAAAAGTAATTGTTTTTGCATCGCTTTATTCTGAGAGCTATAACTTATTTTTTTATCTGATGAAGCTGTATGGCGGTTCGTTATTTTGCAGGACAAGATGACGTTTTCAGCGGTGTTTGTTTGATCGCAGTGTTCTCAGGGTTAATGTGCCAGGAGCAGTCCGTGACCGCTCCTGGCACATAGTGCCGGATGTGAGCTGTGATAATCAACTGAGACCCAGCCGCAATCCCCCCGTGAGCTCGGCTGATCGACGTCATATGACGTACTATACCGTCGATTGTCATACGGGCCCACCCCACCTTAACGGGATAGTACGTCTAATGTCAGAAAGGGGTTAAGGGCTACCACGGAGTAAAAGACTCATAACTGAGGCAGGGCGATCTCACCACAATCAAACTATCATACAGGAGAACATTTAGGCCATGTTCACACTTTGCGGTTTTTGCCGCGGATCCGCGGCGATTTTGATGCTGCGGGTCCGCAGCAGTTTCAATTGCGTTTACATTAACATGTAAACCCTATGGAAACCGCAAACCGCAGTGCACATGCTGTGGGAAAAACCGCGCAGAAATGCAGCGGTTTACAACCCGCAGCATGTCACTTCTTTGTGCAGAATCGCAGCGATTCTGCACCCATAGAAATGAATTGATCCGCTTACTTCCCGCATGGGGCTGTGCCCACGTTGCGGGAAGTAAGCGGATAATGTGCGGGACTCTCCTCCAGACCCTGGGAACCATATTTGTGTGTAAAAAAAAAAATAATTAAAATAAAAAATGATGCTATACTCACCTCTCAGCGCTGCCCGCGGCCGTCTGGTCAGAGTTGCTGTGCGAACAGGACCTGCGGTGACGTCGCGGTCACATGACCGTGACGTCACGAAGGTCCTTTTCGGCACAGCATCTTTGGAACCGGAGCGCCGCGGTTTTGCCCTGCAGATTTATCAATTCCGCTGCGGGATAAACCCGCAGAGCACACCGCAAAGTGTGCACATAGCCTTAGGCTATGTGCACACGTAGGAAATGTAGTGCAGAATTTTCTGCACTAAATCTGCACGTGCAGTTTCGGTGCAGTTTCGGTGCAGTACAATGTAAATCAATGTGAAAAAAAAAAGCTGTGCACATGGTGCAGAAAAATCCGCGCAGAAACGCTGCAGAACTGCACAAAAGAAGCGACGTGCACTTCTTTGAAATCTGCAGCATTTCTGCGCAGATTTTTCTTCACCATCTGCACAGCTTTTTTTTTTTCACATTGATTTACATTGTACTGTAAATCACAGTGCAGTTCTGCAGCGTTTCTGCACTAAATCTGCATCGTGTGCACATACCCATAAAGAAAATACATTTTTTTATTCTAATACATCCCCAACAATAATGTATGTATGAGGGGAGAGGTCCAACAGTTAACCAGAGTTGCACTCATTTATGGTGGACCATTGAAGCTACTATGAGTCCTGTACAGAAGAGGACAGAAAATATTAGTGCCCCCCATTTTAGAAGAGATTGTGCAGTAATCTGAATTCCTTTTCAGATTTTAATGACGTGGAGTGAATCCATGAAACCAGGGCTCGAGCTAAAGGCCCCGTCTCACATAGCGATTTACCAACTATCACGACCAGCGATATGACCTGGCCGTGATCGTTGGTAAGTCGTTGTGTGGTCGCTGGGGAGCTGTCACACACACAGCTCTCTCCAGCGACCAACGATCAGGGGAACGACTTCGGCATCGTTGAAACTGTCTTCAACGATGCCGAAGTCCCCCTGCAGCACCCGGGTAACCAGGGTAAACATCGGGTTACTAAGCGCAGGGCCGCGCTTAGTAACCCGATGTTTACCCTGGTTACCAAAAAAAACAAACACTACATACTCACCATCTGATGTCCGTCAGGTCCCTTGCCGTCTGCTTCCTGCTCTGACTGAGTGCCGCCGTACACTGAGAGCAGAGCGCAGCGGTGACGTCACTGCTGTGCTGTGCTCTCACTGTACGGCAGTCAGTCAGAGCAGGAAGCAGACTGCAAGGGACCTGACGGACATCAGATGGTGAGTATGTAGTGTTTGGTTTTTTTTACATTTACGCTGGTAAGCAGGGTAAACATCGGGTTACTAAGCGCGGCCCTGCGCTTAGTAACCCGATGTTTACCCTGGTTACCAGTGAAGACATCGCTGGATCGGTGTCACACACACCGATTCAGCGATGTCAGCGGGACCTCAACGACCAAAAAAAGGTCCAGGCCATTCCGACACGACCAGCGATCTCACAGCAGGGGCCTGATCGCTGGTACGTGTCACACATAGTGAGATCGCTACTGAGGTCGCTGTTGCGTCACAAAACTTGTGACTCAGCAGCGATCTCGCTAGCGATCTCGCTATGTGAGACGGGGCCTTAACACATCTCCTGCAGGTGTGAATGATCACGATCCTTCTTGAAGTTAGTCAGTTTAAAAAAAAGAATTTGAAAAGTCAGGATAAAGGGAAACTCTGCTGTTATTGTATAGAGATTCACTCTTAGCCTCACTGCACATTTAATGTTGTTGATCATAAAAGTGAAGTTTGGCCAGAAAGACTGGACCTGGTCTTGCAGAGACCATATGATCACATTCAGCAGCACAGAAGGGGGAGAAGGTAGATTCATCCAGTATCAGGATTCTAGGAATCCAACAGCATCATTACCCTCTGCTTTCTCTTACAGGCCCATTATAACAATTTTCCTCAAGTGATTTTCTACCTTGTCAAAACTTTCTACGTATGCAGTTTGGCTTTGTAGTTTACAGATCTGGGCAGATAAGTCAGCGTCTCCTAAACCAAGGGGGTAGGTGGATCCTCCAGGCTATAGGTTCTATAGAAAAGGGCTTTTCATGCCCAAAGTCATTTGAACAGTTTTGGATGAAGGAGAATGTTATGGCCTAGAGGAAAAATGGTGATCATGGTAATATAGCCGGACTACACCACCAATAAAGCAGTCACAGCCGGTGACTGAGAAGAATCTGTGACTTCTCTGCATTTAGTGGTTACTACTCACCTGGGTAGTCATATGTAGGAATCTCCTCTTTACACCGCTCATCACCCCTCACATGTGTCTCTGTAGTATTAATATGGGTCAGATCTTCACCCTGAAACAAATATTGTAAAAGTCACAGACAGATGGAGAAGTCACATCTATGATCAGCTCTAATCCTGCCATCTCCACCGTTCTCATTACACAAGTATAAAACATAATACTGGGGGATAAAACAAGACTGAGCACAAGACCTTCACGGGCGTCTACACATCATAGGGAAGATCTCATGACACCTCCTCTCCATCTACCTGATGATCCTGAGGAACATTGGGATCTTCTTGTTTACAGTCCTGTGGAAGAAGAGGACAGGGACATCTCTCTGGTGTTGTCCTCTTACTGGATAGATCTGGAGGAAACACATACATGGACTGAATTAATTCTTTACATACAGATAATTATAGGCCGTGTGTATTTAGTCCTGTCTATTACCTGGTGATGTGAGGAGCTGGGGAACCTCCATCATGACGACCTTGAACAGATCTTTGTGTCTTTCTAAATACTCCCACTCCTCCATGGAGAAATAGATAGCGACATCCTGACACCTTATAGGAACCTGACACATACAATAATACCGTCATCCCCCCAATCCCTTTATAGTGTTACTGTATAATGTCACAGCATTCCCAGCAGTGTCACCTCTCCAGTCAGCAGCTCAATCATCTTGTAGGCAAGTTCTAGGATCTTCTGGTCATTGATGTCCTCATGTATCAGGGCATGAGGTGGAGGCCCTGTGATTGGTCTCAGGGGTCTTCCCCATCCCTCAGACAAAGGGTCCTGACAGCGCTCACTAGAGGTCTTCTTCACTACTGTGTAATCCTGGTTATGGAGAGACACATTAATAAATCTCACTACAGACATTTCCAGAGTCCTCACCTCTCCAGTTCTGTCCATCTGTTATTCCCATAGATAAGAATGATGTAATGTGACGTCATCAGAATCTCTCACCTCTCCAGTAAGCCGGAAGAGGATCTCTAGGGTGAGGTGTAATATCCTCTCCACCATCTTATCTCTGTCCATATTCATCCTTGATGGGCAATTCAGAAAAATTCTCTTATATAGAAGATCTTCACTGAGAGGATCTGATATTGTAGAGACCTGAATGAGAAGATGAGCCGATGTAACATCATAAGAATCCTGTGTAATAATACAATTACTGGAGATAATAAAGGAAACATATGAGGAGATTTATTATTTTACAGTATTTAGTTTCCTTCTTTACATCTACTAATAAAACCTATATATTTAGGCCACAGACAAGAAGCAGTTTCTTCCTCGGAGTCGGCAGCTGAATACGTTCCTCATAGACTCATCTTCCATAACGTTAATTCTCGTCTCATTTACCGACCCTGGAATCGGCATTGGTAATACTGCAGGAGATATTCATTACACGTGACAGGAGAAATAACTACTTCATGATGAGGACGACATCTTCATCTTCTACTACGGCTCTAGAAACAGATTTGTCCAGAGTCCGTCACTGATTCCATCACCACCGGCCTCTATATGAAGGTTTCCAGTCTTCCCCGCACTGTAATCTTCTATCACGTTAGATCTCAGGTCTGATTCACACACAGAAGTTTAAGGCTTCTATAAAAGATGGTTTGTAAGAACAACAAGACAGGAGTTATCTAATGCTAATGTCTCCATGTACAGTGTACTGTTTTCAGGATAGGTTTTTTCATTTTTATTTTTTTGGCATTTTTGCTTTGGATTCCATATAACATATATACTTGAGTATAAGCCGAGGCACCTACTTTTGACAAAAAAATGGGTAAGCTTATTGACTCGAGTATAAGCCAGGTATACATTGTCCCCTCATCCCGATCCTGATATGCATGGCTCCTTATCCCTATGCATACCTTTTTAATTAAAAAAAAAAAAAAAAAGGAGCAAACACATCCCTCTCACCTACCTGAGCGTCCTGCATCATTCCGGCCACCGGAGCCTGGAGTTCTTCCAGTACTGAGCGATCACGTGGCCCTGCTCATTAGGCAATGAATATGCGCCTACACCTATGGGAGTGGAAAGGCCTGCATATTCATTATCTTAGTGAGCGGTCCCATGTGATCAATCAGTAGGAAGAGCTCCAGGTGTAGGGGGCCGGAACGAGATGCAGTGCCAGCACCGAGGGCGCGCCGGTAGGCGAGTACGATGTATGGCTGGAAGTCGGCGCCTGGCACTGTGAGCTACTACAGCAGCGGCTCAGGCTTTAGCCACAGCCACCGGCTCCTGCCTCTGTGACCCGCTGACCTCCACTCCCCCTCCGGCTTTCTGGGACCACGATGGGGGTGTTTTCAGCACAAAAAAAGTGATGAAAAACTCGGCTAATACACAAGTATATACGGTATTACATGAAAGAGACAAAAGCTAAAATAAAATTGAGGATGGATGTACTGGGGGAACCAAGAAGGTGGCACTGTAAGGCATCAAGAATGGGGATAAGGGAGGATTTATTACCTGTGGTTTGGGTGGTAGCAGATTGTGTGGGGCTTCTTGTACTATTATATTGTGTGGAGGATACTGTGGGAACATTATACAGTGTGGAGGCCAATAAAGGGGCCCCGTACTATGAGAGTAATACATGTTTCCTTGGTTCCTGTATTTCATAGTTGGGTCATTTGTATCTATTAACGGAAAAGGAACAAAACCATTGTGATTCTTATAAGGAGACAACACAAACCCCCTAAATATAACATTTTATAACAACCCCACAATCTGTGACTCTTCAGGGTTAATCGCTCTCACCATTGGAGTAGAGCTGATACTATGAAGCTAAAGTGACTAAACAGACTTTCTGTCAACTCCATAAAGGGGCACTTTTCCATGTTTGTCAGAACTGTCCGAGGATTATTAGAGGGGATAGTTTCCCCCCAATTAGAAGGGACACCTGAGGGTATTGGGGTCTTTACCTGCTACAGTTCTGGTGTGGACCCTCCACCTGCAGAGCCGCACTCCACATAGAGAATAATGGAGCCTCCAGCACCGACCTCCACCCACAGAGCCGCACTCCACAGAGAATAATGGAGCCTCCAGCACCGACCTCCACCTGCAGAGCCGCACTCTACATAGAGAATAATGGAGCCTCCAGCACCTACCTCCACCCACAGAGCCGCACTCCACATAGAAAATAATGGAGCCTCCAGCACCGACCTCCACCTGCAGAGCCGCACTCTACATAGAGAATAATGGAGCCTCCAGCACCTACCTCCACCCGCAGAGCCACACTCCACATAGAGAATAATGGAGCCTCCAGCACCGACCTCCACCCACAGAGCCGCACTCCACATAGAGAATAATGGAGCCTCCAGCACCGACCTCCACCCGCAGAGCAGCACTCCACATAGAGAATAATGGAGCCTCCAGCACCGACCTCCACCCGCAGAGCCACACTCCACATAGAGAATAATGGAGCCTCCAGCACCGACCTCCACCCACAGAGCCGCACTCCACATAGAGACTAATGGAGCCTCCAGCACCGACCTCCACCCGCAGAGCCGCACTCCACATAGAGAATAATGGGGCCTCCAGCACCAACCTCCACCCGCAGAGCCGCACTCCACATAGAGAATAATGGGGCCTCCAGCACCGACCTCTTAACCGTGTAAGTGTGCCCAACTTTTTACTATTGATGCTGCCTATGCAGCATCAATAGTAAAAACATATATTGTTAAAAATAATTAAAAAAAACATTATAGTCTCACCTTCCGTCATCCGCGCCAGCCTTTCCCGATCCTCGCGACGCTCCGGTCCCAAGAATGCATTGCGGCAATGACCGGACATGAAGTAGCGGTCTTGCGAGACCGCTACATCATCACGTGTTATTGCCGCAAGGCATTACTGGGAACGGAGCGTCGCGACGAGCATCGCTAAAGGCATGGCCTGGATCCGGGGGCCGCCGGAAAGTGAGTATATAACTATATTCATTCTTTTTTTTATTTTTAACAGAGATATGGTGCCCACATTGCTATATACTACGTGGGCTGTGTTATATACTGCATGGGCTGTGCAATATACTACGTTGGCTGTGTTATATACTACGTGGGCTGAGTTATACAATGCTCGGTCTGTGTTATATGGTACGTCTCTGTACTATTTACTATGTGGCTGTGTTATACATACATATTCTAGAGTACCCGATGCGTTAGAATCAGGCCACTATATATATATATATATATATATATATATATATATATATATATATATATATATATATATATATATATATATATATATATATATATATATATATATATATATATATATATATATACATACACACACCGTACAGACCAAAAGTTTGGACACACCTTCTCATTTAAAGATTTTTCTGTATATTCATGACTATGAAAATTGTACATTCACACTGAAGGCATCAAAACTATGAATTAACACATGTGGAATTATATACTTAACAAAAAAGTGTGAAACAACTAAAATTATGTCTAATATTCTAGGTTCTTCAAAGTAGCCACCTTTTGCTTTGATGACTGCTTTGCACACTCTTTGCATTCTCTTCATCAGCTTCAAGAGGTAAATGAGAAGATGTGTCCAAACTTTTGGTCTGTACTGTATATATACACTATTTGCATACAAAATGATTTCAAAAACTTTAAACATCCCAAGGAGCACTGTGCAAGTGATCATATTGAAATGGAAAGAGTATCATACCACTGCAAATCTACCAAGACCGGGCCGTCCCTCTAATCTTTCATCTCAAACAAGGAGAAGACTTATCAGAGATGCAGCCAAGAGGCCCATGATCACTCTGGATGAACTGCAGAGATCTACAGCTGAGGTGGGACAGTCTGTCCATAGGACAACAATCAGTCGTACACTGCACAAATGTGGCCTTTATGGAAGAGTGGCAAGAAGAAAGCCATTTCTCAAAGATATTCATAAAAAGTGTTGTTTAAAGTTTACAACAAGCCAAATGGGAGACACACCAAACATGTGGAAGAAGGTGCTCTGGTCAGATGAAACCAAAATCAAACTTTTTGGCAACAATGCCAAACGATATGTTTGGCATAAAGGCAACAGCTCATCACCCTGAACACACAATTCCCACTGTCAAACATGGTGGTGGCAGCATCATGGTTTGGGCCTGCTTTTCTTCAGCAGGGACAGGGAAGATGGTTATAATTGATGGGAAGATGGATGGAGCCAAATACAGAACCATTCTTGAAGAAAACCTGTTGGAGTCTGCAAAAGACCTGAGACTGAGATTTGTCTTCCAACAAGACAATGATCCCAAACAAAGCAATATCTACAATGGAATGGTTCACAAATAAACATTATCCAGGTGTTAGAATGGCCAAGCCAAAGTCCAGACCTCTATCCAATCAAGAGTCTGTGGAAAGAGCTGAAAACTGCTGTTCACAAACGACCTCCATCAAACCTCACTGAGCTTGAGCTCAAGGAAGAATGGGCAAGAATTTCAGTCTCTCGATGTGCAAAACTGATAGACACACCAAGCGACTTGCAACTGTAATAACAGCAAAAGGTGGCGCAACAAAGTTTTAAGTTAAATTGGCCCAATAATATTGCACGCTTGCAAAGTGCTCCTTGGGATGTTTAAAGTTTTGAAAATCTTTTTGTATCCAAATCCGGCTTTAAGCTTCTCCACAACAGTATCACGGACCTGCCTGTTGTGTTCCTTGGTCTTCATGATGCTCTCTATTCTTCAAACAGAATCCTGAGACTATCACAGAGCAGGTGCATTTATACGGAGACTTGATTACACACAGGTGGATTATATTTATCATCATTAGGCATTTAGGACAACATTGGATCATTCAGAGATCCACAATGAACTTCTGGAGTGAGACAGCTGCACTGAAAGTAAAGGGGCCCGAATAATATTGCACGCCCCACTTTTCAGTTTTTGAATTTCCACAAAAATGTAAAATAACCAATAAATTTCGTTCAACTTCACAATTGTGTTCCACTTGTTGTTGATTCTTCACCAAAAATTTGCATTTGACATCTTCATGTTTGAAGCATGATATGTGGGAAAAGGTTGAAAAGTTCCAGGGGGGCCAAATACTTTCACAAGGAACCTATAAATATATACCCTTCTCATTCCTCAGGTTTCATCCTGTTAAAATAATAACAATTATACAAAACTCCCATACAGATGCCCTTCCAGAGGTGTCGGCACGTGGTGAACATGAGGTTGTTATGCAATGTGAGCCCGGCACCCAATCAGCGATGGTATCACTGTCACCACCTTTGACCAAGTCGAATATTAAAATGAAATTAGAGAGCAGCCAAACCCTTGGATTCCTGTTGATGTTCAACACATCTGAAAGCGGAACAGTGAAGCTGGCCTTGATTGGGTGCAGGGCTCGTGTGATGTAACAACCTCACATAAGCCCTGGGAACGCGAGTTCCGACACCGCTGGGAACAGCACTGGCAAGGATGGGGAGTAGGGTTGAGCGAAACGGATCGGTCAATTTCATAAGTCGTTGCCTTTTGGCAAAGTCGGGTTTCGTGATCGCTGGGATCGGCCATGCGGTCGGCGATCTTCGCGCCAAAGTCGCGTTTCGTATGACGCTGTTACCGCCATTTTTTCAGCCAATGAAGGAGTGTGGGCATCGTGATGACATAGGTCTTGTCTTGCTTTCTGCGGCGTCACAGGGGTATGAACGCCATCTTACCGTTTTGGATGTAGCGATTTACACAGTCCGAGGAATGTATTGATGAGAGAGAGAGAGAGAGAGAGAGAGAGAGAGAATAATCCCCATTGACTTGCATTGGGTTTCATGTTTCGGTCGGCCCCCCGACTTTTCACAATAATCAGCTGATTTCACACGATCCGACTTTCGAGACAGTCGGGTTTCAACCCTAATGGTGAGAATGACTGATTTTATTTTAATGAGGTCAAACATAAGGAATGACAACTCCTTTGAGAAGGTGCATTTTTTTTCAGCTACAACATTGACATTCTGAACATGACAAAGGCTTCTACCTTGTGTGACTGCTCAGGTGCCTAAGAAGTGATGATTTCATCACAAAACATTTCCCACATTCTGAACAAGAAAAAGTCTTCTACGCTGTGTGGGTTCTCTGGTGTCTACCAAGATGCGTTTTACGGTTTAACATTTCCCACATTCTAAACATGAAAAAGGCTTCACCCCTGTGTGAGTTCTCTGATGTCTGATAAGACTTGACGAATCTGTAAAACATTTTCCACATTCTGAACAGAAAAAAGGCTTCTCCCCCGTGTGAGTTCTCTGGTGTATAGCAAAATTTGTTTTCCGGTTAAACCATTTCCCACATTCTAAACATGTAAAAGGCTTCTCCCCTGTGTGAATTCTCTGGTGCATAACAAAATGTGATTTCTGGTTAAAACATTTCCCACATTCTGAACATGAAAAAGGCTTCTCACCTGTGTGAGTTCTCTGGTGGTTAATCAAAATTGATTTCTGGTTAAAACATTTCCCACATTCTGAACAGGAAAAAGGCTTCTCCCCTGTGTGAGTTCTATGGTGCTTTACAAAGTTTGGTTTCTGTGTAAAACATTTCCCACATTCTGAACATGAAAATGGCTTCTCCCCTGTGTGAGTTCTTTGGTGCTTAACCAAGGTTGATTTCTGGTTAAAACATTTCCCACATTCTGAACAGGAAAATCTATTCCTTGCTGTGTGAATCTTAAGAAAAGAATTTTCGAGGGGAAAACCATTTCCATATTCTGAAGGTGAAAATGGCTTCTTTGCTTTCAGAGCAGTTTGTTTTTTAAGGTTTACATTGTGACTTTGATTTTCCTTAGTAGTTGGTAATGAATCAGTAGACAGGACCTGTTTCAAAGGATCAGATGACAGATCTTTGCTGTGAAGAGATGATGGCATATCTGGAGTAATGGCAGTCACTTCAATTGTATCCTGTGGGATCTCAAGATCATCAGATTTAAAAATTGATGATGTCAGCTGTCCCTCTGATCTCCTCGTACAGTCATCTGTTAAGAATAAAACCTATTTTTCAATAAAAATATTCTTGATTTTTCATTTTTTAACATTTCTACTTAAACTGTTTGAAAAAATGGTAAGTTATGTAAAATATTGAATCATTCACCGAGACAATGACAGTTCACAGTCTAATAGAAAACATCATAGGATGAACCAGTAGAGCGTGGTGTTCAATTGTTTGTTCATTCTTTCTCCCAAATATGGAATAAAAAGCCACCAAACAATGTTATGTACCGTATTTTCCGGCGTATAAGACGACTTTTTAACCCCTGAAAATCTTCTTAAAAGTCGGGGGTCGTCTTATACGCCGGGTATCGCCTTGTACACCGGTGTATATGGTGGATGGTGGGTGGATGGTGGGTGGGGAGTGGTCCTGATGACGACGAGGGGGCGTCTCACAGGAAAGTGCGTGGACTATCCCCCATTACCTGATCGTAGCGCTGCAGCGTGGGGTCTCTGTGCTGGGAGCGGCGGCGGCTGGGCTGTGGGGCGGCGGCGGCTCCTCTTCTGCAGTGTGGGGCCTCTGTGCTGTGGGGCGGCGGCGTATCTTCATGCAGTCGGGGCTCCTCCAGCATCTCGTTAAAGCCCGGAGGCCCCGCCGGCAGCTCAATCGGTACAATGCGATGGCCTCCGGGAAAATGGCCGCTGCTCAGATTCAGATCTCGTGTCCCGAGATCTCGGGACGAGATCTGAGTCTGAGCATGCGCCGCCCCCAGCGGCCATTTTCCCGGAGGCCACCGCATAACACCTATTGAGCTGCCTCCGGGAAAATGGCCGCTGCTCAGATTCAGATCTCGTTTCCCGAGATCTCGGGACGAGATCTGAATCTAAGCAGCGGCCATTTTCCCGGAGGCCACCGCATTACACCGATTGAGCTGCCGGCGGGGCCTCCAGGCTTTAATGAGATGCCGGAGGAGCCCCGAATGCATGAAGATACGCTGCCTCCCCACAGCACAGAGGCCCCACACTGCAGAAGAGGAGCCGCCGCCCCACAGGACCCACGCGGCACAAAGCGGAGAAGAAGCCGCCGCTCCCAGCACAGAGACCCCACGCTGCAGCGCTACGATCAGGTAATGGGGGATATGCAGCGCTACGATCAGGTAATGGGGGGATACTCACTTTCCTGTGAGACGCCCCCTCGTTGTCATCAGGACCACTCCCCCCCTTCCCAAAAGGCACATTAGTCACGGCCCTATAAGACGACATACGGTGTATAAGACGACCCCGGACTTTTAAGAAGAATTTATATTTTAACTGGAAAAGTTGGGGGGTCATCTTATACGCCAGAAAATACGGTAGGTAAAAATAATACCAATAAAAACTTCTACTCATCTAACAAAAAACAAGTCTCTACTCCGGTCTATCATCTGTCAATGGAAAAAAATAGAATTAGACTTACCAGTAATTTGGTTTCTAGGAACCTTCCACGACGGCATATAGAGGTTGCCTCTTTGCCCTGATGGGGGACAGGAAACACAAAGAGATTAAAAGACCCTCCCACCTCCCAGTGACTTATAACTGAAAACCATAGCAGCGGTTTACCTTCTGAATCCCAGATTTTTATCCAGGAAGATAGGGAGGAAATTAGCGCTGTCGAGGAAGGTTCCTAGAAACCGAATTACCGGTAAGTCTAATTCTATTTTCTCTAGTCACCTTCCACGACGCTATATGGAGGAATACCAACTAATTTGGCGCTAGGGTGGGACAACGGCCTGGAGTACTTTCCAGCCAAAGACTAGATCTTGACCAGACAGTTGGACAAACAGATCTGCAAGATTCTGCAAGAGCTGGTTTGTTCTAAGTAATGTAGAACAATACATCAGACTTCGAGGTGTGAAATTTTTCCTCCTTCAAGTTTACTGGATTTTGGCAAAAAGATGGTAGGACGATTTCCTGGGAATGCTGAAATTCAGAGACTACCTTTGGAAGAAAAGAAGGGTCAAGATGAAGGACCATGGAGTCGTCTCTAATTGACAAATAGGGCTGCCTTATCGATAGGGTTTGTAGTTCCCCTACCCTACTAGCCGTGATTATAGCCACCAGGAAAACCGTTTTGTAAGTAAGATTTTGAGGAGAACAGGAAGACAAAGGTTCAAATGGACCTGTAAGCCCTTGTAGCACCAAGTTAAGATCCCATGAGGGAACCACCAGCTGTCTCTTAGGGTTCATTCTGAGGGCCAATGTTGAGACCTGGACCTTTAGGGTGCTAGGCCTAAGGCTGATCTCTAAGCCCTTTTGTAGAAAATCTAGAATTTGTGACACATTTAGGCTAAGGGGATCTAGTAGGTTAGGGAGGCAGAAGGATTAAATTTTTTTCCAGACCTTATTGTAGATAGCGTTTGTTACTGGCTTTCTGGACTTTTGTAGAGTAGCTGTTATTGGGTCCGACAGCCCTTTGGCTCTCATTACCTGGGCCTCAGTAACCAAGCCGCTAGGTTCCACTTCTGAGGATCCAAGTGATAAATGGGCCCCTGTGAGAGGAGGTCGTTTTCTACTCGCCGTCCACCGGTAGATCAATTATCAGGTTGAACCAACTTCTTCTTGACCATAACGGGGCTATCAAGATAGTTGCGGTCCGTTCTTCTCGGATTTTCCGTAGAACCTTCGCCAAAATTGGAACTGGTGGGAAAGCATAGGCCAAGTGTAAGTCCCAATTCTGGGTCAAAGCATCTACTCCCCAGGAATGGTCTTTGGGGTTTAGGGAGAAGAAGTCTTCGACCTGCGTGTTTTGGCGAGATGCAAAAAGATCTATTTCTGGTAGGCCCCACCTGTCTACCAGTATTTTGAAGCTCCGACTTTTAGAGCTCCATTCCCCCGGCTGGATGTCTTGGCGACTCAAAGTCTGCCTGGGTGTTGGAAGAGCCTTTCAAATGAACTGCTGTCAGCGACAGTGGGTGTTTTTCACCTCTGCAGAATATTCGAGCGGAAATACTTTTTAGGTTGTTGAACATTGTACTGCCTTGATGCTTGATATGAGCAACTTCAGTCATGTTGTCCGAATATATTCAGATGTGTTGTCCAGCGATCTGGCGACCTGCTGCCAGAAGGGCTTCCTCTACAGTTTTTAACTCTCTGAAATTGGACGACTTCACGCTTGTAGTCTGTGGTCCCAGAGTCCTTGGAAAGGGATATTGTTTATCATGGCTCCCCAGCCCCTCCTGCTGGCATCTGATGTAATTGTAGTTAGCGGGACCCGAGTCCAGCTCACACCTCTGTGGAGGTTTCTGGAATTTATCCACCATGCCAGAGGCTCTTACTCGAACCCGGCGTGTGTAGCTTTCTGTTTAGAGAACTGGGATGTTCCAGTTCCTTAAAATATGAGCTTGAAGGACTCTGGAGTGGGCCTGAGCCCAGGTTACCGATTGGATGCAGGCTTTCATGGAGCCAGCCCAAGAGCGACATGCCTTCTTGGAGTGTAGGGGACCTCATGTCTCTGAACCTCTTGACCTTGGTTATTAAGGTCAGATGGTGGTCTTCTGGAAGGAAAGACATCTGTTTTGTAGATTTCAGGAGCAGGGCTGTGGAGTCGGTAAGCCACAGTTGCGACTCCGACTCCTGGATTTTATCAGGTTCTGACTCCGGCTCTGACTCCTTCATAAATGGCCAATTCGTAACAATAAATTTACTGTTGTAAAATATTAACATCGTGCTTATTCAGTTTCTCACCATCATATAAGTAATCAGACCACTTAGAGCAAAAACTATATTTATTAGAATACAATTAGAATATAGCAAATAACTTTTATAAACTTTTCTAAACTCTTGTAAGTAAATATGTAATAAACACTGTTATGCAGTTAATAAGAAGAAATCTATAAATTTGTCCTCAGAAAAAGTATTGCCTCTGTCAGATCCTCCTTCATGGATGCCCTCAAATCTGATCTAATTATTTTGAGAGCAGAGAACAACCTCTCTACACTAACTTGGGTTGGTGGCAAAGCAGTAACCACTCGGGCAACATCTCTGACAATGTCAGGATACAGAGGAATCGCTTGTTGCACTGTTTTTTTTGATGAACGGTGACATTTCTCAATTTCTTTTAGTGCACATGAAAAATTCTGCTGAAATGTACTGGCTGTGTTCTTTGATGGGGATGACTCTTCTTCTATGTGGGAACGCTTTGCACGGTCCTTGTGATCCAAATATTTTTCGAAATTAAATTCTTCATCAGTTGATGAGGGTGAAGATGTGGCAGGAAGACCAAATTCTTCTTGTTCCTCCTGACTGTTCTGCAACCCTTTCATCCTTACTGCTATTTCAAACAGAGCTTCTTTTCCTTTAGTTAGCTGTTGATCATCTAGAAGAATCCGATGCATTGGGTCTACATAAACAGCTGCCAAAAGAATGTTATTTTGTAATAGTAGCTCCTCTCTCCATTTCATTGATGTAGCAATGCCACTTGCAATTAACCCTCCTCTTTGGGACAGGCGAAACATCAGGTTCTTCCACTCCTTTAAGAAAATACCTGGAGTTAAGTCCTCTGCTTGTATTTTAGTCACTGTAAATGGGTGCTCTAGCAATTTTTCCAGCTCAGTCACCTGATTCCACTGACTTTCATTTAGCGTCAGTTGAGGGTTAGCCATGTCTACAAGAAAGGTTTTCAGTTCAACCAAGCGCTGAATCATTAAGTAAGTACTGCCCCATCGTGTGGCTTAATCAATAATTGCCCCTTTTCAGCACGTCTCTTCAAAATTGAGTCAACTTTAGGGGTTATGGCAACAGTAGCCAATTTTCTCACCTTGCCAATCAGTGCAGCAGCATGTCCTTCTTGCAGACTGTCTCTTATAGCCAAATGTAGCGTATGCACAACACAGCGCATGTGATGAATGAAAGAACGTATTGACAGTTTCAACAAGATCATCTAAACTATCATGTTGCTGTTCATCTGAAGCAACTTCAGTTTGCTCCTCAGTTACAATACTGTGTTCCTCTATTTCAAACATTTCTGTGTCTGTGGACCCAGAATGTTCTTCTAGCTGCTGGTTACCATCATTACTCTCATTCATTAGCTTAATAGTACTTATCATATTTGAAGCATTGTCAGTTACGACAGAAAGAACTTGCTCTTTTTTAAGTTCATAGTCTTGCAGAACCTTTTCCACCAAGACATGGAGAAACTCACTGGTGTGATGAGCTTTGGTGTCTTTTACAGCCAATGTCTTGGTAACTATTTCATTTTTGTCACAAACAAATCGGACATTGATGGCAAAATAGTTCACTCTGACGTGTGCAGGCATCCATTTTAAGCAACAGAAAGCGTCCTTTGAGAGTTTTTTTAAGTTTTTCCTTTTGTTTAAAAGCTTCTTCAATTACTAATTTTCTAATATTCTCTCTCTCCAGAGAAACACCAAGCTTGCGACCATTTCCCCATTCAGTCACATAAAAGCTGGTCATGAAATTAGTGAAATAGGCACACTATCCTTTACAAGCTCTATGATCTGTTTTTTAAATGAATCTACTGTCATTGTCACAGTAACTTTGTCACTGACAAAATATCTTGCAACTGATGGCTGCAAAGTTCTCTGCTCCTTTGTTTGGCTGGAAGAGCTGGGCACTGGTTCATTGGTTTGGATGCAGTCTCTCATCCACTGCTTTCAGTACTTCTGGACGAAAGCGCTGTAAATGTCTCTTTAGATTAGAAGCTCTGGTAGGAGTATTTTTATCTTTGCCTGAATATGCACCATCTTGGCTTCACAGCATTTGTTTTCGTCTGGATCATTTGTCATACACTGACAGACATAATGTTTTCTATCTTGAGTGATGGTAAAATGTTCAAATACAGCTGATTTAATGTGACGCTTCTTTGACATTCTCAGGTTTTTAATTCTGCATTCACAATCCAAATGACAATTGTTTTTCCTAAAAACAATTGTACAAAATTATTGCCAGGTCGTACAACTGATATAGTGGTCAGTAATACTGTTATTCCTCATGTACTCACAGTTATCTGATGCAAAGTTTGTTGAAAGGATAATACTTCTTACAGTCTTCCTCTTCTGAGTAGCAGCTGTGAGATGCTTGGAAGACGCACACCTAGTAAACATCTAGTCTAGAGGAGGAGTTTACTACTAAGAATTTGCAACACATTTTTACTTTCAGTTTCATACATTGTAAGTAGGGGGGTTGGGGCAGCATGAGGTTATCCAAGTATAAGATTAGATAAGGGCAGTGGAGAACAGACACACAAGAAGTAAGAAATGTCTCTATCTCCAGCAGAACTGCTTATCACTGTTGTTCATAGTTTCATAGAACATATATTTGAGTAACATTTATAAAATTCATATGAAAGTTCAATTATGAAATATTAATAATTTTTTTTTAAAGCTGGAGTCGGAGTCGGTACATTTCTATCGACTCCGACTCCAACCAAAACTAACTCCGACTCCACAGCCCTGTTCAGGAGTACTCCTAGGAATTTCCTAGTTTTGGAAGGCAGTAGCTGAGACTTTTTCAGGTTCAGGATCCACCCCAGAGATGTTAAAATATCGAGGGTCTTTGATACATAAGATTCCAGGGCTGTCTTGGTGGAGGCTACCATCAGCAAGTCGTCCAAGTAAGGCAATATACAGATGCCTCGACTCCAGATAGAGGATACTACTTCTGCCATTACCTTGGAGAAGATTCTTGGCGCTGAGGAGATGCCAAACAGAAGGACATTGAACTGATATAGTGTTCCACCTGCCGACCTTCCTGTACCGCAAACCTGAGATATTTTCTGTGTCTCGGGTGGATTGGAATATGGAAGTAGGCATCTTTCAAGTCGATGGTTGACAAAGAAGCGAGGCCCAATCAACAGAATGGCTGACCTTACAGATTCCATCTTGAATCTGCGGTATCTTATATGTTGGTTCAGTCCCTTAAGATTTGTAATGATACAGGCCTCGCCTGAGGGTTTGGCTACCAGAAACAGTTGAGAGTAGTGGCCCAGACCCCATTCCGACTCTGGAACCTGGGAGATCACGTTTGATCTTACAAGGTCTCTCAGACCTACAGTACTAGCAGCGCTGTTTGATCTGTGGGGTTGGAAGGGAAGTGACTTTCAGACCCCGTGCAGGGGAGGAGATGAACTCTATTAATAGGCCCTCCTTGATAAGATTGAGGACCCAGTGACAACTGGTGATGTTCTGCCACTGATGTACATATCTTGAGAGTCCCCCCCACACCAGGGTGAAGTCATCGTTTCTCTTCTTGGCTTGTTGGGACTGCTGTTGCTGGGGGATGAGAATATTCTTCCTCCCACCTTCTGCATAGCTCCATCTCCCGGACTTGCCCTTCCCCCTCTGGGAGGTTTGAGGCTGTGCGGCATGAAAAAAAAGTTTTTTTTAGGGTTTTTTTGTTCCGGGAGGGCTTTTCTTATCGGTGGCCTTTTCTAGGATCTCGTCTAGGGAAGGCCCAAAGACATATTCTCCTTTAAAGGGTATGGCCATAACTTGGCTTTGAAGGTGATGTCACCAGGCCACATCTTGAGCCAGAGAGCTCTCCTAGCCGAGTTGGATTGCACAAGTGACCTGGCGGCAACTCTGATGGATTCCATGGAAGCATCCCCTAAAAACCTAGTAGCCCTTAAGAGGCTAGGCAGTGAGTCTAACAGTTCACCCCTGGAGGTACCCTGGGATATACGAGTTTCTAGTTCCTCTAACCAGCCGGAGAGGGCTCTAGCTACCCAGGTGGAAGCAGTATTAGCCTTTAAAGCAACCGTAGAGGTCTCCCAGGACTTCTTCAAGAGACTCACTATTTTTCTGACAATTGGATCCTTCAAGGGATCCTGCAATTGCAAAGAATCTTCAAATGGGAGTGCGGTTCTTTTCGTAACCCTTGACCCCTGTACGTCGACTTTGGGAATATCCCATCTAACAGAATCACCTTCTAGGGGGAATCTGTGTTTCATCTCTGAGGGGGTGCTGAGGCGTTTTTCCGGCAGTTCCCACTCCTGAGAAATCATGTCAAGTATATTAGCATGCACCTTGAACCCTACACGTTTTCCCATTTTTAGCCCACAAAACATCTGGTCCTGAATGGACTGAGGCTCGGATTCCTCTTCCAGTCCCATAGTGCTGCGTACTGCAGATACCAGCTCCTCAATCCACTCCGAGGAAAAGAGATATTTTCTGGCTTCAGAGGCCTTAAGTGACACGGGTTCAACCCGTCTACCAGAGGACGATTAGTAGGATAGGTCAGATTCAGACTCAGAGTCCTCAACCTGTATTTTCCTTTTCTTCCCTGGAGAAGGGGGTGGTGGGGGTGGAGGGGTAAAAGCCACCAGGGAAGACTGCACCTCCTGCTTGACCAGACAGCGAATCTCTTCCAAAAGGGAGGGTTGCTCTGCTCTGACTACTTTGTCGATGCATGACTGGCAAAGCTTTTTATCCCATAGCGAGGGTAGCTTTATATTACAAATGCAGTACTTTTTCCTAATAGTGGCTTTGGGGGTAGACTTGTTTCCCTGGATCGAGAGGGAGAGAGGTGTCAGACAAGAAGGACCCCCTAAATTATCTACCTGAGGACCCCATCCCTTCATACACTTACTGTGGCAGGGGCAGAGCTGGGCTCTGCAGATGCAGGACATGAATTGCCTTCCATGCTGAAGGATAGTCTTACCTCTGTGGTGACTTCGGGCAGGTTTTATGGCGGTCGATAGCCGGCCCCCCAGAGTGGGTTGTTTCCCCCTCCCCCTCCTGGGTCCATGTGCAGGTGGTGCGGCGTCTACGAACACCAAGCACTGTTCCTGGATGGAAGTTCAGATGTGCTCCACTGGAACACAAAGTCCCGGAAGTGACGCGTGCTGACACCACTTCCGGTACACCGAGCCACACATATGGAGTGGGAGAAGACCGGGGAGCTCATGGAGGCCCCCGGTCAGGATCTCTGGCCTGCTTTGCCCTTTTGGGGGTGCGGGAAGGCCAGGAGGGGGTCCCGAGGTCACCCAACAGGGGACGATGGGAGCAGCCTGGAGGAGGTGAGGAGTGACCACTTGCTGCACGGAAATACAGGCTCTGCCTGTCAAACAAGGTACTGCAGTCGCCGGCCACCACAGCACACGGAGACCTTTCCCTGCCCCATGGGGACAGGAAAGACACTGGCAAGTGGGAGGTGAGAGGGCCTTTTAACCTCTCTGTGTTTCCTGTCCCCCATCAGGGCAAAGAGGCAACCTCTGTATGCCGTCGTGGAAGGTGACTAGACAAATAAAGGTTTCCACATTATTAGTGGCTCAAAGGCTCTTAAAAACCAATATGGCTCCCTTAAACCAATCCAGCAATAACTCTTCTCTCAAAGTCAAATCTCCCCCTCGATTCTGAACCTTGCAGTGTGTGTCTCCCGAAGCACAATCTGGGCACTATGGGTAATAAAATGGTATATTTGCAATATTCAATTCAACATCCACTGTGTGCTAATTTCCAGAAAGTGCCTGTGGAATCAAAATAGTCACTACTCCTATAGATTAATTCCCCGAGGGTTATAATGTCCCAAATTTAGTCACTTTATGAAGATTTCTACTGCTCTAGTTTTCTGCCATTTTGTCATACTAGGGCTTCTGCAAATGGTGTGTCCCATCTCCTTTGGGATCTGCTCCTGCGACATCTTCTTCTGTCACCAAGTGCAGCCTTAGGCTACTTTCACACTAGCGTTGTGTGACGGACGTCGCAATGCATCGTTATGTAGAAAAAACGCATCCTGCAAAGTTGCTCTCAGGATGCGTTTTTTCTCCATAGACTTACATTAGCGAAGCATTGCGACGGATTGCCACACAGCTCATCCGTCGTGGGACGAATGCATCGTGTCGGCACAAAAAAGTTCCATGTAACTTTTTGTGCGTCGAGTCCGCCATTTTTGACTGCACATGCGCGGCCGAAACTCCGCCCCCTCCTCCCCGAAACTCACAATGGGCAGCGGATGCGTTATAAAACTGCATCCACTGCCCAGGTTGTGCTACAATAACACACTGTCCGTCGGGCCGACGGTTTGCGATGGCCTGTACCGACGGACTAGTGTGAAAGTAGCCTTATTCATTTTGCAGGTGTTGCTGGTAATGGAGGAGACGTCGGAACCCGCAGCTCTGGGAGGCACAGGCTCTGTCCAGCCACTAAGATTATGGTGCTTGGGAAAAGTAATACCATTCAGTCTACGTTTATGGATTAGCGTGCTGTTCAGCTGGTGTAATCCGCTACCTACTTCAGCCAATAGGAAAGCACCACACTCTATTAAAGCTTGAAGCAAATTTCTGGAACCTGCCACATACAGCCTTGTTCTCCTCTGTTTCAGTCCTCTGTGCCAAGCTCCAGGTTTGTTTATTTTTTTCGTTTCCTGTTGTGACCCCCTGCTCGTTTACGGAGTAATCTTGAGTCTTCTGATTTTGTATTTTCTCTGCCTTCCTGGTTGTGACCCTACTACATGACTATTCTTCTTGTCATCTCACTCCACAGTACAAGAGGTAGCAATGAGTGCCAAGCATAGGGGTCTCTGTGTAAATCCAGATCAATGTAATGCGGTTAAAGGGTGGGGAGCAGGACAATCCCTGGCATCAGGAAAATGGAGTAGATAGCACCAAGACTGTTCATACTGGCCATCTTTTGAGCTGCCAGGTGATCACGAACAGCTCTTCCAATACATTGTGTCTGCAAATTATTTCTGCAAGATCTGCAATCAAACAGCTAAAAGGCGTTCCTTCCCTTCTTAACCCTGCCATGGGTCCAGACAGTAGTGTATAACTGTATATAAGGTATTGTCAGATTCAAGGGAAGTTGGAAAATAATTTGTGAGATTCATCTTTTTGCCATTTACCATTTGTGAAAATTAAAAAATTGGAGCTTATATTTCGTGAAGAATTCTAAAGTTATCACATAAAGTGACACAGATTTGAAAAATGGGGCCTGACAAAACTGGCTGCAGGAAGTGGTTACCGTAAATCAGAATATTTTGGGCACCAACTACTGTAGTCAAAATCTGTGACCATATTCAATAACACATCTACTGGAATGATCAAACTCAACCATCTTCATCAGTAAAAAAATGAGTAACTAGTGGTGAAACCTCTTTGGGGTTCGTTGGCTCTTGGCAATCTAAACTATCGTAAGGGTCAATATTTTCTATCAAATGAAGAAATATTAGATAGTCGAACATAACGTTTTATAATAAGGCAGAGCCGAAGTGTCTTGAATTTAGATTTCAGGCATTTGGAAGAGGTAATGGAGACCTTTTGCTAAAGACTATCAGGGAGTTACAGAGCTAAAAAGAGTTCTGACCAGAAGAGAAGAGAAAGTATTAGTGCTGCCCGTTTCAGGAGAGATTGTGCAGTAATCTGAATTCCTTAGGATCGAAAACAAAGGAATTTATGATGTGGAGTGAATCCATGAAACCAGGGCTCCAGCCATGCCAACACATCTCCTGCAGGCGTGAATAAATGTATATTACAGCCATCAGCCATGCACAGCTTAGAGATATATAATGGCACAAGTGCAATGTGTTATGATCCGGTGACCTTGGAGCAACATGTAACTTTCTCTGGAGAAGGTGGAAACTATACTGACCGCAATACCTGAACTTAACACCGCAACTAGAAGTAGCCGTGGGGTGTGCCTACCAGCCCTAGACACCTCGACACAGCCGGAGGACTAAATACCCCTAAAGATGGAAATAGAAATACTATCTAGCCTCAGAGCAGAACCCCAAAGGATAGGCAGCCCCCCACAAATATTGACTGAGTAGGAGAGGAATGACACACGCAGGCAGAAACAAGATTTAGCAAAAGAGGCCACTCTAGCTAGATAGAAAAGGATAGGACAGAATACTGAGCGGTCAGTAAAAAAAACCCTTTCAAAAATATCCACAGCAGATAATACAAAAATTCCACATCTAACTAAAGACGAGGAAAGTATATCTGCAACTCCAGAGAATCCAACAAGACTGAAAATATACTGACAATCTAAAGGCCCCGTCTCACATAGCGAGATCGCTAGCGAGATCGCTGCTGAGTCACTAGTTTTGTGACGCAACAGCGACCTCAGTAGCGATCTCGCTATGTGTGACACGTACCAGCGATCAGGCCCCTGCTGTGAGATCGCTGGTCGTGTCGGAATGGCCTGGACCTTTTTTTGGTCGTTGAGGTCCCGCTGACATCGCTGAATCGGTGTGTGTGACACCGATCCAGCGATGTCTTCACTGGTAACCAGGGTAAACATCGGGTTACTAAGCGCAGGGCCGCGCTTAGTAACCTGATGTTTACCCTGGTTACCAAAAAAAACAAACAGTACATACTCGCCTTTCGGTGTCCCTTGCCGTCTGCTTCCTGCTCTGACTGAGCTGCCGTACAGTGAGAGCACAGCGGTGACGTCACTGCTGTGATCTGCTCTCACTGTACGGCGGCTCAGTCAGAGCAGGAAGCAGACGGCAAGGGACACCGAAAGGCGAGTATGTACTGTTTGTTTTTTTTGGTAACCAGGGTAAACATCGGGTTACTAAGCGCGGCCCTGCGCTTAGTAACACGATGTTTACCCTGGTTACCCGGGTGCTGCAGGGGGACTTCAGCATCGTTGAAGACAGTTTCAACGATGCCGAAGTCGTTCCCCTGATCGTTGGTCGCTGGAGAGAGCTGTCTGTGTGACAGCTCCCCAGCGACCACACAGCGACTTACCAACGATCACGGCCAGGTCGTATCGCTGGTCGTGATCGCTGGTAAATCGCTATGTGAGACGGGGCCTTAAGCTGGACAAGAAGAAACAAATGAATAGCAAAACATTACTAAGCACACAGCATGTGTGCAACAAAACAAAACCAGAAACTTATCTTTGCTGATATGGTAGCAAGGCAGGAGTAACCAGACAGAGGTAAAGAACCTCTGAACAACCATGGACAACTGGCAAGGACTAATGAATCCTGCAAACCTAAATACCCCAGTCAGAGCTGCAATCAGCAGATACACCTGACCAGGGCTGGGACCCGGAGACAACTGCATTACCATCTACAACCACCGGAGGGAGCCCAGAAGTAGAATTCACAACAGTACCCCCCCCTTGAGGAGGGGTCACCGAACCCTCACCAGAGCCCCCAGGTCAATCAGGACGAGTCAGATGAAAGGCATGAACCAAATCAGCAGCATGGACATCAGAGGCAAAAACCCAGGAATTATCCTCCTGGCCATAACCCTTCCACTTGACAAGATACTGAAGCTTCCGCCTCGAAAAACGAGAATCCAAAATCTTCTCAACCACATACTCCAATTCCCCATCAACCAACACAGGGGCCGGAGGATCCACAGAGGGAACAACGGGTACCACATATTTCCGCAATAAAGATCTATGGAAGACATTATGGGTAGCAAAAGAGGCAGGAAGCGCCAATCGAAAGGACACCGGATTAATAATCTCAGAAATCCTATAAGGACCAATAAACCGAGGCTTAAATTTAGGTGAAGAAACCTTCATAGGAACATGACGGGAAGACAACCAGACCAGATCCCCAACCCGAAGCCGGGAACCAACACACCGACGACTGTTAGCAAAACGTTGAGCCGCCTCCTGAGACAACGCCAAATTGTCCACCACACGAGCCCAAATCTGCTGCAACCTGTCAACCACAGAATCCACACCAGGACAGTCAGAAGGCTCAACCTGCCCAGAAGAAAAACGAGGATGAAAACCAAAATTACAAAAAAAAGGCGAAACCAAAGTGGCCGAACTAGCCCGATTATTAAGGGCAAATTCGGCCAATGGCAAAAAAGCTACCCAATCATCCTGACCAGCAGACACAAAGCATCTCAAATAAGTCTCCAAAGTCTGATTAGTTCGCTCGGTCTGGCCATTTGTCTGCGGATGAAATGCAGAAGAAAAAGACAAATCAATGCCCAGCCTAGCACAAAAGGCTCGCCAAAACCTAGAAACAAACTGGGAACCTCTGTCGGACACAATATTCTCCGGAATACCATTCAAACGAACCACATGCTGGAAAAACAATGGAACCAAATCTGAAGAGGAGGGCAATTTAGGCAAAGGCACCAAATGAACCATCTTAGAGAAGCGGTCACAAACCACCCAGATAACCGACATCCTCTGGGAAACCGGGAGTTCAGAAATAAAATCCATAGAAATATGCGTCCAGGGTCTCTCAGGGACCGGCAATGGCAAAAGCAACCCACTAGCACGGGAACAACAAGGCTTGGCCCGCGCACAAGTCCCACAGGACTGCACAAAGGTACGCACATCACGTGACAGAGAAGGCCACCAAAAGGACCTACCAACCAAGTACCAAAAATACCAGGATGACCAGCCAACACGGAACAGTGAACCTCAGAAATCACTCTATTAGTCCATCTGTCAGGAACAAAGTCTCCCCACTGGACAGCGGTCAGGTCTGTCAGCCTGAAATTTCTGAAGAACCCGTCGTAAATCAGGGGAAATAGCAGAAAGGACCACCCCTTCTTTCAGAATACTGACCGGTTCAAGGACCTCAGGAGAATCAGGCAAAAAACTCCTAGAAAGGGCATCAGCCTTAATATTCTTAGAACCCGGAAGGTACAAGACCACAAAATCAAAACGGGAAAAAAACAAGGACCATCGAGCCTGTCTAGGATTCAGCCGTCTGGCAGACTCGAGGTAAATCAGATTCTTATGATCGGTCAAGACCACAATACGGTGCTTTGCTCCCTCAAGCCAGTGTCGCAACTCCTCAAACGCCCACTTCATAGCCAACAACTCCCGATTACTGACATCATAATTGCGTTCAGCAGGCAAAAACTTACGAGAAAAGAAGGCACACGGTTTCATCACAGAACCAACAGGATCCCTCTGAGACAAAATGGCACCTGCCCCAATCTCAGAAGCATCAACCTCAACCTGAAACGGAAGAGAAACATCCGGCTGGCGCAACATAGTAGCAGAAGTAAATCGGCATTTAAGCTCCTGAAAGGCAAAGACAGCCTCTGAGGACCAATTCGCCACATCAGCGCCTTTCTTCGTCAAATTGGTCAAGGGTTTAACCACACTAGAAAAGTTGGCAATGAAACGGCGATAAAAATTTGCAAAACCCCAAAATTTCTGCAGCCTCTTCACGGATGTAGGTTGAATCCAATCATGAATGGCCTGAACCTTAACCGGATCCATCTCCATAGATGAGGGAGAAAAAATGAAGCCCAAAAAAGAAACCTTCTGCACTCCAAAAAGACACTTAGACCCCTTCACAAACAAAGCATTGTCACGAAGGATCTGAAACACCATCCTGACCTGTTTCATATGAGACTCCCAATCATCGGAAAAAATCAAAATATCGTCCAAATATACAATCATGAATTTATCAATATAATTCCGGAAGATATAATGCATGAAGGACTGAAAAACAGATGGAGCACTAGAGAGCCCGAATGGCATCACAAGGTATTCAAAATGGCCTTCAGGCGTATTAAACGAAGTTTTCCATTCATCACCCTGCTTAATACGAACAAGATTATATGCCCCCCGAAGGTCAATCTTAGCAAACCAACTAGCCCCCTTAATCCTAGCAAACAAATCGGTAAACAACGGTAAAGGGTATTGAAACTTGACCGTGATCTTATTCAAGAGGCAATAATCAATACAGGGTCTCAAGGAACCATCTTTTTTAGCAACAAAAAAAATCCCGCTCCCAACGGTGAAGAAGATGGCTGAATATGTCCTTTCTCCAAAGACTTCTTAATATAACTCCGCATGGCGGTATGTTCAGGCACAGACAGATTGAAAAGTCGGCCCTTAGGGAACTTACAACCTGGAATCAAGTCAATAGCACAATCACAGTCCCTGTGTGGTGGAAGGGAACTGGACCTGGGCTCATTGAATACATCCTGAAAATCAGTCAAAAATTCTGGAATTTCAGAAGAGGAAGAAGAGGAGATTGACATCAAAGGAACATCATTATGAATCCCCTGACAACCCCAACTAGTCACAGACATAGACTTCCAATCCAACACAGGATTATGTACCTGCAACAACGGAAAACCCAGCACGATGGCAACATGCAAATTATGCAACACCAGAAATCGACAATCTTCCTGATGGGCTGGCTCCATGCGCATGGTCACCTGTGTCCAAAACTGGGGCTTATTTTAAGCCAAAGGTGTAGCATCAATGCCTCTTAAAGGAATAGGGTTCTGCAAAGGCTGGAAAAAAAACACAACGCCTGGCAAATTCAAGGTCCATTAAGTTCAAGGCGGCGCCTGAATCCACAAACGCCATGACAGAAAATGATGACAATGAGCAGATCAAGGACACAGATAACAGAAATTTAGGCTGTACAGTACTGATGGTGACTGAACTAGCAATCCTCTCTGTCCGCTTAGGGCAGAGAGAAATGACATGAGAAGCGTCACCACAATAATAACAACCCATTCTAACGTCTGAATCCCTGTCGTTCCGTTCTAGACAGGATCCTATCACACTGCATTGGCTCAGTACTCTGCTCTGAGGACAACGCCACCGCGCGCCCAGTTCTGCGCTCCCGCAAGCGCCGATCAAACTGGATGGCCAGAGACATAGAATCACTCAGACCGACAGGCGTGGGAAACCCCACCATAACATCTTTTAGGCTATGTTCACACACTGCGGGGTCCGCATCCTTTTTCCATGTAGGTTACAGTACAATGTAACCTAATGGAAAACAAAACCCGCTGTGCCGACGATCCTTTTTTTCTGTGGAAAATCCGTGCGGATTTTCTGCAGAAAAAAAGAAGGACCATGTCACTTCTTGGTGCAGAATCGCAGCGATTCTGCACCCATAGAAATGCATTGAACCGCTAACTTCCCGCATGGGGCTGTGCCCACGTTGCGGGAAGTTAAGCGGATAATGTGCCGATGGTACCCGGGGTGGAGGAGAGGAGACTCTCCTCCAGGCCCTGGGAACCATATTTGGGTGTAAAAAAAAAGAATTAAAATAAAAAATCATGCTATACTCACCTCTCTGCGCTGCCCGCGGCCGTCCCCGGTCTCAGTTGCTGTGCCGAACAGGACCTGTGGTGACGTCGCGGTCACATGACCGTGATGACGCCGCGGTCACATGACCGTGACGTCACGAAGGTCCTTGTCGGCACAGCCGCTTGCAGCGCCGAGGAGATCGCGACGTCAGAGGGTGAGTATAGCCAATTTTTATTATTTTTTACATTACTATTGATGCTGCATATTGCTGCATATGCAGCATCAATAGTACAGCAGTAATCCCGCAGCGGAAACCGCGGAACAAACCGCGATAAATCTGCAGGGATAACCGCAGCGGTTTTGCCCTGCAGATTTTCAATTCCGCTGCGGGATTAACCCGCAGAGGAACCCGCAGCGTGTGAACGTGGCCTAACAGATTCAGAGAGACCCTTTCTGAAAATTGCCGCCAAAACATCATTCCATTTAGTCAGCACAGACCATTTTCTAAATTTCTGACAGTACAATTCTGCCATCTCTTGACCCTGAGACAGGGCCAACAAGGTTTTCTCCGCTTGGTCCACAGAATTAGGTTCATCATACAATAATCCTAAAGCCTGAAAAAAGGAGTCTACATTAAACAAAGCCGGATTCCCAGCTTCCAAGGAAAATGCCCAATCCTGTGGATCGCCACGCAGCAGGGAGATGACGATTTTAACCTGCTGAATGGAATCACCTGAGGACTGAGGTCTCAGAGCAAAAAACAGTTTACAGTTGTTTTTAAAACTCAAAAATTTAAATCTGTCACCAAAAAACAAATCAGGAGTAGGAATCTTCGGCTCTAAAACAGGAGTCTGAACAATATAATCAGAAATACTCTGTACCCTAGCAGCAAGCTGGTCGACAAGAGAAGTTAATTCCTGATCCTTCATGCTACCACAAGACTCCTCAGCCACCCAGAGAAAAAAAAAAAAAAGAGGGAAGAGAAGACAAAACAGGTTGCAGAAAAAAAAATGACTCAACACCTTTCTTCCCTTCTTCTGAGATGCATTTAACTCATTGTGGGCCAGTTGTACTGTTATGATCCGGTGACCTTGGAGCAACATGTAACTTTCTCTGGAGAAGGTGGAAACTATACTGACCGCAATACCTGAACTTAACACCGCAACTAGAAGTAGCCGTGGGGTGTGCCTACCAGCCCTAGACACCTCGACACAGCCGGAGGACTAAATACCCCTAAAGATGGAAATAGAAATACTATCTAGCCTCAGAGCAGAACCCCAAAGGATAGGCAGCCCCCCACAAATATTGACTGTGAATAGGAGAGGAATGACACACGCAGGCAGAAACAAGATTTAGCAAAAGAGGCCACTCTAGCTAGATAGAAAAGGATAGGACAGAATACTGAGCGGTCAGTAAAAAAACCCTTTCAAAAATATCCACAGCAGATAATACAAAAATTCCACATCTAACTAAAGACGAGGAAAGTATATCTGCAACTCCAGAGAATCCAACAAGACTGAAAATATACTGACAATCTAAGCTGGACAAGAAGAAACAAATGAATAGCAATACATTATTAAGCACACAGCATGTGTGCAACAAAACAAAACCAGAAACTTATCTTTGCTGATATGGTAGCAAGGCAGGAGGAACCAGACAGAGGTAAAGAACCTCTGAACAACCATGGACAACTGGCAAGGACTAATGAATCCTGCAAACCTAAATACCCCAGTCAGAGCTGCAATCAGCAGATACACCTGACCAGGGCTGGGACCCGGAGACAACTGCATTACCATCTACAACCACCGGAGGGAGCCCAGAAGTAGAATTCACAACAGTAATGGTTTTTAAATAGTTGATCGAAATTCTGTTTAGTCGGTTTTAAAATAATATGAAAAGTCAGGATAAAGGGAAACTCTGCTGTTATTGTAGAGAAATTCACACTTGGCCTCACTGCACATTTAATGTTGTTGATCATAAAAGTGACGTTTGGCCAGAAAGACTGGACCTGGTCTTGTAGGGACCATATGAGCACATTCAGCAGCACAGAAGGGAGAGAAGGGAGATTCATCCAATAAGATATCAGGGTTCTAGGAAGCCAACAGCATTATCACCCTCCTCTTTCTCTTATAGGCCCATTATAATATTTTTTTCAAGTGATTTTCTAACTTGTCAACACATTCTACGTACGCTGTCATTTGACTTTGTAGTTTACAGATCTGGGCAGGAAACGGTCAGGAGCTTTCATAATTTCACAAAGTAATTTCAACATTTTCAGATGGAGAATGTTGTGGTCTTAAGGCAAAATAGTGATCACATGATTGTGATACGGCCGGACTACACCACCGATGAAGCAGCCACAGCCGGTGACGGAGAAGAATCTGTGACTTCTCTGCATTTAGTGGTTACTACTCACCTGGGTAGTCATATGTAGGAATCTCCTCTTTACACTGCTCATCACCCCTCACATATGTCTCTGTAGTATTAATATGGGTCAGATCTTCACCCTGAAACAAATATTGTAAAAGTCACAGACAGACAGAGAAGTCACATCTATGATCAGCTCTAATCCTGTCATCTCCAGCGTTCTCATTACACAAGTATAAAACATATAATACTGGTGGACAAAACAAGACTGAGCACAAGACCTTCACAGCCATCTACACATCATAGGGGAGATCTCATGACACCTTCTCTCCATCTACCTGATGATCCTGAGGAACATTGGGATCTTCTTGTTTACAGTCCTGTGGAAGAAGAGGACGGGGACATCTCTCTGGTGTTGTCCTCCTAATGGATAGATCTGGACGAAACACATACAGGGACTGAATTCATTCTTTACATACAGATAATTATAGGCCGTGTGTATTTAGTCCTGTCTATTACCTGGTGATGTGAGGGGCTGATGAACATCCATCATGAAGTCCTTGTACAGACCTTTGTGTCCTTCGAAATACTCCCACTCCTCCATGGAGAAATACACAGCGACATCCTGACACCTTATAGGAACCTGACACATACAATGATACCGTCATCCCCCCGATCCCTTCATAGCGTTACTGTATAATGTCCCAGCATTCCCTGCAGTGTCACCTCTCCAGTCAGCAGCTCAATCATCTTGTAGGTGAGTTCTAGGATCTTCTGGTCATTGATGTCCTCATGTATCAGGGGGTGAGGTGGAGGCCCTGTGATTGGGCTCAGGGGTCCTCCCCATCCCTCAGACATCGGGTCCTGACAGTGCTCACTAGAGGTCTTCTTCACTACTGTATAATCCTGGTTATGGAGAGACACATTAATAAATCTCACTACAGACATTTCCAGAGTCCTCACCTCTCCAGTTCTGTCCATCTGTTGTTCTCACAGATAAGAATGATGTAATGTGAAGTCATCAGAATCTCTCACCTCTCCAGTAAGCCGGAAGAGGATCTCTAGGGTGAGGTGTAATATCCTCTCCGCCATCTTGTCTCTGTCCATATCCATCTTTGATGGGTAATTCAGAAAAATTCTCTTATGTAGAAGATCTTCACTGAGAGGATCCGATATTGTAGAGACCTGAATGAGAAAAAGATGAGCCGATGTAACATCATAAAAATCCTGTGTAACAATACAATTACTGGAGATAATAAGGGGAAACATATGAGATTTATTATTTTACAGTATTTAGTTTTCTTCTTTACATCTACTAATAAAACCTATATATTTAGGCCACAGACAACAAGCAGTTTCTCCCTCGGAGTCGGCAGCTGAATACGTTCCTCATAGACTCATCTTCCATAACGCTAATTCTCGCCTCATTTACCGACCCTGGAATCAGCATTAGTAATACTGCAGGAGATATTCATTACACGTGACAGGAGAAATAACTACTTCATGATGAGGACGACATCTTCATCTTCTGCTACGGCTCTAGAAACAGATTTGTCCAGAGTCGGTCACTGACTCCATCACCACCGGCCTCTATATGAAGGTTTCCCGACAATACTGCGTGGGCAGGGGCATAACTACAACAGGTGCAAGGGTTGCAATCGCACCCGGGCCCTGGAGCCTAGGGGGCCCTCAAAGTCCATTTGGCCTATGGAAAAAGACTATTGCTATTAAAGATTTAAAATATTTGGGGACCCCATTGAAGCTTTTGCATCGGGGCCCATGAGTTTCAAGTTATGCCACTGTGTGGGGGCCCCGTACTATGAGAGTAATACATGTTTCCTTGGTTCCCTTCTTTCATAGTTGGGTCATTTGTATCCATCAGCGGAAAAGGAACAAAACCATTGTGATTCTTATAAGGAGACAACACAAACCCCCTAAATATAACATCCTATAACAACCCCACAATCTGTGACTCTTCAGGGTAAATCGCTCTCTCACCATTGGATTAGAGCTGATACTATGGAGCTAAAGGGACTAAACAGACTTTCTGTCACCTCCATAAAGGGGCACTTTTCCGTGTTTGTCAGAACTGTCCGAGGATTATTAGAGGGGATAGTTTCCCCGCAATTAGAAGGGACATCTGTGGGTATTGGGGTCTCTACCTGCTACAGTTCTGGTGTGGACCCTCCACCCGCAGAGCCGCACTCCACATAGAGAATAATGGAGCCTCCAGCACCGACCTCCACCCGCAGAGCCGCACTCCACATAGAGAAAAATGGAGCCTCCAGCACCTACCTCCACCCGCAGAGCCGCACTCCACATAGAGAATAATGGAGCCTCCAGCACCGACCTCCACCCGCAGAGCCGTGCTCCACATAGAGAATAATGGGGCCTCCAGCACCGACCTCCACCCGCAGAGCCACACTCCACATAGAGAATAATGGGGCCTCCAGCACCGACCTCCACCCACAGAGCCGCACTCCACATAGAGAATAATGGAGCCTCCAGCACCGACCTCCACCCTCAGGGTAAATGCTAGAGTGTATGGGCGCCTTCCAGGTGTGACGTCATTTCCGGGGGCGTGTCCTATCGGGAGGGGGCGTGTTCTCCAAGGCGGCAAAGGAAAGCAGCATGACAGCTTGTGGACGCCATGGAGGTCAGTGGTTTGAGGGTGAAAAATGCTACCGTACTTGCCGATCGCTATTCGCTATTGGGGGGAGGCCCTGTGGTGGTCGACCTACTTGTCTGTGTGGGGAGTGACCCGTGGTGGGATTTTGGGGGGCTCCGCTGTTGCTGGCTATTGGGGGGGACCCCTGCGGTGGGATTTTGGGGGGCTCTGCTGCTGCTGGCTATTGTGGGGGACCCCTGCGGTGGGATTTTGGGGGACCGCTGCGGTGTGGTTTTGGGGGGCTCCGCTGCTGCTGGCTATTGTGGGGGACCCCTGCGGTGGGATTTGGGGGGGCTCCGCTGCTGCTGGCTATTGTGGGGGACCCCTGTGGTGGGATTTTGGGGGGCTCTGCTGCTGCTGGCTATTGTGGGGGATCCCTGCGGTGGGATTTTGGGGGGCTCCGCTGTTGGCTATTGTGGGGGACCGCTGCGGTGTGGTTTTGGGGGGCTCCGCTGCTGCTGGCTATTGTGGGGGACCCCTGCGGTGGGATTTGGGGGGGCTCCGCTGCTGCTGGCTATTGTGGGGGACCCCTGTGGTGGGATTTTGGGGGGCTCTGCTGCTGCTGGCTATTGTGGGGGATCCCTGCGGTGGGATTTTGGGGGGCTCCGCTGTTGGCTATTGTGGGGGACCGCTGCGGTGTGGTTTTGGGGGGCTCCGCTGCTGCTGGCTATTGTGGGGGACCCCTGCGGTGGGATTTTGGGGGGCTCCGCTGCTGCTGGCTATTGTGGGGGACCCCTGCGGTGGGATTTGGGGGGGCTCTGCTGCTGCTTGCTATTGTGGGGGAGCCCTGCGGTAGGATTTTGGGGGGCTCCGATGCTGCTGGCTATTGTGGGGGACCCCTGTGGTGGGATTTTGGAGGGACCTGCTGCTGCTGGCTATTGTGGGATTTTGTGGGGGGGACTGCTGCTGGCTGTTGTGGTTGACTTCTGTGGTAGGCGACCTGCTTGTGTGAGGGGAGGGGGGCTGCAGGCTATTGGGGGACCCCTGACCTGCTTGTGGGGGGGCGACCTGCTGCATGCTATTGGGGGTGACCCATTTTAGTGGGTGGTGACCTGCTTGTGGGGGGGGACCTGCTGCTGGCAATTGGGGGGACCCCTGTGGTGGGATTTAGGGGTGACCTGCTTATGGGGTGACTTGTTTGGGGTGGGAGACCTGCTGCTGGCTATTGGGGTGACCCCTATGGTGGGACCCCTGTGGTGTGATTTGGGGGCGACCTGCGTGCGGGGGACCCCTTTTAGTGAGGGTGACCTGCTTATGGTTGTGTTTGGGGAGGCGACCTGCTTGTTGCGGGACCCCTTTTAGTGGGGGTGACCTGCTTGTGGAGGGGTGACCTGCTAATGGCTATTGATGGGCCCCTGTGGTGGGGTTTGGGGGTGACCTGCTGGCTATTGAGGGGGACCCCTGTGGTGGGGTTTGGAGGTGACCTGCTGCTTACGGGGTGGACCCCTTTTAGTGGGGGCGACCTGCTGCTGGCTATTGGGGAGACCCTGGTGGTGGGGTTTGAGGGCAACATGCTTGTGGTCGGGTTTTGGGAGGGCGTGACCTTCTGTCTATTGGGGGGGACCCTTGTGGTGGATGTTGGGGGAGACCTGCTGCAAGCTATTGGGGGACCCCTGTGGTGGGATGTGGGGGTGACCTGCTTGTGGTGGGATGTGGGGAGGCGACCTGCATGTGAGGGGTGACCTGCTGCAGGCTATTTGGCGGACCCCTGTGGTGAGATTTGAGGGTGACTTGCTTGTGGGGAGGCGACCTGCTTGTCGTTGAATGTGGGGAGGCGACCTGCTTGTCGTTGAATGTGGGGAGGCGACCTGCTTGTCGTTGAATGTGGGGAGGCGACCTGCTTGTCGTTGAATGTGGGGAGGCGACCTGCTTGTCGTTGAATGTGGGGAGGCGACCTGCTTGTCGTTGAATGTGGGGAGGCGACCTGCTTGTCGTTGAATGTGGGGAGGCGACCTGCTTGTCGTTGAATGTGGGGAGGCGACCTGCTTGTCGTTGAATGTGGGGAGGCGACCTGCTTGTCGTTGAATGTGGGGAGGCGACCTGCTTGTCGTTGAATGTGGGGAGGCGACCTGCTTGTCGTGAAATGTGGGGAGGCGACCTGCTTGTCGTGAAATGTGGGGAGGCGACCTGCTTGTCGTGAAATGTGGGGAGGCGACCTGCTTGCCGTGAAATGTGGGGAGGCGACCTGCTTGCCGTGAAATGTGGGGAGGCGACCTGCTGCTGGCTATTGGGGATCCCGTGGTGGGATTTGGGGATGACCTGCTGCTTACAGATGGATCCCTTTTATTGGGGGGCGACCTGCTTATGGGTTGGGTTTGGGGGGGGCTAAGGAGGGTTTAAGCTGGGTGGGGGGTGGACATCGAAGGGGGTGTGTGCTGGGTGGGGGGGGGTCCACGTCCGATGGGGGTTTGTGCTGGGTGGGGGGGGGGGTCCACGTCTGATGGGGGTTTGTGCGGGGTGGGGGGTCCGCATCTGGGGGTTTCTGCTGGGTGGGGGGTTCCGCGTCCGGTGGGTGTTGTACGTCCGATGGGGGTTTGTGGGGGTTGCAGTCCGATGGAGGATTGACGTCCGATGGGGGTTTGTGGGGGTTGGACGTCCGATGAGAGTTTAAGCTGGGGTGGCGTTCGATTGGAGGGGGTGTCTGATGGGATTTATGGTTGGGGCAGGGGGCGTCATATTTGTATTTACGCTTGAGGGGAGGGAACGTCTGGTGGGCTTTGGATTTATCCTGTGGGGTCCGCTGGTTAATGTGAGGTGGATGTTTCTGACTGGGGGAGCGAGGTTATGCTGTGTGGCCTGCTGGTTAATGTGAGGTGGAGGTTTCTGACTGGGGGAGCGAGGTTATGCTGTGTGGCCATCTGGTTGATGTGGGGGGCTAATGCTTCATTGGGGTACACAAAAAAAATATGAGTGTATGGTGCTTATGCTATGCAAAAAAAAAAATTAGGTATTTCCCTGTAGAGTAGGCCACACCACCAACTGGCACGAAGCTAATCCTTTTTAGCTTAATGTCAGTAGGAGGCAGACATGGGTCTGGACCACCCAGCCCAGTTTCTGACTTAGGTTTTGGGGTTTTTTTTTATTAACGATTTTCCTTTTTCTTTTTTTTTCTTTTATTTTCAGATACGGCTTTTGAGGGCGACAGTGGAATTGTCACTCTAATCTCCCACCTAGAATTGTCACTACCGTATCATCTGTGGTCTACGAAGCAAGGCCCTAACACATCAAGAGTGTTTGTGGTTCCCCAGAGGACGGTCCATGCCACGAATCCCCCTACCCTCTGGCCCCCCCAGAGCCAGATAGAGTAGGGAGGGAAGACGAATCCGTTATGTGCCAGCCGCCGAAAGGTCTGCATCCAGGTTATTCCATGCCCATCTTCATCATCGGTCTGTGAAGAATGATGTGTGATCTTCAGGACACATACCGTATATACTCGAGTATAAGCCGAGATTTTCAGCCCAAATTTTTGGGCTGAAAGTGCCCCTCTCGGCTTATACTCGAGTCATGATCGGTGGTGGGGTCGGCGGGTGAGCACTGTCATATACTCACCTAGTCCCGGCGTTCCTGTCCCTCCCCCTGCCTGTCACACTGTCTTCGGTGCCGCAGCCTCTTCCCCTGAGCGGTCACGTGGGACCGCTCATTAGAGAAATGAATAGGCTGCTCCACCTCCCATAGGGGCGGAGCCGCATAATTCATTTCTCTAATCAGCGGTGCCGGTGACCGCTGACAGAGGAAGAGGCTGCGGCACCGAAGACAGGCAGGGGGAAGGAGCGGGACGCCGGGAGCAGGTAAGTATCGCATATTCACCTGTCCTCGTTCCACACGCCGGGCGTCGCGCCATCTTCCCGGCGTCTCTCCGTTCTGACTGTTCAGGCAGAGGGCGCGATGACGCATATAGTGTGCGCGCCGCCCTCTGCCTGATCAGTCAGTGCAGAGAGACGCCGGGAAGATGGCGCCGAGGAGCTGCAAGCAAGACAGGTGAGTATGTGTTGTTTTTTTTTTTATTGCAGCAGCAGCAGCAGCTATGGGGCAATAATGGACGGTGCAGAGCACTATATGGCACAGCTATGGGACAATGGTGCAGAGCACTATATGGCACAGCTATGGGGCAACGGGGCAGAGCACTATATGGCACAGCTATGGGGCAACGGGGCAGAGCACTATATGGCACAGCTATGGGGCAACGGTGCAGAGCACTATATGGCACAGCTATGGGGCAATGGTGCAGAGCACTATATGGCACAGCTATGGGGCAATGGTGCAGAGCACTATATGGCACAGCTATGGGGCAATGGTGCAGAGCACTATATGGCACAGCTATGGGGCAACGGTGCAGAGCATTGTATATATGGCACAGCTTTATGTGGAGTATCTATGGGGCAATGGTGCAGAGCATTGTATATATGGCACAGCTTTATGTGGAGCATCTATGGGGCCATAATGAACGGTGCAGAGCATTATATGTGGCACAGCTTTATGTGGAGCATCTATGGGACCATAATGAACGGTATGGAGTATCTATTTTTAATTTTGAAATTCACCGGTACCTGCTGCATTTTCCACCCTAGGCTTATACTCGAGTCAATAAGTTTTCCCAGTTTTTTGTGGCAAAATTAGGGGGGCCGGCTTATACTCGGGTCGGCTTATACTCGAGTATATACGGTATATCCTACCAGGCAGTGAGGGGGCTACTTTAAAAAAATAAATAAAATGGAAAGGACAGGACAAGTATGTCCTAGTTTGCCCTTGAGCAATATGGATGTCTCCTGGGGAAACCTTCCTATTCATGCAGCCTCCATGTTTTCCAGAGGCTCCTGTGACCCTGCTCTTAAAATATCCAGGCTTCGGTCTAGGCCTTCTCTGGTGGCCGGTCCACACCACCAGTGCCCTGAACAATCATGCACGCCAACTTTCTAGTGTGTCCTACTCTGCACCTATCAGTTTAAGAGTACTTCGCTTCTGCAACAGAGGACAAAAGTCTGCCTCCCAAGAGATCTGCTGTTCAATTTTGGTTGTTTTGGAAATGTTCTGTCCAAAAAAACGACGGGACAACTCTCCGACCCGCCAGGAAAAGATGAGACCTTCCTTTAGGCCAACCCCCTCCTGGCATCCATGAACCCACCAGCACTGGTCTTCTAGGCCTGGATCTAGCAGACTCTCTTCGACATGATGGGGCGTTCCCACCTTGGATGTTTCTCAGGGTCGGCTGCCGTGTCCTTCACAATTCAAGGCCGGTATTATGATCTCTGGTCTGGGACACCGAAACCTCAGACATCGGAAGCAGGCCTGGGGGGAACAGAGCCACATACCAAACCGACAGTCCAGCCCGCATGCACCAACAGCATACTACAGTTTTACAATACTTTAGAAATGCATAAAATGAAACGAGCAAAGGCATAAAGTTATTCAATGCAAAAAAATGCAGTTTTATAAAATTGGAAATGTTTCTATATCTAATGGTAAAATGATATTTATCCAGTATTTCTATAAGTAAAAGTCTGAGATTTCTGTGGGAAATGGTAATTTGTTCCTCTTAAACCAGTTCTGAATGTAAATAAAACATTGCTCTGATGAAGTCTCCACATTGTATTTTAGCCTTTCATTTCATGCGTAGGGCAGGACAAGCCCATGATGTATCTGTGTAACACATGGAAGGTGCTATAATAACAGCCTTAGGCTGGTTTCACACCAGCGTTCGGCAGGACTGCGGATGGCAGCCTTCCTCCTCCGTTAAGGCTACTTTCACACCAACGTCGCTTGCTGTACGTCTCAATGCGACGTTTTGGAGAAAAAACGCATCCTGCAAAGTTGCCTGCATGATGCGTTTTTTTTCTCCATAGACTTTCATTAGCAACACATTAGGACGGATTGCCACACGTCGCATCCGTCATGCGACAGATGCGTTGTGTTTTGGCGGACCGTCGGCACAAAAAAAGTTCCATGTAACATTTTTTTGTGCGTCGAGTCCGCCATTTTCGACCGCATGCGTGGCCGAAACTCCGCCCCCTCCTCCCCGGAACTCACAATGGGCCACGGATGCGTTGTACAACTGCCTCCGCTGCCCACGTTCTACATAAAACACACTGGCCGACGGTTTGCGACGGCCCGTACCGACTGACTAGTGTGAAAGTAGCCTAAGCCCTGCTCACTGCCACAACTCTTCATTCAGTTCCGCCTACGTCTGCATGCGTCCTGCATACCCTATCTTTAATATTGGGTACGCAGGCCAAGCGGATGCCTCCGCATGCGTTGTTTTAATGCTGCGCCGACTGCAATAAAATGCAACATGTTGCGTTCGACGCAGTTCAGCGCATCTTCAAAATGAGGCATGCCTGCGTACCCAATGTTAGATAGGGGACGCATGCAGACTTAGGCGGATCTGAAGGAAGAGGCGCAGCAGTGGGCGGGGCTTAATGGAGGAAGAAGGCTGCCGAACGCTGGTGTGAAACCTGCCTGAGACAGGTAAGCCACCTTTGAAACAATGTTCACATGTACAAGCTCTTAGCTCCTTTGTGGCAGGGCCAATTTTTTAAAATCTGACCAGTGTCACTTTATATAGTAATAACTCTGGAATGCTTCAACATCCCATTGATTTTGAGATTAATTTTTTTTTTCGTGTTATATTAGACTTTATGGTAATGGCAAACTTGAGTTGATATGTTTTGCTTTATTTTGTAAAAAATCAGAAATTTTACAAATTTTAAATATAAATTTTTAATGATTTTCCCTTTAAGACCGGAGTCACACTAGAGAGGAATACGGACGAGTGCTATGCGAGAAAAAAATCGCATAGCACTGGAACCAATGTTAATCTCCCATCACTTTTTTTTCACGGCCGTATATGTGCGAGTGAAATTGCAGTATGCTGTGATTTGCACCGTATATCAGCCGAGACTCGCCAATGAAAGTCTATTTGTGCAAGAAAAACTCGCACCACACGGGCCATCAGTGTGACTTGTGAGAAATACGCAACGGTGTCCTTTGAAAGGCCGACAATTCAGGTGCAGTGTACAGTAAAATCACACTGACAGGTTACAATAGAATAGATATATACACACAGTATAGGTGTATATAAAATCTAAAGAGATACACTACAGACCAAAAGTTTGGACACACCTCATTTAAAGATTTTTCTGTATTTTCATGACTATGAAAATTGTACATTCACACTGAAGGCATCAAAACTATGAATTAACACATGTGGAATTATATACTTAATTTCAGTTGTTTCACACTTTTGCTATGTCTTATATTCTAGGTTCTTCACAGTAGCCACCTTTTTCTTTGACTGCTTTGCACACTCTTGGCATTCTCTTGATGAGCTGCAAGAGGTAGTCACTGGGAATGATTTTCACTTCACAGGTGTGCCCTGTCAGGTTTAATAAGTGGGATTTCTTGCCTTATAAATGGGGTTGGGACCATCAGTTGTGTTGTGCAGAAGTCTGGTGGATACACAGCTGATAGTCCTACTGAATAGACTGTTAGAATTTGTATTATGGCAGGAAAAAAGCAGCTAAGTAAAGAAAAACGAGTGGCCATCATTACTTTAAGAAATGAAGGTCAGTCAGTCCGAAAAATTTGAAAGTGTCCCCAAGTGCAGTGGCAAAAACCACCAAGCGCTACTAAGAAACTGGCTCACATGAGAACCGCCCCAGGAAAGGAATACCAAGAGTCACCTCTGCTTCTGAGGATAAGTTTATCCGAGTCACCAGCCTCAGAAATCGCAGGTTAACAGCAGCTCAGATTAGAGACCAGGTCAATGCCACACAGAGTTCAAGCAGCAGACACATCTCTACAACAACTGTTAGGGCTTGTTTCCATTTGCGAGAAACACATCCGTATCTCGCATGTGGAAACCAAGCTGTGGCGCTGGCACTTTGGAGCGGAGCGTGCAGCTCCATGTGTTCCTATGCGGCCGCACGCTCCGCTCTGGAGTGCCGGTGCTACAGCTTGGTTTCCACATGCGAGATACAGACGTGTTTCTCGCAAATGGAAACAAGCCCTTAAGAGGAGACTTTGTGCAGCAGGCCTTCATGGTAAAATAGCTGCTAGGAAACCACTGCTAAGGACAGGCAACAAGCAGAAGAGACTTGTTTGGGCTAAATAACGCAAGGAATGGACATTAGACCAGTGGAAACCTGTGCTTTGGTCAGATGAGTCCAAATTTGAGATCTTTGGTTCCAACCACCGTGTCTTTGTACACAGAAAAGGTGAACGGATGGACTCTAAATGCCTGGTTTCCACCGTGAAGCATGGAGGAGGAGGTGTGGGGGTGCTTTGCTGGTGACACTGTTGGGGATTTATTCAAAATTGAAGGCATACTGAACCAACATGGCTACCACAGCATCTTGCAGCGACATGCTATACCATCCGGTTTGCTTTTAGTTGGACCATCATTTATTTTTCAAAAGGACAATGACCCCAAATACACCTCCAGGCTGTGTAAGGGCTATTTGACCAAGAAGGAGAGTGATGGGGTGCTATGCCAGATGACCTGGCCTCCACAGTCACCAGACCTGAACCCAATCGAGATGGTTTGGGGTGAGCTGGACCGCAGAGTGAAGGCAAAAGGGCCAACAAGTGCTAAGCATCTCTGGGAACTCCTTCAAGATTGTTGGAAGACCATTCCCGGTGACTACCTCTTGAAGCTCATCAAGAGACTGCCAAGAGTGTGCAAAGCAGTCATCAAAGCAAAAGGTGGCTACTTTGAAAAACCTAGAATATAAGACATATTTTCAGTTGCTTTACACTTTTATTAAGTACTAGCTGTACTACCCGGCATCGCCCGGGTTAATGACTGCTGTTAGCAAAATAGTATGTGTTAACAAACATTTATTCTGCGCACAAAAACCACAAAACAAATAGATAGACATGTAATTATTAAAAGGCAAAAACTAAGCTAATAGAAGAATTTCACAACATATATTGGCTTTGTTATACTGAGAATGTCTTTGTTGCCTATATTAACCAATCAGAGCTCAGATTAATTAACTGTAGCAAAATAGAAGTTGAGCTGTGATTGGTTGCTATTGGCAGCCTGATAAATCCCCAGCCAACAGGAAGCCCTCCCCCCTGGCAGTATATATTAGCTCACACATACACATAATAGACAGGTCATGTGACTGACAGCTGCCGGATTCCTATATGTTACATTTGTTGCTTATTAATCAGACTTTTATTTTTGAAGGATAATACCAGACTTGTGTGTGTTTTAGGGCTAGTTTCATGTGTCAAGTTGTGTGTGTTGAGTTGCGTGTGGCGACATGCATGTAGCGACTTTTGTGAGATGAGTTTTGTGTGGCGACATGCGTGTAGCAACTTTTTGTGTGTCGAGTTTCATGTAACAGGTTAGTGTAGCAAGTTGTGTGCAGCAAGATTTGTGCATGGCGAGTTTTGCGCGTGGCGAGTTTTATGTGTGGTGCGTTTTGAGTATGTGCAAGTTTTGTGTGAGGCAACTTTTGCATGTGGTGCAACTTTTGTACATGTGGCAATTTTTCTGTGTGTGCAAGTTTTGCATGAGGTGAGTTTTGCGTGAGCCTAGTTTTGCATATGGCGAGTTTTGCGCGTGGCGAGTTTTGAGTGGTGACTTTTGTGTTTCGACTTTTATGTGGCGAGGCTGGTGTGTGTGGTGAAATGTGTGCTGAGGGTCGTATATGTGTTCAAGCACGTGGTAGTGTGTGGCGCATTTTGTGTTTGTGTTCATATCCCTGTGTGTGGTGAGTATCCCATGTCGGGGCCCCACCTTAGCAACTGTACGGTATACTCTGGCGCCATCGCTCTCATTCTTTAACTCCCCATTGTTCACATCTGGCAGCTGTCAATTTTCCTCCAACACTTTTCCCTTCACTTTTTCCCCATTATGTAGATAGGGGCAAAATTGTTTGGTGAATTGGAAAGCGCGGGGTTAAAATTTCACCTCACAACATAGCCTATGACGCTCTCGGGGTCCAGACGTGTGACTGTGCAAAATTTTGTGGCTGTAGCTGCGACGGTTCAGATGCCAATCCCGGACATACACACACACATACATACATACATACATACACGCATACACACATTCAGCTTTATATATTAGATATAATTCCACATAGTTTTGATGCCTTCAGTGTGAATGTACAGTTTTCATAGTCATGAAAATACAGAAAAATCTTTAAATGAGGTGTGTCTAAACATTTGGTCTGTACTGTCTGTGTGTATGTATGTGTGTGTGTATATATATATATATAATATAATATATCACACGGTCAGCGGAATAGCCGATAGTTAATTTGTCGGCTTCTGTTAAATCATTGCAGAGGCTGACAGGATAGGAGACATGGTTTACATACAGTAAACCATTGCAGAACAGTTAGACTTATATAGGTCAGTGACTAATACGGTTAGTAGTGTGTGTGTGTGTGTGTGTAAAATTTGGGGCCTGTATGTATTTAATAAAAATGTTTTCACTGAAAAAACTGGCGTGGGCTCCCGCACAATTTTCTGTGCCACAGAGGGAAAGCCAGTGACTGAGGACAGATATTATAGCCTAGAGAGGGACCATGGTTATTGCCACCCCAGAAAAGGTGCATCTGTAAGATGCGCCAATTCTGGCACTCAGCCTCTGTCTTCTCACTGCCCTGTAGTGGTGGCATATGGGGTAATAAGGGGTTAATGTCACCTTTGTATTGTAAGGTGACATTAGGCCAGCTTAGTAATGGAGAGATGTCTGATAGATGCCTCTCCATTACTAACCTGTGGGCTTGATGTTACTTGACAATAAAAAGGTGACATCAACCGCACAATTATGAACCCCTCTGCTACAGGGCAAGTGGGAAGAGCGAGGCTAAGTGCCAGAATTGGCATATCTATAAGATGTGCTATTTCTGCGACGGCTGAGAGCTGATGGTTTTTAGCCTGTGGGGCTGCCAATATCCATGGCCTCTTCACAGGCTATAAATATCAGCCTACAGCTGTCTGCCTAGCCTTTGCTGGTTGGATTTTATGTCAATATTTTGTGTCCCCCTGTAAAATAGCCAGTAAAGGCTAAGCAAACAGCTGTGAGCTGATATTAATAGCCTGGGAACCTTTATGGTTATTGGCTCCTTTCCAGAATAGTAACATCAGCTGTCAGCTTTCCCACTGCTGGTTATGAAAGTTATGCGGGAGCCCATGCAGGTTTTATTTTTTGAAAAATAAACATATTGCATTTCACGCAGGTTTCTTAGTTGTTTTTTTTACAGCATATGTAGGTTAATTATGTTAATGCTCCTACATGGGTGTGTGTCTTTAGTTAATATTAATGAGGGTATCTCGTGAAGAGTTTGAATAAGGAAATGCATCAAATTCATTTATTTATTTATTTTTTTAATATATCTTTATTTAGCGCTCACGATTAACAGAAACGCATTAAATCCGCATAAAAAAGTACAGAATTTCCACTGCGTTTTCTGCTAAGAGACGCACTAACCATGCAGACATTTCCTCAAGCAAATCTGCAACGTGCGCACATAGCCTTAACTATTATGCGTCCATATTCATTAATGAGCAGAACCACGTGACCGCTGAACACAGGAAGAGCTGCCCGGAGACCATCGGACATGCAGGGACCGCGCCAGGAGCAGGTGAGTATGTGACAGCCGCCGCTTCCCCGCCGACAATGACTCGAGTATAAGCCGAGAGGGTCTCTTTCTGCCCAAAAAAATTTCGGCTTATATGCGAGTATATACGGTACAGCACTCTAGAAGGGTGTGTATAAGGGCATATAGGTGCTGGTGGTACTATATATGGGGAAAACCTGGTGACAGGTTCCCTTTAAGAAACCTATGGAACTAGGTTAAAATTAGCATTTTTTGGGATGGTGAAAAACTTGTAATTTAAATATTGATGGTGGCTGAACTGCAGGTGGTCTGTGTCGCTTCATAAGTTTAAGGCCGGGGTCACACTAGCGTAGAATACGGACGAGCGCTATGTGAGAAAGCATCGCATGGCACTCGGACCAGTGTTAATCTATGGGGCAGATCACATCTGTGATTATTTTTTCATGCCAAATCAGCATACGAGAACAATCGCAGCATATATACCTGACAGGGGCCCATACAGTCTATATCTACAATAATATATACCTGACAGGAGCCCATACATTCTGATACCATCACTAATATATACCTGACAGGAGCCTATACATTCTGATATTATCAGTAATATATACCTGACAGGGGTCCATACATTCTGATATCATCAGTAATATATACCTGACAGGGGCCCATACATTCTGATATCATCAGTAATATATACCTGACAGGGGCCCGTACATTCTGATATCATCACTAATATATATACCTGACGGGGCCCATACATTCTGATATCATCACTAATATATACCTGACAGGAGTCCGTACAGTCTGTATCTACAATAACATACCTCCCAACTTTTGGGGAAGGGAAAGAGGGACAAAGTCAGTGGCGCGCGTAGCGCGCCGCGGCAACTTTTAGGCCACACCCATTTCACAACTAGCCACGCCCAAACCACACCCATTTAGCACTTCTGATCACAATGTTTCGTTAACAATAATTATGAACAAAAACATATGGCCACACACGACGCTCCATATTGTACAATGGCCACACACGACGCTCCATAGTGTACAATGGCCACACACGACGCTCCATAGTGTACAATGGCCACACACGACGCTCCATAGTGTACAATGGCCACACACGACGCTCCATAGTGTACAATGGCCACACACGACGCTCCATAGTGTACAATGGCCACACACGACGCTCCATAGTGTACAATGGCCACACACGACGCTCCATAGTGTACAATGGCCACACACGACGCTCCATAGTGTACAATGGCCACACACGACGCTCCATACTGTACAATGGCCACACACGACGCTCCATACTGTATAATGGCCCCACATGATGCTGCGTACAGTATACTTGCCCCACGTGATGGTCCATACAGTATAATGGCGCCACATGATGCTTTGTACAGTATAATGGCCCCACACGATGCTGGGTATAGTATAATGGCCACACATAATGCTGGGTACAGTATAATGGCTCCACACAATGCTGGGTGCAGTATAATGGCCACACATGGTTACCCCACCCCCATCATTGCCTTCTCCATCACTACACACAAACACCTTTCACCGCGCTCCCTCGAAGCAGCCGGCAGCTTCCACTCCCACGGCGCTGAATGGTGTCATCCAGCTGCGCTGCTGACGTCGCTGCAGCTGTGATACGCCACTGATAAAGACCTCCGTGTCTCCTGTGCCAGTCAGTGTCAGAGCGAGGAGCAATATCTGCTCCGATCCGACACAGCCAGCGTCCGCTCCGTACACCTCGTACACATGCGACTCCGCTCCATACACCTCGTACACACACGGCTCCGCTCCGTACACCTCATACACACACGGCTCCTCCCCATACACCTTGTACACACACGGCTCCACTCCATACACTTTGTACACACACAGCTCCACTCCATACACCTTGTACACACACGGCTCCGCTCCGTACACCTCGTACACACACGGCTCCTCTACATACACCTCGTACACACACAGCTCCACTCCTTACACCTCGTACACACACGGCTCCACTCCGTACACCTCGTACACACATGGCTCTGCTCCATACACGTCATACACACATGGCTCTGCTCCATACACGTCGTACACACATGGCTCTGCTCCATACACGTCGTACACACATGGCTCTGCTCCATACACCTTATACACACACGGCTCCTCTCCGTACACCTCGTACACACACGGCTCCTCTCCGTACACCTCGTACACACACGGCTCCGCTCCGTACACCTCATACACACACGGCTCCGCTCCGTACACCTCATACACACACGGCTCCGCTCCGTACACCTCATACACACACGGCTCCGCTCCGTACACCTCATACACACACGGCTCCGCTCCGTACACCTCATACACACACGGCTCCGCTCCGTACACCTCATACACACACGGCTCCGCTCCGTACACCTCATACACACACGGCTCCGCTCCGTACACCTCATACACACACGGCTCCGCTCCGTACACCTCGTACACACACGGCTCCGCTCCGTACACCTCGTACACACACGGCTCCACTCCGTACACCTCGTACACACATGGCTCTGCTCCATACACGTCGTACACACATGGCTCTGCTCCATACACGTCGTACGCACATGGCTCTGCTCCATACACCTCATACACACACGGCTCAGCTCCATACACATTGCACCGTACGCTGCTCCGATCCATACACCTTGTACACACACGACTCTGCTACATCCACACTGTAAACACCTCCTGACCTCACACATGCTTACCTTCCAGCATCATGACAATCAGCAGAGTCCTCAGTCCTGTACACGGAGGTCCTCCCGATCATGTGACCCCTGACTCCTCCCATCCTGTGACTTCATCACAGGTCCTGAGCCTGTGCGCACAGAGCAGCCAATATGCTGCAGTTCTTTAGTCTGCGGGCGGGTGCAGGGGCTCAGGGACTGGGTGATGTGTACACCTCCCAACCAGTGCGGGACAACTAATGTCCCTCCCGGGATCCCGGGGCTGACTGTCAAAATCAGGACAGTCCCACGGGATCCGGGACGGTTGGGAGGTATGCAATAATATATACCTGACAGGAGCCCGTACAGTCTGTAGCTACAATAATATATACCTGACAGGAGCCTGTACAGTCTATATCTACAATAATATATACCTGACAGGAGCCCGTACAGTCTATATCTACAATAATATATACCTGACAGGAGTCCGTACAGTCTATATCTACAATAATATATACCTGACAGGAGCCTGTACAGTGTATATCTACAGTAATATATACCTGACAGGAGCCCGTACAGTCTATATCTACAATAATATATACCTGACAGGAGTCCGTACAGTCTATATCTACAATAATATATACCTGACAGGAGCCTGTACAGTCTGTATCTACAATAATATATACCTGACAGGAGCCTGTACAGTGTATATCTACAGTAATATATACCTGACAGGAGCCCGTACAGTCTATATCTACAATAATATATACCTGACAGGAGCCCGTACAGTCTATATCTACAATAATATATACCTGACAGGAGTCTGTACAGTCTATATCTACAATAATATATACCTGACAGGAGCCCGTACAGTCTATATCTACAATAATATGTACCTGACAGGAGCCCGTACAATCTATATCTACAATAATATATACCTGACAGGAGCCCGTACAGTCTATATCTACAATAATATATATCTGACAGGAGCCCGTACAGTCTGTATCTACAATAATATATACCTGACAGGAGCCTGTACAGTCTATATCTACAATAATATATACCTGACAGGAGCCCGTACAATCTATATCTACAATAATATATACCTGACAGGAGCCCGTACAGTCTATATCTACAATAATATATATCTGACAGGAGCCCGTACAGTCTATATCTACAATAATATATACCTGACAGGAGTCTGTACAGTCTGTATCTACAGTAATATATACCTGACAGGAGCCCGTACAGTCTATATCTACAATAATATATACCTGACAGGAGCCTGTACAGTCTATATCTACAATAATATATACCTGACAGGAGCCCGTACAGTCTATATCTACAATAATATATACCTGACAGGAGCCCGTACAGTCTATATCTACAATAATATATACCTGACAGGAGCCCGTACAGTCTGTATCTACAATAATATATACCTGACAGGAGCCCGTACAGTCTATATCTACAATAATATATACCTGACAGGAGCCCGTACAGTCTGTATCTACAATAATATATATCTGACAGGAGCCCGTACAGTCTGTATCTACAATAATATATATCTGACAGGAGCCCGCACAGTCTATATCTACAATAATATATACCTGACAGGAGCCCGTACAGTCTGTATCTACAATAATATATACCTGACAGGAGCCCGTACAGTCTATATCTACAATAATATATACCTGACAGGAGCCCGTACAGTCTATAGCTACAATAATATATACCTGACAGGAGTCCGTACAGTCTGTATCTACAATAATATATACCTGACAGGAGCCCGTACAGTCTATATCTACAATAATATATACCTGACAGGAGCCCGTACAGTCTGTATCTACAATAATATATACCTGACAGGAGCCCGTACAGTCTGTATCTACAATAATATATACCTGACAGGAGCCCGTACAGTCTATATCTACAATAATATATACCTGACAGGAGCCCGTACAGTCTGTATCTACAATAATATATACCTGACAGGAGCCTGTACAGTCTGTATCTACAATAATATATACCTGACAGGAGCCTGTACAGTCTGTATCTACAATAATATATACCTGACAGGAGCCCGTACAGTCTGTATCTACAATAATATATACCTGACAGGAGCCCGTACAGTCTATATCTACAATAATATATACCTGACAGGAGCCCGTACAGTCTGTATCTACAATAATATATACCAGGAAGGAGCCCATACAGTCTGTATCTACAATAATATATACCTGACAGGAGCCCGTACAGTCTGTATCTACAATAATATATACCTGACAGGAGCCCGTACAGTCTGTATCTACAATAATATATACCTGACAGGAGCCCGTACAGTCTATATCTACAATAATATATACCTGACAGGAGCCCGTACAGTCTGTATCTACAATAATATATACCTGACAGGAGCCTGTACAGTCTGTATCTACAATAATATATACCTGACAGGAGCCTGTACAGTCTGTATCTACAATAATATATACCTGACAGGAGCCCGTACAGTCTGTATCTACAATAATATATACCTGACAGGAGCCCGTACAGTCTATATCTACAATAATATATACCTGACAGGAGCCCGTACAGTCTGTATCTACAATAATATATACCAGGAAGGAGCCCATACACTCTAGCATCTTCACAGTGAGCCGGCTAGAGTGTATGGGCTGCAGTCAGGACCTGGAAGGAGCCCATACACTCTAGGCTCAACCCCACCTGCAAAGCCGCACTCCACATAGAGAATAATGGAGCCTCCAGCACCGACCTCCACCCGCAGAGCCGCACTCCACATACAGCTGCTCTGTGCGCACAGGACCTGTGATGAGGTCACAGGAGGGGAGGAGTCAGGGGTCACATGATCAGGGGCCTCAGTGTATGCAGGACTCTGCTGTGCTGGTTGTCATGGTGCTGGATGAGGGGAAGTTTATGTGTGGGGTCAGGAGGGGTTTACAGTGTGGATGTAGCGGAGCCGTGTGTGTATGAGGTGTACAGAGCGGAGCCGTGTGTGTGTGAGGTGTACGGAGCGGAGCCGTATATATAACAGAAGTACATGGTGTACGCTGCGCACAGAGCGGAGCCGGGTGTGATGCTTCGGGTATATAGGCCGCAGGGCAGACACTTGCTGAGTGTGAGGAGTGAGTGGAGTGGGATCCCAGTGAGAAGAGAATCTCCACTTCTCCCACCATTGATGCCGTACACAGAACAACATACAACCCCCTAATGTGACCCCATTTCGGACCCTGTACCCACCAGGGAAGTCATCTCAGGGTGTAATGGACATGTTTATCCCACAGCTGTCACTGGTTTCTTTATCACTCGGTTGTGAAGATAATATTACATTTGTTCTGAGGCGCAGTGAGGGGCTCAGCTCAGGGGGGAAACATCTGAGTGGGCCCTAACCAGGTGTTACGGTGGTACCTCACCTGCCCTCTCAGCGCCTCCCCACTCACTATGGTCACCGCATGGCTTCTCAGCATGTTGCTTCCATTTGGCCTTATGGCAGGATTGGCCGGTCTCTACAGGAATATAACCCTGCTGTGTCCTTCAGAGATTAGGTTCCCCAGCCTATCCCGTGCCGGCAGGTCCTGTATTAGGCAGCTCCACCCACCGCCCTGCTGAATGTTGGTTCCTAGGCAGTTTATTCTGTACATGTCCAGTTTGTGGTCCCTGTTGTACCTCACACTTGTGTCTGTGACTCTTCCATCAGCTGCTCCAGTCCTGGGGACTACCCTGGAGTAGTACCTGTGTCTACCAGCTGTCCAGCCTGTCCTCTCCATCAGTAACTCTAGTGAAGACCTGGTGGACACCTAATTACACCCCTCCAGGGTGAGCCCGACCCGTTGTGCAGTGGGTCCACATCCACCAGGGTTACACCAAGTAATTGTGCACATGTCCCAAATTTTGAAGCACAGATCATGCAGTGCACATAGCAGCAAATTTTGTCCACCCCCCCAATCCACGCCCATTTACCATTTCTTTCTCTCCCGGCAGGAGGAGTTGTCAGAGGGGCGCTGGTAGTGAGGGAAATTCAGCAGACACCTGAGACTGCAGGGTGTAGACCCAAATCCGGGACTGTTCGCTGTATCCGGGACAGATGGGACTAGAGAGGAGCAGGTGGATTCGGGGGTCTCTGGTCCAGCGTGTGTGGGACCTGGGGATTATTGTTTGTTCCTTCATTCACAGTCGGAGCCTCCAGAACTTCCTCATCTTTATGTAGCGTCACTATACGACATCCGGCTTTGTTGTGTCTGTACGGCCGTGTTCACATGTTGCAGAAATACTGTGTTTTTTGGTTTCTGCAGGATGAAACTCCACAATAACAATCTTCTCCCCCTTATTTGATGCGTTTTTGGTGCAGATGTGAAGCCACATTTTTCATGCACTTTTTATAGCACAGAAAAGCTTTGATTCTACAATTAATAAAGTTTCTGCAGTTTTTACCTGCGTTTTTATTAGGCTCCACATAGAAGACGAGAAAAAAAGCAACAAAACCACAAAGATCAGCCGCGTCCTTGGGGCACAGTGGGTGCCTTCTATGTTATAGTAGTTTTTATTAAGGATTTAAGGACACAGACAAGAACCAAATAACAGGAAAAAAGAGAAATATAAAGGGATGAAAGATAGAGGCAAAATACAGGGTGGAAAGGGTTAAGGATGAGAAGGGGGAAATATGGTTTATTGGGGAAAAGGGAAAAATGAAAGGGATATAAGGACAATGAAAAATATTGGTCTGTAGAGGATAGACAGGGGAAGGGGTTACTGTACATACATAATACCTTATATATAAAACATTTAAGAGGCCGGAGGAGAAGAAAAGGAACAGGAAAGGCAAGGAAAGGAAAGGGGAAGGAAGAACGGCTGTAACAGGCGGAGGGACGACATATAGAGAAATACTGACTGTTACATAATGTGAGATACTGAGTGCTGGATCCTAATAGCAGCGCAGATCTCATGGAATCTCATCCACTTTGCTTGGACAGTTAAACAGCAGAATTTATATGAAAAAAAGGCAGCAGAAAATCCTCAGCATTTACTCTACATGTGAACATGATCTAAATTTCACAGCAGAGTGGACGTGATTCCATGAAATCTCCGCTCTCTGTGGCCTGAAGACGCTGCTGAACTCTGGGGTTTGATGCATTTTTTCTCTATAAGCTTCTTCTGAAAAAAACGTTAGAAGAAAAAAAATGTATGAAGAGTAAAAACGCAGTTACATTTTTAAGCGCAGAAACAAAGCTTTTCTGTAATATTAATAAATTGTTAAACGCGGCTAAATATCTGCCCCAAAAACGCATCAAATATGGGGGAAAAAAATCTGGAGCGGACACATGCAGAAAAAAAGCTGAAGAAAGAACTCGGGATTTACGCTATGTGTGAACACGGCCTCAGCATTACAGTTTCATTACAGTATTTTATGGGTTTAATAGAGAAAAATATCAATTACACCATTTTTTCCCCCATAATTTACCAATTCCTGTAAATAATCTGATCGCTGTGTTGTGCGGGTCGTTACGATTATATTGACACAAATATGTCTGGGTCATTTACGGATTTGTGATGACATTATTTTTTCATTATCAAGTGTTTTTCATTATTATTTTTTAGTAATTTTATAGGATGAAAAAATCTCTTGTTCTCCTCTAGGACACAGAAACATCCATTGTACAGAGCAGTGTATTTCTATCAGTATAATCTGCCTGTAGTCAGAGCCTGGAATATGGATCAAGTACACAGAATTCTGCCAGAGCCTTCAGCAGAGATTGTGGCTCAGCAGCTGAAAGTACCTGTCAGTAATGCTGAGGCCACAGGCTCAAGATCTGGGAGCCTAATGGAAAAAAAGCATTTTTGTAATTGCTTATTATTTTTAATACTTTTATAGGAACAAAAAATATATTTTTCTTCACCTCAGTATACAGGCACCATAAAAATACATTGTTATACAGTTGTGCTCACAAGTTTACATACCCTGGCAGAACTTTTGCTTTCTTTGCCTTTTTCAGAGAATATGAATGATAACACCAAAACATTTTCTCCACTCATGGTTAGTGGTTGGGTGAAGCCATTTATTGTCAAACTATTGTGTTTTCTCTTTTTAAATCATAATGACAACCCAAAGCATCCAAATGACCCTGATCAAAAGTTCACATACCTGGGGATTTTGGCCTGATAACATGCACAGAAGTTGACACAAATGGGTTTGAATGGCTACTAATGGTAACATCCTCACCTGCGACCTGTGACAAATGTCTGGAAAAATTGTTCAGGATGCAAAGAAATACCCACAAGTAGTGGCAGACACAAGTGATGCTATCTGCATGATAAAGGTATATATTACTATAATAAGAGTATGGATGCATTTACTGGCACATAATAGATTAATGAATAAAAAATAAAATGAATTAGGGTAGTGGATAACTTCTTTAATATTTGGTACAGAAATCTTTGTTTGAAATTAAAGAGGTCAGACATTTCCTGTAGTCCCTGACCAAGTTTGCACACAATGCAGCAGGGATTTTGACCCATTCCTCCATACAGATCTGCTCCAAATCGTTCAGGTTTCGGGGCTGTCGCTGTGTAACATTGATATTCAGCTCTCTCCAAACATTTTCTATTGATTTCAGGACTGGAGACTGGGCAGGCCACTGCAGGACCTTGAAATGCTTCTTACAGAGCCACTCCTTAGTTGCTCTTGCTGTGTGTTTTGGGTCATCGCCATGCTGGAAGACCCAGCCATGACCAATCTTCAATGCTCCTATGAAAAGAAGGAGGTTGTTGGCCAAAATTTTGCAATCCATGACCCATCCATCCTCCCTTCAATACAGTGAAGTTGTCCTGTCTGCTTTGCAGAAAAGCACCCTCAAAGAATGAGGTTTCCCCCACCATGCTTCATGGTTCGAACAGTGTTCTTCTTCCTCCAATATGGCGATGGAGTTGATAGCAAAAAGTTCTATTTTTGTCTCATCTTACCACATGACCTTCTCCATTGCCTCCTCTGGATCATCCAGATGGCCATTGGTGAAATTCTAATGGGCCTTGACATGCGCTGGCGTGAGCAACAGAACCTTGCATGCCCTGAAATATTTTAATCCATGATGGCATAATGTGTTTTTAGCACTACTACCAGCACCGCTGCATGGTGTCACCTTCCCCCTCCATGCTGGGACACTTACTCACTGCCCTGGATCCTTGGAGCAAATCATCTGCATACTCCTGCTTCCTGGTTGTGTGAGCGCTGCAACACCCAGCGGCACACCTAGTACGCACGTGCCACACTCCCCCATTTTTAATGGGGCAGAGCAAGCATATGCTAAATGCGCTCAGAGCAATTCAGTATAATTAATACACCTGTAAAATGGCCTCCAGCCAATTTCTGGGAGTCATCCTGTCTCCATTCTCTGTAGTTAGCCGTGTGCATGTATATGTGATGATCGCTCCAGCGGCACTGAAAACATGCTCTGACATCACACTAGCAGCAGGGCAGGCCAGCACCTCCGAGGCATATAAGGAGAGGTCTGACCAACTGTGCAGCTTGGATACCCAGTAATTAAATGGAACCGAAGCATCAGGAAGGACACAGGTATTGTCACTTAGATACACATTGATCATGTTGTTCAACTTCTGCCTGCTTTACATTGTTACCAGTCCACATAGCCCTTGCTGATGAGCCGGTTTATTGAAGATGGCCCAGTTTGTGAACATTTTCCCCCCACCTCTTTTGTACCTGCTGGGCGTATCTCTCCCCATTAATGCATGCTGTTGCAAAGAGCTGGTACCTCTGCTACCAGCGGTGTCGGAGTCTGATCCTGTCATCAAATGATCGACAACATCAAATGATCGACAACAGCCCTCTTGATGGATTCAGGTGGCCAACCAGTATAAGTTGCTGTTGAAAATGGGCTTCACGCGAGGGTCTTTGGACAGACAATTAGACATGAACTGTGCCATGTGTGCCAAGCTGCACTGAGGCAAAAGGCCTGTGGCCCCAGAAGGAGGAACAATATGCACCCTCTCCTCCTCCTCCTCTCCAGCCCACCCATGCTGGACAGACCTGAAGCTGGGGTTGAGAGTCCCCTCTGTACCACATAAAAATAAGTCCTCTCCCTCCTCCTCTTTATCACCCAATCTTGCCTCATCATGATATTGGCTGGGCTGGGTAGGATCACCCAGTGTGAAATCTTGCTCCATACACACTGTTTTTTAGATTATGCAGCGATTCTTTCAACATACATAGCATTGGGATGATAACGCTAAAAATAGCCTGATCACCACTCACAAGGTTGGTGCAGTACTCAAAGCTATCAAGCACCTCACAAATGTCAGCAATCCACACCCACTCGACAGTTATGTGTTTTGGCTGAGTCGCAGTCTGACAGGCATGTTTAAGCTGGTATTCAGAAAGTGCCCTCTGCTGCTCACTAATCCTTGCCAACATATGATATGTTCAGTTCCACCGTGTGGCCAGGTCGCAAATGAGTCAGTGATTTTGCAAATTAAATTGCTTTTGAAGCACTGCAAGATCGGCAACAGCGGTAGAGGAATGGCGGAAATGGGCACAAATATGGCGCACCTTCTCAAGTAGGTATGGCAAGTCAGGGTATGTTTTGATAAATTTCTTAACCACTTGGTTCAGCACGTGAGCCATGCATGGCACATGTACAAGCTTTCTGAGCTTTAATGCCGCCACCAGGTTACGCCCATTATCGCAGACAACCTGCCCGGGTTCGAGTTGCAGTGGGGAGAGCCACTGATCGGTCTGTTTTATTCCTTTCCACAGCTCTGCTGCAGTGTGTGATGTTGGAACTAAACAGATCAGCTTCAGCAGATCGTATTCCCGCTTTGCCAATGCGCCCTTGTGAGTGATGTGGAGGGTAATTCAGCATAGGATGAGGAGGTGGAAGAGTAGGAGGAAGAGGGGAGGCTTGATGTATGTGATGCAGAAACCATGACTAAGTTTGTGCCCGCTATATGTGGCTTGGGTAGGATAACTGATGTTCCAGTTTGTGACTTTGTCCCACCCTCCACCAGGTTCAGCCAGTGTGCCGTGACAGAAATGTATCATCTCTGTCCACAACTACTTGTCCACGTGTCTGTTGTTAGGTGGACTTTCCTGGTTACGGCATTGGTGAGTGCACGCTTTAGATTGTTTAACACGTGCTGGTGTAATGCAGGGATGGCACACCAGGAAAAATAGTGCCGGCTGGGAACAGAGTAACGTGGGGCAGCCACAGCTAAGAAATCATGGAAATACGGTCCCCGCAAGCCTAAGTGGCAACATCTCCACGGCTAGCAACTTGGCAATGTGCGCATTTAGTGTTTGTGCTTGTGGGTGCGTGGGTTGGTATTTACGCTTCCTTTCATAGATCTGGGGAACGGACAACTGGACTCTTGGCTGGGACAAACAAGTGGTTGGGATTGTTGTGTCCTGTATCTCTGCAACTGCAGATTGTGAGCAGGAGGTATGAGCATCTAATTCCTGGCCAGCAGATTGGGAAGGATGGATCACAAGAGAGATGGCAGTGGTTTGACTCACAGACACTGATTTGGTACTCTGTTGTTCTGCCGACTAGGGTGCTTGGCTGCCATGTGTTTACACATACTGGTTGTGCTCTGGTTGCCTTTGCCCTGGCCTCTGCTCAGCTTCGTATGGAAGATGCTACAGATGGCAAGGTTTGGTTCAGAAGGACCATCCAAAAAAAAATTCTAGACAGAGGATGAATGCCACCTTGCCTTGACTTGGGACACAGAGGGATTTCTCTTGGCAACCATTGACACACTCCGCACTCAAACCAGTAGCCCTCGGTTAATTGTTGGTGCTACATATCCACCTTCTTTCGCTGTGCTGCTGTGTTGGCTATACGTACCAACGGTCCAGGTAGGATCAGTGGACTCATCATCAACCACCTGGTCGTACAAGTCATCCTTCTTCCGTGTTGACATTGTCGGCTGGCCAGATGGCAACTGTGTCTCATCATCATCAGCCTCCACGTGGCTAAAAGTGGCTTTCTTCTGTGTGTGGGTTTTCATATATTTGGCCATGAACAGACGATACCTCCTCACGTTCTTCTTCAATGTTGCACATTGAGAGGCCAGACGCAACCAAAGGATAATATGTACCAAACATCATCGGAGTGGCCAAGCATGGGGTCAAATGTTTCCTGTGACTGCTGAGGGGGGGCGGAAGTAGGAACAGGTTGAGGATTGGATGACCCAGCATTCTGTGTATCGACAGTAGACTGTGTGGTCGTGGAGGATTGGGTGCTACTAGAAAATTTCATTGAGGCCTTATCTGCCATCCAAGACAGTATCTGCTCTTGCTCTTCTGGCGTCCAGACACATTTACATTCCAGACCTGGAATTTTCAACAGGAACATAGATGCATCAACCTTCTTTTGTCTCACTGACTCAGCGCCTTGTCAGGCACCACTGACAACCCCACGTTCACTTCCCTTCACAACAGGCTTTTTGGGAATTTGTTTGTTTTTTTTTGTGACGGTTATAGAAGTTCAGATGCAGATATTGGGGAACAAGGAACAGTTCGTGCTCTGTGGAAGGTAGCCCTACAGCCTAGTACTGCTTTGTGTTTTACAAACAGCACTGCAAAAAAATTGAACTGAGTTTAACACCGAATATTTTGCTCTACAGTCACCACAGAAGACAACAAAGCTGGCTCCGTGTCAGTTGTGCTGTAACATGCCTGCTATTCGGTGTGCAAACAGCACTGTAAAGGCAAAAAAATTGAAATGAGTTTAACGCCGAATATTTTGCTCACCAGTCACCATAGAAGACAATGCACCTGGCTGAGTGTCAGTTGTTCTGTAACGTGTGTGCTATTCGGTGTGCAAACAGCACCGTAAAGGCAAAAAATTGATCTGAGTTTAACGCCGAATATTTTGCTCGACAGTCACCACAGAAGACAACGGAGCTGGCTGCGTGTCAGTTGTGCAGTAACGTGCGTACTATTCGGTGTGCAAACAGTACCGCAAGAGCAAATAAATTGGCATGCAGGGGTAAATGTGACCCCAAAAATAGCTGGTAAAACTGTCACTACTCCCTGACCTTATACAGTACTTTCTGCAAGAGCAGAGATATTGAGGTTCTATGTATGTACTGTAACTCTCCTGCCTGTCTCCCTGTACTACTACAGTCACCTACTACTAGAATAGCTCTCACAAGAGCTTTTGCGTTTTTTTAGATGATTTCTGGATGATTTCCAAATGCACAACTCTCCCTAGCAGCTGCTCACACTCTCCCTATGCTAGCACTAGCTGTGTTCCGGATGCAATGTGCAGAAAATGGCGCCGACAGGGCATTTCTAGAGCTTATGAGTCACAGCCTACTATGATGACTATGATGACTCATCTATGACACGGTGCAGCCAGCCAATCACAGTAATTCCGCCCACAACCAAGAAGGCTGTGGCATTACTGTGATTGGCTAATGTTGGGCGGGAGATACAAATATTGCGAGGCGAGTAGTGAAATACTCGCTAGGATTCGAGTACCGCATTACTGGCCGAGTACCGAATCCTAGCAAATATGCTCGCTCATGCCTAATAAGGAATCCCACCTTGACCCAATCAGAGGGGAAACTGGAAGCATTTAATTCGATGTACAGCAAGCACCGCTCCAGGAACCCTTGGCACTTCTTAGGATCTCCATAGTACTTTGGCAGATCCAAAGCGGTGTGCTTGTTGATTTCGTAAACCAGAAGTTGATTAACCCCTTTCTGACATCTGACGTACTATCCTGTCGAGGTGGGGTGGGCCCGTATGACCACCGACGGGATAGTACGTCATATGCGATCGGCCGCGCTCACGGCATATCGCAGCTGACATCCGGCACTATGTGCCAGGAGCAGTCACGGACCGCGCCCGGCACATTAACCTCCGGCACACCGCGATCAAACATGATCGCGGTGTACCGGCGGTATAGGGAAGCATCGCGCAGGGAGGGGGCTCCCTGCGGGCTTCCCTGAGACCCCCGCAGCAACGCGATGTGATCGCGTTGCTCCGAGGGTCTCCTACCTCCCTCCTCGCCGCAGGTCCCGGATCCAAGATGGCCGCGGCATCCGGGTCCTGCAGGGAGGGAGGTGGCTTACCGAGTGCCTGCTCAGAGCAGGCGCTGGTAAGCCTGCAGCCCTGCACAGCAGATCGCCGATCTGACAGAGTGCTGTGCACACTGTCAGATCACTGATCTGTAATGTCCCTCCCTGGGACAAAGTAAAAAAGTTAAAAAAAAAATTTTCCACATGTGTAAAAAAATAAATAATAAATAAATTCCTAAATAAAGAAAAAAAAAAATTATTTCCATAAATACATTTCTTTATCTAAATAAAATAAAAAAAACAATAAAAATACACATATTTAGTATCGCCGCGTCCGTAATGACCCAACCTATAAAACTGCCCCACTAGTTAACCCCTTCAGTTAACACCGTGAGAAAAAAAAAAAAAACGAGGCAAAAAACAGCGTTTTATTATCATACCGCCGAACAAAAAGTGGAATAACACGCGATCAAAAAGACAGATATAAATAACCATGGGACCGCTGAAAACGTCATCTTGTCCCGCAAAAAACGAGCTGCCATACAGCATCATCAGCAAAAAAATAAAAAAGTTATAGTCCTGAGAATAAAGCGATACCAAAATAATTATTTTTTCTATAAAATAGCTTTTATCGTATAAAAGCGCCAAAACATAAAAAAATGATATAAATGAGGTATCGCTGTAATCGTACTGACCCGAAGAATAAAACTCCTTTATCAATTTTACCAAACGCGGAACGGTATAAACTCCTCCCCCAAAAGAATTTCATGAATAGCTGGTTTTTGATCATTCTGCCTCACAAAAATCGGAATAAAAAGCGATCAAAAAATGTCATGTGCCCGAAAATATTACCAATAAAAATGACAACTCGTCCCACAAAAAACAAGACCTCACATGACTCTGTGGACTCAAATATGGAAAAATTATAGCTCTCAAAATGTGGTAACGTAAAAAATATTTTTTGCATTAAAAAGCGTCTTTCAGTGTGTGACGGCTGCCAATCATAAAAATCCGCTAAATAACCCGCTATAAAAGTAAATCAAACCCCCCTTCATCACCCCCTTAGTTAGGGAAAAATAAAAAAATAAAAAAAATGTATTTATTTCCATTTTCCCATTAGGTTTAGGGCTAGGGCTAGGGTTAGGGCTAGGGTTAGGGCTAGGGTTATTGCTAGGGTTAGGGCTAGGGTTAGGGCTAGGGTTATTGCTAGGGTTAGGGCTAGGGTTAAGGTTAGGGCTAGGGTTAGGGCTAGGGTTAGGGTTGGGGCTAGGGTTAAGGCTACAGTTAGGGTTGGGGCTAAAGTTAGGGTTAGGGTTTGGATTACATTTACAGTTGGGAATAAGGTTGGGATTAGGGTTAGGGGTGTGTCAGGGTTAGGGGTGTGGTTAGGGTTACCGTTGGGATTAGGGTAAGGGGTGTGTTTGGATTAGGGTTTCAGTTATAATTGGGGGGTTTCCACTGTACACTGCACATCAGGGGCTCTCCAAACGGGACATGGCATCCGATCTCAATTCCAGACAATTCTGCGTTGAAAAAGTAAAACAGTGCTCCTTCCCTTCAGAGCTCTCCCGTGTACCCAAACAGGGGTTTACCCCAACATATGGGGTATCGTCGTACTCAGGACAAATTGCACAACATCTTTTGGGGTCCAATTTCTCCTGTTACCCTTGGGAAAATACAAAACTGGGGACTAAAAAATAAGTTTTGTGGGAAAAAAAAGATTTTTTATTTTCACGGCTCTGCGTTGTAAACTGTAGTGAAACACTTGGGGGTTCAAAGTTCTCACAACACATCTAGATAAGTTCCTTGGGAGGTCTAGTTTCCAATTTGGGGTCATTTGTGGGGGGTTTCTACTGTGTGGGTACATCAGGGGCTCTGCAAATGCAACGTGACGCCTGCAGACCAATCCATTTAAGTCTGCATTCCAAATGGCGCTCCTTCCCTTCCAAGCTCTGTCATGCGCCCAAACAGTGGTTCCCCCCCACATATGGGGTATCAGCGTACTCAGAACAAATTGGACAACAACTTTTGGGGTTCAATTTATTATGTTACCCTTGTAAAAATACAAAGCTGGGGGCTAAAAAATAATTTCTGTGAAAAAAAAGAGGAATTTTTATTTTCACGGCTCTGCGTTATAAACTGTAGTGAAACACTTGGGGGTTCAAAGCTCTCACAACACATCTAGATGAGTTCCTTATGGGGTCTACTTTCCAAAATGGTGTCACTTGTGGGAGGTTTTTACTGTTTAGGTACATTAGGGGCTCTGCAAACGCAATGTGACGCCTGCAGACCATTCCATCTAAGTCTGCATTCCACATGGCGCTCCTTCCCTTCCGAGCCTTCCTATGCGCCCAAACGGTGGTTCCCCCCCACATATGGGGTATCAGCGTACTCAGGACAAATTGGACAACAACTTTTGGGGTCCAATTTCTCCTGTTACCCTCGGGAAAATACAAAAGGGGGGCTAAAAAATATTTCTTGTGGGAAAAAAGTTTTGTTTTATTTTTACGGCTCTGCATTCTAAACTTCTGTGAAGCACTTGGTGGGTCAAAGTGCTTTCCACACCTCTAGATAAGTTCCTTAGGGGGTCTACTTTGCAAAATGGTGTCACTTGTGGGGGGTTTCAATGTTTAGGCACATCAGTGGCTCTCCAAACGCAACATGGCGTCCCATCTCAATTCCTGTCAATTTTGCAGTAAAAAGTCACATGGCGTTCCTTCCCTTCCGAGCTCTCCCATGAGCCCAAACAGTGGTTTACCCCCACATATGGGGTATCAGCGTACTCATAACAAATTGTACAACAACTTTTGGGGTCCAATTTCTTCTCTTACCCTTGGGAAAATAAAAAATTGGGGGCAAAAAGATAATTTTTGTGAAAAAATATGATTTTTTATTTTTACGGTTCTGCATTATAAACTTCTGTGAAGCACTTGGTTTGTCAAAGTGCTCACCACACCTCTAGATAAGTTCCTTAGGGGGTCTACTTTCCAAAATGGTGTCACTTGTGGGGGGTTTCAATGTTTAGGCACATCAGGGGCTCTCCAAACGCAACATGGCATCCAGGGCCGGACTGGGACTAAAATTCAGCCCTGGCATTTGAAGTTACACAGGCCCACTTGTCACATGGTGACTGTATAATATCTTTGTACACTTGTAGGCAGGGCCGGTTTTAGGCAAAGTGGGGCCCTAGGCAAAGTTTAAAATGGGTCCCCAAATGCTAACATATTGCACATCACACAGAAGCCTTTCTGTTGTATTTACGTGCGCTGAGTTCAGGCCGCTAAACGAGTTTGATCGACAATACTGAAGTTGTTCAACGCTTGTTTCCCGGCCTCTTTCCACCAGCTGAGGAATAATGATGAGACAGAACGATCACTAATAGATCACTAACAGATCACCATACAGTATCATGTTTTCAGCAGCACATCTACAGTTTACACTGGCAATGTGCTGCTGACAACAAGGCTTTTTGTTCCAGCAAAAACAATCCGAATATGCAGCATTTTACTTGTTTAGTAAAATACACCCCATAGTCCTCCATATATTATAATGTGCTCCATAGTCCTCCATATAGTATAATACACTCCCTATAGTCCTCCATATATTAAAATACACTGCTCAGTCCTCCACATAGTATAATACACTCCTCATAGTCCTCCATATAGCATAATACAATCCTCATAGTCCTCCATTTAGCATAATACAATCCTCATAGTGCTCCATATAGTATAATGCACCGCCAGTCATCCATGTAGTACAATTCACTTCCCATAGTATAATGCACCCCATAGTTCTTCATATAGTATAACGTATTCCCCATAGTCCTCGATACAGTATAATGCAGCCCACATATAGTATAATGCAGCCACCCCAGAGTATAATGCAGCCACCCCAGAGTATAATGCAGCCACCCCAGAGTATAATGCAGCCACCCCACAGAGTATAATGCAGCCACCCCAGAGTATGTAACCCCCATAGAATATAATACAGCCCACCTCCCCATAATATATAATGTAGCCCCCCATAGAATATAATGCAGCCCCCCATAGTATATAACGCAGCCTCCCCCATAGAATATAATATACCCCCACAATAGTATATAACACAGCCACATAGTACATAACATGGCCTCCCCCATAGAATATAATATACTCCCCATAGTATATAGCAAAGCCCGCATATTATATAGCACAAACCGCATAGTATACAGCACAGCCTGCATACTATAGCACAGCTCGCGTAGTAGATAACACAGCCCACACAGCAGTATTCAGCACAGACCACACAGTAGTATACAGCACAGACCACACAGTAGTATACAGCACAGCCCACGTAGAAGTATACAGCACAGTCCACACAGTAGTATACAGCACAGCCCACAGAGTAATATATACAGCACAGCCCACAAAGTAATATATACAGCACAGCCCACAAAGTAATATATACAGCACAGCCCACAGAGAACTATATACAGCACAGCCCACAGCGAACTATATACAGCACAGCCCACAGAGAACTATATAAAGCACAGCCCAGAGTACTATATACAGCACAGCCCAGAGTACTATATAAAGCACAGCCCAGAGAGTACTATATACAGCACAGCCCAGAGAGTACTATATACAGCACAGCCCAGAGAGTACTATATACAGCACAGCCCACAGAGAGTACTATATACAGCACAGCCCACAGAGAACTATATACAGCACAGCCCACAGAGTACTATACACAGCACAGCCCACAGAGTACTATACACAGCACAGCCCACAGAGTACTATATACAGCACAGCCCACAGAGTACTATATACAGCACAGCCCACAGAGTACTATATACAGCACAGCCCACAGAGTACTATATACAGCACAGCCCACAGAGAACTATATACAGCACACAGTAGTATACAGCACAGAGCACAGCCCACAGAGAACTATATACAGCCCACAGTGGTATACAGCACAGAGCACAGCCCACAGAGAACTATATACAGCCCACAGTAGTATACAGCACAGAGCACAGCCCACAGAGAGCTATATACAGCCCACAGTAGTATACAGCACAGAGCACAGCCCACAGAGAGCTATATACAGCCCACAGCAGTATACAGCACAGAGCACAGCCCACAGAGTACTATATACAGCCCACAGTAGTATACAGCACAGAGCACAGCCCACAGAGTACTATATACAGCCCACGGTAGTATACAGCACAGAGCACAGCCCACAGAGTACTATATACAGCCCACAGTAGTATACAGCACAGAGCACAGCCCACAGAGTACTATATACAGCCCACAGTAGTATACAGCACAGAGCACAGCCCACAGAGTACTATATATAGCACACAGCCCACGGTAGTATACAGCACAGAGCACAGCCCACAGAGTACTATATATAGCACAGAGCACACAGTAGTATACAGCACAGAGCACAGCCCACAGAGAGCTATATACAGCCCACAGTAGTATACAGCACAGAGCACAGCCCACAGAGAACTATATACAGCCCACAGCAGTATACAGCACAGAGCACAGCCCACAGAGAACTATATACAGCCCACAGTAGTATACAGCACAGAGCACAGCCCACAGAGAACTATATATAGCACACAGTAGTATACAGCACAGAGCACAGCCCACAGAGAACTATATACAGTCCACAGTAGTATACAGCACAGAGCACAGCCCACAGAGAACTATATACAGCCCACAGCAGTATACAGCACAGAGCACAGCCCACAGAGTACTATATACAGCCCACAGTAGTATACAGCACAGAGCACAGCCCACAGAGAACTATATACAGCCCACAGCAGTATACAGCACAGAGCACAGCCCACAGAGAACTATATACAGCCCACAGCAGTATACAGCACAGAGCACAGCCCACAGAGAACTATATACAGCCCACAGCAGTATACAGCACAGAGCACAGCCCACAGAGTACTATATACAGCCCACAGTAGTATACAGCACAGAGCACAGCCCACAGAGTACTATATATAGCACAGAGCACACAGTAGTATACAGCAGTGCACAGCCCACAGAGAGCTTTATACAGCCCACAGTAGTATACAGCACAGAGCACAGCCCACAGAGAACTATATACAGCCCACAGCAGTATACAGCACAGAGCACAGCCCACAGAGAACTATATACAGCCCACATCTCTTCTCTTCCTCCCCTCCCCTCCTCCGAGAATGGCCCCACAGTCCAGAAAAAAAAAAAAACTCTCCTCACCTCTCCTCGTGCCCAGCGTTGCTTCCTGGTTCCTGCTCCTGTCTCAGCAGCTGCAGTCTGCCCGGGACACAGCAGGTGCGCGATGATATGACATCATCGCGCACCCGCAGTGTCAGAGGCAGAGCGGGGAATGATGGGAGAGGAGCGTCTGTAGACGCTCTCTCCTCCATCATTGCATTCAACTGTACCGGCGTCTATACGCCGGTATAGTTGAATGCGACGGCGGGGGCGGCGGATTGAGCGGCCCACCACTGGCACCGGCCCTTCTGGCATTTGCCAGAAGTGCCCTATGGCCAGTCCGGCCCTGATGGCATCCCATCTCAATTCCAGTCAATTTTGCATTGAAAAGTCAAATGGTGCTCCTTCGCTTCCGAGCTCTGTCATGCGCCCAAACAGTGGTTTACCCCCACATATGGGGTATCTGTTCACTCAGGACAAATTGTACAACATCATTTGGGGTCCATTTTCTCCATTTACCCTTGGTAAAATAAAACAAATTGGAGCTGCAGTAAATTTTGTGTGAAAAAAAGTTAAATGTTCATTTTTATTTAAACATACCAAAAATTCCTGTGAAACACCTGAAGGGTTAATAAACTTCTTGAATGTGGTTTTGAGTACCTTGAGGGGTGCAGTTTTTAGAATGGTGTCACACTTGGGTATTTTCTATTATATAGACCCCTCAAAATGACTTCAAATGAGATGTGGTCCCTAATAAAAAATGGTGTTGTAAAAATTAGAAATTACTGGTCAACTTTTAACCCTTATAACTCCCTACCCCAAAAAAATTTTGGTTCCAAAATTATGCTGATGTAAAGTAGACATGTGGGAAATGTTAATTATTAAGTATTTTGTGTGACATATCACTGTGATTTAATTGCATAAAAATTCAAAGTTGGAAAATTGCGAAATTTTCAAAATTTTCGCCACATTTCCATTTTTTTCACAAAAAAGCGCAGGTAATATCAAAGAAATTGTACCACTATCATGAAGTACAATATGTCACGAGAAAACAGTGTCAGAATTACCAGGATCCGTTGAAGCGTTCCAGAGTTATAACCTCATAAAGGGACAGTGGTCAGAATTGTTAAAATTGGCCTGGTCATTAACGTGCAAACAACCCTTGGGGCTGAAGGGGTTAAAGTTTACAACAGAAACTACGATTTGGGTAGGTGCAGTAGTAGTCTGAACCACCATTGGGGAAACAAATTCATTTGGTTGCTCATACTGGCAAAAAAAAATTATCTTGCTCCGAGAGCGTAGGACCTTTGGACTCAGCGGGGGCCATGGCCTGAGCAAAAAATATTTTTTTGCGTTACCACATTTTAAGAGCTATAAGTTTTCCATATTTGAGTCCACAGAGTCATGTGAGGTCTTGTTTTTTGCGGGACGAGTTGATGTTTTTATTGGTAACATGTTTAGGCACGGGGGAATTTTTGATCGCTTTTTATTCCGATTTTTGTGAGGCAGAATGATCAAAAACCAGCTATTCATGAATTTCTTTTGGGGGAGGCGTTTATACCGTTCCGCGTTTGGTAAAATTGATAAAGCAGTTTTATTCTTCGGGTCAGTATGATTACAGCGATACCTCATTTATATCATTTTTTTATGTTTTGGCACTTTTATACGATAAAAGCTATTTTATAGAAAAAATAATTATTTTGGTATCACTTTATTCTCAAGACTATAACTTTTTAAATTTTTTGCTGATGATACTGTGTGGCGGCTCGTTTTTTGCGGGACAAGATGACGTTTTCAGCGGTCCCATGGTTATTTATATCTGTCTTTTTGATCGCGTGTTATTCCACTTTTTGTTCGGCGGTATGGTAATAAAGCGTTGTTTTTTGCCTCGTTTTTTTTTTTTTTTCTTACGGTGTTTCCTGAAGGGGTTAACTAGTGGGGCAGTTTTATAGGTTGGGTCGTTACGGATGCGGCGATACTAAATATGTGTACTTTTATTGTTTTTATTATTTTATTTAGATAAAGAAATGTATTTATGGGAATAATATATATATTTTTTCTTTATTTAGGAATTTATTTTTTATTTATTTTTTTACACATGTGGAAATTTTTTTTTTTTACTTTGTCCCAGGGGGGACATTACAGATCGGTGATCTGACAGTGTGCACAGCACTCTGTCAGATCACCGATCTCACTGACAGGGCTGCAGGCTTACCAGCGCCTGCTCTGAGCAGGCACTCGGTAAGCCACCTCCCTCCCTGCAGGACCCGGATGCCGCGGCCATCTTGGATCCGGGACCTGCGGCGAGGAGGGAGGTAGAAGACCCTCAGAGCAACGCGATCACATCGCGTTGCTGCGGGGGTCTCAGGGAAGCCCGCAGGGAGCCCCCTCCCTGCGCGATGCTTCCCTACACCGCCGGTACACCGCGATCATGTTTGATCGCGGTGTGCCGGGGGTTAATGTGCCGGGGGCGGTCCGTGACCGCTCCTGGCACATAGTGCCAGATGTAAGCTGCGATATGCAGCTGACACCCGGCCGCGATCGGCCGTGCTCCCCCCGTGAGCGCGGCCGATCGCGTATGACGTACTATCCCGTCGGTGGTCATACGAACCCACCCCACCTCGACGGGATAGTACGTCAGATGTCAGAAAGGGGTTAATCAACTTCTGGCTTATGAAATCAACAAGCACACCGCTTTGGATCTGCCAAAGTACTATGGAGATCCTAAGGAGTGCCAAGGGTTCCTGTAGCGGTGCTTGCTGTACATCGAATTAAATGCTTCCAGTTTCCCCTCTGATTGGGTCAAGGTGGGATTCCTTATTAGGGATGAGCGAGCATATTTGCTAGGATTCGGTACTCGGCGAGTAATGCGGCACTCGAATCCTAGCGAGTATTTCACTACTCGCCTCGCAATATTCGTATCTCCCGCCCAACATTAGCCAATCACAGTAATGCCACAGCCTTCTTGGTTGTGGGCGGATGTCAGCTGCGATATGCAGCTGACACCCGGCCACGATCGGCCGCGCTCCCCCCGTGAGCGCGGCCGATCGCGTATGACGTACTATCCCGTCGGTGGTCATACGGGCCCACCCCACCTCGACGGGATAGTACGTCAGATGTCAGAAAGGGGTTAAGCTGAGGGAACTGCAGCGTGCGAGTGATCTGACAGTTACGGCGGGTATGTGCAGCGTGCAAGAGGTCAGAGTAGAGGCTCCTAATGCGGAGTATCCTGAGAGAGCAGGCTTAAGACTTGAAGGCCAGAGGGCGATAAACGGAGACTGTCGTCAGAGCCTTGTACCGATATAGCTGACACTGCTGACTCTGAGACAAAGGGCCCGTGTACGGGACATAGCCTCGCGCCCACGCAGACTGGAGAGTCATATCACCCATTGTGAATTTTATCCTGATAACCTTCTAAACAGACCCCACATAGGGGAAACCGCCATGCAGGACAGAGACATTGCCTTGTGCATTCCTTCTCCTTCCAGACCCAAAGCCAGCATCGGGACCACAAGGAAACATTGCCCACAACAGGATCACATTTATGGGATTCAAAAGGTCCAACAAAACCCAAAGGGGGACAACTTCCTGAAACAGATGTCCAAAATTGAGTCGGAATGGATATTCAGGTTGGATTGCCTCACCCCTAAAGGCCTTAATCATGAGCTTGAACTTCATGCCTTTTAGGCGGTGCACGCGGTGGTTCATGTTCAACTTTTATTTTTTTAACTTTATGTGTCTCAGTATATTCATATTTTTAGTATATCTGTAAACGTCAGGTTTGGTGTGGTGTCTGCATGACACCTTTGGGTACAACCTTGATGTTTTTAGTGGCACACAGCCTCACATATATTTATACATATATATTTATATCTATATTTTAAAAGGTGCATTATTTCTGTGTATAGAGGTTTGTGCCTTTTGACGGACGTTTTATGACATCACATTTGTGGTTTTTAGTGATTTTTAGTATTTATCTAGAAATAAAGTTTATTGTTTATTTTTTACGCATGTATGTCTTTCGAATGGGTGTCATATACACATATATACATTATTTAGGTTTCCGGAATATTATTTGGCATAAGTCACGTTCCTTGCAATAATCCTGATATCATTATACGGTTCGGCACTGCGTGACGGCATTTGGATGCTAATATAGGCTTATATAGGTAAAGACACCTGGGGCGGGATTTGGAGGTTTTTGGGGGCAGGCACACACTCTCAGCGAAGGCACATATTAAGGGAAGCTCTAACACAGGGCTTCAACCCTGACGAAGATGGGCGCATCCCTTTGAAACGCGTTGGTAGTCTTTTTGTCCCTTTCGCTGCTCCATGGCTCTGTGACGTCACATCTGAGCTGGCGCAGATGCTGGCGGCCATTTTTTTCCAGCCGTAACCAGGGACGCCACCAGCCGGGGCTCCTCTGGTAAGGTTCAGCATAGTTTCCCCAATATAAATACTTCCAGGGCACCTCGTACATTGTATCATGTACACCACGTTGGAGGATGTACAAGAAAAGGAACCCATGACCTTATAGTCCTGATTTGTGTTTGATACTCGGACTATGCTTGTTGGTAATATGTGGGTACACGTTTTGCATTTTTTATTGTTACAGGGGAATGTGCCAGTCACTGATGGTGATGAGAGGACACTTCTGACAAGCAGATTCCTTAAGTTAGGGGGCTGTTTATAGAAGAGAAGTGGTAGTTCTGGGAATATGTCTTTCAATTTGTGATCTCTATAGAATATGGGTTGGAGATCAGCACCAATTTTCCTTAGGGTACTTTCACACTAGCGTTTTTTGCAATCTGTTGCAATGCGTTGTTTTGCAGAAAAATCGCATCCTGCAAAAGTGCTTGCAGGATGCGTTTTTTCCCCATAGACTAACATTAAGCGATGCATTGCGACGGATTGACACACGTCGCAAACGTCGTGCGACGGTTGCGTCGTGTTGTGGCGGACCGTCGGCCGCAAAAAACGTTGCTTGCAATGTTTTTTGCAGCGTCGCGTCCGCCATTTTCGACCGCGCATGCGCGGCCGGACCTGCGCCCCCACCTCCCCACACCTCACAATGGGGCAGCGGATGCGTGGAAAAACAGCATCCGCTGCCCTCGTTGCACCGGCACTTGCACAGTATGCGTCGGTACGTTGGGCCGACGCAGCGTGACGGTCCCGTACCGATGCTAGTGTGAAAGTAGCCTAAGGATGCTCATGTGGGGGTTGTATGTGACCACAAGAGTTACCCTGTTGTTATCCTCTCTGTTTGTAATCCAGGAAGCTGTTTCTTGGGATCCTTGTAGCCCTGTGGATCTGCTCATCTATTACCAGTGGATGGTATCCTTGTTGTAGGAATTTGATTAACTTGGCTTATCTATGGACTCATGACACTTCCCGCCCCCTAACAAATGTCCTCCTGTAGTATTCTTTATATGTGCTTGTTCTTATTAATCTATTTGTAATCTTGCCTGAAGAAGGAGCCACTGTGCTCTGAAAGCTTGCAAACATATTATTTTCTGGTTAGCCAATAAAGGTATCACTCCTAGAATACTTCTGTCATCATTGGGCAGAAAAGTATTCACATTGATAATCTATAAAAGGATGTGCCTTCCGATCAATAAACGGATTTGCTGCTAGTGACTGTGTTGTCAATCACGAGTGGTTTTTCTCCATGCACGTAAAATATCTCTCAGAGATACAATTTGGCCAAAGACAATTAAGATCACACCCTAGCGTGACCCCTTCAACAGTCCTGATGAAGAAGACTGCAGCACTTTGAAATGTGTTGACTGAATAAAGGAGAAACGGCAAATACTTTCTGTCTGGACTTGGATCTATTATATGTGATATCAGCAGTGCAGATTATCTGCAAATTCTCATTATCTGTGATTTCTTGGTCTGATTGTCTGTTGGACCTGCAGCTGCTGGATTTATAAGCCATAGAAATGTTGTTTATACATAACTAAATCAGGTTAGCATAACCTTATTTATCATCTTCATCTCCTTCCGATTATTATTATTTATTTATATAGCACCATTGATTCCATGGTGCTGTACATGAGAAGGGGTTACATACAAGTTACAGATATCACTTACAGTAAACAAACTAACAATGACAGACTGGTACAGAGGGGCGATGACCCTGCCCTTGCGGGCTTACATTCTGCAGGATTATGGGGAAGGAGACAGTAGGTTGGGGGATTAAACTCTATTGTACTGTTTTTCTCCTTCTAGTTTTATCTACGTCCCATTTGGGAACTGCTTCTGCGATGTCTTGTGGTATGATCAATACAGGTCAAATGATATAAATAGGGGCAGTACACAAGCAAACTAATTATGATAACGGAAAGGCAGATATTCTATTGTATACACATTATAAAAAAATAATATGAATACAGATTTCTCTGGAGTGTTATCGGAGGGGGAGTGTATTAGATTGAATGAAAAAAAATCAAATCCTTGGAAGATGACAACTTTATTGTATCTTATGTGTAACAATAATGTACACTGCTCAAAAAAATAAACTGAACACTTAAACAACAGAATATAACTCCAAGTAAATCAAACTTCTGTGAAATCAAACAGTCCACTTAGGAAGCAACACGGATTGACAATCAATTTCATATGCTGTTGTGCAAATGGAATAGACAACAGATGGAAATTATCAAGACACACTCAATAAAGGAGTGGTTCTGCAGGTGGGGACCACAGACCACATCTCAGTACCAATGCTTTCTGGCTGATGTGTTGGTCAATTTTGAATGTTGGTTGTGCTTTCACCCTCGTGGTAGCATGAGATGGACTCTACAACCCACATGAGTGGCTCAGGTAGTGCAGCTCATCCAGGATGGTACGAAGGTTTGCTGTGTCTGTCAGCATAGTGTCCAGAGGCTGGAGACAGGCAGTACACCAGGAGACGTGGAGAGGGCCATAGGAGGGCAACAACCCAGCAGCAGGCCCACTACCTCAGCCTTTGTGCAAGGAGGAACAGGAGGAGCACTGCCAGAGCCATGCAAAATGACCTCCACAGACCACATTGTGCATGTGTCTGCACAAACTATTAGAAACCGACTTCATGAGGATGGTCTGAGTGCCCAACGTCCACAGACGGGGTTGTGCTCACAGCCCAACACCATGCATGATGCTTGGCATTTGCCGCAGAACACCAGGATTAGCAAATTTGCCACTGACACTCTGCTCTGTGCTTTTCACAGATGAAAGCAGGTTTACACTGAGCACATGTGACAGACGTAACAGAGTCTGGAGATGCCGTGGAGAGCGATTTGCTGCCTGCAACATACTTCAGCATGACCGGCTTGGCAGTGGGTCAGTAGTGGTGTGGGGTGGCATTTCTTTGGAGGGCTGCACAGCCCTCCATGTGCTCGCCAGAGGTAGCCTGATTGCCATTAGGTACGGAGATGAGATCCACAGACCCCTTGTGAGACCATATGCTGGTGCGTATTCTATATGTGGAAATATTTGCGCTGCGGGTACATTCAAAATTCCCCCTAGAGTTCCAAATAATAACAACAACAGTAATTCAGGATAGCACAAAGATTTGTACCGAGAGGTACCTCATAATAATCCTTGCACACACTTTTACCTTTCTTTAGTGTGGTCACTGTTATGACCCCAATGGCGAGGGTCTCAGAGAAACATGTAAGTCTGCGAAGTACAAAAATCCAGCTCATAGGGCAGTGGTAACTGGGTTGACCATATATCTACTCCTAACGCCAACACTAGAAGTAGCCGGGGAACATGCCTACCTTGATCGCTAGATGTCTCGCGCCAGCCGGAGGACTAACTACCCCTAGAAGAGGAAAACAAAGACCTCTCTTGCCTCCAGAGAAAGGACCCCAAAAGTAGGATAGAAGCCCCCCCACAAATAATAACGGTGAGGTAAGAGGAAATGACAAACACAGAAATGAACTAGGTTTAGCAAAGAGAGGCCCACTTACTAATAGCAGAATGTAGTAAGATAACTTATATGGTCAACAAAAACCCTATCAAAACATCCACACTGGAAATCCAAGAACCCCCGAACCGTCTAACGGCCCGGGGGGAGAACACCAGCTCCCTAGAGCTTCCAGCAAAATAAAGATACAGATGAAGTACAAGCTGGACAAAAATGCAATCAAAAACAAATAGCAAACAGCACAAAAAGCAGACTTAGCTTAATCAAGCAGGAACCAGGATCAGCAGGCAAGAGCACAGCATATTAGCTCTGATAACAACGTTGCCAGGCATTGAACTGAAGGTCCAGGGAGCTTATATAGCAACACCCCTGAAATAACGACTCAGGTGAACAAACAAGGGATGACTGACAGTCCCTGAGTCAAATCACTAGTAACCACTAGAGGGAGCCAAAAAGCAAATTCACAACAGTACCCCCCCCTTAGTGAGGGGTCACCGAACCCTCACCAAGACCACCAGGGCGATCAGGATGAGTGGCGTGAAAGGCACGAACTAAATCGGCCGCATGCACATCAGAGGCGACCACCCAGGAATTATCCTCCTGACCATAGCCCTTCCAGTTGACCAGGTACTGAAGCCTCCGCCTGGAGCGACGAGAATCCAAGATCTTCTCCACTACGTACTCCAACTCGCCCTCAACCAACACCGGAGCAGGAGGCTCAGCAGAAGGAATCACAGGCACAACGTACCGCCGCAACAAGGACCTATGAAACACGTTGTGGATGGCAAACGACACCGGAAGATCCAGGCGAAAGGATACAGGATTAAGGATTTCCAATATCCTGTAAGGACCAATCAAGCGAGGCTTAAATTTGGGAGAGGAGACCTTCATAGGAACAAAGCAAGAAGAAAGCCATACCAAATCCCCAACACGAAGTCGGGGACCCACACCGCGGCGGCGGTTGGCAAAACGCTGAGCCTTCTCCTGTGACAACTTCAAGTTGTCCACCACGTGATTCCAGATGTGCTGCAACCTATCCACCACAGAATCCACCCCCGGACAGTCAGAAGACTCCACATGTCCCGAGGAAAAACGAGGATGGAAACCAGAGTTGCAGAAAAATGGCGAAACCAAGGTGGCAGAACTAGCCCGATTATTAAGGGCAAATTCAGCCAACGGCAAGAAGGCCACCCAAACATCCTGATTAGCAGAGACAAAACACCTCAAATAAGCCTCCAGAGTCTGATTAGTTCGCTCCGTTTGTCCATTAGTCTGTGGATGAAAAGCGGACGAAAACGACAAATCAATGCCCATCCTACCACAAAAGGATCGCCAGAACCTGGAAACAAACTGGGATCCTCTGTCTGACACAATATTCTCAGGAATGCCGTGAAAACAAACCACGTTCTGGAAAAACACAGGAACCAGATCGGAAGAGGAAGGCAGCTTAGGCAAAGGAACCAAATGGACCATCTTGGAGAAGCGATCGCATATCACCCAGATGACAGACATGCCCTGAGACACCGGAAGATCAGAAATGAAATCCATTGAGATGTGTGTCCAAGGTCTCTTCGGGACAGGCAAGGGCAAGAGCAACCCGCTGGCACGAGAACAGCAGGGCTTGGCTCGAGCACAAGTCCCACAGGACTGCACAAATGACCGCACATCCCTTGACAAGGAAGTCCACCAAAAGGACCTGGCCACCAGATCCCTGGTGCCAAAAATTCCCGGGTGCCCTGCCAACACCGAGGAATGAACCTCAGAAATGACTCTACTAGTCCACTTATCAGGCACAAACAGTCTGTCCGGTGGACAAGAGTCAGGCCTGCCAGCCTGAAATCTCTGCAACACACGTCGCAGATCCGGAGAAATAGCTGACAGGATAACTCCCTCCTTAAGAATACCAACAGGTTCGGCGACTCCAGGAGCATCAGGCACAAAGCTCCTAGAAAGAGCATCGGCCTTCACATTCTTTGAACCTGGTAAATACGAGACCACAAAGTCAAAACGGGAGAAAAACAATGACCAGCGGGCCTGTCTAGGATTCAGGCGTTTGGCAGACTCGAGATACATCAGATTTTTGTGATCAGTCAAGACCACCACACGATGCTTAGCACCCTCGAGCCAATGACGCCACTCCTCAAATGCCCACTTCATGGCCAAAAACTCCCGATTGCCCACATCATAATTTCGCTCTGCCGGCGAAAACTTCCTAGAGAAAAAGGCACAAGGTCTCATAGTAGAGCAATCAGGGCCTCTCTGCGACAAAACGGCCCCTGCCCCAATCTCCGAAGCATCCACCTCAACCTGAAAGGGAAGTGAGACGTCAGGCTGGCACAAAACAGGCGCCGAAGTAAACCGGCGTTTCAACTCCTGGAAAGCCTCCACGGCAGCAGGAGCCCAGTTAGCTACATCAGAGCCTTTCTTGGTCATATCCGTCAAAGGTTTAACAACGCTAGAAAAATTAGCGATAAAACGACGGTAGAAGTTAGCAAAACCCAAGAACTTCTGAAGACTCTTAACTAACGAGGGTTGAGTCCAATCATGAATAGCTCGGACCTTGACTGGGTCCATCTCCACAGCAGAAGGGGAAAAAATAAACCCTAAAAAGGGAACCTTCTGTACACCAAAGAGACACTTTGAGCCTTTCACAAACAAAGAATTTTCACGCAAAATTTTAAAGACCATCCTGACCTGCTCCACATGTGAGTCCCAGTCATCAGAAAAAAACAGAATATCATCCAGATAGACAATCAAAAATGTATCCAGATACTTCCGGAAAATGTCATGCATAAAGGACTGAAAAACTGAAGGAGCAATAGAAAGCCCAAAAGGCATCACCAAGTACTCAAAATGACCTTCGGACGTATTGAATGCGGTTTTCCATTCATCTCCTTGTTTAATGCGCACAAGGTTGTACGCACCACGAAGGTCTATCTTGGTGAACCACTTGGCACCTTTAATCCGGGCAAATAAGTCTGACAACAGCGGCAAAGGATACTGAAATTTCACAGTGATCTTATTTAAAAGCCGATAGTCAATACAAGGCCTCCAAGATCCGTCCTTTTTGGCCACAAAAAAGAATCCCGCACCAAGAGGGGAAGAAGAAGGACGGATATGCCCCTTCTCCAGAGACTCCTTAATGTACAAACGCATAGCGGTATGTTCAGGTACCGACAGATTAAACAGTCTTCCCTTAGGAAACTTACTGCCTGGAATCAAATCTATTGCACAGTCACATTCCCTATGAGGAGGCAGTGCACTGGACCTGGATTCGCTGAAGACATCCTGATAATCAGACAAATACTCCGGAACATCCGAAGGCGTAGAAGAAGCAATAGACACGGGCAGGGAATCCCCATGAATTCCACGGCAGCCCCAACTTGACACTGACATTGCCTTCCAGTCCAAGACTGGATTATGGGTCTGCAACCATGGCAACCCCAAAACAACCACATCATGCATTTTATGCAGAACAAGAAAACGTATCACCTCCCGATGTTCAGGAGTCATGCACATGGTAACCTGTGTCCAAAACTGCGGTTTATTTTCTGCCAAAGGAGTAGCATCAATACCCCTAAGAGGGATAGGATTTTCTAATGGCTCAAGAACAAAACCACAGCGCTTGGCAAATGACAGATCCATAAGACTCAGGGCAGCACCTGAATCTACAAACGCCATGACCGGATAAGACGATAGTGAGCAAATCAACGTCACAGATAGAATAAATTTAGGATGCAAAATACCAATAGAGACAGGACTAACAACCTTAGTTAGACGTTTAGAGCATGCTGAGATAACATGTGTAGAATCACCACAGTAGTAACACAAGCCATTCTGGCGTCTATGAAGTTTCCGCTCATGTCTAGTCAGGATTCTATCACATTGCATTAAATCAGGTGCCTGTTCAGACAACACCATGAGGGAATTTGCGGTTTTGCGCTCCCGCAACCGCCGGTCAATCTGAATTGCCAGGGCCATGGAATCATTCAGACCTGTGGGAATGGGAAAACCCACCATCACATTCTTAATGGTTTCAGAAAGGCCATTTCTAAAATTAGCAGCCAGTGCACACTCATTCCACTGGGTCAGCACGGACCACTTCCGAAATTTTTGGCAATACACTTCAGCCTCGTCCTGGCCCTGAGACATAGCCAGCAAGGTTTTTTCTGCCTGAATCTCAAGATTGGGTTCCTCATAAAGCAAACCGAGCGCCAGGAAAAACGCATCAATATCAGCCAATGCAGGATCTCCTGGCGCCAGCGAAAAAGCCCAATCCTGAGGGTCGCCCCGTAAAAAAGAAATAACAATTTTTACTTGCTGAGCGGGGTCTCAGGGACATAAACAATTTACAATTATTCCTGAAATTTCTAAACTTAAATCGGTCTCCAGAAAACAGTTCAGGAATCGGTATCTTAGGCTCTGACATAGGATGTCTGGTAACATAATCTTGTATGCCCTGCACACGAGCAGCAAGCTGGTCCACACTTGTAATCAAGGTCTGGACATTCATGTCTGCAGCAAGCTTAAGCCACTCAGAGGTAAAGGGGAAAAGAAAAAAAAAAATGAGAACAAGGAAAAAAAAAAACAAACAAAAAAAACTCAGAATTTTTCTTTCTTATAATCCCGCTTCTGCAATGCATTAAACATTTAATACTGGCCTGGCAAACTGTTATGACCCCAATGGCGAGGGTCTCAGAGAAACATGTAAGTCTGCAAAGTACAAAAATCCAGCTCATAGGGCAGTGGTAACTGGGTTGACCATATATCTACTCCTAACGCCAACACTAGAAGTAGCCGGGGAACATGCCTACCTTGATCGCTAGATGTCTCGCGCCAGCCGGAGGACTAACTACCCCTAGAAGAGGAAAACAAAGACCTCTCTTGCCTCCAGAGAAAGGACCCCAAAAGTAGGATAGAAGCCCCCCACAAATAATAACGGTGAGGTAAGAGGAAATGACAAACACAGAAATGAACTAGGTTTAGCTAAGAGAGGCCCACTTACTAATAGCAGAATGTAGTAAGATAACTTATATGGTCAACAAAAACCCTATCAAAACATCCACACTGGAAATCCAAGAACCCCCGAACCGTCTAACGGCCCGGGGGGAGAACACCAGCTCCCTAGAGCTTCCAGCAAAATAAAGATACAGATGAAGTACAAGCTGGACAAAAATGCAATCAAAAACAAATAGCAAACAGCACAAAAAGCAGACTTAGCTTAATCAAGCAGGAACCAGGATCAGCAGGCAAGAGCACAGCAGATTAGCTCTGATAACAACGTTGCCAGGCATTGAACTGAAGGTCCAGGGAGCTTATATAGCAACACCCCTGAAATAACGACTCAGGTGAACAAACAAGGGATGACTGACAGTCCCTGAGTCAAATCACTAGTAACCACTAGAGGGAGCCAAAAAGCAAATTCACAACAGGTCACCACACTAAAGAAAGGTAAAAGTGTGTGCAAGGATTATTATGAGGTACCTCTCGGTACAAATCTTTGTGTTATCCTGAATTACGGTTGTTGTTATTATTTGGAACTCTAGGGGGAATTTTGAATGTACCCGCAGCGCAAATATTTCCACATATAGAATATATACCCTGGCTCTTTTGCCTAATATTGGACTATTTGGTAGTTGGGTCCTAATATTTGCTGCAGCAGGTCTAGTTAGTATATTGGTTGTGCAGCGCCCTTAATTTTTGTTTAATTCTTCATATGCTGGTGCGGTTGGCCCTGGGTTCCTCCTAATGCAGGACAATGACAGACCTCATGTGGCTGGGGTCAGCAGTTCCTGCAAGATTAAGCCATTGAAGCTATGGCCTGGCCCGCCATTCCCCAGACCTGAATCCGATTGAGCACATCTGGGACATCATATCTCACTCCATCCACCAACTTCATGTTGCACCAGAGACTGTCCAGGAGTTGGCGGATGCTTTAGTCCAGGTCTGGGAGGAGATCCCTCAGGGGACCATTTGCTGCCTCATCAGGAGGATGCTCAGGCATTGTGGGGAGATCATATAGGCACATGGAGGCCACACACACTACTGAGCATCATTTTGAGTTGTCAAGAGGCATTTCCACTGAAGTTGGATCAGCCTGTAATTTGATTTTCCACTTTGACTTTCAGTATCATTCCAAATCCAGACCTCCATGGGAGATTCATTTTGATTTACATTGATAATTGTTATGTTTTATTGTTCTGAACAAATTCCACTATGCAATCAATAAAAATTTGCAACTGTAATATTTCATTCAGAGGTACCTAGGATGCGGTATTTTAGTGTTCCCTTTATTATTTTTGAGCAGTGTATAATTATACCATGTAAAACTGAAAATATCAAAATATTTTCTACTGATGTCTCTTTGTAAAAGCCTTGTGTAATTTTAATAAAAATGAACTATTTAAAAAAAAAAAAAAGGAATTTGACCTACTGGTAATTCTGTTTCCAGAAATCCCTCAGGACAGCACCATGCAGGTAATCCTTCCTTGACCTATAGCGTGACATGATTACAGAGAGTTTGAAAGGCCCCTCCCTCCTCCACCCTCCAGTGTTTTTTCAAAGTACCACAGAAGGATGGATGAAAATAGTCTAAACGTGCCCTTACGTGCCTATGTAAGAAAACCCTTTAACTGCTCCATCTTAATATTGAGCCGATTGGACTTGATGGATGAACAAGTTGAGATAGAGAGGGACGGCACTCATACAATAAAAAGGGATCGAAGGTGCTCAAGTAGGGTATACAGCCCAAAATATCCAAAAATAGGAAAAAACTTGGTACTGATATTGCAATAAAGCGAGAATTTTTTTTATTGTGCATCCATAAAGCGAATAGTTGAACGTTTTCAGTCCACATTCAGACCTTTATCAGAACTGGTTCAGTAGACAGAATAAAAACCTTGTCGTGTGTTGTCGTATCAACATTAATTTCAAGTTGCCAGGATAGGTCCTGTGTATTTCAGCGCAAAGACTTGTGCGACCGAAGTCACGGAGGATATCTTCAGCGACTTAGGTCCCACAAGTCTGGGCGCTGACATAAACAGGACCTATCCCGGGATCCAGGCAACTTGAAATTACTGTTGATAAAACAACACACGAGGTTTTCATTCTGTCTACTGAACCAGTTCTGATGAAGGTCCAGATTTGGACTCGAAAACTGTCAACTATTCACTTTATGGATGCACAACAAAAGAAACTTTTTTTCACGCTTTATTGCTATATGAGTGCCAAGTTTTTTTCTATTTTTTGATGGATGAACAATCTGCCAGAAAATCGATCTTGTGTAAGCCTAAAGACAAACATAAGAGAGGGAAATAAGGGTGCTGTCCTGAAAGACTTCTGGAAACAGAATTATCGGTAGGTATAATTCCCTTTTTCCATTACGTCCCTCCAGACAGCACCATGGAGAATACCAAAGAAAAGTTCCCAGGGTGGATACAGAAGCCCAAGGACCAAAGTTCAAGGCAAGAACCAGGCTAGATATAGAAATGATCTGAAAGATCAAAAGAAATATTGATATCTAAAGAAATCCAAAAAGATAAATCACCGAAGTGAGTGTCTGATATACAGCTCTGGCAAAAATTAAGAGACCACTGCACAGTTTTCTAAAAATCACCATCTCTACATGTCTGACAGCCATTCTATTCCATTTTCAGTTGAATTCCAACCAAAGTACACCTCATTCTACTTAATGTGCTTCTGAGTAGGTGATCACTTGAACCAAATCTTATTTAATGAAGGAAAGTATAAAAAACCCTGCTGTGGTGTTCACAATCCTCTTACAATAGGACAAGGGGATGGCACTATCCCAAAAGTAATAGGAATGAAAAAATAACTTATAACCATGTGAAAGTAGTTGAAAAGAAAAGTCTTGAGTGAAGAAAAGAAAGCCTCAAATCTGGCTTTACTATCAGAGGGCTACAGTGAGCGCCATGTTACCTCCATTCTTAAAATTTGTAAAATGGCAGTCCATTATAACAAGGTCAAGCAGCAGACATTGAGGACAACAAAGATACAGATCGGCAGAGGGCAAAAGCAACTCTCCAGTGACTGGGCTGACTGTTATCTTATTTGAAGGTCACTCAGCAACCACAGGATGACATCAAGTGACCTACAAAAGGAATGGCAAATGGCAGCTGGGGTGAAGTGCATGGAAAGAACAGTTCTTAACAGGCTCCTAGAGGCAGGCCTCAAGTCATGTAAAGCTAGCAAAAAGCCTTTCATCAATGAGAAGCAAAGGAGAGCCAGGCTGAAGTTTTCCAAAGACCACAAGGATTGGACCATAGAGGACTGGAGTAAGATAATCTTCTCTGATGAGTCTAATTTTCTGCTTTGCCCAACACCTGGTCATCTAATGGTTAGACAGAGACCTGGAGAGGTGTACAAGCCACAGTGTCTTGCACCCACTGTGAAAATTGGTGGTGGATCGGTGATGTTCTGGGGATGCTTTAGAAAGGCTGGAATTGGGCAGGTTAATCTTTGTAAGGACGTATGAATCAAGCCGCATACAAGGTTATCCTTGAATAACACTTGCTTCCTTCTGCTCAGGCAATATTCCCCAACTCTGAGGATTTGTTTTTCCAGCAGGACAATGCCCCATGCCACACAGCTAGGTCAATCTGTGTGGATGAAGGAGCACCACATCAAGGCCCTGTCATGGCCAGCCCAATCTCCAAACCTGAACCCCATTGAAAATCTCTGGAATGTAATCAAGAGGAAGATGGATAGTCACAAGCCATCAAATAAATAAGAACTGCTTAAATTTTTGTGCCTGGAGCAGCATAAGGTCACCCAAAGGCAATGTGAAGACTGGTGGAAAGCATGCCAAGACGCATGAAAGCTGTGATTAAAAATCATGGTTATGCAACCAAATATTGATTTCTGAACTCTTCCCGAGTTAAAACATTAGTATTGTTGCTTCCATATGAATAAGAACTTGTTTTCTTTGTAATATTTGAGGTCTGAAAGCATGGTTTCTTTATTATTTTGTCAATTTCCCATTTGCTGCAAATAAATACAAACTTTTTAACTTTAACCCCTTAGTGACAGAGGCGATTTGGTACTTAATGACCGAGCCAATTTTTACAATTCTGACCACTGTCACTTCATGAGGTTATAACTCTGGAACGTTTTAACTGATCACGCTGATTCTGAGAGTGTTTCTTCGTGACATATTGCATTTCATGTTAGTGGTAACATTTCTTCGATATTACTTGCGATTATTTATGAAAAAAAGCATTAATATGGCGAAACTTTTTTAAATTTTGCAATTTTCAAACCTTGAATTTTTATGCCCTTAAATCAGAGAGATATGTCACACAAAATAGTTAATAAATAGCATTTCCCACATGCCTACTTTACATCAGCACAATTTTGGAAACAACATTTTTTTTGTTAGGAAATTATAAGGGTTAAAAGTTGATCAGCGATTTCTCATTTTTACAATAAAATTTACAAAACCATTTTTTTAGGGACCATCTCACATTTAAAGTCACTGAGGGGTGTACATGACAGAAAATACCCAAACTTGACACTATTCTAAAAACCATATCCCTCTAGGTGCTCAAAATAGCATTCAAGAAGTTTATTAACCCTTTACGTGCTTCACAGGAACTGAAACAATATGGAAGGAAAAATGAACATTTAACTGTTTTTTTGCAAACATTTTACTTCAGAACCAATTTTTTTAATTTTCACAAGTGTATAAAGAGAAAATGAACCACAATATTTATTGTTCAATTTCTCCTGAATACACCGATACCCTACATGTGGGGGTAAACCATTGTGAAGGAGCACCATTTCACTTTTTAAATGCAGAATTGGCTGGAACTGAGATCGGACGCCATGTCGCGTTAGGAGAGCCCCTGATGTTCCTAAACAGTGGAAACCCCCCACAAGTGACCCCATTTTGGAAACTAGACCCCTTAAAGAACTTATCTAGATATGTGGTGAGCACTTTGAACCCCGAAATGCTGATCTATCTGCTGTAGCCAGATCATGAGAGCACGTGCAGTACATGTCCCAGCTATTGCTGGTTTTAATCCCCCTGCTGTCACTTCCCAGATGTGTCTTAAAAAGCCATCTGCCTTTTTATCAAGCGCTTCCTTTAGTACGCCCGAGTCCTCGAATGGTAGGGATAATTTTTTTGAAGACCTAGCTAATTTTAGGGATTTTTTTCCCAAGCTTCGGAGTCTTTCTCCTCAAATGGGTACCTCCTCTTTGATGAAGAAGGTAAAGTACCCCACCTCTCTGGCTTTTTCCATTCCTTATCAATTAATGTCTTTATTTTCGCATTGACAGGGAACATGCATTTCCTTTTTTCCTCCAAACCTCAGAACATAACATCCTCTAATGACCTAGGTGTTTTTTCCTCCTTAAGGCCCATTGTAGACCTGACTGCTTTGACAAGTCTCTCTCCATCCTCAGTTGGGAAACATGGTCGGCCCGCTATATCACTGTCTGAGGAGGATTCTGAGGACTGGGGAGAGGAGGAGGAGGCAGAGGGAGACAGGATCTTTCCCAATCTTCCTGCCCTAGAGAGGCCTCTGAATCAGTAGGCACCTTGTGGCTTCTTTTTCCAGCTTTTTTAAGGGCTGCCTTTAAGGAGCCTTTTACTTCCACCTGTATTATAGCCCTAAGGCTAGTGGTGAAATCAGGGGTCTATTCCCATATGGTTTTATTGATACAGTCAGCAGAGATCTTTCTGCCACTGAACTGCCAGTGGGTTTTTGCAAAGGGCACATTCTCTGTTCTTTGCTAGACTTCATCGACCCCTAGTAATCAGGCAGAAAAATGGACCATGTTACCATAAAAGTGACCATTTACATAGATCACTCACCACTGCTGTCAGTCTAGGGTACCAGTTTCGGAAGCTGATTAGATACAATTTCCCTTCTGGACGTCGAGGAGTCTTGCCGGCCAGGATGACTGCCGCTCCGACCACTCAAGCTGCTACTCCTCCTGGTATGCTGGTGGCTCGGCAAGGCATCTGATGAGAGCTCCTGCTGCTGATGCTCTTGCTGCCCCACTTCCATGATGCGTGCATCTTCTGTGGTCATCCCTTTATGAGGGATCCACTGCGCTCCCCACCTCCTCCGATGCCCATCGATTGTCCCTCCTCCACCACACCGCCAGGAAAGATTTAGCCAGATGGTGTGTTTTCTCCATGGGCGCCACCATCTTGGATCCGATGCCCGCCCGATGTCACGTAGACACACCCATTCCCAGCGTGCCTTGCGCGTGACGTTAGACGTGTGTGACCTGGAAGCGGCCGCCCCTCCTGGAGCTCGTGGACACCAGCAGAGGGGGAGAGTGGCGCGGCAGCCACGGAAGAGCCCTGGACTCCTGACCATCCTGCTCCCACTTCCGCTCAGACACTGAGGCCACGATACCGGTGGACAGCGCCTCCATCACCTGAAGACCAGCTCACAGGCCCTGCCTGTTCTTCCATGCTGGGAAGGGAGTGGGTAAGTAGACTTGTGACCGCCGTCTTCAGCACGAGGTTCATGTCAGGACAGGAAACCCAACTGAAGCGAGGGAGAGGTACCGCCCTTTTATTTTCAGTAGGGTTCCTGTCCTGACAGGGTGGATCCCTTCTCAGGTGTGCTGTCTTGGGGAAGTGAAAATATGATGTGAAGCATTAGTGAGCTGTACCCTGAGACAAGCCAGACATTGAAAGTTCAGAGTAAGGCTATCTAACAACATATTTTACAAACTTTATACTTATGTGTCCTATTGATTTATGCAAAGATTGTTTTATTTATATCCTAAACTATACAGTGAATGATTACCTATTCTTGCTAGAATTTCAATAAATCTCATTTTTTTACAGGACAAAATTATTTTTAGAACGAATTTACATCATTACAAAATGTCTAAGAAGCATCTTATGAAGTCAGCTGTATTTGAGCATTTCACAGTGACTCAAGTTAAAAAAAATAATTTTGTGTGTCACTGTATAAGTGACCCAGATGAAAACATACTGTGATGCCAAAATCACTGCATACTCAGGCAGTGATAAAAATATTCCTTTAAAAGCATCCAATCTAAAAAGACAATTACAATGCTGCGACCCAGAAGTTTACAAAGCTGTGATTGAAAAAGATCACAGCAGCACCAAGAAACCAGAGACCAGCACTTCCTGCCAGGCAAAGGAGGTGGAAAGAGCGTCTCAAACATCAGTTCTAAGATATTTTGTAAGTGACAATGTTACTGTAACAATGACAGCAGATGTGTTTAAAAGACAGCGCATCAAGCTTTTTGTGAAGGACAGTGTACCATTATGATTATTTGCACGAACAGCTTTTACAGCTTTTAATGGAGAAATGGCCCGTGTAAGAGAATGGTCATCCATAATATACTGAGCATCCATGTTGGCTCTAGCAGCCATCTTGGACAAACTCTAGTCAACTAACTTTGCTAAAATAGCTGAGGCTCTTCCCAGAATAAAGGTATAAAATGACTTCAGTGCCATTAGTAAGTATGGAGTCCAGGGAGACTAAGTGGAACAGCTGCGGGGCACTGTGATAGAAAATAAGTGGTTTTATATTGAGTTAAGATAGAAACCAGAATCAAGAGCTGTCAGTGTATGAAGAGTTATAGCTACACGCTAAAAGCATGATGGGAATAATAAGGTTAGCTAAGAGTGACATGGAAATTTAGGATTTTTAATGTTGTTTAGGGAAACGTTAATTAATGTCATATTGTGTCATTGTATTCTTTGTTCTAAACCATGTTTCTCTCTGCAATACAAGGTTATCATGTATACGCCCTTTGCTACAAGGTGCAGCTTCCTTTGTCTAAACCATGTATAAAAAGCCCCTGCTACTGTTGTTCAGGGCCATTACATTGCCAACCTGCTGCCGTGCCACAACATGGCCATTCCATTGCCATTCTGCCACACCCTGGCCAGGCTAGGGCCAGATGTCCCAGCGTTACTTTGTCTAACTGGACTTCTGTTCGTGCCTGCATGCTTCATCTTTCTAACTTCTATGAACTGTTCTGCTGTGAATCTCTGAATAAACTTCAGTCTCTGCTTGAAAAGAGGATTGTCTACATATTTTTCCCGGCTCTTTCAGCTCAGTAAGGACTTTGTTACAGCCCGCAAACTTGGTGTTTCTCTGTTCCTCTTCCAGAGAAGCATTGCAGGGCGAATAAGTCTCCTTACCTTGACAAGACAGAGCTGATATGTCACTCTGCACAAGGAGGAACTTTACCCCTTAGACCTCACTCCAGAGCCTCTCACCTAGCCAAATCAGTTCTCATGCTTCACACTGACGAGGGCCAACAGCCCAAAACACCTTGTCTGTGAATTGAGATACAGATTTGGCTTATATCCTAAGTCATATTGCAAGACTCGTTAAAGGTTTGATTGTGACTTTAGGATCGCTATTTACAACAGGTGGCGCTACAGAGTTCAAGTCCTCTTTTTCGCTATAGAGGCAATTTTCAAATCTCTGGAAAGAGAAAGTATTAGAAAATTAGTGATTGAAGAAGCCCTTAAAGGGCCACTGTCACCCCTCTCCAGCCGTTATAAACTAAAAGAGCCACCTTGTGCAGCAGTAATGCTGCATTCTAACAAGGTGGCTCTTTTAGTTTTAGGTTCAAGTATACCCCAAATAAAGCGTTTTTATACTTAGCCACAATTACTGTCTCTAGCCAGGGAGGCGGGTCCTCACTCCCCAGCTTGACCAGCTCCTCTGCCGTCACTCCTGCGCTTTCGGCGCCGCCCCCTCAGTGCTGTTATCGTTTAAAAACCGGCGCCTGCGCTGTGTACTGGTGTCCTGCGCAGACGCAGTAAGCTCTGGCAGTCTGACGTCCCAGCCAGGCTTGCACACTGTGCCTGCGCGGGCATTGCGGCCAGCCACCTTTGGAATCCCCGCCCCGCACTGTGTTATGCATTATGCACATGGTTCTAAATGGCGCATGATGTCCGGCATCCCCAGATAAAGTGGAGCCAGCGAGTGCGTCATGACTGGAGGTAGGACGCCGGCGAGGACTCCCCGACCGCACACAGAACCGGTGCGAGCAGGGAGCCGCCCCCGACATCCGCCCACAGCCAGTGAGAGACGCCGTCGCCGGCAACACCCACCGGGGCACCCGGGCGCATGCGCACAAACCATGAAAGATGTCGGCCCATCTCACTTATGTGTAGGGATCTGTTTCCACCCAGCTAATGACATAGGCCATGATAAGCGTGAAGACCATACCGTAATATAAATAAAACATAAAATCAGGCCCTCAGTTTTACGACAAAGTAAAGAAAACTCTATCTCATGAGGTGGCGAATATATTAAGTATAAATACCAATCACTGGGCTAGATATCAACTTGTATATACATGCACACATACTTAGGAACACACACTCCTTAAATCATTAAGGAAAAAACCATTGGAATATGTGATAAAGTGCACAAAAAGAACCATAAACAAATAAGGTGTGAAACACAACTAATATTCCAGTGAAGAATAGTGAAGTGACAAAGAATTTTTAATATTAAATAAAAAATATTGGATAATAATAATAATAATAATACTAGAATAAATAGTAAAAAAGTGATGTATACGCAAGTGAGTGCGTAACTAAAGTGAGAAGACCAAACACCACTCATATACCAGTGACAAATGGTGAAGTGAAAAAAGATTTTATTAATATTAGACAGAAAAATATTGAAGAATAGTAATTATAATAATACTAGAATAAATAGTAAAAAAGTGATATATACGCAAGTGAGTGCATAACTAACCAAGGCATATATTACTGATAAATCTGGTAGAAATATACATCCATCTCACACAAGATGATATAGGATACATATAATATATCAAAGTATCTTTATATAATATTATAAACTAAATTGCAAAACAAGGCATATAGGCCATATATATATAGAATAAATATTAAACTAATAATACATATCTATAGTGTAAATACATTAATCATTGCACAGTGTAAAGATCCTACAAAGAGCCACAGTGTAAAAAATAGTAAAATACATGATACCAAGACATAAGAAATATATAAAAGTCTATCAACCAGGACAAGGAAGAAAAAATGTCCGATGTATCAACGTATAGCAATATTCGAATTTTCCTTGTTGTCGTAGATATAATCACGTAGAGGGCAAACGGTTATGTATCAATCTCTCCTATAGGAGTCTGCATCATTGGATCACAAGGAAATATGTGAGGATTCACCACGAACATACTAAAGGGCATATTAAAATAGCACAAGTTAGTACAAAATAAAAACAAGGTTAAAATCAACAACTCAAAATCACATAAAAAAACAGATGCCAAAGAAAACTTTAAAAACAACTAGGTGCACGGGGTCAAAATCTAGAGAAAGGGAGCAAAACTAAGGGATTCATTTAGGAAATTAGGGTGGAGAGTGCGTAGAGTCCAAATCCATTTGGCCTCTTTTTGGGCTAACAGGCGACCGAGGCTACCTCCTCGAAGGTTGGATTTAATGTGATCAATACCTTTAACTCGAAGGCCAGATGGATCACAAGCGTGATATTGCTTGAAATGCCTTGGAATTGTTTTCAATTGTTCCAAGTCATCAATTTTAGCAGCTGCCGCAATATCTCGTACGTGTTCTCGAACTCTGACCTTCAGAGCTCGTGTGGTAAGGCCTATATAAATAAGAGAACACGGACAGGTTGCATGGTAAATCACCGTTTGTGTCAAACAGTTGATTGAATGTGTAATGGCAAAGGTCCGTCCATCAGATGAGAGAAACTCTTTTGTCCTTTCGATATTCGGACATGCGATACATTTGCCACAGGATACACATCCCCATGTATTAGTTGTTTTTTTACCTATACTGGCAAATGGCCGAGGTTGATTTGTAGGAGTGTAGTAACTTCTTACCAGATGATCCCGTAAATTGTTACAGCGCCGAGCTGTGACAGCTGGTCTTTCAGGCAAGTATTGTCGCATGATTTTATCTGACAGTAATACTGGCCAGTGGTTTTGTATGCTTTCATACATCCTCTGCCACTGAGAATGGTAACTTGTTACCATCCTTGGGGACTCCATTTTGGTTTTAGTTGTTTTTACGTACATCAACTCTTGACGATTGGCATTTTTGGCTCGATTGTATGCATGTTTAACAGAACGCTTGCTGTAACCACGTTCATAAAATCTTTCTTTCATTTCTTTAGCACGATCTTCAAAATCACAATCCGTCGAACATAAGCGCCTAAGTCTAAGAAATTGGCCAACCGGGACGGATCTCCCCACATGAGCCGGATGGGAGGACGTGGCATGCAGGATAGAGTTGACCGCAGTTTCCTTACGGAACAGGTCTGTCTACAATTGGCCAGTGATATCCTTTTTAATTAATACATCCAAGAATTCAATTTGACAGGCATGGTATTTGTAAGTCAATTTGATATTGAAAGAAGTTTTGTTCAGATTAACAAAAAACTCCTCTAACTCAGCTGGTGTACCCCGCCAGATCAGAAAAATGTCGTCGATGTACCGAGCCCAAAGAATGACCCGGTCCATCGACGTACACTGATCTGACGAGAATAGGTCCCTCTCCCACAGCCCCAGGAAGAGATTAGCATAGGAGGGCGCACAGGCCGCCCCCATGGCTGTCCCCTGGAGCTGTAGATAGAGGGACCCGTTAAAAATAAAAAAATTGTGAGTGAGCAAAAAATCCAAAAGTTGTAAAAGAAAACCTGTCTCATCTTGGGAAAATTTGGTCATAGATAAAAAATAACTGACTGCCCTAATTCCATCCGGATGACGGATACTTGTGTAGAGGGACTCCACATCACACGTAACGAGGAGCATGTCCTCGTCCATGTGTATGGAGTCCACCCTACACAAGAAATCCGATGTGTCTCGTAGATAAGAAGGAATGGTTTCAACAAGTGGTTTCAAAAAGGAGTCAATGTACTTGCCAATATTTTCACTTAATCCCCCTATCCCAGAGATTATAGGCCTACCTGGGGGATTTTTGATGTCCTTGTGGACTTTAGGCAGAAGCTATAAAGTTGGAACAGATGGATCTTTAGTCCAAAGAAGATTACGTGTCTCCTGCGTAATAATCTCCTTGTCCAATGCTGTCTGAAGAATTTTACCCAGAAGATCCCTGTATGAAGACATTGGATTGTAAGTGAGTTTCTTATAACATAAAGGGTCTCTGAGTTGCCGGTACGCCTCACTCTCGTACATTTTGCAGGGCCACACCACCACGTTTCCCCCTTTGTCAGCGGGTTTAAAAACTACATCGTCAAGTTTTTTAAGGCGTTTTAGGCCAATACGTTCAGAGATGGTCAAATTGTCATCATGAATATTTTTTGGTATTTTTTCAAAATCATTGGTGACAAGTTGAACGAAAATTTCAATATTGGGGCACACTGACAAAGAGGGAAACTTTTGAGATTTTCGTTTCAAAGATGATGGTACTATACCTAAAGGTGGTAAATAGTGTTCCCTGCTAAGTTCTTCCAGAATCTGGGGCGCCTCTTGCTCGTCCGGAAATGGGAACATCCGTTTTGTGTCTTCATTGTGGAACCATTTCTTAAAAATAAGGGATCTTGAGAAAATATGGAGATCCTTAACGGCTGTAAACGGATCAAACCTGCTAGTTGGTGAGAATGTCAATCCTTTAGATAGCAGTTGTAATTCAAAATCAGAAAAGGAATGTTCAGATAGGTTAATTACCTTTGGTCCGTTACTGGATTCCTGATTGGACTCGTGTGTTCCTCGTTTGTTCGCTGAAAACTTATGATCTCCTTTCCGTTTGTTGCCGCCAAACCTTGTCTTCATTGGTTTGAAAGAATACTGTGAGTTATCAGATGATTCCCCAACTGAAGATGCCGATGACATAGATGCCGATCTTCTATTACGCACTCTAGTATTACGGTGTCGCCATCTGTATACCTTATTCTGTTGGTAGTCCATTGTATCACGAGCCAGTTTTTTCGCCTGCAATGTTTTAATCTGCGTCTCCCACTCTTCAGATTTTTTTGTCAAAGATGTATTAAAGGCAGAAATAATCTCAGGAGTGGCATCACGTTTGAATGCAATAAAGAGTTGATCAATTTCAGATGCAATTTCAGTTATAGTGTTCTTATTTAATTCAATTAGTAACTCCATAAGTTGATTAGACCCCTTACTGCAGACATCTTCCCATTTGGATATAAACCCTTCGTTGTCAATTGGGAATGACGGAAAAATCTATCTGAATTCGGAGACCACGTGGAATATACTTCTTTTTTATATAGTTTTCCAAGAACGCTCTGTTCCACCAAATTTTGGTCCTTTTATGCATTAATCGCTGTATTTTTAATTGTAGCGTGCTCAAATCATTAGAGATCCCTGACCCCGTGCAACCAGACTCACCGAACACCTGGGCTACTTGTGATAGCCAGACACTATCTCTGGCCTTGAAATCCATGGTTGCAAAGAATATCGAACTCTGTGAAAATACACAGTAAATAGTACAATAGCATATAGTTATTCTTGCTAATGACACATTAGAAATTCATAGTAATAGTGGTTATAGAGTCCCAAATCAAAGGACTGTGTCCAATACAAAAAGGATAGAAACTAGTTCTACGCAAAATATAGATTAGAACTTATAAAGAAAAAACACGTATTTATGAACAGATAACAAAACTTTATTAGATTGTATAAAAACAAACAATTAAAAATAGCCAACAGTGCTACAAGTGAGCCAGAAAATATATGTAGGCATCACCAAAAGATAGGTAGATAAATAACTAAAGTAACATCCTGCATATAGATTCCTTAATATATAAATCCTAAACACCAGGGTAAGGGTACTGTCACACAGTGGCAGTTTGGTCGCTACAACGGCACGATCCGTGACGTTCCAGCGATATAGTTACGATCTCACTCTGTCTGACACGCTACTGCGATCAGGGACCCCGCTGAGAATCGTACGTCGTAGCAGATCATTTGAAACTTTATTTCGTCGTCAAGTGTCCCGCTGTGGCGGCATGATCGCAGCGTGTAACAAAGGTGTGCACGATATTCCCAATGTCCCGTATGACTTCTACATCGCAACTACGTCATTAAATTATCGCTCCAGCGCCGTGCATTGCAAAGTGTGACCGCAGTCTACGACGCTGGAGCGATAATCAAGCGACGCTGCAACGTCACGGATCGTGCCGTCGTAGCTACCAAAGTGCCACTGTGAGACAGTACCCTTAGGCACTATACACAGAGCAAATTATACACATAGAAACCCTGATCCTTAAATCCCTCAATCACCATTATATAGAAATGTCTCTATGGGTGGGTGGACACAGGGTTTGGAGTAAAGATAGCAAGCTATATGCATGTGCTGGTGCCGTCCATAGGGCCAAGCAAGGCTCTTAATACTATAACCCCTGAAGTATAAGTTATATAAATATGCAGAAACGCCATAACATAGAACAAATAACACTTAGCAATATACAGATGGTGATGCCGCAACCCCAATGCGCATTTCGGCAATGTGCCTTCGTCAGGGGGAGTGGCATCACACCGGAAACATGCCCTTTTTGTACGAACGATAACCAATGAGCGAGTGCGGTGTCATAAATCACATGACCGGAAGATAGATCCAGAAGGATCATGGTACTTGTAGTCAGAAGCCGGAAAACATGGTTCTAAATGGCGCATGACGTCCGGCATCCCCAGATAAAGTGGAGCCAGCGAGTGCGTCATGACTGGAGGTAGGACGCCTGCGAGGACTCCCCGACCGCACACAGAACTGGTGCGAGCAGAGAGCCGCCCCTGACCTCCGCCCACAGCCAGTGAGAGACGCCGTCGCCGGCAACACCCACCGGGGCACCCGGGCGCATGCACACAAACCATGAAAGATGTCGGCCCATCTCACTTACCATATTTTTCGGCATATAAGACGCACCGGACCATAAGACGCACCCCAAATTTGGGGTGAAAATTGCAGAAAAAAAGATTTTTTTATAAGATGGGGGTCCGTCTTATTGTCCGAATTTACAGTATCTTACCTGAGGGCTGGCGGTGGCAGAGCAGGGTCACAGGAGGCATGGTGTCGGCAGAGGTGGGGTGAGGCGGTACAGCGTGCACCTGAGCAGGGTCCCTTCCTGCTTAGGTGGGCGACGCCACAGCCTGGTGTCCATGGGAGGGTGGCAGCAGTGGTTACCGACAGAGGTGCTGGGATGAGGAGGCACAGTGAGAGGTATGGCGTGAGAGGGGTCCCTTTCCCCGGTGAGGTGATGCAGCAGCCCGGTAATGCAGCAGAGCCGGGTGAATCCTGTTGTTACCGTGGCGGCAGAGGTGCGGTGGCAGAGGTGCGGCGGCAGAGGTGTGGCGGCAGAGGTGTGGAGATGAGGAGGCGCAGTGAGTGGGGTCCCTTTCCCCGGTGAGGTGATGCAGCAGCCCGGTAATGCAGCAGAGCCGGGTGAATCTTGTTGTTATCGGTGCACGCGGCCATCTTCCTGAGGCCGCGCGTGCGCAGATGGAGGTCTCTGCTGCCCGGGGCTTCAGGAAAATAGCCGCGATGGGGATCGCGGTGGCCATTTTCCTGAAGCCGAGATGCGAACTCGGCTTCAGGATAATGGTCGCTGCGATCCCCATCTGCGCACGCGCGGCATCCGGCGGCCATTTTCCTGAAGCCCCGGGCAGCAGAGACCTCCATCTGCGCACGCGCGGCCTCAGGAAGATGGCCGCGCGCACCGATAACAGGATTCACCCGGCTCTGCTGCATTACCGGGCTGCTGCATCACCTCACCGGGGAAAGGGACCCCGCTCACTGCGCCTCCTCATCTCCACACCTCTGCCGCCGCACCTCTGCCACCGCACCTCTGCCACCGCACCTCTGCCGCCACAGTAAGCCTGCATTGCGAATATAAGACGCACCCCCCATTTTCACCCCTTTTTTGGGGGGGAAAAAGTGCGTCTTATATGCCAAAAAATACGGTATGTGTAGGGATCTGTTTCCACCCAGCTAATGACATAGGCCATGATAAGCGTGAAGACCATACCGTAATATAAATAAAACATAAAATCAGGCCCTCAGTTTTACGACAAAGTAAAGAAAACTCTATCTCATGAGGTGGCGAATATATTAAGTATAAATACCAATCACTGGGCTAGATATCAACTTGTATATACATGCACACATACTTAGGAACACACACTCCTTAAATCATTAAGGAAAAAACCATTGGAATATGTGATAAAGTGCACAATAAGAACCATAAACAAATAAGGTGTGAAACACAACTAATATTCCAGTGAAGAATAGTTAAGTGATAAAGAATTTTTATTATTAAACAAAAAATATTGGATAATAATAATAATAATAATACTAGAATAAATAGTAAAAAAGTGATGTATATGCAAGTGAGTGCGTAACTAAAGTGAGAAAACCAAATAGGGTGTGAAACACCACTCATATACCAGTGACGAATGGTGAAGCGAAAAAAGATTTTATTAACATTAGACAGAAAAATATTGAAGAATAGTAATTATAATAATACTAGAATAAATAGTAAAAAAGTGATATATACGCAAGTGAGTGCATAACTAACCAAGGCATATATTACTGATAAATCTGGTAGAAATATACATCCATCTCACACAAGATGATATAGGATACATATACTGAAAGACCAGCTGTCACAGCTCGGCGCTGTAACAATTTACGGGATCATCAACAAATCAACCTCGGCCATTTGCCAGTATAGGTAAAAAAACAACTAATACATGGGGATGTGTATCCTGTGGCAAATGTATCGCATGTCCGAATATCGAAAGGACAAAAGAGTTTCTCTCATCTGATGGACGGACCTTTGCCATTACACATTCAATCAACTGTTTGACACAAACGGTGATTTACCATGCAACCTGTCCGTGTTCTCTTATTTATATAGGCCTTACCACACGAGCTCTGAAGGTCAGAGTTCGAGAACACGTACGAGATATTGCGGCAGCTGCTAAAATTGATGACTTGGAACAATTGAAAACAATTCCAAGGCATTTCAAGCAATATCACGCTTGTGATCCATCTGGCCTTCGAGTTAAAGGTATTGATCACATTAAATCCAACCTTCGAGAGGTAACCTCGGTCGCCTGTTAGCCCAAAAAGAGGCCAAATGGATTTGGACTCTACGCACTCTCCACCCTAATGGCCTAAATGAATCCCTTAGTTTTGCTCCCTTTCTCTAGATTTTGACCCCGTGCACCTAGTTGTTTTTAAAGTTTTCTTTGGCATCTGTTTTTTTATGTGATTTTGAGTTGTTGATTTTAACCTTGTTTTTATTTTGTACTAACTTGTGCTATTTTAATATGCCCTTTAGTATGTTCGTGGTGAATCCTCACATATTTCCTTGTGATCCAATGATGCGGACTCCTATAGGAGAGATTGATACATAACCGTTTGCCCTCTACGTGATTATATCTACGACAACAAGGAAAATTCGAATATTGCTATACGTTGATACATCGGACATTTTTTCTTCCTTGTCCTGGTTGATAGACTTTTATATATTTCTTATGTCTTGGTATCATGTATTTTACTATTTTTTACACTGTGGCTCTTTTTAGGATCTTTACACTGTGCAATGATTCATGTACTTACACTATAGATATGTATTATTAGTTTAATATTTATTCTATATATATATATGGCCTATATGCCTTGTTTTGCAATTTAGTTTATAATATTATATAAAGATACTTTGATATACTATATCATCTTGTGTGAGATGGATGTATATTTCTACCAGATTTATCAGTAATATATGCCTTGGTTAGTTATGCACTCACTTGCGTATATATCACTTTTTTACTATTTATTCTAGTACTATTATAATGACTATTCTTCAATATTTTTCTGTCTAATATTAATAAAATCTTTTTTCACTTCACCATTCGTCACTGGTATATGAGTGGTGTTTCACACCCTATTTGGTTTTCTCACTTTAGTTACGCACTCACTTGCGTATACATCACTTTTTTACTATTTATTCTAGTATTATTATTATCCAATATTTTTTGTTTAATATTAAAAATTCTTTATCACTTCACTATTCTTCACTGGAATATTAGTTGTGTTTCACACCTTATTTGTTTATGGTTCTTTTTGTGCACTTTATCACATATTCCAATGGTTTTTTCCTTAATGATTTAAGAAGTGTGTGTTCCCAAGTATGTGTGCATGTATATACAAGTTGATATCTAGCCCAGTGATTGGTATTTATACTTAATATATTCGCCACCTCATGAGAGTTTTCTTTACTTTGTCGTAAAACTGAGGGCCTGATTTTGTTTTATTTATATTACGGTATGGTCTTCACTTATCATGGCCTATGTCATTAGCTGGGTTGAAACAGATCCCAACACATAAGTGAGATGGGCAGACATCTTTCATGGTTTGTGCGCATGCGCCCGGGTGCCCCGGTGGGTGTTACCGGCGACGGCGTCTCTCACTGGCTGTGGGCGGAGGTCAGGGGCGGCTCCCTGCTCGCACTGGTTGTGTGTGCGGTCGGGGAGTCCTCGCCGGCGTCCTACCTCCAGTCATGACGCACTCGCTGGCTCCACTTTATCTGGGGATGCCGGACGTCATGCGCCATTTAGAACCATGTTTTCCGGCTTCTGACTACAAGTACCATGTTCCTTCTGGATCTATCTTCCGGTCATGTGATTTATGACACCGCACTTGCTCATTGGTTATCGTTCGTACAAAAAGGGCATGTTTCCGGTGTGATGCCACTCCCCCTGACGAAGGCACATTGCCGAAATGCGCATTGGGGTTGCGGCATCACCATCTGTATATTGCTAAGTGTTATTTGTTCTATGTTATGGCGTTTCTGCATATTTATATAACTTATACTTCAGGGGTTATAGTATTAAGAGCCTTGCTTGGCCCTATGGACGGCACCAGCACATGCATATAGCTTGCTATCCTTACTCCAAACCCTGTGTCCACCCACCGATAGAGACATTTCTATATAATGGTGATTGAGGGATTTAAGGAGCAGGGTTTCTATGTGTATAATTTGCTCTGTGTATAGTGCCTTACCCTGGTGTTTAGGATTTATATATTAAGGAATCTATATGCATGATGTTACTTTAGTTATTTATCTACCTATCTTTTGGTGATGCCTACATATATTTTCTGGCTCACTTGTAGCACTGTTGGCTATTTTTAATTGTTTATTTTTATACAATCTAATAAAGTTTTGTTATCTGTTCATAAATACGTGTTTTTTCTTTATAAGTTCTAAGGTGGCTCTTTTAGTTTATAACGGCTGGAGAGGGTGACAGTGGCCCTTTAACCAAAAGGAAAATCTTAAAAAGACTCAAGAAATGCTTTGTGTTTCCTAAAATGGATGCCTGCACATGTAACAAAGTGAACTATTTTGCTATGCACATTCGATATTTGTGGCAATAAAAAAAATTGTTACTGAGACGCTGGCAGTAAAAGATACTATAGCTCATAACAGCAACCAGGTTCTCCAGACCTTAGTGGAAAAAGTTGTGCAAGAATATGAACTCACAAAAGAACAGGTTCTTGCTATTGTAACTGATAATGCTTCAAACATGATAAGTACCATTAAACTGATGAATGAGAATAATGAAGGTGAATAGCAGCTAGAACATTTCATTCAGTATATTGGAGATGGAAGGCCACAGTACTGTTCCCATAACGGAGGAACAAACAGATATTACTACAGAAGAACAGCAAAATGATTATTTACAATTAGATGATCTTGTTGAAGCTGCTTCACACCTCTTTCCTATTCATCACATGCGCTGTGTTGTGCACACGCTGCAGCTGGCAAAAAGAGATAGCTGCAAGAGGCACATGCTTTAACTCTGATTAGCAAAGTAAGGAAATTGGCTATTGCTACCAGAACCCCTAAAATTGATTCCACGGTGGCGCAGTGGTTAGCACAGCAGCCTTGCAGCGCTGGAGTCCTGGGTTCTAATCCCACCTTGGACAACATCTACAAAGAGCTTGTATGTTCTCTCCATGTTTGCGTGGGTTTCCTTCGGGCACTCCGGTTTCCTCCCACATTCCGAAGACAAACTGATAGGGAATTTAGATTGTGAGCCCCATCGGGGACAGCGATGATAATGTGTGCAAACTGTAAAGCGCTGCGTAATATGTTAGCGCTATATAAAAATAAAGATTATTATTCCATCTTGAAGAGACGTGCTGGACAAGGGGCAATTGTGATTCAAGCCACTCGGCTGGGCAGCACCTATTTAATGACTGAGCGATTGCTTGAGCTGAAACCCTTCCTTGTAGATATGACCAAACCTCAGGTAACACTACAGAAGGTCAATGGCCACAGGTGGCTGAATTGAAGGAATTGCTTCAGCACCCATTTAGTGTGACTAAAAAGTTACAAGCTGAGGATTTAACTCCTGGCATTTTATAAGGGAGTGGAAGAACTTGTTTTGCCTGTCCCAAAGAGGTTTAATCGCAGATGGCATTGCCGTTTCAATAAAACGGAGAGACACTATTAGAAAATAAAATTCATCTGGCATCTGTTTATGTGGACCAGAGTCATCGCATATTGCAGGATGATCAACAGCTTATGAAAGGAAAAGAAGCTCTTATTGAGGTAGAAGTTAGGATGAGTGGGCTACAGGACGACGAAGAGCAAGAGGACTCGGATCCTGCCAGTGCTGCTGTTCCTTCATCCTCATCAGATGAGGAGTTTGATTTCGACAAGTATGTGGATGACATGGAGCAGGGAAATAGGTTCCACTCCCATAGAAAACAGATTGACCATATTTCAGCCAGCTTTTTCATTTGCTCTCAAAAAAGTAAAAGAGTTCAATCATTCATCAAAACTGACGGTGCACGAGGCAATTCCTTTATACCCTGAAATTGTTAGAGATGTTGCCCATGTGAATACTGCTTTGCCACCAACCCAAGTTAGTTTAGAGAGGTTGTTCTCTAGCCTTAAATTAATTAAGTCAGATTTGAAGTCATCTATGAAGGAGGATCTGATGGAGGCGATGCCATTTCAAAGAACAAATTCAGACTGCACAAATGTTAGTCAGTATGTTTTTGTTGAAAACTGTTTTTTCCCCACTTACTTCATAGTGTATAATATATTGAAAATATGTAAAAGTTTTTGTGTTCTAAAGTTGTATTCCTATAAATATATTTTCTATCTAAATGGCTTGATTATTGTATCATAATGATTAAAAACATGATGTAACCATTTTACTACAGTAAATTTATCACTTAAACATGAGCCATGTATGAGCGAGTCAAAGTCGTGGAGTCTGAGTCATGGAACCTGAGGAGTCAGAATTGGAGGTTTGGCTTACTGAATCCACAGCCCTGGTTGTACGGACTATCTTCACTCTAGGAGCAACCTCTCATACCACCATCCCATCTAAGGACAGGAAAAAATCCTGGAGGGTGGAGGGAGGGAGCAACCTGTCATACAATCATCCCCTGTAAGGACCGGAAAAAAAAACCTGGAGGGTGGAGAAGGGAGGGGCCTTTTAAACTCTCTGCAATCCTGTCCCACTACAGGTCAAGGAAGGACTACCTCTATGGTGCTGTCTGAAGGGACGTAATGGAAAAGTGTGTCTTATAGTCTAAGAAATCTGATTTAAAGTTCTAAAGTAATTTCACTTTCTCATTCAATAATACGTCTGGCTGTTATATGTCTTTGTGCAATTTGTCAATAACGTATATTGCTACTCTGAGCTATTTTTGATGGTCAACAACATATTTTCCAGTAATTCACACTCTAGGTATGATAATGTCTTCTTCGCTGTGTGGGATTTTGACTTCTAATTCCTCATGTTTGGTCCTGTAAAAATAAAAACAAAACACAGTTCCTTTCTTTAGGGGATTTATTTATATCCCACTTCTGGTTTGGAACTTGCAGCTCTCTGGCGTCCCCTTTACCCTCAGGTCAGACAGGGAACTGCACCTAGGATAATTAGTCACCAGTGAGGCTGCCTTGCCATGTACTGGCTCTTGGGCACGCTGCAGCGAGGGCGATATAACTACTCCCACTCAAGCAGGAAAAATTATTATCAACGACATCCGTCGCTGCCAGCTTCCCCAAAAGCTCAGGACACTTCCACCAGCTCCTATTACTACGATTAATACCGGTTCAGGAGCCAACCTAATCAGTAGCACTGGCTTAGGTTGGAGGACTTAGAGTACGTTTTAGAGCAAGGAAAACAACACTAGTAAATATAACTTTTACTCCAAAAATAATTAGGCAGTGTTTACAAAAGTATATACAAGATATTATAAAATAAGACAATTATCGTATGTACAGAAAATTACACAATAGGGATTAAAGATTAAAATAAATTTACATTTGTCTTATATCATGGCTGGCCATGTGGTGTGGGGGAGGGGAGATACATCACAAAGCATCACAGAGCATCTCTTAGCTAGCTCCCTGGGCGAAGACTGAAGCAAAATGAGGTCGCACTGTCTTATACCCCTGGTCATGAAATCACTGAGTGGTTTAAGGAATGCACGTCTACTTTCCAAAGAGACTCAGAACATTATTAAAATACATCCCTCGTAGCTTAAGCTGAAAACCTTGTAGAGTGATGACGAAAGTATTACATGTCTTCTCACAAGGTTAGCTTCCATTTAGGTCTAAACTTGAAGTAGGTGTATGATCCGATTAAGTAGAAGTCTTTATCTCAGATTCTGTTGGCATGGGAAATTAGAAAACGCACTGGTGTGTAGGTCAATTGGTGAACATTCAGAATATGTAACGGTTATATCTCTATCACTAATTGGGGTCAAGTTATTCCCTACTATTAAATTTTTACATGAACAAAAGAGCTCGTTTCTACAACTGCCATCAACCAGCTGTATCCGGAGGGAGGGGGATGAGTGGTTTAAATTACACAGTGGTTGAATTACACAGAGCTGGCACGCAGAGGAAAAGTGTACTCACCCACAGGCAGCTGGGGGGAAGAGAGGGGGGGGTCAGAAAGCCCACAGCGTGTCTGTAAAGCCATGGAACCTTCTAGAAGTAACTCAAAATATGCCATATTTATAGTATCGTGACAAAACCTCCCATGCTGGCGCAGATCCAGCGGTGTCAGCACTTGCATTTTAGGGGCTCAGGTTATTATGTCACGTGAGCCCTGCTTTCAATTAGCACTGGCTTCACTGTTCTCACCTTCAGGCAAAATCAAACAAGTGTAAGTCAAAGAGAAGTTGTAGCCCTGGCTTCCTTTTGATGTTCAATACGTCTGAGGGCAGGGACAGTGAAGCTGGGACTGATTGGGCACAGGCCTGATTTGATGTAACAACCTCATATGAGCCCCAGGAACGCGATTGCCGATATCGCTGGAACAGCACTGGCACGGAAGATTTTTTTATTTTAATAAGGCCAAACATGAAAACAACCCATTTAAGAAAATACAATTTCAGTGTAAGGATAGGTTCACATTGCGTTAATGTGTGCACGCTAACGGCCAGCGTTGCACGGCGAAAATGTAGCAATTAACGCCGTGCAACGGGTCCGTTAGCGCACCCATTGATAGCAATGTAAATTTTGCCTGTAGCGTATCGCTAGCGCGTGCCTTTTTCGGCTCGCGCTAGCGATGTGCCGTTCTTTTGTGACACGCCGCAGACGCTGCTTGCAGCGTCTGCGGCGCGCCCGAGGTCCGTTCCCCGCTCTCGCAGATCGGGGATCTGCGAGAGCGGGTACGTTAACGCGACCCCTAAACGCGGCCCCGAAAAAAACATTGCGCTAGCGCTAAACGGATTGCCCTAACGCAATGTGAACCTAGCCTAAAAGATTTCCGACATTAAGAACATGAAAAAGGCTTCTCCCCTGTGTGAGTTCTCTGGTGGCTAGCCAGATGCGTTTTATGGTTAAAACATTTCCCACATTCTGAACAGGAAAAAGGCTTCTCCCCTGTGTGAATTCTCTGGTGTATAACAAAACCTGATTTATGGCTAAAACATTTCCCACATTCTGAACAGGAAAAAGGCTTCTCCCCTGTGTGAGTTCTCTGGTGGCTAGCCAGATTCATTTTACGGTTAAAACATTTCCCACATTCTGAACAGGAAAAAGGCTTCTCCCCTGTGTGAATTCTCTGGTGCATAATCAAGTATGATTTAAGGTTAAAACATTTCCCACATTCTGAACAGGAAAAAAGCTTCTCCCCTGTGTGCGTTCTCTGGTGGCTAGCTAGATGCGTTTTAAGGTTAAAACATTTCCCACATTCTGAACAGGAAAAAGGCTTCTCCCCTGTGTGGGTTCTCTGGTGTCTATCAAGATGTGCTTTCTGGTTAAAACATTTCCCGCATTCTGAACAAGAAAAAGGCTTCTCCCCTGTGTGAATTCTCTGGTGCTTAAGCAAATATGATTTCAGGTTAAAACATTTCCCACATTCTAAACAGGAAAAAGGCTTCTCCCCTGTGTGAATTCTCTGGTGCTTAAGCAAATATGATTTCAGGTTAAAACATTTCCCACATTCTAAACAGGAAAAAGGCTTCTCCCCTGTGTGATTTCTCTGGTGGCAATCAAGAACCGATTTTTGGTTAAAACATTTCCCACATTCTGAACAGGAAAAAGGCTTCTCCCCTGTGTGAGTTCTCTGGTGGCTAGCCAGATGCGTTTTATGGTTAAAACATTTCCCACATTCTGAACAGGAAAAAGGCTTCTCCCCTGTGTGAATTCTCTGGTGTATAACAAAACCTGATTTATGGCTAAAACATTTCCCACATTCTGAACAGGAAAAAGGCTTATCCCCTGTGTGAGTTCTCTGGTGCTTAAGCAAATCTGATTTATGGTTAAAACATTTCCCACATTCTGAACAGGAAAAAGGCTTCTCCCCTGTGTGAGTTCTCTGGTGGCTAGCCAGATTCGTTTTACGGTTAAAACATTTCCCACATTCTGAACAGGAAAAAGGCTTCTCCCCTGTGTGAATTCTCTGGTGTATAACAAAACCTGATTTCCTGTTAAAACATTTCCCACATTCTGAACAGGAAAAAGGCTTCTCCCCTGTGTGAATTCTCTGGTGCTTAAGCAAATCTGATTTATGGCTAAAACATTTCCCACATTCTGAACAGGAAAAAGGCTTCTCCCCTGTGTGAGTTCTCTGGTGGTTAGCCAGATGCGTTTTACAGTTAAAACATTTCCCACATTCTGAACAGGAAAAAGGCTTCTCCCCTGTGTGAATTCTCTGGTGCTTAAGCAAATCTGATTTATGGCTAAAACATTTCCCACATTCTGAACAGGAAAAAGGCTTCTCCCCTGTGTGAATTCTCTGGTGCTTAAGCAAATCTGATTTATGGCTAAAACATTTCCCACATTCTGAACAGGAAAAAGGCTTCTCCCCTGTGTGAGTTCTCTGGTGGTTAGCCAGATGCGTTTTACAGTTAAAACATTTCCCACATTCTGAACAGGAAAAAGGCTTCGCCCCTGTGTGAATTCTCTGGTGTATAACAAAATCTGAATTCTGGTTAAAACATTTCCCACACTTGGAACAAGAAAATCTGTTGTCTGCTGTGTGAATTATTTGATGTTTCAGAAAAGACTTTTCAAGGGGAAAAATATTTCCATATTCTGAAGGTGAAATCAACTTATTTGATTTAGGAGCAGTTCGTTTTTTAATGCTTATTTTACTAATTTTATTTTCCTTAGTTGTCGGTAATGAATCAGAAGACATGACCTGTTTCAAAGGATCAGATGACAGATCTTTGCTGTGAAGGGATGATGGTATATCTGAAGTAATGGCATTCACTTCAATTGCATCCTGTGGGATTTCAAGATTATCTGATTTAAAAATTGAAGATGTCAGCTGTCCCTCTGATCTCCTAGTACAGTTATCTGCCAAAAATAAAACCAATTATTTTTCAATTAATAAATATCCTCAAACTTAATATTTTTGAACATTTCTATTTAAACTGTCAGTGAAAATGGAAAATTATGTAAAACATTTGAATTATTCACCAAGAAAATGACAGTTCTCAGTCAAATAGAAAACCTCATAGGATGAACCAGGAGAGCATGATATGTTCGACTGTTTCTTCATTCTGCCTCCCAAATATGGAATAAAGAGCCACCAAACAATGTTATGTAGCAAAAAATACTACCAATAAAAAAATTCTACTTATCTTACAAAAAACACAAGTCCCCACTCAGGTCCATCATCTGTCAATGGATAAAACAGGTTTCTACAATATTAGTGGCTCAATGGCTTTTTAGAAAGCAACATGGCTCCCATAAACCAATCCAGCAAAATCCAGAGGTAAGTTCCGGACTGGACCAAGGGAACCCAGTGGATGTAGTGTATATGGACTTTTCAAAAGCTTTTGATACGGTGCCACACAAAAGGTTGTTACATAAAATGAGAATAATGGGGATAGGGGAAAATATGTGTAAGTGGATTGAGAGCTGGCTCAGGGATAGGAAACAAAGGGTTGTTATTAATGGAGCACACTCGGACTGGGTTGCGGTTTGCAGTGGGGTACCACAGGGGTCAGTATTGGGCCCTCTTCTTTTTAACATTTTTATTAATGACCTTGTAGGGGACATTCAGAGTAGTATTTCAATATTTGCAGATGACACTAAACTCTGCAGAGTAATCAATACAGGGGAGGACAATTTTATATTACAGGATGATTTATGTAAACTAACTAGAAGCTTGGGCTGATAAATGGCAAATGAGATTTAATGGGGATAAATGTAAGGTCATGCACTTGGGTAGAAGTAATAAGATGTCTAACTATCTGCTTAATTCTAATACTCTGGGCAAAACCGTCAATGAAAAAGACCTGGGTATATGGGTGGATGACAAACTCATTCAGTGGCCAGTGTCAGGCAGCTAAAAGGCAAATAAAATAATGGGATGCATTAAAAGAGGCATAGATGCTCATGAGGAGAACAATTTTACCTCTATACAAGTCACTAGTGCGACCACACTTAGAATACTGTGCACAGTTCTGGTCTCCGGTGTATAAAAAAAAAGACATAGCTTAACTGGAGCGGGTGCAGAGAAGAGCGACCAAGGTTATTAGAGGACTGGGGAGTCTGCAATACCGAGATAGGTTATTACACTTGGGGCTATTTAGTTTGGAAAAATGAAGACTAAGGGGTGATCTTATTTTAATGTATAAATATATGAGGGGACAGTACAAAGACCTTTCTGATGATCTTTTTAATCATAGACCTGAGACAGGGACAAGGGGGCATCCTCTACGTCTGGAGGAAAGAAGGTTTAAGCATAATAACAGACGCAGATTCTTTACTGTAAGAGCAGTGAGACTATGGAACTCTCTGCCGTATGAGGTTGTAATGAGTGATTCGTTACTTAAATTTAAGAGGGGACTGGGTGCTTTTCTTGAAAAGTATAATGTTACAGGGTATATACACTAGATTCCTTGATAGGGCGTTGATCCAGGGAACTAGTCTGATTGCCGTATGTGGAGTTGGGAAGGAATTTTTTTCCCCCAATTTGGAGCTAAAGGTACCTTCACACTCACCAACTTTGCAACGAGAACGACAACGATCCGTGATGTTGCAGCGTCCTAGATAGCGATCTCGTTGTGTTTGACACGCAGCAGCGATCTGGATCCTGCTGTGATGTCGCTGGTCGGAGCTAGAAGTCCAGAACTTTATTTCGTCGCTGATGACCCGCTGTCATCGCTGGATCAGCGTGTGTGACGCCGATCCAGTGATGTGTTCACTTGTAACCAGGGTAAACATCGGGTTACTAAGCGCAGGGCCGCGATTAGTAACCCGATATTTACCCTGGGTACCATTGTAAAAGTAAAAAAAAAACCAACACACTACATACTCACATTCTGATGTCTGTCACGTCCCCCAGCGTCCACGCGCTGCTGCCGAGAGCTTCCTGCACTGTGTCAGCGCTGGCCGTAAAGCAGAGCACAGCGGTGACGTCACCGCTGTTACTGCAGGCGCTGACACAGCTCTCGGCAGCGCGGCCCTGCATTGGACCGCCAGGTTCGGGCCCAAGTTTCGGTGGCAAGACGGCAAGTATTCTTGACTGTTTTTAGTTATTCTTGACTTTTTTTTTTCTTTTTGACTGTTTTTATTTATTCTTGACTGTTTGGTTTCCTTTTTGACGGTTTGTGTTTTATCTTTACATTAATGTCTTTGTTTCATTTCTAGGTCCCACAACAGGAGGAGGATTTTAAAGACAATGACCTCCTCAACACCTTGGTGTACGAGCGAGCTCCGTTGTGGGACACCTGGGAGCATCAGCACTCGGACGCTGTAGTGATTCAGCAGTTGTGGACTGAGGTGACCCAAGCGCTGATGGATGACTTAACCATCTGGATGCCAGCCTCCAGAGACCAGCACACCATTTCTTTTTTAGCAAGATAGAACAGGGCATATCGGAACACCTTACGCCTGAACTCCAGCTCAATGTGATGCAAACCTGCAATGCTGCTTACGTTCAGGCTATGCAGCAGACTCTGTACTTCCACCAGTCACAGGTTACTTAACATCAATACCGAGTTCTGCTGCATACCACTGTACAGCCACCACCATGCCTAATCCTGCCGCACACAACTACACCTCCATCACCATGCCGGGTGTTGCTCAAAGCCACTCCACCACTATGTCGAGTCCTGCTCCTGCATGGCTGGCCATGCCACAAGGCAGCCAGAAGATCCTGCACGGCTGCCCAATGCCACCACCACAAATAGGCCGCCTGAAGATGCTGCACGGCTGCCCAATGCCACCACAAATAGGCCGCCTGAAGATTCTGCACGGCTGCCCAATGCCACCACAAATAGGCCGCCTGAAGATTCTGCACGGCTGTCTACCACCACCAGGCCAACATTGTGAACGACCTGCTGACCCCACCACTCCCAAGGAGACAAAAAAAAGCAAGCTGCCCCATAAATGTTGACAGAAAAGCTAAAGGACTCGTGGCAGCAGAAGTGTTGTGCTACCTCCACCTTCATCTTCCAATGTGTCTGTGTTGTCCAGTTTTTCCTGTCCCTTCCAATGCATTTCTCCCATCCCATGCTTCTACTCCTAATGTGTCTACTTCCATCCTTGACCTCCCAGACCCCACAAGTTTAGTTACCCCTTCCCTTGGAACCCTTCATCATCCACCCGTTGCCAATCATCCCAGCTCCACACCCCCCAGGTCCATAACATTTCCCCCCTCGCCCGTTAGTAAAAGTTAATTTTTTATTTTAAATACATTTGTGTTGCTTTTGCCCAATCACTGCTTCATTTTTGTCTCTTTCGTCGCCAGCAACACACACCGCGCGCCGACAACACACATGTCGCTGTGGCCATACACTGGGTTTTTTGCCACCTCATAGCTCCATGACACACAATCTATTGCCCCTCTTCTTTATTTGCTTCACACTGCAGCTTTGGAAAAATATTTTGATATTTTTTTGAACAGATGTATCTTTAGAAAGACAGATTCGCACCGAAATGTTGATGATTTAAACCTATCTGTAATCATATGGGCCTATTATCCGAAATTGTGGATTTTCTTGTTTCAGCACAAGAAAACGTTAATTTATCTATCATGAGCCAGAGTTCTACCATTTTAATGTATTTGGCAATACTATAGCGAGAAGAACCTACTTACCGTATATACTCGAGTATAAGCCGAGATTTTCAGCCCAAATTTTTGGGCTGAAAGTGCCCCTCTCGGCTTATACTCGAGTCATGATCGGTGGTGGGGTCGGCGGGTGAGCACTGTCATATACTTACCTGCTTCCGGCGTTCCTGACGCTCCCCCTGCCCGTCCCACGGTCTCCGGGTGCCGCAGCTCTTCCCCTGAGCGGTCACGTGGGACCGCTCATTAGAGAAATGAATAGGCTGCTCCACCCCCCATAGGGGCGGAGCCGCCTATTCATTTCTCTAATCAGCGGTGCCGGTGACCGCTGACAGAGGAAGAGGCTGCGGCACCGAAGACCAGCTGTCCGGGGGAAGGAGCGGGACGCCGGGAGCAGGTAAGTATCGCATATTCACCTCTCCTCGTTCCACACGCCGGGCGCCGCGCCATCTTCCCGGCGTCTCTCCGCTCTGACTGTTCAGGCAGAGGGCGCGATGACGCATATAGTGTGCGCGCCGCCCTCTGCCTGATCAGTCAGTGCGGAGAGACGCCGGGAAGATGGCGCCAAGGAGCTGCAAGCAAGACAGGTGAGTATGTGTTTTGTTTTTTTTTATTGCAGCAGCAGCTATGGGGCAATAATGGACGGTGCAGAGCACTATATGGCACAGCTATGGGACAATGGTGCAGAGCACTGTATGGCACAGCTATGGGGCAATGGTGCAGAGCACTATATGGCACAGCTATGGGGCAATGGTGCAGAGCACTATATGGCACAGCTATGGGGCAATGGTGCAGAGCACTGTATGGCACAGCTATGGGGCAATGGTGCAGAGCACTATATGGCACAGCTATGGGGCAATGGTGCAGAGCACTATATGGCACAGCTATGGGGCAATGGTGCAGAGCACTATATGGCACAGCTATGGGGCAATGGTGCAGAGCATTATATGGCACAGCTATGGGGCAACGGTGCAGAGCACTATATGGCACAGCTATGGGGCAACGGTGCAGAGCACTATATGGCACAGCTATGGGGCAATGGTGCAGAGCATTATATATATGGCACAGCTATGTGGCAACTGTGCAGAGCACTATATGGCACAGCTATGGGGCAACGGTGCAGAGCATTATATATGTGGCACAGCTATGGGGCAACGGTGCAGAGCATTATATATATGGCACAGCTATGGGGCAACGGTGCAGAGCATTGTATATATGGCACAGCTTTATGTGGAGTATCTATGGGGCAATGGTGCAGAGCATTGTATATATGGCACAGCTTTATGTGGAGCATCTATGGGGCCATAATGAACGGTGCAGAGCATTATATGTGGCACAGCTTTATGTGGAGCATCTATGGGGCCATAATGAACGGTATGGAGTATCTATTTTTAATTTTGAAATTCACCGGTACCTGCTGCATTTTCCACCCTAGGCTTATACTCGAGTCAATAAGTTTTCCCAGTTTTTTGTGGCAAAATTAGGGGGGTCGGCTTATACTCGAGTATATATGGTAATTTTTGGTGCGTGTGTTTCTGGAGCACAATCCGGGCACTGTGTGTTGAGTAATAAAGTGGTATATTTTCAATTTTTACTCTCCAACATCCACTGCGCTAATTACCAGAAAGTGGCTGTGGAGTCAAAAGTGTCGCTACTCCTATAGACTAACTCATTGAGGGTTAGACTGTCCAAAACGGAGTAAATTTATGGGGATTTCTACTGCTCTGATTTTCTGACGTTTTGTCATATTAGGGCTTTTACAAATGCTGTGTCCCATCTCCTCAGGGATGTGACGTCTGCTTATTCATTCTGCAGGGGGTGCTGGTAATGGAGGAGACATCAGAACCAGAAGCTCTGGGGGGTGCAGATTCTGTGCAGCCACTAAGATTAAGGTGCCTGCGACCTGTGGTATCATCCATTCTGGCAGTTTGGAAGTGTACGCTGTCCAGTTAAAATAATCTGCTCCCTACTTCAGCCAATTGGAAATCATCGCACCCTACTAAAGCTCGAAACATATTGCTGGAAGCTGCGAGATAAATGCTTGTTCTACTCTGGTTCTGTCCTCTGTACTCAGCTCCCAGCTTGTGCATTTGTTTCCTGTTGTGACCCTGGCTGACTACTCTTGAGTCTTCGGACTTTGTATTTTTTCTCTGCCCTCCCAGTTGTGGCCCGACTACCTGACTATTCTTCTTGCCATTTCATACTACAGAAAAGCAAGTTTCAACGTGGCCCAAGCCTAGGGGTCTGTGTGTAAGTCCAGATGTAGAGGGGTTAAAGAAGTTAAAGGATGATAGGCAAAACTGTGACTATAGACAATAACACATCTACTGAAATAATCAAGCTGAACAGTCTTTTTTAAAATATAAAAAAAAAAGTGTAACTAATGGTAAAACCTCTTAGGGGTTATTAAAGTGTGGGTGTCAGTGGCTCTTGGCAATACACTGTGTGCAGAATTAGGCAAGTTTTATTTTAATCACATGATACTTTTTATACATGTTGTCCTACTCCAATCTGTTCAGGCTTTAGAGCCAACTACCAATTAAGTAAATCAGGTGAAGTGCATCTCTGTAATGAGGAGGGATGTTGTCTAATGACATCAAAACCCTATATAAGTTGTACTTAAATATTAGGCAACTTTCTTTCCTTTGGCAAAATGGGTCAGAAGAGAGATTTGACGGGCTCTGAAATGTCCAAAATTGTGAGATGTCTTGCAGAGGGATGCAGCAGTCTTGAAATTGCCAAACTTTTGAAGCGTGATCACCGAACAATCAAGCGTTTCATGGCAAATAGCCAACAGGGTCACAAGAAGTGTGCTGGGCAAAAAAGGCACAAAATTGAGGAAAATCAAGCATGAAGCTGCCAAGACACCATTTGCCACCAGTTTTGCAATATTTCAGAGCTGCAACGTTACTGGAGTAACAAAAAGCACAAGGTGTGCGATACTCAGGGACATGGCCAAGGTAAGGATGGCTAAAAAACGACCACCTTTGAACAAGAAACATAAGATAAAAAGTCAAGACTGGGCCAAGAAATATCTTAAGACTGACTTTTCAAAGGTTTTATGGACTGATGAAATGAGAGTGACTCTTGATGGGCCAGATGGATGGGTCAGAGGCTGGATCAGTAAAGGTATATATACAATCCCTAGCAAACAGAGCCACATAGTTCACAGTGGATCCCAGTAAACAATTTAAGGGTCCCCTGTGCATGCAATAAGGACTGACCGCCTCTATCATAAATATAAATACATAAAGATCCGCACAACAGAATGACTACAGGGTCAAAATAATGTATCAAAATTTATAATTTATTGGTTAAAACGACCAACATATTAAATCCAACAATAAATCAAATGACAACGTATAAGAGAGAGTATGCAAAGAGTAGAATAATGCATTATGGAATGCCGCACATGTCAGAACAGATCCAGACATTGGAGGGTTAAATGAAGAAAAAACGAGCTATAGCCTCACATATGGGCAGAAACACAGTTTCATCATGTAAGACCCAGGAAAAACCTAGGGTTAACAGCTATTAATGCCCTACCATGTCTATGCTCAATGCCAGAGTGAATCACCATGGCACCATGCTGGAATCCGGTAACCGCCGCACTATCACATCAAAACCATAATTACCTGTAGATAGGCGATACCAGGCACCAATCCCCCAATGACCCAGTCCGTCCGCCACGACGCGCGTTTCGGAACATCCTTCTTCCTAAGGGGGCCTGCTATCCTATGCAATGTCCCACGTTATATACCTACACCGCAAGATGCCGGCCCAAACAGCGTGGTTGTAAACCGGAAGTCGCGGACCCGACCTGGAAGTGACTCGCGCATCTCCCCGGCAACCATGACGCCGGCCGGCGTCGGCGTCACATGACGGCAAGTCCTGTAAGGACACAAACCGCCATGACAAGACGCCGAAGGCCACCCGGGGGAACAGCGCCAGGAGAAAGGCACGTACAGGTACGAGTGCGCCACCTGGCACAGCAGTGCAGACATAGATGTAATCAATCGGTGCAGTCTCTTATTAAACTAAAAATACCATAACCAAATAAACAATGTCACAAATACACAATTAAAAGACTTAAATTAAAACAGGACAAAACAAACCAAATATTGCACCAAAACAAACATCTAACAATATTAAACTAAATCACAGATAACTTAATACATGTCAAGACAATAGGACATTATAGCATAGGACGATATCCGTTCATTCTCATAATGTCTTTAATAGGATTAACTCCGTCATTTGTCTATTAGCATCTTTTCACCAGAACTTCAGTAGGATAGGAATATAAAGGAGACATACAGGAACTATAATAAAAATATAACAAATTTTAAAAACAAAACGCAGGGTAACAATAACAGCATCCACAGCGCCAAATATCCAGATAGTCACTAATCAAATGGGTAATACACACAGGATGAAAATTCATAGGAATGGGGCAAAGCTCACATTTTCGTTAAGCCCAGATGGATGGACCGTATTCAAGATCCAAATCCATCTGGACTCCAATTGGGCCAAACGCTTTGAGATCCCACCACCGCGGATACCGGCATCTATTTTATCAATCCCCCGAAATCTGAGGAGGGCACCGTCACAGTTCTGATACTCTTTGAAATGGCGGGGAAGAGTTTTTAACATGGATGTGTCTGATTCAGTAGCTGCTGCCATAATACCACGTACGTGCTCCCTGACCCGTATTTTAAACTGCCGTGTCGTCATACCTACATAGATTTTACCACACGGGCATACAGCATAATATATTATATTTATATCAATACACGTAATACATTTTTTGATATTAAACTGACGTGATCCCTCAGCATTCTTAAATGTGTTACATCTATCAATATTGGAACACGCAACGCAATGGCCACAGGGAGCACACCCATATTTCCCCGCCATATCATCCAAAAAGGTTGTGGTTCTCTCACTTACATAGTGACTATGTACCAAATGGTCATGCAGATTTTTGGATCGCCTTGTTGTGACGGATGCCCTCTCAAGGAGAAATCTAGAAATTACCGGATCCGCTTTTAAAATGTGCCAAGATCTCTCCAGCGCCCTTCTCATATGAGGAAAGTGAGAGTGAAATTTAGTAACGAATCGGACAACTTCCTCATTTCTTTTACCTCTCCTAGTGTCAGAGCAGTGTATGCCGAGTGGATGGAAAATCTTGCTCTATTATAAGCCTTCTTTATCTTACGGTTGCTATAACCGCGCTCAATTAGTCGGCCCTTAAGATCCTCTGCTTGTCTATAAAAATCTGCATCTGTTGAACTCAACCTCCGAAGACGTAAAAATTGTCCGGTGGGAACGGATTGGACCATATGGGCAGGATGGGAGGATGTAGCATGTTAGTGGCTGTTGGTTTTCGGAAGATATCAGTCTGTATCTCACCATGTGTATCCCATCTGAGCATGACATCCAGGAACTCCACGGCGTTAGTATCATATTTAAAGGTAACATATATATTCAATGTGTTATTATTAAGTGACGCCATGAAGTCCCGGAGGTCCACTTCGGACCCCTGCCAGATCAGAAATATATCGTCGATGTACCGCGTCCAGGAGAGGACACGGCACATCGGCGATGACTGATCTGGCAGGGAGAGGTCCCTCTCCCACAGCCCCAAGAACAAGTTGGCATACGCTGGGGTAAAAGCCGCCCCCATAGCTGTTCCTTGGAGCTGTAGGAAGAAGGACCCCTTAAAGACGAAAAAATTGTGCGTCAAAGTAAAACCCAACAGCTGGATAACCAATTCTATAATGTCTTTTGGCATGTCAGATGTACCCAAATAAAATGTAACCGCCCTTAGTCCATCTTCGTGTCTGATGCTGGTATAAAGGGACTCAATGTCCCCCGTAACCAGCATCATATCCTCATCCAAACATATACCGGTCATCTGTCTTAATAACTCGCCAGTGTCCTTTAAAAACGATGGCAAACCCTCGACTAAAGGCTGTAATTTAGAGTCGATCCATTTATTGATGTTTTCCAAGAAGCCACCCCTCCCTGACACTATGGGACGACCAGGGGGCGTCTGCGCGTCCTTATGGAATTTAGGTAACAGATAGAAGGTGGGGACAGTAGGCTCTGTCACCAGCAGTGCCGCTGCCAACTCCTTAGTAATTGTCCCCACCTCCCTTGCCTTGTTGATAATAGATGATAACTGTGCAGAGTAGGCGGACAAGGGGTTAAATGTAAGCTTTTTATAACATGTGGTATTGTGTAATTGGCGAAAGGCCTCCTTTTCATAGAGGGTCTTAGGCCATACCACAATATTACCCCCCTTGTCCGCCGGTTTAAACACTACATCAGGTAACTCCTGAAGGACGCGCAGACGCTCCCTCTCCCTCTTAGACAGATTATCACAATGGATATACCGTGGAATTTCTCTAAATTCCTTGGTTACAATCTGAACAAAGAGGTCCACATTTGGACACGATGTCAGGGGAGGAAACTTCTTGGATTTAGGGCGGATTGTTGATGGCACCTTACCTCCCTCTGGTGTGTTGTGTTCAATAGCCAATTCCTCTAAGGTGCGTAGTGCTATTTGTTCTTCTGTTGGGAACAATTCAACAATTTTACCGTTAAAAAAATGTTTCTTAAAAATTAAAGAACGCGCAAACTAATGCAAGTCTTTTACAGCCGTAAACACATCAAAGGGTGCCGCTGGCGAGAAGGATAGACCCTTTTCTAAAAGGGCCAAATCAATTTCCGTAAATCTATGTTTACTCAGGTTGATTACCTTATTGTTACGTCTCTGGTAGTTAGGTGAACGATATTCATATCGTCTATATGGATGAAAGTTGTGATCCCTCTGTCTCCTCAGAGACACTCCTGATCTAGTAGTCATGGACGGACCAGACATCTCCGATTGGTCACTAATTGACGAAACCGAGGATTGTGACGGTGTACGTTACGTTATTTTGGCCCTGTAGTCATGGGATCCACTGTGAACTATGTGGCATCTCCCCCAAATACTTTGTCAATTTGTGTAAGCCAGGTTTTCTCCTTGGCTTTGAAGTCCATGTTCATAGGTACTCCTGTGCAGAACACAGCAAAAGTTAGATATACAATCCCTAGCAAACAGAGCCACATAGTTCACAGTGGATCCCAGTAAACAATTAAAGGGTCCCCTGTGCATGCAATAAGGACCGACCGCCCCTATCATAAATATAAATACATAAAGATCCGCACAACAGAATGACTACAGGACCAAAATAACGTAACGTACACCGTCACAATCCTCGGTTTCGTCAATTAGTGACCAATCGGAGATGTCTGGTCCGTCCATGACTACTAGATCAGGAGTGTCTCTGAGGAGACCGAGGGATCACAACTTTCATCCATATAGACGATATGAATATCGTTCACCTAACTACCAGAGACGTAACAATAAGGTAATCAACCTGAGTAAACATAGATTTACGGAAATTGATTTGGCCCTTTTAGAAAAGGGTCTATCCTTCTCGCCAGCGGCACCCTTTGATGTGTTTACGGCTGTAAAAGACTTGCATTAGTTTGCGCGTTCTTTAATTTTTAAATAACATTTTTTTGACGGTAAAATTGTTGAATTGTTCCCAACAGAAGAACAAATAGCACTACGCACCTTAGAGGAATTGGCTATTGAACACAACACACCAGAGGGAGGTAAGGTGCCTGTTGTGAATTTGCTTTTTGGCTCCCTCTAGTGGTTACTAGTGATTTGACTCTGGGTATGTCAGTCATCCCTTGCATGCTCACCTGGGCCGTTAGTTCAGGGGTGTTGCTATATAAGCTCCCTGGACCTTCAGTTCAATGCCTGGCAACGTTGTAATCAGAGCTAGTCTGTTGTGCTCTTGTCTACTGATCCTGGTTCCTGCTAGATTAAGCTAAGTCTGCTTTCTTGCTTTTTGCTATTTGTTTTTGTTTGCATTTTTGTCCAGCTTGTACTAAATCTGTATCTTGTCCTTGCTGGAAGCTCTAGGGAGCTGGTGTTCTCCCCCCGGGCCGTTAGACGGTTCGGGGGTTCTTGGATTTCCAGTGTGGATGTTTTGATAGGGTTTTTGTTGACCATATAAGTTATCTTACTACATTCTGCTATTAGTAAGTGGGCCTCTCTTTGCTAAACCTAGTTCATTTCTATGTTTGTCATTTCCTCTTACCTCACTGTTATTATTTGTGGGGGGCTTCTATCCTACTTTTGGGGTCCTTTCTCTGGAGGCAAGAGAGGTCTTTGTTTTCCTCTTCTAGGGGTAGTTAGTTCTCCGGCTGGCGCGAGACATATAGCGACCAACGTAGGCATGTTCCCCGGCTACTTCTAGTGTTGGCGTTAGGAGTAGATATATGGTCAACCCAGTTACCACTGCCCTATGAGCTGGATTTTTGTACTTCGCAGACTTACTTGTTCCTCTGAGACCCTCGCCATTGGGGTCATAACAGTTTGCTAGGCCAGTATTAAATGTTAAATGCATTGCAGAAGCGGGATTATAAGAAAGAAAATTCTGAGTTTTTTTTTCCTCTCTCTCATTTTTTTTTTTCTTTTCCCCTTTACCTCTGAGTGGCTTAAGCTTGCTGCAGACATGAATGTCCAGACCTTGATTACAAGTGTGGACCAGCTTGCTGCTCGTGTGCAGGGCATACAAGATTATGTTACCAGAAATCCTATGTCAGAACCTAAGATACCGATTCCTGAATTGTTTTTCGGAGACCGATTTAAGTTTAGAAATTTCAGGAATAATTGTAAATTGTTTTTGTCCCTGAGACCCTGTTCATCTGGAGACTCCGCTCAGCAAGTGAAAATTGTTATTTCTTTTTTACGGGGCGACCCTCAGGATTGGGCCTTCTCGCTGGCGCCAGGAGATCCGGCATTGGCTGATATTGATGCGTTTTTTCTGGCGCTCGGTTTACTTTATGAGGAACCCAATCTTGAGATTCAGGCAGAAAAAGCCTTGCTGGCTATGTCTCAGGGCCAGGACGAGGCAGAAGTGTATTGCCAAAAATTTCGGAAATGGTCCGTGCTGACTCAGTGGAACGAGTGTGCACTGGCCGCAAATTTTAGAAATGGCCTTTCTGAAGCCATTAAGAATGTGATGGTGGGTTTCCCTATTCCCACAGGTCTAAATGATTCCATGGCCCTGGCTATTCAAATTGACCGGCGGTTGCGGGAGCGCAAAACCGCAAATTCACCTATGGTGCTGTCTGAACAAACGCCTGATTTAATGCAATGTGATAGAATCCTGACTAGAAATGAGCGGAAAATTCATAGACGCCAGAATGGCTTGTGTTACTACTGTGGTGATTCTACACATGTTATCTCAGCATGCTCTAAACGTCTAACTAAGGTTGTTAGTCCTGTCACCGTTGGTAATTTTCAACCTAAATTTATTCTATCTGTAACTTTGATTTGTTCACTGTCGTCTTATCCTGTCATGGCGTTTGTAGATTCAGGTGCTGCCCTGAGTCTTATGGATCTGTCATTTGCCAAGCGCTGTGGTTTTGTTCTTGAGCCATTAGAAAATCCTATCCCTCTTAGGGGTATTGATGCTACGCCGTTGGCAGAAAATAAACCGCAGTTTTGGACACAGGTTACCATGTGTATGACTCCTGAACAGCGGGAGGTTATACGTTTTCTTGTTTTGCATAAAATGCATGATTTGGTTGTTTTGGGGTTGCCATGGTTACAGACCCATAATCCAGTCTTGGACTGGAAGGCCATGTCAGTGTCAAGTTGGGGATGCCGAGGTAATCATGGGGATTCCCTGCCCGTGTCTATTGCTTCTTCTACGCCTTCGGAAGTTCCGGAGTATTTGTCTGATTATCAGGATGTCTTCAGCGAGTCCAGGTCCAGTGCACTGCCTCCTCATAGGGAGTGTGACTGCGCAATAGAGTTGATTCCAGGTAGTAAGTTTCCTAAGGGAAGATTATTTAACCTGTCGGTACCTGAACATACCGCTATGCTTTCATATATTAGAGAGTCTCTGGAGAAGGGGCATATCCGTCCTTCTTCCCCTCTTGGTGCGGGATTCTTTTTTGTGGCCAAAAAGGACGGATCTTTGAGGCCTTGTATTGACTATCGGCTCTTAAATAAGATCACTGTCAAATTTCAGTATCCTTTGCCACTGTTGTCAGACTTGTTTGCCCGGATTAAAGGTGCCAAGTGGTTCACCAAGATAGATCTTCGTGGTGCGTACAACCTTGTGCGCATTAAGCAAGGAGATGAATGGAAAACCGCATTCAATACGCCCGAAGGTCATTTTGAGTACTTGGTGATGCCTTTTGGGCTCTCTAATGCGCCTTCAGTTTTTCAGTCCTTTATGCATGACATTTTCCGGAAGTATCTGGATAAATTTTTGATCGTTTATCTGGACGATATTCTGTTTTTTTCTGATGATTGGGACTCGCATGTAGAGCAGGTCAGGATGGTTTTCAAGATTTTGCGTGAAAATTCTTTGTTTGTTAAAGGCTCAAAGTGTCTCTTTGGTGTACAGAAGGTTCCCATTTTAGGGTTCATTTTTTCCCCTTCTGCTGTGGAGATGGACCCAGTCAAGGTCCGAGCTATTCATGATTGGACTCAACCCTCGTCAGTTAAGAGTCTTCAGAAGTTCTTGGGTTTTGCTAACTTTTACCGCCGTTTTATCGCTAATTTTTCTAGCATTGTTAAACCTTTGACGGATATGACCAAGAAAGGCTCTGATGTAGCTAACTGGGCTCCTGCTGCCGTGGAGGCTTTCCAGGAGTTGAAACGCCGGTTTACTTCGGCGCCTGTTTTGTGCCAGCCTGATGTCTCACTTCCCTTTCAGGTTGAGGTGGATGCTTCGGAGATTGGGGCAGGGGCCGTTTTGTCTCAGAGAGGTCCTGGTTGCTCTACTATGAGACCTTGTGCCTTTTTCTCTAGAAAGTTTTCGCCTGCAGAGCGAAATTATGATGTGGACAATCGGGAGTTGTTGGCCATGAAGTGGGCATTTGAGGAGTGGCGTCATTGGCTCGAGGGTGCTAAGCATCGTGTGGTGGTTTTGACTGATCACAAAAATCTGATGTATCTCGAGTCTGCTAAACGCCTGAATCCTAGACAGGCCCGCTGGTCATTGTTTTTCTCCCGTTTTGACTTTGTGGTCTCGTATTTACCAGGTTCAAAGAATGTGAAGGCCGATGCTCTGTCTAGGAGCTTTGTGCCTGATGCTCCTGGAGTCGCTGAACCTGAGGGTATTCTTAAGGAAGGAGTTATCTTGTCAGCTATTTCTCCGGATCTGCGACGTGTGTTGCAGAGATTTCAGGCTGGTAGGCCTGACTCTTGTCCACCTGACAGATTGTTTGTACCTGCTAGGTGGACCAGCAGAGTCATTTCCGAGGTTCATTCCTCGGTGTTGGCAGGGCACCCGGGAATTTTTGGCACCAGGGATCTGGTGGCCAGGTCCTTTTGGTGGTCTTCCTTGTCAAGGGATGTGCGGTCATTTGTGCAGTCCTGTGGGACTTGTGCTCGAGCTAAGCCTTGCTGTTCTCGTGCCAGCGGGTTGCTCTTGCCCTTGCCTGTCCCGAAGAGACCTTGGACACACATCTCTATGGATTTCATTTCTGATCTTCCGGTGTCTCAGGGCATGTCTGTCATCTGGGTGATATGTGATCGTTTCTCCAAGATGGTCCATTTGGTTCCTTTGCCTAAGCTGCCTTCCTCTTCCGATCTGGTTCCTGTGTTCTTCCAGAACGTGGTCTGTTTACACGGCATTCCTGAGAATATTGTGTCAGACAGAGGGTCCCAGTTTGTTTCCAGGTTCTGGCGATCCTTTTGTGGTAGGATGGGCATTGATTTGTCGTTTTCGTCCACTTTTCATCCACAGACTAATGGACAAACGGAGCGAACTAATCAGACTCTGGAGGCTTATTTGAGGTGTTTTGTCTCTTCTGATCAGGATGATTGGGTGACCTTCTTGCCGTTGGCTGAATTTGCCCTTAATAATCGGGCTAGTTCCGCCACCTTGGTTTCGCCATTTTTCTGCAACTCTGGTTTCCATCCTCGTTTTTCCTCGGGACATGTGGAGCCTTCTGACTGTCCTGGGGTGGATTCTGTGGTGGATAGGTTGCAGCAGATCTGGAATCATGTGGTGGACAACTTGAAGTTGTCACAGGAGAAGGCTCAGCGTTTTGCCAACCGCCGCCGCGGTGTGGGTCCCCGACTTCGTGTTGGGGATTTGGTATGGCTGTCTTCTCGATTTGTTCCTATGAAGGTCTCCTCTCCCAAATTTAAGCCTCGCTTCATTGGTCCTTACAAGATATTGGAAATCCTTAATCCTGTATCCTTTCGCCTGGATCTTCCGGTGTCATTTGCCATTCACAACGTATTTCATAGGTCTTTGTTGCAGCGGTACGTTGTGCCTGTGGTTCCTTCTGCTGAGCCTCCTGCTCCGGTGTTGGTTGAGGGCGAGTTGGAGTACGTGGTGGAGAAGATCTTAGATTCTCGTCTCTCCAGGCGGAGGCTTCAGTACCTGGTCAAGTGGAAGGGCTATGGTCAGGAGGATAATTCCTGGGTGGTCGCCTCTGATGTGCATGCGGCCGATTTAGTTCGTGCCTTTCACGCCGCACATCCTGATCGCCCTGGTGGTCTTGGTGAGGGTTCGGTGACCCCTCACTAAGGGGGGGGGTACTGTTGTGAATTTGCTTTTTGGCTCCCTCTAGTGGTTACTAGTGATTTGACTCTGGGTATGTCAGTCATCCCTTGCATGCTCACCTGGGCCGTTAGTTCAGGGGTGTTGCTATATAAGCTCCCTGGACCTTCAGTTCAATGCCTGGCAACGTTGTAATCAGAGCTAGTCTGTTGTGCTCTTGTCTACTGATCCTGGTTCCTGCTAGATTAAGCTAAGTCTGCTTTCTTGCTTTTTGCTATTTGTTTTTGTTTGCATTTTTGTCCAGCTTGTACTAAATCTGTATCTTGTCCTTGCTGGAAGCTCTAGGGAGCTGGTGTTCTCCCCCCGGGCCGTTAGACGGTTCGGGGGTTCTTGAATTTCCAGCGTGGATGTTTGATAGGGTTTTTGTTGACCATATAAGTTATCTTACTACATTCTGCTATTAGTAAGTGGGCCTCTCTTTGCTAAACCTAGTTCATTTCTATGTTTGTCATTTCCTCTTACCTCACCGTTATTATTTGTGGGGGGCTTCTATCCTACTTTTGGGGTCCTTTCTCTGGAGGCAAGAGAGGTCTCTTCTAGGGGTAGTTAGTTCTCCGGTTGGCGCGAGACATATAGCGACCAACGTAGGCATGTTCCCCGGCTACTTCTAGTGTTGGCGTTAGGAGTAGATATATGGTCAACCCAGTTACCACTGCCCTATGAGCTGGATTTTTGTACTTCGCAGACTTACTTGTTCCTCTGAGACCCTCGCCATTGGGGTCATAACAGGTGCCATCAACAATCCGCCCTAAATCCAAGAAGTTTCCTCCCCTGACATCGTGTCCAAATGTGGACCTCTTTGTTCAGATTGTAACCAAGGAATTTAGAGAAATTCCACGGTATATCCATTGTGATAATCTGTCTAAGAGGGAGAGGGAGCGTCTGCGCGTCCTTCAGGAGTTACCTGATGTAGTGTTTAAACCGGCGGACAAGGGGGGTAATATTGTGGTATGGCCTAAGACCCTCTATGAAAAGGAGGCCTTTCGCCAATTACACATGTTATAAAAAGCTTACATTTAACCCCTTGTCCGCCTACTCTGCACAGTTATCTATTATCAACAAGGCAAGGGAGGTGGGGACAATTACTAAGGAGTTGGCAGCGGCACTGCTGGTGACAGAGCCTACTGTCCCCACCTTCTATCTGTTACCTAAAATCCATAAGGACGCGCAGACGCCCCCTGGTCGTCCCATAGTGTCAGGGAGGGGTGGCTTCTTGGAAAACATCAATAAATGGATCGACTCTAAATTACAGCCTTTAGTCGAGGGTTTGCCATCGTTTTTAAAGGACACTGGCGAGTTATTAAGACAGGTGGACGGTATATGTTTGGATGAGGATATGATGTTGGTTACGGGGGACATTGAGTCCCTTTATACCAGCATCAGACACGAAGATGAACTAAGGGCGGTTACATTTTATTTGGGTACATCTGACATGCCAAAAGACATTATAGAATTGGTTATCCAGCTGTTGGGTTTTACTTTGACGCACAATTTTTTCGTCTTTAAGGGGTCCTTCTTCCTACAGCTCCAAGGAACAGCTATGGGGGCGGCTTTTGCCCCAGCGTATGCCAACTTGTTCTTGGGGCTGTGGGACAGGGACCTCTCCCTGCCAGATCAGTCATCGCCGATGTGCCGCGTCCTCTCCTGGATGCGGTACATCGACGATATATTTCTGATCTGGCAGGGGTCCGAAGTGGACCTCCGGGACTTCATGGCGTCACTTAATGATAACACATTGAATATATATATGTTACCTTTAAATATGATACTAACGCCGTGGAGTTCCTGGATGTCATGCTCAGATGGGATACACATGGTGAGATACAGACTGATATCTTCCGAAAACCAACAGCCACTAACATGCTACATCCTCCCATCCTGCCCATATGGTCCAATCCGTTCCCACCGGACAATTTTTACGTCTTCGGAGGTTGAGTTCAACAGATGCAGATTTTTATAGTCAAGCAGAGGATCTTAAGGGCCGACTAATTGAGCGCGGTTATAGCAACCGTAAGATAAAGAAGGCTTATAATAGAGCAAGATTTTCCACTCGGCATACACTGCTCTATGACACTAGGAGAGGTAAAAAATGAGGAAGTTGTCCGATTCGTTACTAAATTTCACTCTCACTTTCCTCATATGAGAAGGGCGCTGGAGATCTTGGCACATTTTAAAAGCGGATCCGGTAATTTCTAGATTTCTCCCTGAGAGGGCATCCGTCACAGCAAGGCGATCCAAAAATCTGCGTGACCATTTGGTACAGTCACTATGTAAGTGAGAGAGCTACAACCTTTTTGGATGATATGGCGGGGAAATATGGGTGCGCTCCCTGTGGCCATTGCGTTGCGTGTTCCAATATTGATAGATGTAACACATTTAAGAATGCTGAGGGATCACGTCAGTTTAATATCAAAAAATGGATTACGTGTATTGATAGAAATATGATGTATTATGCCGTATGCCCGTGTGGTAAAATCTATGCAAGTATGACGACACGGCAGTTTAAAATACGGGACAGGGAGCACGTACGTGGTATTATGGCAGCAGCTACTGAATCTGACACATCCATGTTACAAACTCTTCCACACCATTTCAAAGAGTATCATAACTGTGACGGTGCCTGTTATGATCTGGTGGCCTAGGAGCAGCATGAGGCGTCCTCTGGAGAAGGTGGTACCTGTACTGACCGCAGACCCTGAACTTAACACCGCAACTAGAAGTAGCCGTGGAATGTACCTACCACTGCCTAGACATCTCGTCACAGCCGGAGGACTAAATACCCCTTAAAGATAGAAACGGGAAAACTATCTTGCCTCAGAGAAAATCCCCAAAGGATAGACAGCCCCCCACAAATATTGACTGTGAGAGGAGAGGGAAATTACATACGCAGACTGAAAACAAGATTTAGCAAAGGAGGCCAATTCTAGCTAAATAGAAAGGACAGGACAGAGTACTGTGCGGTCAGTATTAAAACACTAGAAAATATCCACCGCAGAAAATAACCAAAGTCTCCACATCTACTAAAGATATGGAGGGGTAAATCTGCATCTCCAGAGATACCAGTTTGGCTGAATAAATCCTTACACAGACCAAGCTGGACAAGACAAAACATAGAAATGCACTGAACTATTAAGCCCACAGCATGTGGACTGCAAAAGCAAAGCCAGAACTTATCTTTGTTGATTTGGACAGCATAGCAGGAGAAACCAGGCAGAGATGTGAATCCTCCAGGAACAACTGACAACTGGCACCAACTAAAGAATCTAGCAAGACTAAATAGCCCAGTCAGAATTGCACTAAGTGGACACACCTGATAAATGCTGCGATCCAAAGCCAGCAGCAGTACCACTTATAACCACCGGAGGGAGCCCAAGAAGAGAATTCACAACAGGTGCCCTCCTCAGATTTCGGGGGATTGATAAAATAGATGCCGGTATCCGCAGTGGTGGGATCTCAAAGCGTTTGGCCCAATTGGATTTGGACCTTGAATACGGTCCATCCATCTGGGCTTAACGAAAATGTGAGCTTTGCCCCATTCCTATGAATTTTTATCCTGTGTATTACCCATTTGATTAGTGACTATCTGGATATTTGGCGCTATGGATGCTGTTATTGTTACCCTGCGTTTTGTTTTTAAAATTTTTTAGATTTTTATTATAGTTCCTGTATGTCTCCTTTATATTCCTATCCTACTGAAGTTCTGGTGTCAAGATGCTAATGGACAAATGACGGAGTTAATCCTATTAAAGACATTATGAGAATGAACGGATATCGTCCTATGCTATAATGTCCTATTGTCTTGACATATATTAAGTTATCTGTGATTTAGTTTAATATTGTTAGATGTTTGTTTTGGTGCAATATTTGGTTTCTTTTGTTCTGTTTTAATTTAAGTCTTTTAATTGTGTATTTGTGACATTGTTTATTTGGTTATGGTATTTTGGGTTTAATAAGAGACTGCACCGATTGATTACATCTATGTCTGCACTGCTGTGCCAGGTGGCGCACCTGTACCTGTACGCGCCTTTCTCTCTGGCGCTGTGCCCCCGGCCGGCCTTCGGCGTCTTGTCATGGCGGTTGGTGTCCTTACAGGACCTGCAGTCATGTGACGCTGACGTCGGCCGGCGTCATGGTTTCCGGGGAGATGCGCGCGTCACTTCCGGGTCGGGTCCGCGACTTCCGGTTTACAACCACGCTGTTTTGCTGTTTTGGCCGGCATCTTGCCGTGTAGGTATATAAGGTGGGACATTACATAGGATAGCAGGCCCCCTTAGGAAGAAGGAAGGTCCGAAACGCGCGTCGGGGCGGACGGACCGGGTCATTGGGGGATTGGTGCCTGGTATCGCCTATCTACAGGTAATTATGGTTTTGATGTGATCGTGCGGCGGTTACCGGATTCCAGCATGGTGGCATGGTGATTCACTCTGGCATTGAGCACAGATATGGTAGGGCATTAATAGCTGTTAACCCTAGGTTTTTCCTGGGTCTTACATGATGAAACTGTTTCTGCCCATATGTGAGGCTATAGCTCGTTTTTTCTTCATTTAACCCTCCAGTGTCTGGATCTGTTCTGACATGTGCAGCATTCCCTAAGGCATTATTCTACTCTTTGCATGCTCTCTATTATACGTTGTCATTTGATTTGTTGTTGGATTTAATATGTTTAATTATAAATTTTGATACGTTATTTTGACCCTGTAGTCATTCTGTTGTGTGGATCTTTATGGATCAGTAAAGGGCGGAGAGCTCCAATCCAACTCAGACGCCAGCAAGGTGGAGGTGGGGTACTGGTATGGGCTGGTATCAAAGATGAACTTGTGGGACCTTTTCGGGTTGAGGATGGAGTGAAGCTCAACTCCCAGACCTACTGCCAGTTTCTGGAAGACTCCTTCAAGCAGTGGTACAAGAAGAAGTTGATATCGTTCAAGAAAAACATGATTTTCATGCAGGACAATGCCCATCACATGCCTCCAACTACTCCACAGCATGGCTGGTGAGTAAAGGTCTCAAAGAAGAAAAAATAATGACATGGTCCTCTTGCTCACCTGATCTGAACCCCATAGAGAACCTGTGGTCCCTCATAAAATGTGAGATCTACAGGGAAGGAAAACAGTACACCACTCGGAATAGTGTCTGGGAGGCTGTGGTGGCTGCTGCACGCAATGTTGATCGTAAACAGATCAAACAACTGACAGAATCTATGGATGGAAGGCTGTTGAGTGTCATCATAAAATTTTTTGGGGTTTTGTTGTTGCATGTCAGAAATGTTTATTTCAAAATTTTGTGCAGTTATATTGGTTTACCTGGTGAAAATAAACAAGTGAGATGGGAATATATTTGGTTTTTATTAAGTTGCCTAATTCTGCACAGTAATAGTTACCTGCACAAACAGATATCCTCCTAAGATAGCCAAATCTAAAAAAAAACCCACTCCAACTTCAAAAAATATTAAGCTTTGATATTTATGAGTCTTTTGGATTGATTGAGAACATAGTTGTTGATCAATAATAAAAATAATCCTCTAAAATACAACTTGCCTAATAATTCTGCACACAGTATATAAACTGTTGTAAAGGTCAATATTTTGTATCACATGAGTTTCAACAAGAAATATACTTTTAAATAGTATTTATAATAATTTATAATATGTATAATAGTGCAGAGCTGACGTGTGATAAATTTATATTTTAAGCATTTGGAAGAGGCAATGGAGACTTTTTTTTAAACCCTTTACCCCCCAAGGGTGGTTTGCACGTTAATGACTAATTCTGACCACTGTCCATTTATGAAGTAATAACTTTAGAATGCTTCAATGGATCCCAGTGATTCTGACAATGTTTTCTCGTGACAGATTGTACTTTATGATAGTGGTAAAATTTCTTTGATATTACTTGCGTTTATTTGTTTAAGAAAAAAAAAAAAAGGAAATTCGGTGAAAATTTCGCATTTTTCCAACTTTGAATTTTCATGCCCTTTAACCACAGAGATATGTTACACAAAATACTTAAAAACTAACATTTCCCACATGTCTACTTTACATCAGCACAATTTTTGATCCAATTTTTTTTTTCTGTTAGGGAGTTATAAGGGTTAAAATTTGACCAGCGATTTCTCATTTTTACTACACAATTTTTTTTAGGGACCACATCACATTTGAAGTCTCTTTGAGGAGTCTATATGATAGAAAATATCACAAAGTGACACCAGTCTAAAAACTGCACCCCTCAAGGTGCTCAAAACCACATTTAAGAAGTTTATTAACCCTGCAGGTGCTTCACAGGAATTTTTGGAATGTTTTAAAAAAAGTGAACTTTTTTTTTTTTTTTAACAAAAAAATTAATTCAGATCCAATTGGTTTTATTTTCCCAAGAGTAACAGGAGGAATTGGACAGCAAAAGTTGTCCAATTTGTCCTGACTATGCCGATACCCCATATGTGGGGGTAAACCACTGTTTGGGTGCACGGCACAGCTCGGAAGGGAAGAGCGCCATTTTACTATTTCAACGCAGAATTGGCTAGAATTGAGATCAGACGCCATGTCGCGTTTGGAGAGCCCCTGATGGGCCTAAACAGTGGAAACCCCCCACAAGTGACCCCATTTTGGAAACTAAACCACCTAAGGAACTTATCTAGATGTGTTGTGAGAACTTTGAACCCCCAATTGTTTCACTACAGTTTATAAACGCAGAGCAGTGAAAATAAAATAATTTTTTTCCCACAAAAATGATTTTTGTAGCCCCAGTTTTGTATTTTCCCAAGGGTAACAGGAGAAATTGGCCCCAAAAGTTGTTGTCCAATTTTTCCTTAGTACACTGATACCCCATATGTGGGAGAAAACTACTGTTTTGGCACTCGTCGGGGCTCGGAAGGGAAGTGGCGTTTTGGAATGCAGGCTTTGACGGAATGGTCTGCGGGCTTCACGTTACGTTTGCAGAGCCTCTGATATGCCTAAACAGTGGAAACCCCTCAATTGTAACTCCAACCCTAACCCAACACACCCCTAACCCTAATGATAACCCTAACCACACCCCTAACCCGAACATACCCTTAACCCTAATCCCAACACACCCCTAACCCCAATACACCCCTAACCCTAACACACCCCTAACCCAACCGTAAATGTAATCCAAACTCTAACCCCAACCCTAACCCTGACCCCAACCCTAACGGGAAAATGGATTTAAAAACATTTTTTTATTTTATTATTTTTCCCTTAACTAAGGGGGTGATAAAGGGGAGTTTGATTTACTATTTATAGTGGGTTTTTATGTTTGGCTGCTGTCACATACTTAACCCCTTCACCCCGAAGCCTGTTTTCACCTAAGTGACAGGGCCAATTTTTAGAATTCTGACCACTGTCACTTTATGAGGTCATAACTCTAAAACGCTTCAATGGATCCTGGTGATTCTGACACTGTTTTCTCGTGACAAATTGTACTTCAAGATAGTGGTAAAACTTCTTCGATATGACTTGCAGTTATTTGTGAAAAAAACTAAAATTTGTTTAAAATTATGAAAATTTAGCAATTTTCAAACTTTTAGTTTTTATGCCCTTAAAGTAGAGAGTTATATCTCATAATATAGTTAATAAACAACATTTCCCACATGTCTGCTTTACATCAGCACAATTTTGGAAACAATTTTTTTTTGTTAGGGAGTTATAAGGGTTCAAAGTTGACCAGCGATTTCTCATTTTTGCAACAAAATTTGCAAAACCATTTTTTTACGGACCACCTCACACTTGAAGTGACTTTGAGGGGTCTATATGACAGAAAATGCCCAAAAGTGACACCATTCTAAAAACTGCACCCCTCAAGGTACTCAAAACCACATTCAAAAAGTTTATTAACCCTTCAGGTGCTTCACAGGAATTTTTGGAATGTTTAAACAAAAATTGAACATTTAACTTTTTTTTCACAAAAGTTTTACTTCAGATCCAATTTGTTTTATTTTACCAAGGGTAACAGGAGAAATTGGACCAAAAATAAAGTTATACAATTTGTCCTGAGTACGCCGATACCCCACATGTTGGGGTAAACCACTGTTTGGGCGCATGGCAGAGCTCGGAAGGGAAGGAGCGCCATTTGACTTTTCAATGCAAAATTGGCTGGAATTGAGATCGGAACCCATGACGTGTTTGGAGAGCCCCTGACGTGCCTAAACAGTGGAAACCCCCACAAGTGACACCATTTTGGAAAGTAGACCCTCTAAGGAACTAATCTAGATGTGTGGTGAGCACTTTGAACCTCCAAGTGCTTCACAGAAGTTTATAATGTAGAGCCGTAAAAAAAAATAGGTATTAAGCTTACCGTTAATGATGTTTCCAGGAGTCCATCCTGACAGCACCCTGGAGGACGTCCTCCTCCCCTTGCTGGGACAGGAAACACACGAGTTTAAAAGGTCATGTCCCACCCCAATCCTCAGTGTTGTAACAAGAACCGCTACAAGGATATGCAGAGGAACAAGTTTAATGATGACAACAAAACATATTACATTGAATCCAAACATATTACATCATACGTTAGGAACATGTTACATACGTGCCAGGTTTAACAAAACATGATATAAATATTAGAGGGAGGGAACTACTAGTGTCAAGGTGAAAATACATTTCTTTATATACTTTTGTACTTTTATATCTTATACTGTAAAACAATAAGTTTTTCCTATCTGCTTGCAAATGTGACTGTATTTAAAGATGGCTGCCAGTGTTTATTTTTACTTTAGTTTAGTGTCCGAAGGGTTAAGTTTCATTTCTTCCGAAATCGAAACTTGAGGAATGAGAAGAAAAGGAGTAACCACCGGGAGACTTCCGAACATATCAGAAAGCGACTGAGAACTAGACCTATACTGCTTAAACCCCGCCTAATGCATTCCTTTTCCTAAACAATAGTACTGTGTAATCTAAATAAACTCAGTTGCTGTACCGCGTCTGACATGTGTGGATGCAGGAACATCAGCTAAGAATGAATCAGCTGTGTGTCTGACTCATTTTTAATCGGTACCAGATGCTCTGCTCACACTATAATTTGGAATGACTGGTGAATGAAGGTTATTATTGTCATAACGACCCCGACAATTTGGCGCCCAACGTGGGGCGTGGCCAGCGATCCGAGACCCCCTGGACCCATGCCTGGATGTCCGTGGATGATACCCATAGTGGCTGACCTCGAGGACTGATCACCCTCCGAACACGGTAAGTGTCGATCATATACACTGTATATGTCACACTTGCTAGTGTCTCAGCCGTTATTGGTTTGTCTGTGGTCTCCTTGGGTCTGAGGAGTGACCGGTCGAGTGGTGAAACCGAGCGCGATCCTGTGCCACGCTCTGAACCAGCAACTGAGACACGTCGCATCCGGCGCGTCCTCATGTACACCACACCTCCTCCACCGGCCATTGTACTCCGTTCAACCACCCTACCCGTGACTATTGTCTAGTAGTGAAGTGGACTGAAAAATTGAGCCAGTTGTAGATTGTGGGGCAGCTTAGAGAAAGGGATAGGAGACGCAGCCTCTGTGATATTGTACTAACAGGTAATTAAGACGTCCCAAGTGGGGGACCACCAGAATTTTGAGTACAAATAGGTAATTAAGACGTCCCGGAATGGGACCACCAGAAACAGGTAATTAAGACGCTCCGTACGGGACCACCAGAATTTTTTTGGAGGGCTCTCACTAGGAGACCGCCTCCCAACGGTTTGGAATATCGTGGCAGGATAGTCTGTTAATCACTGTTCAGGTTAGGGGACAGGAAATATTGAGCGTGAGGCTCTTTTCCTTATACGTTGAGCGAGAGGCTCTGTGTTTTTAGAACAAAGTGTTGACATTGCTGCCAGTGGTTTACTGCAGAAAACCATAGTATTCTGTAAGAGTCATGCTGCGTATCTTAAAGCAGAAGAAGTCTGTGCCCCACAAGTTAGATGAGGATGCCGTGGAAGTCAAGACAATAGTAGAGTCACGGGAGGGCAAGAGGCAGTCAAGAAGCTTATCTGCGAGTTGCGCGAGGCTTGAAGAATGAAGGATGAAAATAGGTTGATGGAGAGGAAGGATCAGAGAATGCAGAACCCGTGTTTGTTTATAAAATGCCTTTGAACTGTGATCTTACAGATTGTAAAATGGCCGCCGTGCCACTGATGATGAAAACGCAGTCCCAGCCACCGCCCTATAATGGCGACGGGACGAGCTCTCCAGAAGCGTGGGTGTGTCCTGTTTGTGTTGTGCAGAATCCAACCTGGGTGGAAACCTGCCGTATGCGTGTACGGGCCGTCCTTGGGGCTCCGCCCAGACCACGGAGGATCATAGGAAAGTTTTGTAGAAATTAAGTCTGAAAACTGCTGCAATTTGTGACTGTGTAGAAGATACGGAACTCTTATCAGTGCTGTGTAGGAGAGGGGAGGAGGGAGCGGACTGCTGTGAGATTTCTCCTCTCTCTTCCTTATCGGTGCTGTGAGCCAGAGAAAAGGGGGGGCAAAGAGCTGGGCTTTTGTTTTCTCCCTTCTGTGGTGACTCGCTAAGGAATGCAGTGCTAGAGGGGAGGGGTGAGTGAGCCGCTGCGCGACCTGCTTGAAATTTCTCCCCTCGGTGCTGTGGGCCAGAGAGAGGTGGGCCATGTATTGCATTCTGTTTTCTCTGTCCTTGGTTTAGTACACGCTGAGAGATTTGTGTTTAAAGCAATAAGTACTGTATGAAATTGACAGTGAAATAGACCTGTGCCTAGTCTTGGAGGAAAACTTGTAAGTAATTGAAAGATTGGTAAAAGATTTATCTGCTTCAAGTTGAGTGGTTGATATATATATATATATATATATATATATATAGCAAATTGAAGATTAATAGGGGGGCTCCCTGTTGGATGATATGGTCCCTCCTCAGGAAATTAAGCCTCTACTCCCGACTGTAAGCCCTGTGCCCCTTAAAGTTAAGGCACCAATATATCCTGGACTGCCGAGAAGTTCTATGGGCGTCTTATGGTAGTGTTTAAAGATCTGGGATTTTCACTGTAACAAAAAAAAAAGCCCATTCATACCTTTTTGTAGTAGACCTGATATTGAGATTTCCACTCCAGATGATGCATTGAAAATAGTAAAGAGTTTCCAAAAGAATTTAGCCCAACAGGAAAGGCAAGGGTTAAATCACTAGCCATAGTAATTCTTGCTCGCTCACTAGCCCCCACCGCTACAGCTGCGAGGTCACAGTGTTTCTTATCTCCATGTAACAGACTCCAGTTTCTGCCTCCTCCCACCTTACACGCAAGTCCAGCTTCACACTCCAATACGCCTTTAACCCTGTATAGGAATCTCACTCCCTCCCAGCTTCGTCATGTCAATTTTCAGACCAAGAGCTTGCTTTAATCGGTGTAAATGGCAGACCCCCCAGTCCGGAAAGGCCCCTACATCTCCTCTTCCCGTGAAACCTTCACACTTACAAGGCCAGATTTTTCAAGAACCTGAAGTTTGGTTTCCTTGTCATTCACGCTACTACATCACACCTCAGGGTTCCCAGGTTCTTTTCTCAGTGGGGTACGGGGACATAATTAACCACCAGGTAGGAGCCATAGTGAACCCAGCTAACTCTACAATGTCACAGAGGTGGTTTGGCCCAACAGATAGCCAACAGGGGGGCCCAGCCATAGCCCAAGAGTGTCAGGCCTACCTTGCCACTTATGGCCCCTTGCATCCAGGAGACGCTATGTCCACCCAGGGAGGAAATTTGCCCTGTGATATAGTGTTACACACTGCAGGCCCCGTATATGATTACAAGACACCCGAGCACTGCCGTACAGTATTGCAGACTGCCTTGCAGACAGAGCTCACCTATGCAGGACATGCTACAGGTGTGCTGACTCAGCTTCATGGAGACAAACAGAGATCTGTTGCTTATTACAGCGGCCGCCTGGATACGGTGGCAAGAGGAAATCCCTTATGTGTTTGGGCTGTGTTGTCTGTCCAGCTGTTGCTACACAAATCTTCAGAGATTGTTTTGAATTACCCACTGATGGTCCATACCCCACACGATGTACATAGTGTCCTTAATCAGGTACAATTTAGCCACATGTCCATGGCTGGACAGCTGCGATTTCAGTGTGCTATTCTCATGCCTACTAATGTGATTTTGGAAAGGTGCACTGTCCTAAACCCCGCTACTCTTCTCCTAGTTCCCCTGGATCCAAAGGGGGGAGGAGTAGGTGACATGAGCAAGGACACTCTTTTTCTTTCTAGAATGGATCCAGAGGAACAAGATTAGGTTTCCAAACCCCATGATTGTCTAGAATTAATCTCAGGAAACGGCTGGTCTCTAGTGTGCCTATTCTAATGCTGATTTTGAGCTTTTTGTAGATGGATCCCGTCACCAAGATGACCAAGGACGCTACTGTACCAGATATGCTGTGGTCTCAGAACATGAGGTAATCAAGGCAGAGTCAATGCCAGCTCATATGTCTGCACAAGAAGCAGAGCTCAAGGCGCTCATAGAAGCGTGCAAACTAGCAGAAGGTAAGACTGTAAATATCTACACTGATTCCAGGTATGCTTTTGGCATTGCACACGATTATGAGCCTATCTGGAGAGCCAGGGCTTTTCTGACAGCAAATGGCCACCCCTTTAAACGTGCTGAGGCAGTCCAGCAACTTATGAATGCACAACAGCTTCCCACCCAAGCAGGCATCATAAAGGTAAAGGCACATACCAAAGGCACTGATGGACAAACAAAGGGTAACGCACTGGCAGACCAGGCTGCCAAGAAAGCAGCAAGCACTCCTGTAGCCTCTCAAGTACATCACCTAGACACCCCACCATCTCCACTTGTGTTGAAAGACATCTTAGCCCGGTTACAAGAACAGGCAAGTAAGGAGGAGAAAAATAGGTGGCAAGAGATAGGGGCTTGCTCTGATACCGTCACTGGGCTATGGGGGAGGGGTGAAAAGGTCTGCCTACCACAGGTACTGTACCCAATGATGGCACAGGTTCTGCACGAGAATGTGCATCACTCGAAGACGGCCATGTGTGACACCCTACAGAGACAATGGATTGCCCCCAGGGTTTTCCACCTGCGCAGAAAGGCAGGTACAGAGCTGCATGATATGTGCCACACATAATCAGAGTAGGACAGTGAAAATCCCATCCAAGCACACTCCCCGGCCCTTTAACCAATTCCAGAGACTGCAGAATGATTATATTCAGTTACCCAGGGTAGAGACGTATGAGTATGTGTTGGTCTGCATTGATTTATTTTCAGGTTGGCCAGAAGCCTACCCAGTTGCCAAAGCTACAGCTAAGACAACGGCGAAGAAACTGATGGCTGAGATCATATGCAGGTATGGAGTTCCTGAAGTCATTGAAAGTGATCGGGGTTCCCATTTTACTGGAGAGATCATGTCAGAGGTAATGGCAGCACTGGGGGTAAGTCAAGCATTGCATACTCCATCCGCAGAGCAGTGGAAGAGTGGAGAGACTAAATGGAACTCTTAAGCTTAAAATCCAGAAGGCAATGGCAGAGACTGGTAAACCATGGACAGAATGCCTTCCTCTAGCTTTGTTTTCAGTAAAATATACCCCAAACAGGAAGACAGGACTGTCACCGTATGAGATTCTGTTTGGCAGGAGCCCCAATTTTGAATGTTTCTTTCCACAACAGTTGCAACTCAAGTACCAGGACTTGACTAGCTATGTGCAGGCCTTACATGGACACCTTACCAAAGTGCATTTAACTGTCTTCAGTTCTCTTCCAGACCCAGACAAGGTTCCTGGACACCATCCCTTTGTGCCAGGAGACCTGGTGTATGTGAAAAAGTTTGTGCGCAGAGATTGTCTCCAGACAAGATTTGAAGGACCTCATACAGTGATCCCGGTCACCCCCACTGCAGTAAAACTTGAAAGAAAAAGCACCTGGATCCATGCCTCATATTATAAAAGAGACCGAACCAGTGTTTAGTCACAGTAGTGACTGAAGGGAAATGTTGCTGTTGTTTTTGATTTTGGGACTGGGGGCCATCCTCGCCCCTACCTCTTCGGCCCCTATTGTAAATAAGAATCCTGGTCCCACTATTCTCTGGGTAAACCTGACAGCCCCGGTGAATATCTGGCGATTTGATTTCTGTGATGTAGTCAAGTGCCTCGAGACTGAACGGGTGGTAGAGAGACTCATCCAGTTTTATATGTGTGTTACCAGAAATGACAACAATAACCGTTATTATTGGTCAGATGCTGCCTGGAATACGGGAGATGATTGGGGATATAAACCTAGCGAAGCCATGTTCCCTAAGGATGGGACGGGAGTCTTCGTGGGAGAATGCATCTAACAGCTTTTCCGCAACCACCTAGAGGCTGTAAATGGGGTAAAAGTTGTCACCCCCTCCTCCTAAATCTTGAAAGCCCCAATCTGCTGACTTGCAGACATTTGTACTGGGAAGACATTATAATTATGTATTTAGTAGTGGATATCATGGGAATTTAGGCCATATACAGCTCCAGGATATTAGCTTCAGACCAACCAAGGCCCCTGTTACCAGTACAGTTAAAGCAGGACCAGGTGAGCGTTTGCAAAATGTAGTTAATGAAGTGATCCCCATTCCAGGTCTCAGGTGGCAAGAGGTTTTCTCAATAGAAACACAAACAGCCCCAAGGAAAAACCTGTGGTTAGAATGGGTGAGATACAATGTAAGAGTCCAGAATATCTCTGTAGGATGTATTGCTTGTGCTGCTGCGAATACACATCTCTACACACATGCATTGCTTTTCTCTGATGACAACACCACTGCCTGTGTCATGAATCTGTTGAAAGGTTTGAAGCCCACTGATTGCCCAGATTACGTCCCACTAATTCATGAGAAACCCAAACTAAAGGTTCCAGGAGAAGTAACCGTATTAGCTGACAATTACACCTGCTATAATTCCCACAACACCACAGGTACACCAGTAGGGATCTTCGAGACAGGTTTCTGCAAAGAGAACAGTTCTCTGGATACTGATTTGCTAATTAAACATACACAATATATGTACGATATTTATTGGTTATGTGGAGATGGTAAGCTCCGTCCCAGGTTGCCTAATGCCTGGATAGGCCAATGCACCCTTGTTAAATTAGCCATGCAGTTCAAGATTTTACCTTGGGATCCAGAGGTACCTGATGAACCTACCAGAAAGAGGAGAAGCCTTGATCAGCTCCACATGAGTTATGAAGAAGATCCACTGATATATATTGATGCCATTGGAGTGCCAAGGGGGGTGCCTGACCAATTTAAAGCCCAGAACCAGATTTATGCCGACATTGCTTCTATAGTCCCACAGGTGCAGATTAATAAAAATGTTGAATGGATCAAATATACATATATTACAGTGAACAAAGATTCGTTAATTATAGCTGTGATGCCTTTCAGGATATAGTTGAGGACTTGGGCCCTAACACTTGTATGACCCGTGCTGCAACCCGACCTAAGAGAATTATACTGAATCCTGTCCAGACAAGATCACATGTAGTGATATAAGAAGCTGACACAGGATTGTGGTTGGTGGATAGTGGGGACATTAACTTTTGGGAGTAGGCTGACAGTAATCCTTTTGGGAAGGAGCTGTAGACCAGCATGTCATGTCGCCCCCCACCACCAGAGAACCAACCACACCAGGTAGGGTAAGACAGATACAGGAGTATTATCCCTGGAGGCCCTCTGACTAACTAGCTACGCAAAAACAATTGGCTGACCCTGAGAACCAACCTTTCTCATTCTACAGACAAATAATGATTATATGATGGACGTATAAGTGCACTTAGGCAGGCCTAGGTAGTTGGTGAGCACAAAAGCAGGTGACGTGCTAGGACGCAAACTAAGATTTTTTACAGATGTGACAAAAAGGAGAGAGTGTAGAGCTATACTTTGGACGGTTACAGCTGAAATGGGAAGACATGGGGTACAGTCCCATAAACCCACTTGATGTTAGAGTATTGGTAAATACATTCATTGACGGTATGACCAAAGACTTACGAGACGAAATATAGACAGCCAGATCTGAATGGCGAAATGTAGATCCAAAAGACCTGAAGGTTACTAAAAGAAGTTGAACAAATTAGGACAATAAGACGACGTGTCATGTATGCTGGAGTAGACACATCTTTCTTCTCCAGTTGGTTAGGTGGGATCAAGGGATTTTTTCAATAAGCTTGTCTGGTACTGATTGCCCTCCTTATAATTGGATCGATAATTCTCTGTTGTGTTATTCCCTTGTACAAAAAGGTTATTGCCAAGGCAACTCCGACTGGCACCTTCCTCAATCAAGAAGTAGACCCACCAGAGTACGATGGTACTGATCCAGGGGAGATCCCTAAGTATGTCCCCCTCAAGAGAGTAGACAAAATCCCCCATTCTCAGATGATGCTAAGAGATTTAGTTTAGGGACAGTGGGAGAACTCCATGTGGGGTTAGTGAAGGGTTCAGCTGCCTGGAGGCCTCTCGCTAGGGAAGAGTTTCTGAGGTGTCTGGATGAAGAAATCCACCTCCCCTTTCCCCATCACATGGACAGTCTCGAAGGATCTTTCTTTAAGGGAAAAACTTAGTGTTTAGGGGGGATTGTCAAGGTGAAAATATATTTCTTATATATTTTTGTACTTTTATATATCTTATACTGTGAAACAATAAGTTTTTCCTATCTGCTTGCAAATGTGACTGTATTTAAAGATGGCCGCCAGTGTTTATTTTTACTTTAGTTTAGTGTCCGAAGGGTTAAGTTTCATTTCTTCCGAAATCGAAACTTGAGAAGAAAAGGAGTAACCACCGGGAGACGTCCGAACGAATCAGAAAGCGACTGAGCACTAGACCTATACTGCTTAAACCCCGCCTAATGCATTCCTTTTCCTAAACAATAGTACTGTGTAATCTAAATAAACTCAGTTGCTGTACCGCGTCTGACATGTGTGGATGCAGGAACATCAGCTAAGAATGAATCAGCTGCGTGTCTGACTCATTTTTAATCGGTACCAGTTGCTCTGCTCACTGTCATGATCTCAATGGCAAGAGAACATAGCATCAGCATATATAGGAACAAGCTCTTGGAAGATGGGAACTGAGCTGACCATGAGCTAAACCTAACGCACAACTAGCAGTGGCCGGGTAGCATGCCTACGTTGATTCTAGATGCCCAGCACCAGCCGGAGGACTAAATAAAGCTAGCAGAGGAAAATATTAGTCCTAGCTCACCTCTAGAGAAATACCCCGAAAGGAGACAGAGGCCCCCCACATGTATTGGCGGTGAGTTAAGATGAAATAACAAACGTAGTATGAAAATAGGTTTAGCAAATTTGAGGTCCACTTACTACATAGCAGAAGACAGAAAGGACACTTTCATGGTCAGCTGAAAACCCTATCAAAACACCATCCAGAAATTACTTTAAAACTCTGGCATTAACTCATAACACCAGAGTGGCAATTCCTGTTCACAAGAGCTTTCCAGACACAGTAACGAAACTACAGCTGTGAACTGGAACAAAAAATGCAAAAACAAACATGGACAAGAGTCCAACTTATCTAGTAGTTGTCTAGGAGCAGGAACAAGCACAGAGAGGCTTCTGATAACATTGTTGACCGGCAAGCAACTAACAGAGCAGCAAGGTTATATAGCGACTCCCACATCTTGATGGGAACAGGTGAACAGAGAAGATGAAGACACCAGTTCAATTCCACCAGTAGCCACCGGGGGAGCCAGAATCCAAATTCACAACAGCTCACACTATAATTTGGAATGACTGGTGAATGAAGGTTATTATTGTCGTAACGACCCCGACACTAGTGCTGTCAGGATGGACTCCTGGAAACATCATTAACGGTAAGCTTAATACCTATTTTCCAGGACGTCATCCTGACAGCACCCTGGAGAGTACCAAAGCACCTCCTCAGGGTGGGATTACCGCTTGGAGAACCTTTCTCCCAAATGCAGTATGTTGACCAGACAAAACATTAAGTTTATAGTGTTTACAAAAGGTGTTGGCACTGGCCCATGTCACAGCCTTACAAATTTGTTCTAGAGAAGCACCTGCCCTCTCTGCCCAAGAAGTAGCTATCCCCCGAGTAGAATGTACATGGAGACCCTCTGGAGGAGGGACCCCCTGTGACTGATAGGCCTCAGAGATCACAGACATGATCCACCGTGCGATAGAGGCCTTAGAGGCCCTCTTACCCCTATTCTTTCCCCCATACAGAATGAATAAATTCGGTTCAATGCGCCAAGAGCTGGTGGCTGCCAGGTAGTCTAGGACCGCCTGCCTGACATCCAGTGAATGTAAGGCCTTTTCTTTAGCATTAGTGGGGTTATCGCAGAAGGATGGTAACACGATTTCCTGATTTCTATTTTTAATTGTTCCTACTTTTGGAATTAACAAGGGGTCCAGTTTAAGAATTATGCAATCGTCTCTATCTTGGAGGTACGGGTCCCTAGTACATAGGGCCTGAATTTCCCCCACCCTTTTAGCCGTGGTAATTGCCACTAGAAATGCCGTTTTACGCGTAAGGACTGAAATGGGCATATTATCAGTAGAAGCATAGAGGTCTTTACAGAGGAACCTGAGGACCAGATTAAGATCCCAGGAAGGCGATAAATGTCTAATAGTAGGGCGCAACCTCTGTGTGGCTCTAATAAATCTAACTATCCATGGGTGAGAAGCTAGGGGATAGTCAAGTGTCAAGGTGAAAATATATTTCTTATATATTTTTGTACTTTTATATATCTTATACTGTGAAACAATAAGTTTTCCCCTGCTAATGCAAATGTAATTGTATTTAAAGATGGCTGCCAGTGTTCAGTTTCGTTTCAGGTTAGTGACCGAAGGGTTAAGATTCATTTCTTTGGAAATCGAAACTTAGAAAAGTAAAGAAGAGGAGGAATCCACCAGAAGACGTCAGGACAAATCAGGAAGACTGGATGCTAGCTTAAACCCCGCCTAATGCACGCCTTCCCCTAACACTCAATATAGTATTGTGTATTTTAGAATAAAGCCAGTTGCTGTGACGGTTACACACATGTGTGTGGATCCACGAGCATGCACTAAGATTGAACCAGCTACCTGTCTGACTCATTCTTACCCGGTACCATATGCTTATAGTTTAATTTGGAATGACTGGTGAATGAGGGTATATTGTCGTTTACGACCCCGACAATTTGGAGCCCAATGTGGGGCGTGGCCAGCGATCCGAGACTCTCTGGACCCATGCCTGGATGTCTGTGGATGATACCCATAGTGGCTGACCTCGAGGACTGATCACCCTCCGAACATGGTAAGTGGCGATCATATACACTGTATGTGTCACACTTGCTAGTGTCTCAGCCGTTATTGGTTTGTCTGTGGTCTAATTGGGTCTGGGGAGTGACCGGTCGAGTGGTGAGATCGAACGCGATCCTGTGCCACGCTCTGAACCAGCAACTGAGAGACGTCGCATCCTGTGCGACCTCTGTACACCACACCTCCTCCACCGGTCATTGTACTCCGTTCAACCACCCTACCCGTGACTGTTGTCTAGTAGTGAAGTGGAGTGATAAATTGAGCCAGTTGTAGATTGTGGGGCAGCTTAGAGAAAGGGATAGGAGACGCAGCCTCTGTGATATTGTGCTGACAGGTAACTAAGGCGTTCCGTGAGGGGACCACCTGTCCAGACAGGTAACTAAGGCGTTCCGTGATGGGACCACCTGTCCAGACAGGTAACTAAGGCGTTCCGAGAGGGGACCACCTGTCTAGTTAGGTAACTTAAGACGTTCCGTGAGGGGACCACCTATATTTTTGTGGAGGGCTCTCACTAGGAGACCGCCTCCCGACTGGTTGGAATATCGTGGCAGGATAGTCTGTAATCACTGTTGTTCAGGTTAGGGACAGACAGGAAACATTGAGCGTGAGGCTCTTTTCCTAGTACGTCGAACGTGAGGCTCCGTACTATATATATATATATAGAACACAGTGTTGAATATCGCTACCAGTGGTTTTACTGCAGAAAACCATAGTATTCTGTAAGAGTCATGCTGCGTATCTTAAAGCAGAAGAAGTCTGTGCCCCACAAGTTAGATGAGGATGCCGTGGAAGTCAAGACAATAGTCACGGGAGGGCAAGAGGCAGTCAAGAAGCTTATCTGCGAGTTGCGCGAGGCTTAAAGAACAAAGGATGAAAATAGGTTGAGAGGAAGGATCAGACAATATAGAGCCCGTGTTTGGTTATAAAATGCCTTTGAACTGTGATTTTACAGATTGTAAAATGGCCGCCGTGCCACTGATGATGAAAATGCAGTCCCAGCCACCGCCCTGTAATGGCGGCGGAAAGAGATCTCCAGAAGCGTAGGTGTGTCCTGTTTGTGTTGTGCAGAATCCAGCCTGGGTGGAGACCTGCCTTGTGTGTGCGTACGGACCGTCCTTGGGGCTCCGCCCAGACCACGGAGGATTATAGGAACGTTTTGTAGAAATTAAGTCTGAAAACTGCTGCAATTTGTGACTGTAGAAGATACGGAGCTTTGTATCAGTGCTATGTAGTGTAGGGGAGGGGCGGAGCGGACCGCTGCGAGATTTCTTTGTCAGTTCTTCTTTTCTCCTTATCTGCGCTACGTGCCGGAGAAAGGGGGGGCAGGGAGCTGGGCTTCGCTTCTCCCTTTTGCGCTGAGGAATGAAGTGATTTTTGTCCTTATCTCCGTGTACTAGATGGGAGGGGGCATGTGAATCCCTGCGCGACTTGCTTGAAATTTCTCTCCCCTCGGTGCTGTGGGCTAAGGGGGGGGGGGCATGTATTGCATTCCAAAGTTTTCTCTGTCCTTGGTTTAGTACATGCTGAGAGATTTGTGTTTAAAGCAATAAGTACTGTATGGAATTGAAAGTGAAATAGATCTGTGTCTAGTCTTGGAGGAAAACTTGTAAATAATTGAAAGATTGGTAAATTGGGCCTCTTCTCCCGACTGTAAGCTCTGTGCCCCTCAATCCCAAAAGGCACCAATATATCCTGGACTGCCGAGAAGTTCTATGGGCGTCTTATGGTAGTATTTAAAGATCTGGGATTCCCATTGTAATAAAAAGCCCATTCATACCTTTTTGTAGTAGATCCGATATTGAGATTTCCACTCCGGATGATGCATTGAAAATAGTAAAAGAGTTTTCAAAAGAATTTAGCCCAGCAAGAAAGGCAGGGGTTAAATCACTAGCCGTAGTAATTCTTGCTCGCTCACTGGCCCCCATCGCTGCAGCTGCGAGATCAGTGTTTCTTATCTCCATGTAACAGACTCCAGTTTCTGCCCCCCTCCTATCGTACATGCAAGTCCAGCTTCACACTGCAATACGCCTTTAATTTTGTATGGGAATTTCACTACCTCTCCGTCCCCGTTATGTCAATTCTCAGACCAAGAGCTTGTTTTAATTGGTGTAAATGGCAGACCCCCCAGCCCAGAAAGGCCCCTACATCTCCTCTTCCCGTGAAACCTTCACACTTACAAGGCCAGACTTTCCAGGAATCTGAAGTTTGGTTCCCTGTCATTCACGCTACTACATCACACCTCAGGGCTCCCAGGTTCTTTTCTCAGTAGGGTGTGGGGATATAATTACCCACCAGATGGGAGCCATAGTAAACCCAGCTAATTCTACCCTGTCACATAGAGGTGGTTTGGCCCAACAGATAGCTAGAAAAGGAGGGGCCAGTCATAGCCCAAGAGTGTCAGGCCTACCTTGCCGCTTATGGCCCCTTGTATCCAGGAGACGCTATGTCCACTCAAAGAGGGAATTTGCCCTGTGATATAGTGTTACACACTGCAGGCCCCGTATATGATTACAAGACACCCGAGCACTGCCGTACAGTATTGCAGACTGCCTTGCAGACAGAGCTCTCCTATGCAGGACATGCTACAGGTGTGCTGACTCAGCTTCATGGAGACAAACAGAGACCTGTTGATTATTATAGTGGCCGCCTGGATACGGTGGCAAGAGGGAAGTCCCTTATGTGTTTGGGCTGTGTTGTCTGTCCAGCTGTTGCTACACAAATCTTCAGAGATTGTTTTGGATTATCCACTGATGGTCCACACCCCACATGATGTATATAGTATCCTTGATCAAGTACAACCTAGCCACATGTCCATGGCTGGACAGCTGCGATTTCAGTGTGCTATTCTCATGCCTACTAATGTGATTTTGAAAAGGTGCACTGTCCTGAACCCCGCTACTTTTCTCCTAGTTCCCCTGGATCCAAAGGGGGGAGGAGTAGGTGACAAATAGGTGACATGTAAAAGGACACTCTTTTTCTTTCTAGAATGGATCCAGAGGAACAAGATTAGGTTTCCAAACCCCATGATTGTCTAGAATTGATGTCTCAGGAAACGGCTGGTCTCTAGTGTGCCTATTCTAATGCTGATTTTGAGCTTTTTGTAGATGGATCCCATCACCAAGATGACCGAGGATGCTACTGTACCAGATATGCTGTGGTCTCAGAACATGAGGTAATCAAGGCAGAGTCAATGCCAGCTCATATGTCTGCACAAGAAGCATGCAAACTAGCAGAAGGTAAGACTGTAAATATCTACACTGATTCCAGGTATGCTTTTGGCATTACACACGGTTATGGGCCTATCTGGAGAGCCAGGGCTTTCCTGACAGCAAATGGCCACCCCTTTAAACGTGCTGAGGCAGTCCAGCAACTTATGAATGCACTACAGCTTCCCACCCAAGCAGGCAGGCATCATAAAGGTAAAGGCACATACCAAAGGCACTGATGGACGGACAAAAGGGTAACGCACTGGCAGACCAGGCTGCGAAGAAAGCAGCAAGCACTCCTGTAGCCTCTCAAGTACATCACCTAGACACCCCACCATCCCCACTTGTGTTGAAAGACATCTTAGCCCGGTTACAAGAACAGGCAAGTAAGGAGGAGAAAAATAGGTGGCAAAAGATAGGGGCTTGCTCTGATACCGTCACTGGACTATGGGGGAGGGGTGAAAAGGTCTGCCTACCACAGGTACTGTACCCAATGATGGCACAGGTTCTGCACGGGAATGTGCACCACTCGAAGACGGCCATGTGTGACACCCTACAGAAACAATGGATTGCCCCCGGGGTTTTCCACCTGCGCAGAAAGGCAGGTACAGAGCTGCATGATATGTGCCACACATAATCAGAGTAGGACAGTGAAAACCCCATCCAAACACACTCCCCGGCCCTTTAACCCATTCCAGAGACTGCAGATTGATTATATTCAGTTACCCAGGGTAGGTACGTATGAGTATGTGTTGGTCTGCATTGATTTATTTTCAGGTTGGCCAGAAGCCTACCCAGTTGCCAAAGCAACGGCGAAGAAACTGATGGCTGAGATCATATGCAGGTATGGAGTTCCTGAAGTCATTGAAAGTGATCGGGGCTCCCATTTTACTGGAGAGATCATGTCAGAGGTAATGGCAGCACTGGGGGTAAGTCAAGCATTGCATACTCCATCCACAGAGTAGTGGAAAAGTGGAAAGACTAAATGGAACTCTTAAGCCTAAAGTCCAGAAGGCAATGACAGAGACTGGTAAACCATGGACAGAATGCTTTCCTCTAGCTTTGTTTTCAGTAAGATATACCCCAAACAGGAAGACAGGACTGTCACCGTATGAGATTCTGTTTGGCAGGAGCCCCAATCTTGAATGTTTCTTTCCACAACAGTTGCAACTCAAGTACCAGGACTTGACTAGCTATGTGCAGGCCTTACATGGACACCTTGCCAAAGTGCATTTAACTGTCTTCAGTTCTCTTCCAGACCCAGACAAGGTTCCTGGACACCATCCCTTTGTGCCAGGAGACCTGGTGTATGTGAAAAAGTTTGTGCGCAGAGATTGTCTCCAGACAAGATTTGAAGGACTTCACACGGTGATCCCGGTCACCCCCACTGCAGTAAAACTTGAAGGAAAGAGCACCTGGATCCATGCCTCACACTGTAAAAAGAGACCGAACCAGTGTTTAGTCACAGAAGTGACTGAAGGGAAATGTTGCTGTTGTTTTTGATCCTGGAAATGGGGGCCATCCTCGCCCCTACCTCTTCGGCCCCTATTGTAAATAAGAATCCTGGTCCCACTATTCTCTGGGTAAACCTGACAGCCCCGGTAAATATCTGGCGATTTGATTTCTGTGATGTAGTCAGGTGCCTCGAGACTGAACGGGTGGTAGAGGGAATCATCCAGTTTTATATATGTGTTACCAGAAATGACAACAATAATTGTTATTATTGGACCGATGCCGCCTGGAATACGGGAGATGATTGGGGATATAAACCTAGTGAAGCTATGTTCCCAAGGATGGGACGGGTAGGAGTTTCCGTGAGAGAATGCATCTAACAGCCCTTCTGCAACCACTTAGAGGCTGTAAATGGGGTAAAAGTTGTCACCCCCTCCTCCTGAATCTTGAAAACCCCCAATCTGCTGACCTGCAGACATTTGTACTGGGAAGGCATTATAATTATGTATTTAGTAGTGGATACCATGGGAATTTAGGCCATATACAGCTCCAGGATATTAGTTTCAGACCAACCATGACCCGTTACCAGTACACCTAAAATAAGCCCAGGTGAGCGTTTGCAAAATGTAGTTAATGAAGTAATCCCCATTCCAGGTCTCAGTTGGCAAGAGGTTTTCTCCATAGAAACACAAACAGCTCCAAGGAAAAACCTGTGGTTAGAATGGGTGAGATACAATGTAAGAGTCCAGAATATCTCTGTAGGATGTATTGCTTGTGCTGCTGCGAATACACATCTCTACACGCATGCATTGCTTTTTCCTGATGACAACACCACTGCCTGTGTCATGAATTTGTTGAAAGGTTTGAAGCCCACTGATTGCCCAGATTATGTCCCACTAATTCATAAGGAACCCAGACTAAAGGTTCCAGGAGAAGTAACCGTATTAGCTGACAATTACACCTGCTATAATTCCCACGACACCACAGGTACACCAGTAGGGATCTTTGAGACAGGTTTCTGCAAGGAGAACAGTTCTCTAGATACTGACTTGCTAATCAAACATACACAATATATGTACGATATTTATTGGTCATGTGGAGATTGGTAAGCTCCGTCCTAGGTTGCCTAATGCCTGGATAGGCCAATGCACCCTTGTTAAACTAGCTATGCAGTTCAAGATTTTATCTTGGGATCCAAAGATACCTGATGAACCTACCAGGAAGAGGAGAAGTCTTGATCAGCTCCACATGAGTTATGAAGATCCACTAGTATATATTGATGCCATTGGAGTGCCAAGGGGGGTGCCTGACCAGTTTAAAGCCCAGAACCAGATCTATGCTAGCTTTGCTTCTATAATCCCACAGATGCAGATTAATAAAAATGTTGAATGGATCAATTACAAATATATATATATTACAGTGAACAAAGATTTGTTAATTATAGCTGTGATGCCTTTTAGGGTATAGTTGAGGATTTGGGCCCTAACACTTGTATGACCCGTGCTGCAACCCGACCTAAGAGAATTACACTGAATCCTGTCCAGACAAGATCACATGCAGTGACATAAGAAGCTGACAGGATTGTGGTTGGCGGATAGTGGGGACATTAACTTTTAGGAGTAGGCTGACAGTAATCCTTTTGGGAAGGAGCTGTAGACCAGCATGTCATATCGCCCCCACCACCAGAGAACCAACCACATCAGGTAGGGTAAGACAGATACAGGAGTATTATCCCTGGAGGCCCTCTGACTAGCTAGCTATGCAAAAACAATTGGCTGACCCTGAGAACCAACCTTTCTCATTTTACAGACAAATAATGACAATATGATGGACGTATAAGTACACCTAGGCAGGCCTAGGTAGTTAGTGAAAGCAACTCCGATTGGCACCTTCCTCAATTAAGAAGTAGACCCACCAGAGTACGATGGTACTGATCCAGGGGAGATCCCTAAGTACATTCCCCTCAAGAGAGTAGACAAAACCCCCCATTCTCAGATGATGTTAAGAGATTTAGTTTAGGGACAGTGGGAGAACTCCATGTGAAGTTAGTGAAGGGTTCAGCTGCCTGGAGGCCTCTCGCTAGGGGAGAGTTTCTGAGGTGTCTGGATGAAGAAATCCACCTCCCCTTTTCCCATCACATGGACAGTCTCGAAGGATCTTTCTTTAAGGGAAAAACTTAGTGTTTAGGGGGGATTGTCAAGGTGAAAATATATTTCTTATATATTTTTGTACTTTTATATATCTTATACTGTGAAACAATAAGTTTTCCCCTGCTAATGCAAATGTAATTGTATTTAAAGATGGCTGCCAGTGTTCAGTTTCGTTTCAGGTTAGTGACCGAAGGGTTAAGATTCATTTCTTTGGAAATCGAAACTTAGAAAAGTAAAGAAGAGGAGGAATCCACCAGAAGACGTCAGGACAAATCAGGAAGACTGGATGCTAGCTTAAACCCCGCCTAATGCACGCCTTCCCCTAACACTCAATATAGTATTGTGTATTTTAGAATAAAGCCAGTTGCTGTGACGGTTACACACATGTGTGTGGATCCACGAGCATGCACTAAGATTGAACCAGCTACCTGTCTGACTCATTCTTACCCGGTACCACATGCTTATAGTTTAATTTGGAATGACTGGTGAATGAGGGTATATTGTCGTTTACGACCCCGACAATTAAAGGAGCTAAGTGCCGAGATCTGCACCTTCAAGGTGCTAGGTTTGAGACCTTTGTCAAACCCAGCCTGAAGGAAATCCAGGATTCTGGGTAAGTCAGGAGTGCCTGCCGCAACCTCAGACCTGCCACCTTCCAGACAGAATCGCTTCCAGATCTTCAGGTAAATTGCTGATGTAACAGGCTTCCTACTGGACTTGATAGTAGTCATCACTCGGCTCGACAGACCCTTTGCCTTCAAGATGAGCCCTTCAGGATCCATGCTGAGAGACGGAGCTTCTCTGGGTTTGGGTGAAGTACCGGACCCTGGTAGATAGCATCCGGTCTGAGGGGAAGCTCTACTGGATTCGCAATCGCCAGCTCTAGTAGAAGGGAGAACCAGCTCCTTCTTGGCCAGTATGGAACAATCAATATGACACGAGCTTGATCCTGTTTGATCTTCCTGAGAACAGCCGGGACTAATGCCAGAGGAGGGAATGCATATGATAGAGGTTCTGTCTAGACCTGGCTCAGAGCGTCTATCCCTTCCGGAAGATCCCGAGGGTTCAGTGAGAAGAATCTTGAGACCTTCGAATTTCTCCTGCTTGCGAATAGGTCTATACAAGGAGTTCCCCAGCGCAGACATAATTCCTGGAAGATGTCCTGGTTGAGTTCCCATTCTGTTGGAAACACTTTTCCTGCTGAGGTAGTCTGCTATGACATTCTGGGAGCCTTCCAGGTGAATCGCTGAAATGGATAGGACTGATCTTTCTGCGCACCGAAATATCTGCTTGGCCAATTCCTGAAGCGGATGGTGTCTTGCGCCTCCCTGATGCTTCAGGAAAGAGACTGTTGTCACATTGTTGGACATTATTCTGACATGGCGATTCCTTAGGATATGGCGGTTCCTTCTCAATGCTTCCCAAACAGCGTACAGCTCTTTGAAGTTGGAGGAGCTGTTCATGACCTCCTCCGGCCATCTCCCCTGAAGGAACCTGTCTTCTAAGTGAGCTCCCCTGCCCCAGGCGCTGGCATCTGTAGTAACTACTACATGGGGTTCGGCAGACCATAACACTCCTTTCCTTAGGTTTTCCGGTTCTGTCCACCAAAGGAGAGACCTTCTTACCAGAGGAGATAGCCTTAAAGCACTGTCCAGAGAAGACAGGCGTCTGTCCCATTTGGAAAGGATTAGTTTCTGCAGTGGTCTTGAATGGAACTGAGCCCATCTTACACACGGAATGCAGGCCGTCATTAGGCCGAGGACTTTCATGGCCGCTCTTATTGACCCCCTGTGTCTTAAAAGGAGCCGAATTTGGGACTGTATTGCTTCCAGCTTGGTCTCGGATAGAAGGGATATTCTGTTTGTCGAGTCCAGATACACTCCCAGAAAGGTTTTCCTGTGTTCTGGAGTCAGGTCGGATTTCCGCCAATTTATGACCCATCCTAACTCTTCCATCACCGAAATGGTTCGGTTCCTGTGGTCTGATAGAATCTCTGGCGTTCTTGCTACCAGGAGGAAGTCGTCAAGATATGGGACTATTATGATCCCCTGATTTCTTAGGAAAGCGACAATCTCTGATGCCAACTTTGTAAAGATAAGAGGTGCTGAGGCAAGGCCGAACGGAAGGCACTGGACTGGTTGTGACAGGTCCCGGACGGCAGAACTACCACAAACCTCAGAAGTTTCTGAGATGAGGGGTGGACTGGGACCTGATAGTAGGCACTCTTCAGGTCGAGATTGCACATCACGGCATTCTGATCTATGAGAAGAATAGCCGATCGAATAGACTCCATACGGAACCTCTTGTACCTTACCCATGCATTCAAAGGCTTCAGATTTATTATGGTGCGAGATTCGCCGGATGGTTTTGCTATGGAGAAAAGGGAGGAGTAATGACCCTGGCTTACTTCCAGAGGTGGTACTGGCACTATGACCTCTGAGGAGAGCATATCCTCTAGGTCTATCATCATTGGGGAGTCTCGCATTATAACCGTAGGCGCGATAAATCTGTCTGGTGGAGGGGAGTAAAGCTCGATACGGTAGCCTTCTGACACTGTCCGAAGGACCCACTTGTTTTGAGTGATTCGGGCCCATTTGTGCGCGAAGTGGCGGAGCCTTCCCCCTATAAGTGTGGCGTCATTGCGGCTTAGATTTTGAGGAGGGAATGAAAAATAAACTTCTGTTTCTATTGCCCTGGTTACGGGAGCCCCTATAGGATCCTCTATGGGATCTACCTACTCTAGAGTCAGACTGTCTTCGGAAAGGTAATCCCCTCCGAAAGGACTGAGGTTTCCTAGTTTTCTCCTCCGTAAACCCTTTCTTTTTATCAGAAGCTGACTCTAGGATAGTATCTAGAGGGGGCCCGAATACCCGTGCTCTGGAGAAGGGAATTGAACATAGCTTTGATTTATAAGCACTATGCCCAGACCAGGATCTTAGCCAGACCGCACTCCTAGCCGCGTTGGATAGAGAACCACTTCTAGCCGAGAATCTGACTGACTCAGCAGTCATATCGGACAGAGAGGCCGTGGCGGACCTCATAATAGGAATGGACTTTAGGATCTCAGATCTCGGAGTCTTATTGGACAGGTGCTCTTCTAATTGACCCATCCAAAGGTACATAGACCGAGCTAACGAAGTAGCTGCTATGTTGGTTTTTATTAGAGCTGCGGAAGATTCCCAGGCTCTTTTCAAAAGTATGTCAGTCTTTCTATCCATGGGATCGCGCAGGCTTGAAGAGTCCTCGAATGTTATGGCTGTCTTTTTAGCCACTTTCGCCACCGGAACATCAACCTTAGGAATTTTTTCCCAAAGTTTTACGTCCTCAGGTTCAAACGGCAGACGAGCTTTGAAGTCTTTGGATAACACCAGCCGGCGTTCCGCTTCTTTCCACTCCTCCAGTATCATGGCCTTAATATGTTCACTAACCGGGAACACAGTCTGCTGACGTGACATAAGTCCCCCGAACATCAGGTCCTGCCTGGATAGTGGTTTAGGTGTCTCTTCTATTTGCATGGTGCATCGTACTGCCTGCACGAGATCATTCGTCTCTTCTGCCTGGAAGAGATATTTCCTTTGGTGGTCCTGGCTTCCTGACGGAAGCTCGGCCTCTTCTTCTGAGACGAAGTATTCTGAGTCAGACTTGTCTTCAGAAGTAAATTCTGGTTCTCTTAAGTCTCGTTCCCGTCTGGCCCTCTTGCGGCTGGGAATAGGGCTGGACTTCTGCACCATACTAGACAAAGAAGCCTGCACTTCTTCACGTATAAGGGATCTTATCTCGGATAGTAATGCAGGTTGTTCGTCCCTCACAACCCTAGACGTACAAACTGCACATAAGGTCTTTCCATGGGAATCCGGGAGCTTCGTATTACAGATAGGGTATCTAGCAGATTTCCCCGAGGCCTTGCCAGATCTCTTAACTTGACCAGAGGTACCAGAGGGGCCAGCAGGGGTTCCCTTATCCTTAAATGACATAAGATAGGGATAAGCCTGCTCTTGCGTGCGGATAGGTGTCATGGTTCCCTAATGGCAAGAGAACATAAATACAGACTAGCTCTTGGAAGATGGAATCTCGAGCTGACCGTGAGCTAAACCTATCACACAACTAGCAGTGGCCGGGTAGCGTGCCTACGTTTTATCCCTAGACGCCCAGCGCCAGCCGGAGGACTAAATAACCCTAACAGAGGAAAGTACAGACCTGGCTTACCTCTAGAGAAATTTTTCCCCAAAGGCAGACAGAAGCCCCCCACATATATTGTCGGTGAATGCAGAGGAAATTGACAAACATAGTATGATGATAGGTTCAGCAAAGGGAGGTCCGCTTACTAGATAGAAGAAGACAGAAAAGGAAACTTCACGGTCAACTGAAAACCCTTACAAAAAACCATCCTGAAATTACTTTAAGACTCTAATATCAACTCATGATACCAGAGTGGCAATTTCAGCTCACAAGAGCTTCCAGCCACAGAAATAATCAATCACTGAGAACTGGAACAAAAATGCAAAACAAACATAGGACAAGAGTCCAACTTAGCTGATAGTTGACTAGGAGCTGGAACATGCAACAGAAAGGCTTCTGGTTACATTGATGGCCGGCATAAGAATGACTGAGGAGCAAGGCTAAATCGAAAACTCCCACATCCTGATGGAAACAGGTGAACAGAGAAGGTGAAGCACACAAGTTCAATACCACCATTGACCACCGGGGGAGATTCACAAAAACCAAAATCACAACAGATAGGGGTCTGCGCTATGAGCACTTACCACCTCCTCGACCGGCATACTAGCATCCATGACGAGGGTAGCAGGTCCCCGCAGCTCGTAGCGCCGGATCAGGAGCGATTCAGACGTTTTGCGGTCCACACTGGAACGCATGCTTTCCCCTTCACATGCAGCGTTACCGGAAGTGACGGTAACGGATGCCGCAAACCGGAAGTGACGCGTCCCTGAACTTCCGTCTGGAGACGCCGTGCTGGACACCTCGCTGGGAACCGCACACAGCATGGATGGCATCCGCAGCCGAGAGCCTCCCACCGGGAGGAGCGGCTGTCACCAGGAACCTTGTCCACTCCTGGTCTTTGGAGCAAAGGGACCCCCCACCGGAGGGTGTCTGCCCTGAGCCTCTTGACAGGGGGAAGGGTATTGGCAAGCCGCACGATCCCCCTGAGCTCTGGTAAGCTTGCAGCTTTCACTCGTGCGTCCCTTCCTTGCAGGGACAGGAAAAACACTGAGGATTGGGGTGGGACATGACCTTTTAAACTCGTGTGTTTCCTGTCCCAGCAAGGGGAGGAGGACGTCCTCCAGGGTGCTGTCAGGATGACGTCCTGGAAAATTCATATTAATTTTCACAAAAAATGATCTTTTTGCCCCAAATTTTTTATTTTCCCAAGGGTAACAGGATAAATTGGACCCCAAAAGTTGTTGAGCAATTTGTCCTGAGTACGCTGATACTTCATATATGGGGATAAACCACTGTTTGGGCGCATGGCAGAGCTCGGAAAGGAAGAAGCGCCATTTGACTTTTCAATGCAAAATTGGCTGGAATTGAGATCGGAACCCATGTCGTGTTTGGAGAGCCCCTGACGTGCCTTAACAGTGAAAACCCCCACAAGTGACACCATTTTGGAAAGAAGACCCCCTAAGGAACTTTTCTGTGTGGTGAGCACTTTTAACCCCCAATTGTTTCACTAAAGTTTAGAATGTAGCGCTGTGAAAATTAAAAAAATCATTTTTTCTTTCCACAAAATGATGTTTGAGCCCGCAATTTTTTTTTCCCAAGGGAAACAGGAGAAATTGGACCACAAAAGTTATTGTCCAATTTGTCCTGAGTACGCAGATACCCCATACAGTGGGGGAACCACTGTTTGGGCGCACGGCAAAGCTCGGAAGGGAAGGAGCGCCGTTTGAATTGCAGACTTAGATGGATTGGTCTGCAGATGTCATGTTGCATTTGCAGAGCCCCCGATGTACCTAAACAGTAGAAACCCCCCACAAGTGACCCCATATTGGAAACTAGACCCCCCACGGAACTTATCTAGATGTGTTGTGAGAACTTTGAACCAACAAGTGTTTCACTACAGTTTATCACGCAGAGCCATGAAAATAAAAAATATATTTTTTTCCACGAAACTGATATTTTAGCCCCGTTTTTATTTTCCCAAGGGTAACAGGACAAATTGGACACCAAAAGTTGTTGTCCAACTTGTCCTGAGAACGCTGATACCCCATATGTTGGGGGGAACCACTGTTTGGGCGCACAGGAGAACTCGGAAGGGAAGGAGCACTGTTTTAGTTTTTCAAAGCAGAATTGGCTGGAATTGAGATCGGACGCCATGTCGCGTTTGGAGAGCCCCTGATGTGGCTGAACAGTGGAAACTTCCCAATTCTAACTGAAACCCTAACCCCAGCCCTAACCCTAGCCCTAACCCCAACCCTAGTCCTAACCCTAGCGCTACTTTCACACTAGCGTTTTTTTGCATACGTCGCAATGCGTCGTTTTGGCGAAAAAACGCATCCTGCAAAGTCGTCTGCAGGATGCGTTTTTTCCCCATAGACTAACATTAGCGACGCATTGCGACGTATTGACACACGTTGCAACCGTCGTGTGACGGTTGCGTCGTGTTGTGGTGGACCGCTGGCAGCAAAAAACGTTACATGTAACTTTTTTTGAGCCAACGGTCCACCATTTCCGACCGCGCATGCGCAGCTGGAACTCCGCCCCCACCTCCCCGCACCTCACAATGGGGCAGCGGATGCGTGGAAAAACAGCATCCGCTGCCCCCGTTGTGCGGCGCTTGCACAGTATGCGTACCGACGCTAGTGTGAAAGTAGCCTAACGGGAAAATGGAAATAAATATATTTTTTTACATTTTATTATTTTTCCCTAACTGAGGGGGTGATGAAGGGGGATTTGATTTACTTTTACAGCGTTTTTTGGGCGGATTTTTATGGTTGGCAGCCATCACACACTAAAAGACGCTTTTTATTGCAAAAAATAGTTTTTGCATCACCACATTTTGAGAGCTATAATTTATCCATATTTTGGCCCACAGAGTCATTTGAGATCTTGTTTTTTGCAGGACGAGTTGACGATTTTATTGGTACCATTTTCAGGCACATGACATTTTTTGATCGCTTTTTATTCTGATTTTCGGGAGGCGGAATTACCAAAAACCAGCAATTCCTGAAATTCTTTTAGGGGGGGCGTTTATACCATTCCACATGCGGTAAAATTGATAAAGCAGTTTTATTCTTCAGGTCAGTACGATTACAGCAATACCTCATTTCTGTAATTTTTTTATGTTTTGGCGCTTTTACACAATAAAAACTATTTTACATAAAAAATAATTGTTTTTGCATCGCTTTATTCTGAGAGCTATAACTTTTTTATTTTTCTGCTGATGATGCTGTATGGCGGCTTTTTTTTGCGGGACAAGATGACGTCTTCAGCGGTACCATGGTTATTTATATCCGTCTTTTTGATCGCGTGTTATTCCACTTTTTGTCTGGTGGTATGAGAATAAAGCGTTGTTTTTTGCCTCGTTTTTTTTTTTTGTTTTTTTACGGTGTTCACTGAAGAGGTTAACTAGTGATCTAGTTTTATAGGTGGGGTCGTTACGGACGCGGCGATACTAAATATGTGTACTTTTATTGTGTGATTTTTTTTATTTATTTAGATAAAGAAATGTATTTATGGGAATATTTTTTTTTTTTTTCCTTTATTTAGGAATTTTTTTTTTTTTTTTTTTTTTTTTACACATGGACATTTTTTTTTTTTTACTTTTTTACTTTGTCCCGGGGGGGACATCACAGATCGGTGATCTGACAGTGTGCACAGCACTCTGTCAGATAACCGATCTGACAGGCAAGGGCAGAGGCTTGCCGGCGCCTGCTATTAGGAACTCAGCAGGCGCCGGCAAGCTAGGTCATCTCATGACCCGGAAGGAGTCCCGCGGCCATCTTGGATCCGGGGACTCCTTCCAGGTCACCGGAGCAGCGCGATCTCATCGCGTTGCTCCGGTGGGAGAGCGCAGGGAGCCCCCGTCCCTGCGCGATCCCCTTCTATGCCGCTGTCACTATTGACAGCGGCATCAGAGGGGTTAAATGCCCGCGATCGGCGATAGCGCCGATCGTGGGCATTGCTGCGGGGTGTCAGCTGTCATACAGCTGACACCCACACCCGATCACCGTGGCGCTCAGCGCGAGACCGAGGTGATCGATGCGCCGTACTATTACTGCTGCTGGCACAAATGCAGTGCCGGCAGCGCAGTACTAGTACGGCGCATGTCGCAAAGGGGTTAAAGATGCTTTTTATTGCAAAAAATAGTTTTCCAGGCTGTCCCTTCTGACCGCACCACCAGGAGGGTGTCCTTCATATCCTTGATAGGGACAGGAACACAGAAGAGGTTAAATAGCCCCTCCCCACCACCACTCTTCAGTGTTTTTCCTGTCCCTGTCAGGGACAGACGCAGGAGAGTGTTCTCCAGAATATAATGGAATTTAGCTGATGTTGATGTCAGGTGTGGTGGAGCTGCTGCTCCCGAATGTGGCCATATCCTCCTGGAGGGGGCTCTGGGCCGCGGGAGTCCCTGTGGACGGGGACTCCATTATATTGCAGGAATCCGATGGAGGTCCCTCATGCGTTATAGGTCGAGCTGTGGGCTCCCGTCTGCTACCTCATCCCTTCAGATGGACTCTGGGCAGCGGCTTCTGCGAAGGTGTCTGCCTGCCATCTCCCCGGTATGTGCTGTCGCCGCATGAGGCGGCGCAGTCTCTCCGAATACGGATAGGTGACAACACACCTGACTTAGTAAGATGGAAGGTGCTAGCTATCCAGATGTCCAGTCCCTAGAGCTACCCACGGACTATGTGAGTAAACGTGGTGGGGAAGTACCTAACAGGACTTTAGTTCCGATAGCTACAGGGCCTTCCTTTTACATTTTAGGACAAAGACATCCCTTAAAGGTCTACTACAACCACTAAGAAGAAGGCTATCAGATGTCTGTTATGTACCGTCAAACTCCCAGATGGTTATAACAAGCAGCTATGCGAAGTGTGCATCGCTAAACTGCTCAAAGATGAACAGGCTTCTTTATTGACTAACAGACTATGATTAGAGATGAAGTCCAGGGTACTGTTTCAACATTGATGCCACCCCAATCCCCTCATCCTAAAAGGCCCAGCTGGGATGTGGACCTCCGCTCGGAAAAGGAAGAGGTATCAGTTTATTCCGACCCGGACTCGGGTGAAGGTGACCAGGGCCGGCCTTTGCCCTGTGCGACCTGTGCGGCCGCACAGGGCGCCAAGGCTCGTTAGCATACAAGGGGCGCATTTGAGCTCAGCAGATTAATGTCACATTACATCACAATGTAGACGCTTAATGGCCTGAGGGCGCCCGCACCTCTTGTGGCGCCCCCCGCCGCGCCATTTGCGCTATCTGTATCTGCTGCTCGCCTGCTCCTGCCCAGTGCCGCCCGCCCGCCCTGTCGCTCGGCTCTCTGCGTGTGACGTAATGTCACACGCGCAAGCCGTTCTCCCCGCTGGGCAGGGACAGCACGCAGAGGAACTTTAGTTCCGCCTTCTGCTGTCCCCGGCGGGAGAGAACGGCTGCACAGCGTGTGACATTACGCCACACGTCCCCGCTCGTGCCCCGCCGCTCTCTTCCCGGCACTGAAGAGCAGAGCAGAGGTGGACCTGAGGAGCCAACTCAGCCAAGCAAGGCGTGAGTAACCACCTCACATGGCCTCCACTATGGTGGCGGTCGCCCCGGGGGGGGGGGGGGGTGTTGGGGTGCAGCTTGCTTTTTTGCAGTGTGCGTGTGGGGGGGTGGGGTGGGGTTGGGGTGCAGCCTTATTTTTTGGTGTGTGTGGAGGGTGGGGTGGGGTTGGGGTGCAGCTTGCTTTATTTTTTGCAGAGTGTGTGGGGGGGGGGGTTGGGGTGCAGCTTGCTTTATTTTTTGCAGTGTGTGTGGGGGGGGTGGGGTTGGGGTGCCGCTTGCTTTATTTTTTGCAGTGTGCGTGTGGGGGGGGTGGGGTTGGGGTGCAGCCTTATTTTTTGGTGTGTGTGTGGGGGGGGGGTTGGGGTGCAGCCTTATTTTTTGCAGTGTGTGTGTGGGGGGGGGGCGGGGTGGGGTTGGGGTGCTGCTTTATTTTGCAAACGTATTATGTGTGGGGGGGGGCGGGGGGTTGGGGTGCAGCTTTATTTTGGAAACGTATTATGTGTGTGGGGGGGCGGGGGGGGTTGGGGTGCAGCTTTATTTTGGAAACGTATTATGTGTTGCCGCAAGCAAGGGGCCCATCCGCAAGCATGGTCGCTGTGACTGGGTCCGGACACTGTGGCTGGGCACCATTGCTGTGACCCTTTTGCTGTGGGGCCCATTGTGTGGCTGGGCCCTGTTGCTGTGGCTGGGCACTGTGCTTGTGGTGGGGCCTAGCCACAGCAATGGGGCCCAGCAGCAAGCACGGGGCCCAACAGCAGCAATGGGGCCCAGCCACAAAAAAAGGGGACCAGCCGCAAGAAAAGGGCCCAGCGACAGCAATGGGGCCCAGCCACAAGCACGGTCACTGTGACTGGGTCCGGACACTGTGGCTGGGCACCATTGCTGTGACCCTTTTGCTGTGGGGCCCATTGTGTGGCTGGGCACTGTGCTTGTGGCAAAAATAAAAAAAGGACACACCATGGATGCGGGCGGGTGGCACTGGGCCCCCCCAAGCCACGGGCCTGGGTGCTTCCGCATCCGTCGCATCTATGGTGTGTACGCCACTGCATATGGCTCTAGGAACACAAAAGGGTGTTTAGCCTGATTTTCAGGCGTCCTATGGGTCTACCATGTAACATACTACTATGTCCAGGGCAGAAGGGCTAAAATAGCCCTATGGTGCCTAACCTAACCATGGCAACCGGGGGGGCAATTGGGGGTTAGGTGCATTGCTCAGGAGCCACCCTACTCTCACTTCCTCCCGCTCCTCTCTGCTAAATGTATTCATCCATCCTTCTCCTTCTCCTTCTCCCCCTCCCACTCTTCCCAGACTTTGTGCAGTGTACAGTGGCTTACTTGTTTCTAGTTACTTATCACCTGCTCACCTCTGCCACCTTAGGTTTAAATGAGCAGATAGATGGTTATAGTAGCATGTGGACTGCACTAATAAGACTTTTGGTCCACACCTAACCTTTTCAGGGAAGAATAACATTTGTCAGGCAAGATGAGCCCTAAAAAAAGCATCTGGTGCACAGAACAGAAAGCGAAAGGCCTTAGCAGAACAGGCAAATCAAAAGCAAGCAGGGTCTTTAAAAAGACTGTTCGAAAAATCTTCTGAACATGGTGGCACCAATGTACCGAGCACTGCTGAGGAATCAACATCAGATATTCCACAGCAAGAATGTGAAATAAGGAGTGGTATGGATACAATCCCATTGGAGCCAGGGGAACCATCAACGTCATTGAAAATTAGGATCAGCGAAGTTGACCAAGAGTCTACCATAGCAGACGTTTATGAGGTTGCAGTAGAACAAGATCAGTCTACCACACCAGCCCTCACATCAGAAGGGGATAACACATGCCAGCATGTGGAGGGCATTGATGAGGCTGAAAGCAGTGAAATTTCTGCAATCATTGACTCAGATCCTGCACTTTGGCCTACATTAAATTCTTCATCAATTGATCTAATCGTAGAAGCAGGCCCTGTGCAACTTAAAAATATAGAATTTAAGAGAGATGAGAGGAATCGACATTTTTCAGAGGACTTTTACTCTAGAATTTTGGACAATGGCGTGAAACGAGCAAGAAAGTGGTTGGTGTACTCCAAAAGTTTGAACAAAGTATTTTGCTTTTGTTGCAAACTGTTTGATAGAAGATCCCGTACGGCACTTGCATTGGATGGATCACAGGATTGGAGCCATATGAGTCAGATGTTAAAGGCCCATGAAACTTCCATTAACCATTACTCAGCAGAAACAAAGTGGATAGAAGTTCAGCTTCGCATGAAAAACAAAAAAACAATTGACCATCAGTTACAGAGCAGAATACAGAAAGAGCAGCAGCACTGGAGAAACATACTGGAAAGACTCATGCGTATTACTCAGTTGTTGGCTGAACGGAACTTGGCATTTCGAGGATCTTCTGATCGTCTATACACCGCAAATAATGGAAATTTTCTTGCTATAGTACAGTTATTAGGAAATTATGACTTTGTAATGGCAGAACATCTGCGACGAGTCAAGTCAAAGGAGACATCTGACCACTACTGTAGTAAAACTATTCAAAATGAAATAATTAATTTGATGGCCAAAAAGGTTATTAGTGAAATTTTTGAAAGATGCAAAAAGGCAAAGTATTATTCCTTAATTCTTGATTGTACAACTGATCTAGCCCATCAAGAGCAGATGTCTTTTACCATCCGTTTTATTGATGTTAAACTTGGGTTATGCCAGATCAGGGAACATTTTCTTGGATATGTTGCTGTAACAGACACAACTGGTAGAGGATTATCAGATATTATTCTTAATTTCCTAATTAGCAAAGAGCTAGATATTGATGACTGTCGTTGCCAGGGCTATGACAATGGTGCCAATATGGCAGGCAAAAATAATGGTGTTCAAGCCAACATACTAAAAAAAAATCCAAGGGCGTTTTTTGTACCATGTGGATGCCACAGCCTCAATTTAGTGGTTGGAGATGCAGCAGAATCTAACATAGATTCTATAACCCTGTTTGGAATTATTCAGCGTGTATATACTATTTTTGCTGGGTCAGCCAAGAGATGGAAGGTTTTGACAGACCATGTATCAGGTCTTACTGTAAAACCTCTATGTACCACAAGATGGGAATGCCGGATAAACTGCCTCAAACCACTGATCCAAAATCTAGCAGGTATACAGGAGGCATTATTTGCCCTTTCTGAAGACAGCAGTACAGAGCCAAAAACAAAACATGATGCTCTAGAGTTGTCCCAACATATCCTTAATTTTAAATTCATGGTGTCCTTAATTGTGTGGTATGACATATTATTTCAAATCAATATTGTGAGCAAAGCTTTGCAAAACCAGACCGCCAACCTCATCACAGCAGCAGACATGATTGAAAAAACCCATGATTTTCTTAAGAAATTCAGGGAGAATGGTTTTGAAGGCTCTTTCCAAAGAGCAAAGAATATAGCAGAGGAAAATGGTGTGGACCCCATATTTAAGAGTACCTCACGTGTTAGAATTAAAAAACCCACTTTTAGCTATGAAGGACGGGATGAACCAATTGTGGATGCAAAGCAGAAATTTAAGGTTGAGTTCTTCAATGTGTTGGTGGATACTGCTTTAAATTCAATGGAGGAGCGTTTCCAGCAACTCAGTATTCATAATAAAAAATGGGGCTTTTTGTACGATATAAAGAGCCATGAATCACGGGAAGACTTGTTGGCACATAGTGTAGAACTGCAGAAGTCTCTGACTTATGGCAATAAGTCTGACATAAATGGTGCTGAACTTTCTGATGAACTCTGGCACATTCGGAATGTGCTCCCTGATGATGTTGAGACTCCGCTGCAGATACTTGGTTTCCTCACCAAAAATGAGTTTACAGAGCACTTTCCACAAACCTGGACTGCACTTCAGATTCTGTGCACCATCCCGATTTCTGTGGCCTCAGGAGAGCGCAGTTTTTCAAAACTTAAGCTCATTAAGACATATTTAAGGTCCACTATGACAGAGAGCAGGTTATCCTCACTTGCAGTCTTGTCAATTGAAAATGATGTGTTGGCATCTCTAGACTTAAATGAAACTATTGATGAGTTTGCCAAAGTAAAAGCACGGAAAGTTGCTTTTTAAATCAGTTTATGTAGCACGTTATTATGTTCTTGTTGTTGCTGGATTACAGTATAGTGCACTTTATTTTTATTTTTTTGTCTTGAAGGTTGAAAATTGTGCACATATTTAATGACAGTTTTTCTCATGTATGTTGCATATTTATTATATTATTTATATTTGATATTTTAAGATATTTTATTTAGTATTAAGGTGGATCAAAAGTCATACAATGACTCTTGGTCCGCACGGCACCCGACCTGCTGCCACCCGCCGGAACTCTTCTCCATGCTGGCCATCATCTCTGCACTCCGATTGGCTGTCAGCGTTGGGCTGACAGCCAATCAGAGTGCAGGGCGGTGTTTGGCCTTGCAGGCCGCCGCTCTGCACTCTGATTGGCTGTCAGCCCATATGGCTTTGGACCAAGCGTCATTTTTTCCTTTTGGTCCGCTTTAAAGCACTTTATAATTCCCGTTATTGCAATATTAGTGTTTCTTCAAGTGTTTTGCAGGGAAACACAAGTTTTCTAAGTAAACGTGTTGTTGTGAATATCAAAGAGTTATTGTTTTCTTTCAAAGTTTGGAGGGGGGGGGGGCGCCGTCCTGCAGTCTCGCACAGGGCGCCTTTTGGGCTAAGTCCGGCCCTGAAGGTGACAATTCCTCAGTAGTATTCCCGGAGGAACACAAAAACATACCTTTTCTCATCTGAGAACACAGATGTGCTCCTAAAAGCAGTTAGAAGTACCATGAAAGTAGAGGACTCCACTGAACAACTATCAGTTCAGGATGAGATGTTCGGCGGCCTGAGAACACGCAGAAACAGTATTTCTGGTTAACCATATAACGGCAATGATACTGGAAGAATCGGAAGATTTGGGACAAAAGCTAGTAGTCCCGAGGGACTTCAAGTACCGTCTTCCCTTCGATCCGGAAGAAACTAAGGTCTGGGAGTCCGTACCGAAGATCGACATTCCGGTAGCTAAAGTCTCAAGGAAGACATCTATTCCTTTCTAAAACTCATCTGGTTTAAAAGACTCAATGGATAAAAGGTCGGAAGATCTCCTTAAAAAAAGCCTGGGAGTCATCAGCTGCCATTATGAAAACAAACATAGCGGCTACCTCTGTAGCGAAATCCATGAGACTCTGGGTAGACGAGCTGGAAGGTCACATTAATGACAGAACTCCCACAGAAGAAATTCTAAAATCACTGTCAATACTAAGAATGATGACTGATTTCATGGCAGATGCGTCAGCAGAGTCAGTGTGTTTTGCAGCTAGAAATAATGCGCTGTCAAATTCGGCAAGGCGGGCCTTGTGGCTGAGATCTTGGACAGGAGATACTCAGTCGAAAAACAAGCTTTGTTCGATTCCGTTCTCAGGATCTCATGTATTTGGTCCCGTCTTAGACAAACTGCTTGAGAAAACATCTGATAAAAAGAAGGGCTTTCCCGGAGAAAAGCCAAAGAAAATGCCATTCTTTCGGAAAACTCGTTCCCACCCTAGGCAGGACTATAAAGGGAAAGGGAAATCTGGCAGATGGAGCTACCCTAAAGGCGGCAGAGGAAGAGGTTCCTTTCGAGACCAATCGTAGGGACCCAGCAGACAACGACGCCAACAATATAGGAGGGAGACTGCAGTACTTCCTAGAGGGCTGGCAGGATATCACTCAAAATCAGTGGATCCTTCAGACGGTCGCCTAAGGGTACAAGATAGCTTTCACTCAACTACCTCCCAGAAGGTGCTGCCTAACACGTACCGAGTCGCAAGCAGTCCATCAAATATTGTTAACAGATATACAAGAACTTTCAGAACTGCAGGTCATAGTTCCGGTACCCCATCACCAGCAGTTTCATGGACATTACTCCAGTCTGTTCTACATAAAAAAAAACGAATGGAGAATACCGTACAATAATACACTTAAAGCCACTAAATCAGTGGGTAGCTTACAAACGCTTCAAGATGGAGTCCCTCTGATCAATTATACCTTTAATAAAAAAAAAACTCAGTGATGTGCACGATAGATCTAAAACATGCGTATTGCCATGTACCCATCCATGCCTCACACCAGAAATTCCTCACATTTGCAATAAAAGCCCACAAGAATATTCATCATTTCCAGTTGAGGTGCCTACCATTCGGTCTCGCTTCGGCTCCACGGATATTCACAAAACTCATGACAGAATACATGGCTCACTTAAGAGAAAAGAACGTTCTCATTGTCCCATACCTAGACGATCTGTTGATAGCAGATGCGCCACATCAGATGGAAGAATCTTTATCATTGACCACGTCGCTCCTGGAGAGACTGGGGTGGATAATAAATTAAAAAAAAAAAAGTATATGTATATATATATATATATATATATATATATATATATATATATATATATTTTTTTTTTTTTTGAAAATATTCCTGGGAGTACTGCTAGACTCCGAACGGGAATACTTTCCTGCCAGATTAAAAACAACAAACAAAACAATCAAGCCGAAATTTCAGGCGCTAATAAAACGCAGACACATATCCATCAGGAAAGCCATGAGGATTCTAGGTCTAATGACCTCATGTATTCCCAGCATACAGTGGAGCCAGTTTCATTCAAGAACCCTTCAAAAGGGAGGTCCTTTCAGTATGGGATGGCAAAAAAGATTTGTTGGACAACAAGATGTTGTTATCCAGAGATGTAAAACAATCCCTATCTTGGTGGGTCAACATAAAGAACCTCAAAGAAGGGAGACCCTGGAGAGTGTCTCCATGCATAAATGTAACCACAAATGCAAGCTTAAGCGGCTGGGGAGCTCACATAGAAGGACGTTACCTTCAGGGAACATGGCCTACATCTGTACGCAACAGTTCTTCCAATTACAGGGAACTCAGAGCGGTTTGGGAAGCACTGAAAAGTTGTCAAAAGGAGGTGCAGGTGTGTCATCTCAGAATCTTCTCTGACAACTCGACCACGGTATCTTTCCTTCTTCATCAAGGAGGTCTGCGGTACCGTCACCTACAGGGATTGGCCGAATCAATATTCTCTTGGGCAGAGCGCACTGTGAAGTCCATCACAGTGGTACATCTAAAAGGTTCAAAGAACCAGATAGACTTTCTCAGCAGGGAAAGGGTGCAACCCTCAGAATGGTCTCTAAACAAAAAGTCTTTGTTCAGCTAACCCAGCGATGGGGCACTCCACATATAGACTTATTCACCTCAAGGCGAAATACAAAGACAAAAGAGTTTTTTTCATTAAATCCAAGAGACCATCCAACTGGGGTGGATGCCTTAGCACAAAACTGGAACATAGAACTTGGTTTTGGGACGAGTGGTGGGAATGCATAAGCGAGAATTTTGAGGAAAATACAGAATGTACAATAACAAATTGTATTGTGGTACAGTGTTAGCAAGAAAAATCGATATGAATACTTTTCTGCCCAATGATGACAGAAGTATTCTAGGAGTGATACCTTTATTGGCTAACCAGAAAATAATATGTTTGCAAGCTTTCAGAGCACAGTGGCTCCTTCTTCAGGCAAGATTACTTGCCTGAAGAAGGAACCACTGTGCTCTGAAAGCTTGCAAACATATTTTCTGGTTAGCCAATAAAGGTATCACTCCTAGAATACTTCTGTCATCATTGGGCAGAAAAGTATTCATATCGAGGAAAATACAGGAAAGTCCTACAGCAAAAATCTTAATAGTGCCATATTGGCCCAAGAGGAGCTGGTTCAACCTTTTGAAGTGGATGGTGTTGGAAGATCCAGTTCTGCTACCATCAAGGTGGGACCTTCTGACACAGGGACCGCTGGTCCATCAAAACCTAGAGATACTACCACTTTCAGCGTGGATCTTGAAAATAGATTCTGAGATCAAAAGGTCTATCAGATTCAGTCATCTCAACCATGCAAAAAAGCAGGAAGCCAGTGACATTAGCTATATATCTAAAAATCTGGAAACATTTTTGCACATACAGCAAAACTCCAATATCCACCTTTCAAGGACCAAATATTCCTCAGATCTTAAACTTCCTTCAAGCAGGCTTTGACACGGGTTTAAGACCTAGTACTTTAAAAGTACAAATTTCAGCTTTGGGCGCCTTTTATGACTATCCACTAGCCCAGTGATTTTCAACCTTTTTTGAGCCGGGGCACACTTTATACTTAAAAAATCCCGGGGCACACCACCAACCAAAATGGCACAAAATGACACTAAAACAGTAGATATTCTACATATAGTTAATAATATAGATTCTAAATGTATTTATACTCACTCAGTGTGAAACCTGGGCCTGTTTCGATAAACACAAAAGGGATATCCTGGCAGGAATGGTGGAAAGACACACACAAAGCTCTTCCTCAACTGTTCTCAGTCTCTCCCTGTTTTTAGTTTTTATCGCAGTCAAGCTTGAGAAGCCCAGCTCACATAGATATGTGGTCGAAAATGGGAGCAATGGCAAAATAGCTTTGTTGGCCAGAATGGGGAACTCCTTGGCAACAGATAACCAAAAACTGTCCAAAGGAAGATCACCAAACTTTAGCTTTAAACCGCGATCTTGCTTCAGTTCAATGAGTTCCTCTTGCTCCTTTAAACTCATGTCCTTTCCAGCAACGGATAATGAGCTGTATGGGTCCCTAACCCAGTCAAGGAATTCTGTGAAGGTTGAAGAGAAATAAAATGATAACTTCTCCTCAAGAGTTTTCAAATGTCTGCCAATCACCTCGCACATTGCAGCAGTGTTGTCATCATGCAGTTTCTCGGTGAGCGGGAACATCTGAAGGTTGCCACCCTGCACATGTTGCTGCCAGAGCTGCAACTTTAAACGGAATCCGTTCATTTTATCAGTGCTTGTAAGCAGGTTTTCAGTTCGGCCTTGCATCCGTGTGTTTAGTTCATTCAGATATTGAAATATATCAGCCAGATATGCCAGCTTTGCACACCACTCATCACTTGCAAGCAGCTTTGAATAATCGGACCTCTCGTTTGTCAGAAATATTTTAAGTTCCTCTCGCAACTCATACACACGGGCCAGCACTTTGCCGCGTGATAGCCACCTGACCTCCGTGTGGAGCAATAAGATTTTATGTTCCGCTCCCATTTCTGTACACAAAGACGCAAATAAGCGACATCTCAAAGGTCGCGTCTTCACAAAGTTCACTATGCGCACAACATCATCCAACACGGGAGCTAGATCTGCTGGTAAGGTCTTTGAAACGAGGGCCTCACGGTGCAAGAAACAGTGGGTAACAAGAACATCTGGGTTTATTTCTTTAACCCTACTTACAAAGCCTTTGATGCGCCCGACCATGGCTGCGGCTCCATCAGTGCAGACACCTGTGCAGTTTTCCCATGTAAGCCCACTTTTATCAAGATATTCCGATGTGACCTGGAATATTACCTCTCCTGTTGATTTTTCTGGCAGTGCCTTGCAAAATAGGAAGTTTTCTCTAATGGCTTCTCCATCCACAAAACGCACATTGGCCAACAGCTGACAATGTCCACTGATATCCGTCGACTCATCAAGTTGCAAGGCAAATTTCTTACTGATCCGCACCTTTTCCAAAACAACTGTTTCAATGTCCGCAGACATGTAATCAATCCGTCTGGCAATTGTGTTATCAGAGAGAGGCACTTTAGCTATCTCTTTGGCTGCGTCAGGGCCAAGCATCTCATTTACAATAGCTTTACAAGCTGGCAGTATTAATGTTTCTGCCACAGTGTGTGACTTTTTTGATTTAGCTATGAGTTCAGCAACAATGTAGCTAGCTTTGAGGGCTCTCTCATTTACCTTTGTGCTTTTTCTCAAAAAAGTTGCCCCTCTCTCATTGTACGTAAGAGTACAAAATACTCCATGGGCTTGTTTTGAAAGGAAGGGTGTTTCGTTTGGAGATGGCGTTTAAGCTTGCTTGGCACCATGGCGCTATTGGATAGCTTCTCACCACACACCAAGCACAGTGCTGTTGGTGCTGTCGCATCCCCAGTGAAAGTAAATCCAAATGAAAGATAGCTTTCACTGTATTGCCTTGAGCTCACCGTCTTGTCTTTTTTCTTTTGTCGACCTCTCATACTAGGGCTTTCATCTGGGTTAGAATTGTGTCCAGGGTCCTGTTCGGCATTTGCCTTTTCCATTCTCAAATACTTCTCCATCACTGCTGAGATAGTGTGCGCAGCCACACACTAAAATAGAAGAGTATTACATTATCTGCAACACTTAAAGGACCTCTGCCAGGTACTAAAAGTACCAGCTCATATGCTGAGTATTCTGCCAACAGTTCATATACTCAGGCAAAAGCTCATATAGTCAGCAACAGCTGATTAACTGTTAATGAGCTGTTGCTGACTTAATGATTATACACAGCATTATTGGCAGGCATTCCCTTGGCGGCGGGCAAATGCGAGAGTCTCTCCGCTCTCAGGATGACGCGCCGGCCTCAGTGACGTCATTAAGTCGCGCGAGCGTTCAAAGCTCGCGCATGTGTTATTCCGTGACTGCGCATCGCTGGGGAACAAAACAAAGGGGGCACCATAGTTTGGGGAACTTTCGCCGCGGCACACCCGACCATGTGTGCGAACACTGGCTGAAAATCACTGCACTAGCCGACCATCCCTGGGTAGTAAGGTTCATTAAAGCTACGCAACGCATTAGGCCAACAATACGTAGCTCAGTAACCCCTGGAATCTCAGTTTGGTACTAAACAAATTACAGAAAGCTCCATACGAACCTCTAGATAAAGCAGACCTAAAGTCTGTACATTCAAAACTGTCTTTCTGGTTGCAATAACGTCAGCAAGGCGAATAGGCGAGATCCAAACTCTCTCCATAATGGACCCATACTTAAAAATCCAGGAAGATTGTATTATCTTGAAATTGGATCCTACGTTTCTCCCCAAAGTAGTGACTGACTTCCACAGAAATCAAGAAATTATATTACCTATGTTCTGCCAGAACTACAACAACGACAGAACGTTCTCTCCATTCTTTGGATGTCAAAAGGACAGTTCTACAATATTTAAAACTTACAGAAGGCTGGAGAATTGACTCAAACCTCTTTATCCAGATGACCAGGAAGAACAGAGGAAAAGGCTTAGTTACTCACCGCTTAACGGTGTTTTTCGGAGTCCATGACAGCACCACAGAGAGAGGGGATGCGCCCTTCAGGAACAGGAAACCTACAGATACATAAGGGCGGCACCTCTCCCACACATCAGTTGGTTTACAAAGCACAAGAGGACCACCAAGGTTAATAACATTTTACACACAACGATACTACTACTAATTATCTACCACGAGTGGAATATAATAAGGAGGAGGTGTACACCCAGAACTTAAGAAGATGGGAGGGTATGTACGGGTGCTGTCATGGACTCAGAAAAACACCGTTAACCAGTGAGTAACTAAGACTATCGGTCGTCCATGACAGCACCACAGAGAGAATTACAGAGTAAACTGTTTAGGGAGGGACTATGGCTTGCAGCATCCTTACACCAAGATAGAGGTCCGAGGAGGAACCCAGGTTTAATCTATAATGGTTATAGAATGTGTTTGGAGAAGACCAAGTAGCAGCCTTACATATTTGGTCGATCGACACCTCCAACCTCTCCACCCACGAGGCAGCCATAGCTCTAGTGGAATGCGCCCTTAGTTTTTCAGGTGCCGGCTTGCCCTTTGAGACATATGCCAGTGAAATAGCCTCCCTGATCCACCTAGCTAGCATAGATTTTGATGCTCTATGACTTTTCCTACTACCCTGATAGGACACGAATAGGGAGTTATCGAACTTCCAAGGATCAGTAACTGCTAGATACATCTTACATCTAGAGTGTGTAGTTTCCTTTCTTTATCATTAGTAGGATTAGGGAGGAAGGACGAAAGAACTATTTCCTGTGTTCTATGAAATCTGGACACTACTTTAGGAAGATATGCTGTATCAGGGGAAAATATCACTATCATCCCTAAGGTGCATGTAAGGGGGAAGCCTGGATAATGCCTGGATGTCGCCTTTCCTACGAGCTGACGTTAGGGTTACCAGGAAGGCTACTTTAAGAGACAAGATCTTAATAGAGGCTGAAGAAAGTGGCTCAAATGGGGTTTCTGTCATGGCCATGAGGACTAAGTTTAAGTCTCTCTTTTCCACAATGAGGCTGAAGAAGGAGTCGTTTAGGGACCATTCTCCCTGCCTCAAGGTGTTGCAGCTTAAGTAATCCGCCATAGTATTTTCTATCCCTCTTATATGAAGAGCAGTTAACGAGAGAAAGTGTTGCTCTGCTAGTTGGAACAGGCGATCCGCCACGTTCATCAGCGATTTGGAACGGGTTCCTTGATGATTGATATATGCCACAGTGACCCGATTGTCGGAGAATATCCGCACATAGTGGCCCTGAAGATAGACAAGGAGTCTTTAAACTGCCTGTTCCACTGCCGTTAACTCCTTCAGGTTAGAGGACATTTCCGTCTGAAGATGGTCCCAAAGTCCCTGGATTATAATTTCACTGATGTGAGCCCCCCAACCAGAAGGGCTAGCGTCTGTGGTGATTATATGGGGTGCATTATATTCCCAGGGGACCCCTGTGGACAGGTTATTACGGTCTAGCCACCATTCGAGGGATACATTAGTATTTTGGGACAAAGTCAGTTGGCTCAAGGCTACCCAAGATTTTTTGGCATAATACTTCGCCCTGAAGTTTTCTTGTATGATACTGGGCCCATCGTACAGCGGGAATGCAGGACGAGAGAGAGCCTAAAAGACATTGCTTTTCTAAGGGACATGGTGGGGTTATTGGAGGCATTTAGGACTTGAAGGTGCAGGCTAACTATTTTATCGGGAGGTCGACGACATTCCTGATCTTGGGAATCCAAGGTCAGGCCTAAGAATTGCTGCCCAAGGAGAAAAGGTATCGTGCCTGCACTGCTGCCTTATGCGATCATCTTATGGTGTGCCTTGTAAAGCTGCTCCAGTATAACTATCCACTCATCCATGCAAGGGCACTCCGGGGGCACAGCCAGAAAAAGTGCATAACAATCCATTGGAAAAAGAAAAGAAAAACGGCTTGCACTCACCAGGCCCGATGAACAGTAATAGTCTTTATTAGAACATATGCAGTAAAATCAGGGAGAACATGTCCATGTAAGGATGACAGCTGTTTCACGTGTACCCGTGCTTCCACTGATTCTTTATTCTAAGAATTGCTGCACTCATGGACTGTAATTGGGACTTTTTGATATTTGGTAAGCATCCTAGTTGCTCCAGGGCAGACATTACCTTTTGTAACTGCTCTAAGCAGTGATCCGCTGTTTTACCTACGATAAGGAAATCGTCGAGGTAGGGGATTACCAGGATGTCAGACTCATGTAGGTGGGTCATGACCTCAGCTATGACTTTAGTAAATACTCGGGGGGCGACCGATATGCCAAAAGGGAGGGCCCTATATTGGAAATGTCTGATCACCCCATCTAACTGGACTGCTACCCTAAGGAATTGTTGGTGGCCTGCATAAATGGAGATATGGTAATAGGCGTCCTATAAATCTAACACCACCATAAAGCAGTTTTTAAACAGTAATTTTATTGCAGTATTAACAGTCTCCATCTTAAACGATTGTACGGTCAGAAAATTGTTAAGTGCTCTAAGGTTGATAATAGTTCTGAAGGAGCCATCCGGTTTTCGTATTAGGAACAGAGGAGAGTAGAATCCTCTACCCCATTCTCCCTCCGACACCTCTGATGGGACCTTTTTCCTGAGCAGGTCGTGAATTTCCGATTCCAGGGCCACCTGTTCTGCCGGAGAGGACCTGAGCGGGGTAATTTTGTAGAAATTTTGGGGAATAGAGGTGAACTCTTGGCATAGACCCGTAGCTATTATCCCCAAAATCCAATTGCTTTTGGAAATTTTGGACCAGGCTGGTTTGAAGGCAGACAGTCTACCTCCTACCTGGGCAACTAGTCATTGGGGTGGCTTTTTAATCTCACGGGATGCTTCCTGATACCCCCCCACCTCCAAACATGAATCCGGTAACTTTTCTTTTTATCATATCATCTGCCCTGATCCCTGGCAGGCCTTCTGTGAAAGAACCTTTTCCCCGTGAAAGGACATCTATAAGAGGTGGTTGGTAGACTGGGAAACTTTTTTCTCTTCTCCGGCTTTCTCCAGAAGTTCATCTGGAACCAGCCCTCACAGGTATTCTCCTTTGCACGGGATAGAACAAAGACAGGATCTGGCCTGAATGTCGCCGGGCCATCACTTCAGCCATAGGGCCCTGCGTGCCGCATTTGATAACCCTACAAACCTAGCTGCCATCTTTGCAGAATCTGTGGATGCGTCGGCGAGAAAAGCAGCGGCATTCTGGATTGTCAGCAGGGATTTTAACATGGATTCCCTAAAGGCTTTATCTTCTAGCTTAGATTCTAGTTGGTCCAGTCAAACCATCATCAATCTGGCTGTGCATGTTGCAGCTCCTGCCGGTCTTAGAGCACCAGCCGACTTCTCCCAGGTCCCTTTAAGAAACAAATTTGCCTTCTTATCAAGTAGATCTTTTAAAGAAGCCATGTCATCAAAGGGAATAGATGATTTTTTAGAAGCCTTAGCCACCACTGCATCTAATTTTGGTTCCTTATCCCATGTGCTCACCAAGGGGTCTGTTATGATCCGGTGACTTTGGAGCCGCATGAACTTTCTCTGGAGTAGGTGGAAACTGTACTGACCGCAAACCCTGAACTAACACCGTAACTAGAAGTAGCCATGGAGTGTGCCTAACAAACCCTAGACACCTCGACATAGCCGGAGGACTAAATACCCCTATAGATAGAAATAGGAATACTATCTTGCCTCAGAGCAGAACCCCAAAGGATAGGCAGCCCCCCACGAATATTGACTGAGTAGGAGAAGAAAGACACACGCAGGCAGAACACAGTTCAGCAAAAGAGGCCACTCTAGCTAAACAGGGAAAGATAGGACAGAATACTAAGCGGTCAATACAAAAAGTTCCACAATCTAACTAAAGACATGGAATGTATATCTGCAACTCCTGAGAATCCAACAAGACTGAGAAAATACTGACACAATCTAAGCTGGACAAAAAAACAATGAATAGAACTGAATTATTAAGCACACAGCATGTGTGCCACAAAAACAAACCAGACACTTATCTTTGCAGATTTGGCAGCCAGGTAGAAGGAACCAAACACGGACCAAAACCTCCCAAAAACAATGGACAACTGGCAAGGACTAATGAATCCTGCACGCCTAAGTACCCCAGTCAGAGCTGCAATTAGCAGATACGCCTGACCAGTCCTGCAACCCAGGGACAACTGCATTACCACCTACAACCACCGGAGGGAGCTCAAAAGCAGAATTCACAACAGTACCCCCCCCCTTGAGGAGGGGTCACCGAACCCTCACCAGAGCCCCCAGGCCGATCAGGACGAGCCAGATGAAAAGCATGAACCAAATCAGCAGCATGGACATCAGAGGCAAAAAAACAAGAATTATCCTCCTGGCCATAACCCTTCCATATGACAAGATACTGAAGCCTCCGCCTCGAAAAACGAGAATCCAAAATCTTCTCAACCACATACTCCAACTCCCCATCAACCAACACAGGGGCCGGAGGATCAACAGAGGGAACAACGGGTACCACATATTTCCGCAATAAAGATCTATGGAAGACATTATGGATAGCAAAAGAGGCAGGAAGCCCCAATTGAAAAGACACCGGATTAATAATCGCAGAAATCCTATAAGGACCAATAAACCAAGGCTTTAACTTAGGGGAAGAAACCTTCATAGGAACATGACGGGAAGACAACCAGACCAGATCCCCAACCCGAAGCCGGGAACCAACACACCGACGACGGTTAGCAAAACGTTGAGCCTCCTCCTGAGACAACACCAAATGGTCTACCACATGAGCCCAAATCTCCTGTAACCTGTCAACCACAGAATCCACACCAGGACAGTCAGAAGGCTCAACCTGCCCAGAAGAAAAATGGGGATGAAAACCAAAATAACAAAAAAAAGACGAAACCAAAGTAGCCGAACTAGCCCGATTATTAAGGGCAAACTCGGCCAATGGCAAAAAGGCCACCCAATCATCCTGATCAGCAGACACAAAGCATCTCAAATAAGTCTCCAAGGTCTGATTAGTTTGCTCGGTTTGGCCATTTGTCTGAGGATGAAACGCAGAGGAAAAAGACAAATCAATGCCCAGCCTAGCACAAAAGGTCCACCAAAACCTAGAAACAAACTGGGAACCTCTGTCGGACACAATATTCTCCGGAATACCATGCAAACGAACCACATGCTGAAAAAACAACTAAACCAAATCTGAAGAGGAAGGCAATTTAGGCAAAGGCACCAAATGAACCATCTTAGAGAACCGGTCACAAACAACCCAGATAACCGACATCCTCTGGGAAACCGGAAGATCAGAAATAAAATCAATAGAAATATGCGTCCAGGGCCTCTCAGGGACCGGCAATGGCAAAAGCAACCCACTAGCATGGGAACAACAAGGCTTGGCCCACGCACAAGTCCCACAGGACTGCACAAAAGAACGCACATCACGTGATAAAAGCGGCGACCAAAAGGACCTACCAACCAAGTCTCTGGTACCAAAAATACCAGGATGACCAGCCAACACAGAACAGTGAACCTCAGAAATCACTCTACTAGTCCATTTGTCAGGAACAAACAATTTCCCCACTGGACAGCGGTCAGGTCTGTCAGCCTGAAATTCCTGAAGAACCCGTCGTAAATCAGGGGAAATGGCAGAAAGAACCACCCCTTCTTTCAGAATGCCGACCAGTTCAAGGACCTCAGGAAAATCAGGCAAAAAACTCCTAGAAAGGGCATCAGCCTTAATATTCTTAGAACCCGGAAGATATGAGACCACAAAATCAAAACGGGAAAAAAAACAAGGACCATTGAGCCTGTCTAGGATTCACCTGTTTGGCAGACTCGAGGTAAATCAAATTCTTATGATCGGTCAAGACCACAATACGGTGCTTAGCTCCCTCAAGCCAATGTCGCCACACCTCAAACGCCCATTTCATAGCCAACAACTCCCGATTGCCGACATCATAATTGCGTTCAACAGGCGAAAATTTACGGGAAAAGAAGGCACACGGTTTCATCAAGGAACCACCAGGATCCCTCTGGGACAAAATGGCCCCTGCCCCAATCTCAGAAGCGTCAATCTCAACCTGAAACGGAAGAGAAACATGCAGTTGACGCAACACCGGAGCAGAAGTAAATCGACGTTTAAGCTCCTGAAAGGCAGAAACAGCCACAGAGGACCAATTCGCCACATCAGCGCCTTTCTTCGTCAAATCGGTCAAGGGTTTAACCACGCTGGAAAAGTTAGCAATGAAACGGCGATAAAAATTTGCAAAACCCAAAAATTTCTGAAGGCTCTTTACGGACGTGGGTTGAATCCAATCATGAATGGCCTGAACCTTAACTGGATCCATCTCAATAGATGAAGGGGAAAAAATAAAACCCAAAAAAGAAACCTTCTGCACCCCAAAGAGACACTTAGACCCCTTCACAAACAAAGCATTGTCACGTAGGATCTGAAATACCATCCTGACCTGTTCCACATGAGACTCCCAATCAGAAAAAAATCAAAATATCATCCAGATATACAATCAAGAATTTATCAATATAAGTCCGGAAGATATCATGCATGAAAGATTGAAAAACAGATGGAGCATTAGTGAGCCCGAACGGCATCACAAGGTATTCAAAATGGCCTTCGGGTGTATTGAACGCAGTTTTCCATTCATCACCCTACTTAATACGAACAAGATTATACGCCCCCCGAAGGTCAATCTTTGTAAACCAACTAGCCCCCTTAATCCTAGCAAACAAATCAGAAAGCAAAGGTAAAGGGTACTGAAACTTGACCGTGATCTTATTCAAGAGGCGATAATCAATACAGGGTCTCAAGGAGCCATCCTTCTTAGCAACAAAAAAAAATCCCGCTCCCATCGGTGAAGAAGATGGCCGAATATGCCCTTTCTCCAAAGACTCCTTAACATAACTCCGCATAGCGGTATGTTCAGGCACAGACAGGTTGAAAAGTCGGCCCTTAGGAAACTTACAGCCTGGAATCAAATCAATCGCACAATCACAGTCCCTGTGTGGTGGAAGAGAACTGGACTTGGGCTCATCGAATACATCCTGAAAATCAGACAAAAACTCTGGAATTTCGGAAGAGGAAGAGGAGATGGACATTAAAGGAACATCATTATGAACCCCCTGACAACCCCAACTAGTCACAGACAGACTTCCAATCCAACACAGGATTATGTACCTGCAACCACGGAAAACCCAGCACGATAGCATCATGTAAATTATGCAACACCAGAAATCGACAATCTTCCTGATGGGCTGGCGCCATGCGCATGGTCACCTGCGTCCAAAACTGGGGCTTATTTTTAGCCAAAGGTGTAGCATCAATGCCCCTTAAAGGAATAAGGTTCTGCAAAGGCTGCAAGGGAAAACCACAATGCCTGGCAAACTCAAAGTCCATTAAGTTCAAAGCGGCTCCTGAATCCACAAACGCCATGACAGAAAACAATGACAATGAGCAGATCAAGGACACAGATAACAGAAATTTAGGTTGTACAGTACTGATGGTAAATGAACTAGCGATCCTCTTTGTCCGCTTAGGGCAGACTTAAATAACATGAGAAGCATCGCCACAATAAAAACACAACCAATTCTGATGTCTGAATCCCTGTCGTTCTGTTCTAGACAGAATCCTATCACACTGCATAGGCTCAGGACTCTGCTCTGAGGACAACGCCACAGCGTGCACAATTCTGCGCTCCCGCAAGCGCCGATCAATCTGAATGGCCAGAGACATAGAATCACTCAAACCGACAGGCGTGGGAAATCCCACCATAACATCTTTAACGGATTCAGAAAGACCCTTTCTGAAAATTGCCACCAAAGCATCATCATTCCATTTAGTCAACACAGACCATTTTCTAAATTTCTGACAATACTATTCTGCCGCCTCTTGACCCCGAGCCAGGGCCAACAAGGTCTTCTCCGCTTGATCCAAAGAATTAGGTTCATCATATAATAGTCCTAAAGCCTGAAAAAAAGAATCTACATTAAGCAAAGCCAGATTCCCAGATTCCAGGGAAAATGCCCAATCCTGTGGATCGCCACGTAGCAGGGAAATAACGATTTTAACCTGCTGAATGGAATCGCCAGAGGATCGAGGTCTCAAAGCAAAAAACAGTTTACAGTTGTTTTTAAAACTCAAAAATTTGGACCTGTCACCAAAAAACAAATCTGGAGTAGGAATCTTCGGCTCTAAAATAGGAGTCTGAACAATATAATCAGAAATTCCTTGTACCCTAGCAGCAAGCTGGTCTGCACGAGAAGCTAATTTCTGAACATCCATGCTAATACAAGACTCCTCAGCCACCCAGAGAAAAAGAGGGAAGAAAAGGCAAAGCAAACAGCAGAAAAATAAAATGACTCAACACCTTTCTTTCTTTCTTCTGAGATGCATTTAACTCATTGTTGGCCAGTTGTACTGTTATGATCCGGTGACTTTGGAGCCGCATGAACTTTCTCTGGAGTAGGTGGAAACTGTACTGACCGCAAACCCTGAACTAACACCGCAACTAGAAGTAGCCGTGGGGTGTGCCTAACAAACCCTAGACACCTCGACACAGCCGGAGGACTAAATACCCCTATAGATAGAAATAGGAAAACTACCTTGCCCCAGAGCAGAACCCCAAAGGATAGGCAGCCCCCCACGAATATTGACTGAGTAGGAGAAGAAAGACACACGCAGGCAGAAAACAGAGTTCAGCAAAAGAGGCCACTCTAGCTAAACAGGGAAAGATAGGACAGAATACTAAACGGTCAGTATTAAAACCCTTCCAAAAATATCCACAGCAGATAATACAAAAAGTTCCACAATCTAACTAAAGACATGGCATGTATATCTGCAACTCCTGAGAATCCAACAAGACTGAGAAAATACTGACACAATCTAAGCTGGACAAAAAAACAATGAATAGAACTCAATTATTAAGCACACAGCATGTGTGCCACAAAAACAAACCAGACACTTATCTTTGCAGATTTGGCAGCCAGGTAGAAGGAACCAAACATGGACCAAAACCTCCCAAAAACAATGGACAACTGGCAAGGACTAATGAATCCTGCACGCCTAAATACCCCAGTCAGAGCTGCAATTAGCAGATACAACTGACCTGTCCTGCAACCCAGGGACGACTGCATTACCTACAACCACCGGAGGGAGCCCAAAAGCAGAATTCACAACAGGGGTCGTCAAAGGGATATCTCCGTTTAAAGGCTGGCGGTAGGCAGCCCTTTTTTTCTGGCTTTTTCCACTCTCCCTTGATTAGGTTCTAAACCTTGTCATTAAGTGGAAATTATCTACGCTTTCTCGTGTCTAGACCGCCAAACATCAGGTCTTGCGCCAAAAGTTCTGGTTTTTCGTCAGCTACCCCCATGATGGACCTGACTGATTTAACCAGCCTGTCTATCTGGTCCAGCGGAAAGCAAAACCGATTATAATCCTTTTCTGAAGAGGATGCAGAGGAGACTGAGGCTTCCAAACCACATTCCCTTTTCCTCTTGGAAGGTTCTCCTTGGGACAAAGATTTTGGGAATCTTTTACTTCTCTCCTGATGATTTCCCTTAGGTTCGAAGTAAAATCGTGAGTTTCTTCTGCCACCTATGGGAGCGGAAAGTCTTAGTTACTCACCGGTTAACGGTGTTTTTCAAAGTCCATGACAGCACTACGGAGAGAGGGGATCCGCCCTTCAGGAACAGGAAACCTATAGATACATAAGGGTGGCACCTCTCCCACGCATCAGTTGGTTTACAGAGCACAAGAGGACCACCAAGGTTAATAGCATACATAATAAACAATGATACAAATAACTATTCACTACCCGTGAATCATATAAATAAAGGAAGAGGTGTACACCCAGAACTTAAGAAGACGGGAGGGTATGTACAGGTGCGGTCATGGACTCCGAAAAACACCGTTAACCGGTGAGTAACTAAGACTATCGGTCGTCCATGACAGCACTACGGAGAGAATTACAGAGAGTAACTAACTAGGGAGGGACTACAGCTTGCAGCACCCTTACACCAAAAGAAAGGTCAGAAGAGGCACCCAAGTTCAATCTATAATGGTTATAGAATGTGTGTGGGGAAGACCAAGTAGCAGCCTTACAAATTTGGTCGATCGACACCTCCAATCTTTCCGCCCACGAAGCCGCCATAGCTCTAGTGGAATGCGCTTTCAGACCTTCAGGCGCCGGCTTGCCCTTTGAGATGTATGCCAGCGAGAGCCTCCCTGATCCATCTAGCTAAAGTAGATTTTGATGCCCTGTGACCCTTCCTACTACCCTGATAGGACACGAATAGGGCGTTATCCATCTTCCAGGGATCAGTTACTGCCAGATATTCCAGGATACATCTTTTTACATCTAAAATGTGTAGCTTCCTTTCCTTATCGTTAGTAGGATTGGGGAGGAAAGATGGAAGAACTATTTCCTGTGTTCTGTGGAACCTGGACACTACTTTACGAAGATATGCTGGATCAGGGGATAGTATCACTCTATCATCCCTAAGCTGCATGTAAGGGGGAACCCTGGATAATGCTTGGATGTCGCCTATCCTACGCGCCGAGGTTAGGGCCACCAGGAAGGCTACTTTAAGGGATACATTTTTAATAGAGGCTGATGCAATTGGCTCAAATGGGGCCTCTGTCATGGCTGAGAGGACAAGGTTCAGGTCCCATGGCATGACCCTATTCTTCACCATTGGCCTGGACCGTTTTGTCGCTCTGATGAATCTGCTGACCCAGTGATTCTCAGCAATTATGCAGCCAAAGAGGGCCCCTAAGGCTGATACCTGCACTTTAAGTGTATTTGGGGATAACCCCATATCTAACCCCTTCTGTAAGAATTCTAAAATCTGGTCTATTGGTATTGACTGACCAGCTATTACCCCCGAGTTTTGAAGGAACCTCTTCCAGATCCTAACAAATCTTTGTGGTGATTATTTTTCTGCTCTTCAGCAGAGTGTTAATGAGGCCCGGAGAGAACCCCCTATCCTTTAACAGCGCCCGCTCAAAATCCACGCCGTCAGATGAAGGCCAACCGCCCGAGGATGGTAGACTGGGCCCTGGGATAGGAGATCCGGGATGTCTGGCAAGACCCATGGGTCGGATATCGACATAGCCCTCAGGCATGGAAACCACGTCCTTCTGGGCCAGAAGGGGGCAATTATTATCACTGTGGCTTTGTCCTTCCTGATTTTCCTCACCACCAGAGGAAGTAGAGACAGGGGAGGAAAGGCGTAGGCTAGCCTGAAGTTCCAGTCTATGAGGAGGGCGTCTACTGACAGAGGATTTTCTCTGGGGTTGAGAGAGCAGAATTGTGCCACTTTCCTGTTTTCTTTTGTGGCAAACAGGTCTACCTCTGGTTGACCCCATCTTTCCACGATGAGGTTGAAGATGGAGTCGTTCAGGGACCACTCTCCCTGCCTCAATATGTTGCGGCTTAAGAAATCCGCTGTAGTGTTTTCTGCCCCTCTTATGTGAAGAGCAGTCAATGAGAGAAGATGTTGCTCTGCTAGATGGAATAGACAATCTGCTACGCACATTAGGGATTTGGAACGAGTCCCGCCTTGGTGATTTATGTATGCCACGGCGACCCGATTGTCCGAGAATACCCGCACGTGGTGGCCCTGTAGATAGACAAGGAGTGATTTAACTGCCTGTTCCACAGCCGTTAACTCCTTTAGGTTGGAAGACATTTCTATCTGATCCCGATCCCAAAGCCCCTGGACCAATGTATCCCCCATGTGAGCCCCCCATCCAGAAGGGCTAGCGTCCGAGGTGACTATGCGAGTTACATTATATTCCCAGGGGACCCCTGTGGACAGGTTCTCTTGGTCTAGCCACCATCCGAGGGATATAATAGCGTCTTGGGATAGGGTCATCAGGCTCTCCAGACATCCCCCCAACCATTTTTGTTGTAACAGCACCTCGCCCTGAAGTATCCTCGTATGATACTGGGCCCATCGGACCGCTGGAATACAGGACGAGAGAGAGCCCAGAGACATGGCTCTTCTAAGGGACATGGTGGGGTTTTTAGAGGCATTCAGCACCTGAAGGTGCAGGCGATCAATTTTCTCTTGAGGCAAACGGCATTCCTGAACCTGGGAATCCAAAGTCAGGCCTAAAAAAAAAAATCGATGCACCGTCATGGGCTGTAAGCGTGATTTTTTGACATTTAGCATCCACCCCAGACGCTCTAGAGCAGATATCACTTTATGTAACTGTTCCAGACAGTGATCCGCCGTTTTACCTACAATAAGGAGATCGTCCAGGTAGGGGATTATTAGAATGTTGGACTCATGCAGGTGTGCCATAACTTCCGCCATAACTTTGGTAAACACTCGAGGGGTGACTGATATACCAAAGGGGAGGGCCCTATACTGGAAGTGTCTGATTACCCCATCCAACCTTACCGCCACCCTCAGGTATCGTTGGTGACCTGCATAAATAGGGATATGGTAATAGGCGTCCTTCAAATCCAATACTACCATAAATCAGTTTTTAAACAGCAGCTTTATTGCGGTGTTAATAGTTTCCATCTTAAATGATTGAACGGTCAGGAAATTATTAAGAGCCCTAAGGTTAATAATTGTTCTGAAGGAGCCGTCAGGTTTACTTATTAGGAATAGAGGAGAGTAGAATCCTCTACCCTGTTCTCCTTCCGGAACCTCTGACAGGACATTCTTATTGAGCAGGTCGTGAACTTCTGCTTCCAGGGCCGCCTGTTCTGCTGGAGAGGACCTGAGTGGGGTAATTCTGAAGAAGTTCTGAGGGATAGAAGAGAACTCTAGCCGCAGACCCGTAGCTATTAACCCCAAAATCCAATCACTACTGGAGATTTTGGACCAGGCCGGGTAGAAGGCAGATAGTCTACCTCCCACCGGGGCGACTAGTCATTGGGGTGGTTTTTTGACCTCACGGGATGGCTCCTGACGTCCTCCACCTCCAAACATAAATCCAGTACCTTTCTTCTTTTTCTCATCCCATCTGCTCTGGTCTCGGGCTGGTCTCCTCCGAAAGAATCTCTTCCCTGCGAAGGGACGCCTGTAAGAAGTAGTTGGTAGATTGGGAAACTTTTTCTTCTCGTCTCCAGCTTTCTCCAGCAGTTCGTCTAGGACTGAACCAAACAGGTATTCCCCTTCGCATGGGATAGAGCACAGACGGGATCTGGATTGAAGGTCACCCGGCCAACATTTCAGCCATAGGGCTCTGCGTGCTGCGTTTGATAGTCCGGCCGCCCTAGCCACCATTCTTGCCGAATCCGCAGATGCATCCGCGAGAAAGGCAGCGGCATGCTGAATTGTTGGCAGGAATTTCAACATAGAATCTCTGGAAACACCGCCTTCCAACTTAGACCCTAGCTGATTCAGCCAGACCATCATCGATCTGGCTGCACATGTCGCGGCTACAGCAGGTCTCAGGGCACCCGCCAACATCTCCCATGTCCCTTTAAGGAATGAGTCAGCCTTTTTATCGAGAGGATCCTTTAGGGAAGCCATGTCGTCGTCGAAGGGGATAGATGATTTTTTAGACGCCTTAGACACCGCTGCGTCCAATTTCGGCGCCTTATCCCATGTATTCACCATGGGGTCCTCAAAGGGATATCTGCGTTTAAAGGCAGGTGGAAAAGAGCCTTTCTTCTCTGGTTTTTTCCATTCCCTTTTGATGAGGTTCTGGACCTTGTCATTGAGCGGAAAAGACCTACATTTTTTAGGGTCTAGACCGCCAAACATTAGGTCCTGTGTAGAGAGTTCTGGCCTTTCATCAGCCACACCCATGGTGGATCTAACTGATTTATTGTTCAAAATATTTTTTTTCAAGAAGAAGAAAAATATACAAAACATTGTATGGTAACCATTGATAACAATCTCAGTATTATACATCCCTCTCTCTTTCACCAGTCATTCCATTACCTCTGTGGTGGTAGCACAGCAGTATAAACTTCCATTTGTAAACAGTTTGAGAGGATTAAAGCAGGTCACTCTTATATGAAAGACAAACACAAATAATAAAATACAAATAATAAAGTACCTTAAAAGAAAAGAGAGAGAAAAGAGAAAATAGAAAGAAAAAAGCAGAAAGGAAGGAACGGATATCGGTACATGAACAGCAGTATAACTCAACCTATTCACTTATTCAGCAAGTCTCCACTACGATGGACGCGGAAGCACACCCTGTGACACCCATGTCTGAAAATGCTGTGTCTCTTTAAATTGTATCCATGGGTACCACTTCGCATACCAGCTAACACCCGACCTGTCATCAAAAGCCCCCATCTCCTCCATCCTGCACAGCACGTCCAGTGCCTCCACCCAGTCTACCCTCCTTGGCGTGAAGGGTGACTTCCACAGCCTGGGTATGATTTGACGCATTGCATTCATGAAGTATAGCAACATACTCTTCTTATTTTTGGACACAGAGCCCGGAAAGATGGACAATAAAGCTATCTCTGGCGTTGCCTCTACTTGTTTGTTAGTGATATGATTATATAAGGCAAATATGCTATTCCAGAGGGATCTAACACCACTGCAACTCCACCGTATATGTAACATAGATCCCACCGCCCCATTACACCTCGATCTAACTGATTTAATTAGTTTGTCCATTTGGTCCAATGGGAAACAGAACCGGTTAGACTCCTCTTCCGAAGAGGACGCTGAGGAGACAGAGGCATCTGACTCATTCTCCCTACTAGGGCCAGCGGACGAATCCGAATCTGAGGCGCTAGGTTCCCTTCTTCTTTTGGAAGGCTCCCGGGACAGGGATTTCAGGGAATCTTTCACCTCCTTCCTGATAATCTCCCTAAGGTTTGATGTGAAATCAGGAGACTCTTCCACCACCTATGGGAGCGGAGAAAAAGGCTATGTAATTTATCTGGCGCTACCGCTATCAGAGTTCCCATCAATTTATTTCCTATAGTCTGCCGTACACACGACTGACAAAGTCTCTTAGGGTAGGCGTCTGGCAAAGGGCAAGCGCATAGCGCGCACTCCTTGTTTTTTGTTTTACCAGCGCTTTTTTTCCTCTACGGAAATAAACATAGGAAAAGACTGCATCAGGGTACATTCACGAAGATCTCTTACCCAGGCAGTAGCGGTAGGTACCGGATTACTGGGGGGGTCGGTCCAGATCCTTCTGTTTATATCTGCGACCGGGCTGGTTACTGCGTCCGCGGGCCTTCGGCTGGGGGTTCGCATGGGACTTCTCCGAGGATCTGTCCTGCTTCAGCAGACCGACGGCAGCTTCCGGCTCATCCATAGCTGCAGATGGGCTCACAAGCAGCCCTGCAGCGTTATGCTCGGCTATATATAGCCCACCCCCGAATCCGGAACATGTGCAGGTGTGTGGCCAGAATCTTTTCCTCCACCTGCAAATCCGTGCCCCGCCCCCCCGCCGCATGCAGGACAGCGGTGTTTTTTGCAAAAAAAGGGCCGGCGTCCAACTTCCGGTTTTGGCCCCGCCCCCTGCGCGTCACTTCCGGTCAGCATCGCCGGACCCCCTAGCTGCCCGCCGCTACACCACCGCCGCCCATGGCCGCAGCACAGCGGCGAAAGCGGCAGAAGCCGGCGCCCGACCCCCGGCCTGCCGACCAAAAAGGAGCGCACAGGGCACCACACCACACCGCACCGACGGGGACTAGAGGCGGGGAAGACCGAGGCCCAGGAGGGTGAGCGGACCCCGGGGGGGGGCAT